>NC_142169.1:36545124-37175124 GCF_029865625.1 Vigna umbellata
GTTGGATTGGAAGAGTCCGCGTTCGGTAACTGAGGTTCGTAGTTTTGTGGGACTCGCGGGCTACTATAGGCGTTTCATCGAGGGATTTTCTAAGATAGTAGCACCGTTAACTCAGCTGACCAGGAAGGATCAACCGTTCGCATGGACCGATCGGTGTGAGGCGAGCTTTCAGGAGTTGAAAGTTAAGTTGACGAGCGCTCTAGTGCTAATTATTCCAGACACGGCCAAACCGTTTGAGGTGTACTGCGACGCTTCTCACCAAGGTTTAGGTTGTGTGCTGATGCAAGAGAAGCGGGCGGTAGCTTACGCGTCTCGTCAATTAAAGATTCATGAGAAGAATTACCCAACGCACGACCTGGAATTGGCAGCGGTCGTTTTCGCACTGAAGATTTGGAGGCATTACTTGTACGGATCCACGTTCCAAGTCTTTAGTGACCACAAGAGCCTCAAATACTTATTTGATCAGAAGGAGCTGAACATGAGGCAGCGGCGTTGGTTAGAGTTCCTAAAAGACTATGAGTTTGAACTACTGTATCATCCTGGGAAGGCTAATGTAGTAGCGGACGCCCTAAGCAGGAAAGCAGTTCATGTCTCGGTTATGATGGTGAAGGAACTCTGTTTGGTGGAAAGCTTTAGAGATTTAAGGTTGTAGTTCGAATTGGAACCGAACAGTATTAAGTGCTGCAACCTTAGAATAGCTAGTGAGGTGTTCGACCGGATTAAGATGAAGCAGCGAGAGGACGAAGAGTTGGTGAAAATATTAGGCGCGCTCGGTACAGACCAAGCCAAGGAGTTCAATGCTGGAACGGACGGCCTATTACGCTACCTGGGTAGGACGTGCGTTCCCAACGACGGCGAGCTGAAGAGAATTATTCTGGAGGAAGGTCATCACAGCCGTCTTAGCATGCACCCTGGCATGACTAAGATGTACCAAGATCTCAGGAAGACCTTTTGGTGGCCGGGAATGAAGAACGATGTCGCTCGTTTTGTGGCATCATGTCTTACCTATCAACGCGCGAAGGCGGAACACCAAAGACCTGGCGGTTTACTTCAACAGTTAGAGATTCCGGAATGGAAGTGGGACAGCATCTCCATGGATTTCGTGACCCACCTACCACGCACGGTCAGAAATCATGATTCCATTTGGGTGATCGTGGATAGGTTAACAAAGAGCGCCCACTTCCTGGCAGTAAATCTGAAAATGTCGATGACTAATCTAGCCAAGTTATACATCAAGGAGATCGTTCGTTTGCATGGAGTCCCTTCAAGTATTATTTCTGACCGAGACACGAGATTCACATCTCGGTTTTAGCAATCTTTACAAGGCGAATTGGGAAGCAAGTTGCAGATGAGTTCAGCCTATCACCCTCAAACAGACGGCCAGTCTGAAAGAACCATCCAGATGCTGGAAGACTTACTGAGGACGTGCGTCCTAGATCACTTAGGCGCTTGGGATGAAGTCTTGCCGCTAGTGGAATTCACATACAACAACAACTTTCAGGCTAGCATTGGGATGGCGCCGTTTGAAGATCTCTATGGTAGAAAGTGCCGAACGCCACTTTGTTGGTTCCAGGAAGGAGAGAACGTACTGACCGGACCTGAGCTCATCCAGCAAACGACCGAGAAAGTGAAGTTAATACAAGAGAGATTGAAGACGTCACTGAGCAGACAGAAGTCCTATGCCGATAGAAGAAGAAGACCTTTGGAGTTCACTGCAGGAGACCATGTCTTTTTAAGACTCAATCCAATCACTGGGGTAGGCAGAGCCGTTCGTCCAAAGAAGCTATCCCCCAAATTCATTGGACCGTATCAAATTCTGAAGAAGATCGGATCAGTAGCGTACGAGCTTGCATTACCTCCTCAACTGTTGAACCTTCACCCAATCTTCCACGTTTCTCAACTCCGGAAGTACATAGCCAACCCTTCTCATATCTTGGAGTTAGAAGACGTCCAGTTACGCCAAGACCGAACGCTGGAATTGCAACCCGTTCGCGTGGAAGACAGCCACACCAAGCTATACAAAGGAAAAGACGTTCGATTAGTAAAGATGGTGTGGGACGCAAAGACTGGTGACTCAACGTGGGAAGTGGAGGATGCTATGAGAGACTTGTATCGCCACTTATTTCCGGGTAAGTACTAATTTTCGAGGACGAAAATTTTTGTAGTTAGGGAGAATGTGAGACCCTAGATAATTAACTCTGCAAATATCTGTCAAATCACAATTAATGCACCCCACGTCACTTGCACAGAGCCATTAAAAACCCACTAAGCACTGCATGCACGAGTGCCACTTGTCACGAAAGAAGCTTCCGAAGTCAGAAGTGGGTGTGCAGGTGTCGGCAGAGGAGACTTCGTCCAAACGGACGTGGATTGAACAAAACTAAGTTTTTGAAAAACTCTCTCTCACCTGCACGCACTCTTCTTCTTCCTCAGAACTCAACTCTTCATTTTCTCCACCTTCTCTCTAGAAAGCCTTCAACTTCTCTCTACTGTTACTCATCCATTTCTTCTCCGTTCAACATTCAGAACCGTAGGAACGTTCCCTACGCCGTGAGCTTCATTTTGGACCGAACCACTTCCGATTCTATAACCGATAAGTTTCCCAACCTAGACGCTCGTTTCTGGAATTCCTACGAGCCCAGATTCAGTTGCATGCAAGGGTATAAGGTAAATTCTCCTACGTTTCTTTTGGTTAGATTTAGTGAAGAACGTAAGAAAACCGTTGAGTGTAGAAGAGCCATATTTGAACGAGTCAAAGTCGTACTCTTAGGACGTTGCACTCACTGATCCGGGTAAGGGAAGCTTATTAATTTAATTTATACTTTTATGTTGTATGAAAGCATGATATGGACTGACTGTATGATATATATATATATGTATATGGGCTGATTGAGTATGCTTGAACGAGCATTGTTGTACTGAATGAATATGATTCCTGTTGGTTGAACTGCATGTTGATTTTGGTACGTATGTATTGAAATATGGATGATTATTGTATAGTTTGATTTGTTAATATGATGAATTCTATCAAGTATGCGAATTAATGATGAATATGAAATTATAAAGTATGGATTGTATGAGAAATATTGAGTTAAGATAGATGAAAAATCTAAATGTAAATTACTCCCTATGATAAATTACGCTCGTCATCGAACGGTCTTATACCGTTCGATTTCCTAGTAAAATGACTTAAAATGGAATTCTTTCATTCGGAAAGAACTCTGACTGAGAACGAGTGTACTTCCCTGAAATGTTATGTCTGAGCGTTCGGTTCAGCTTAGCTGTATATGAATACCTTTAAACTTTAAAATTAGTAACACTCGGTCTTATACCAAGCGTTCGTCTTAAGTAGTGCTCAGTCTCGTACCAAGCGTTCGTCATAATTGGTGCTCGGTCATCTACCCAGCGTTCGTTCTAATGTAGTGTTCGGTCTTATACCGAACGCTCGTCCTTACCCTTGAATTCTTAACGGACGTAAATAGCGTTCGTCCAGATACTTAGAAAATGTATATTGTCGCGTTCGGTCATTGACTGGCAGTCGATTCCTTTAAACGAAAGGTTCCCAATGTAGTTAAGTACTCGTCTTGCTGTATCTTCATCCAAGTTGATTTGACCTAACATCTTGGTACTTAAAATATTCTGAATATTGATTGGATCACTCTAGAGTCAGTTCATTTAACTGATTTGAGTAGCAATGACGTTCGTCAAATAATCATGTGTCGAGTCATTCTGATTGGTAGCGGGTCCTTCTAAATCTTGCTTTTAACATTCGTCCTCTTCATTCAGAAAACTGAACGTTCGTTATTTTGAGTAATTGAAACTAAAGATGAAAATGATAATAAAGTATGAAGTTTGAAAAGGTGAACACTATATGGAATGATTATATGATTATGGATTTTGGACGAGCGTTCCAGGGAGGAACGACTCATATATGTTGAATATGGAATTTGGTAAAGTATGACTGTGGGCATGCTAATGCTGGCTTGGTCCATCCTGATATTCCGTGATACTCATCTTCACGTAGAGGAGAGTAGTTCATGTGTGGGAATGGAAGGAGGTCCTTAGTCCATAAGTTAACATGGGCGACGTAAGAACGGACTAACCTCGAGTGGCAACTGTTGAGTGTATCCCAATTACTACACCACTCGGGTGCAAGGACGCCTGTAGCTACACAGATTCATACAATCCGGATGGTCTGTCTAGTATATATATATATAGTTCTATGTTGTTATATGTTAAGTTACATGTTGTGTGTGAATTGAAATGTTAAATGTATATGTTGATGTGTGAATTAAATTATATAAGTTTACCCTTTCGTTTTTCCTTGTGTTGTCTAATTGTCTATGTACGTTCGTCCTGTCTTGCAATGATCATCCGTGTGGATGTGAGCAGAAGGCGAGGCTACCTTAGAGGATGTGATCGAAGAAGAGAACTTAGTTGAAGTTGAAGTGAAAGCGGAGCAGTAGGACGTCCGTTTTTCCTTTAGTTTTAATTGTTCGTTCGTTTTTTTTAGTTGGACGTTCGGTTATTTAAATTTTGTAAAACCGTTCATCCTAACTTCTTGTATTTCTGTACTTTAAGTCGTTCGGCTTTTGAACCCCGTTGTTAATATAAAGACTGCATTGATTTACTGTTAAGTGTAATTAATTCTGATTTATAGTAATTACTGTATTTTGGGATGTTACACTTGTAAACAATTTCTTACAAAAAATGACTTTATAATGAGTTTTCATTTTATAATTTTTGTCGTATATAATTTTATCTAATTTTCACAAGCATAATGACATCCGAAAGAATTGGTAATTGGCCTGGAGTGTTTTTTTAGAGATGATGATTCAACATATGCAGATGATGAAATTAGAGAAATTAGTGAAGATGGTGAAATTGAAGAGATCTTGAATGAACCTTTGCCTGAAGGTGAATATGTCAATGACTCAACTCTTTACAAAGGCAAATTGTTTAAAGACAAGTGTTTCTGATTTTTTCAATTGGGACTTTGCCTGAAGGTGAATATGTCAATGACTCAACTCTTTACAAAGGCAAATTGTTTAAAGACAAGTGTTTCTGATTTTTTCAATTGGGACTACAGTAGGGATGACAGAGAAAAGGTTGGAGTGAGAGAGATGAAAGAGAAAGGATTGAG
This sequence comes from Vigna umbellata, assembly GCF_029865625.1. Taxonomy (NCBI): domain Eukaryota; kingdom Viridiplantae; phylum Streptophyta; class Magnoliopsida; order Fabales; family Fabaceae; genus Vigna; species Vigna umbellata. Next base: position 36,550,268 of record NC_142169.1, read on the forward strand.
AGGAATGAGAGAGGTGAGTAAGGGTTTGGGGGGTTTCTTTTCTTTTTTTTAAGTTTTGTGATGAAAATTATTAAAATACCCTTAACCTTAAAACTTAGAATCCATGATATATAAGGATATTTTTGTCTACTAAAATCCGGTACACATTACTAAAATGTACTAACTGAAAAACAGACGTACGCGCGTTAGCAAACCCATATATATATAGATAAACTTATATGAACTACTAAGTAACAATATTACAACACTAAATTGGATTGAATAAAAAAAAAACTAATGTATCATCTAAAAAGTGCACCAAACATAATCAATTTCAATTCTATCCAGCGATTAAAAAAAATCTATGCACCAAGGTCATTTTTAAATCAGGGCAACTATTGTTAATCCATAAAATAATATTTTAAACTTTAATATTATCTGCCTAAAAGCTTTCAATACCCAAATACCGTTATAAATTAGAAAGAAAAAAAAAACATGGTACAATGCGTCACTTTTTTTCGGTGTTAAAATACTTTTAAATAAAAGTAATAATAATTAAACCATGCGTCAGCTTTTATTTCTCAGTAGCATGCATCAATTCTCAAAACAACTTAATGGTTTAATTCTAATAAAGTTAATCCAATTTCCAGTCGCAACTAATAAATGCATATTGTAACTCAAACATAGGCATGGCACATCAAAAGAAATAATTGTACGAGAATTAAAGTTTGACCCAGCTACACCCCAGAGAAAAAAAAATAAAAACAATAGCCAAAAAAACATATTGAACAACAATAAAATTAACATTCATCATAAAAAAATAAAATAAAATAAGAATCATTAACAACACCACAAGATAGAAATTAAAATCATTGTACACCAGTTTTTCATTAATATAATTCAATGAATAAGACATGATAACAATTACTATAGTTGCAATGCAGATAAACACATGACAACAATAAAATTGATCAAAATTATTGAGACTTAGGAGTGTCTTATAAACTAATTGGCATTAACATAGAACAATAATAAAACATTAAAGTATATCATGTTCTTTCACCAACCAGCGTGAAATATTGAGCACTCATACTAAAGAAAACAAGACAACATCATAGGTTTAATCTTACCGAAAATGATTAACACTCCAACTCAATAATAGGATGGTTTAGTTAACATTACTATCTTCTTCAGAAACCCAAACACCTTGTAACATTATTGGAGCAACAACCAAAACATACTAGTATCATGGACATAAAACAAATTCAAGTAGTTCATCAATACAATTTCAATTTATATTATATAGAAACGAAACAATTCAGATTACAAACCTGTAGCCTCCCCTACAAGTCTGCTCGAGTAGTTCCACCATCTTGTATAAGGAACATGTTTCCTGCCACACAAGGTCAAGGCAAATTCCATCACCCCCATACAAAGAAGGTTCAATACTCGAGCATCCCCTTTTCGCACACACGGCCAAAGGGAGTCGTTATCTCCTATCAGACGATCGATAGTCTCAGCATTTACTAGGTACAGCAAGTGGACCTATCCACACTATTATGTTCATCAATCGCACACTCAGGTGCACTCCAACACTCACTCGTGTTCCAACATCAATCAAACTTCTATCCTAACTTTAAATATAATAACTATTCTTATTCTCTACTTAACATTATACATTCATTATTATCTAAAGTCTCTTTAGAAAATTCAGTGTGCACAATATGGACCTCTCATGAGTCCACTCAAACAATAGGTTACAGAATGAATAAATATCATTCATATCAAACAAAAAAAATCATATATTAATATAATTGTCACTATAACATCATTAATTTCCCCTTTAAATCCAATTAACTCTAATTTCATTTTTAATTAATTTTATTTCCCATTATTTTAATTTTAAAGACATAAGTTTTTATTTTGAATTCCCTTTGTCTTATTCTTATTATTTGGGTTCCTGCAATTGCAATTTCAAATATGTCTGATGAGTCTTACGGCCCAATTAGTTCAACCTCATTTAGTCCAGCCCAATTCAAAACACACCTCAGGCCAAGTCAAACCCACAAAGGACTCCACGGGCCAACCACTGTAACACCCATGGCTGCACCCATCAGCGCCTACATTGACGCCGCTCGCGCAACCACCACCGTGAGAAAGAACCTTCCAACGTAAATCAACGGAAAACCCAAAACGCGAAAATAGAACCACCCCCCAATTTGAACATGAAAACCCCACAATCGTTAATCGCAAAAACATAACAAGATCATAAACCCAATTTCATTCATTTCCATTCCAAATACACCAGAAAATCCCTAATTTCCCAATTTCAGGAAACCCTAATTCCCCAAACTGCAAGAACAAGAACAATTTGCAAGCACAAAAACCCCAAATTCCCACATCACAATCCAGAACCCTAGCCCCAAAACGCATGAATCAAATTCCAAAAAAACCCAAAAATAACTAATAAAGTTTTCAAAATGTTAGATGATGTTGTCAAGTTTGTTGGAGAAGAAAATGTTGTTCAAGTTGTCACTGATAATGGTGCAAATTTCAAGCAGCTCGAGAGTTGTTGATGCAAAAGAGGGAAAATTGTATTGGACTCCATGCACGATACATTGTATTGATTTGATATTTGAAGATTTTGAAGAAAAAAATTTAAAGGTCCATCAATTGACAATTAAGAAATGAAGAAAGATTACCACTTACGTTTGTAGAAGATCAATGTTGATTTCCTTGTTAAAAAAGTTCACTAAAGGTAGAGACGTGATAAGACCGGGAGTGACTAGAGTTGTCATGGTTTATTTAACTCTTTCTTGTCTTCATGAATTGATGGCATCATTGTTGACCATGTTTAACTTTGAGGAGTGGAAGACAAACAAGTTTGGAACTTCACAAGAGGGGAGAAAAGTAGAACATGTGGTATTAGATAGTTGGTTTTGGAAGAATATCTTCACATGCCTAAAATTTGTTGCACCTCTTATGGTGGTCTTAAGATTAATGGACTCAGATGTAACACCTGCAATGAGTTTCATTTATGAAGAGATGGATTGTGCAAAAGAAAAGATTAGGTCGAACTTTAACAATATCAAAAAGAGGTAAATTTTCAAACTCTTACTCATTCAAAGTTTAATTACTTATGTGTGAAATTATCTCTAATATAGCATAATTGATGTAGTTATGAAGAGGTTTGGAGAACAATTGATGCTTGATGGGCTAATCAACGTCCTAGACCTTTGCATGCAGCTGCCTATTTTTTGAACCCCCATTTCCACTATGAACTTAACTTTAGATGTGATAATGGTGGAGAGGTGAAAGAAGGATTGTATATGTGCATGTGAAGATTGGTACCAGATATGGCAGAAAGAAGAAAAATTAATTTACAAATTGTTGAATTTCATTATGGTAGAGGACTTTTTGGAATGGAAGATGCAAAGGAGTGCAGGAAAGAGTTAAATCCTAGGGAATGGTGGGACTCCAGAGTTGAAGAGATTTGCTATTCGAATTCTAAGCTTGACTTGTAGTTCTTCTGAATGTGAGTGTAATTGGGGCTTATTTGAAATGGTAATTTAAATTATTTTAATTTATAATTTTCTTTATTATGTTTATATCTTCAATAAAAATATTAAATTTCATTTTAGGTTCATATAAAAAGAAGGAATCGTTTGCATCAAAAAAAGATGAATGATTTAGTTTGTGAAATAACTCCAAGTTGAAAAGTAGACAAATTCGAAAAATTGTTGCTCTTCCATTTGATGACATTGAATCAGATAATGAATTGATAACTGAAGAGGCAGATGATGTTGTGGAGACTGAGCTAGTTGAAGGTGAAAATGTTCACTTAGATGGAGCAATAAGAGATCCTACTTTAGATGATCTTGATCTTGATAACATAACATTTTGGGGACAATGAGGATGCACAACATTCATCAGAGAAAGAATTGGATGAAGATGATGACAAAAATGATGATGTCATTATTAGAGGATTAGACATAGAGACTTTGACATTTCAATTTATATTTTACAATATTTCTATGAATTTATATATTTGAATTTATATAATTTTGTTAACTTATTTGAATTAGGATGTTATTTATATTTTTTTTTCATGCAACGGGTTAGGAGTCAAGTTTAATGGGCTTTCACGAGTTTATGTGAACTCTCGAGTTTATGTGAACTCTCGAGTTTATGTGAACTCTCGAGTTTATGGGAACTCTCGAGTTTAACCATCTTAGTTAGGAGAGAAAATACGAAGAAAAAAAATTAAATGAACTTTTTGATATATCAAAGTTACATAAAAAAATAATAATTGTGACAAACAGCAGCAGTTAAGAGAAAAGAAAGGATGGGAGTGGACGAGAGTCAAAGATCCCACAAGCATGATAAATTCTATGATCCAATTTCTAATTATGATCCTCCAAAAGTATACCTCTTCATCACTACATTGTTTATAACAGAAATGCACACATCACAATATGCAACAAAAATTTCTCTTTCTACCCCTTCTAACTTTCACAAAAGAAAAACACAAATTATTAACTAGATTTGGGCTTGGACTTTCGATGATAAGTCTGAAATGGCTTATCCAATTTTAAGGCATGGTTAATATCAATGTCAACCTCTATAAAATTGGCCTTCTCCTCAAGGACAAATTCTGGAAAGCACGAGCAAATAGAGTTAGGAAATTCCCAAGTAGCCTCTTTCCTATTTAAATTTACACTGTGTATAAATTATAACATATTTAATCCTTGTTAATCCTAAGGCATAGAAACTTAAAACAACTTGAGATAGAAATGGATTTGAATTAAGCAATGAACGTGCGGCAAAAGCAGAATCAAACACACTTGGTAATTTTCTTAGCTATTCTTTTAACCAGTTCCATACAAGTCTGCACATAATTTAAATTTGCTTCTAAGTACAATATTCATGTTTCAAAGAATATTGTTACTTCGGTCAAGAGAATTATCAATGAATTAAACAAAATTCAAATATCTCATTTTAACATTACCATTGCTAAAAAACAAGTAAAGGCAACTACACATCACATCAAAGTAAGCAGCAATACAAGTTAGCAATCTTCACATTCTGTTCTACTAGCTAGATTTAGGAACTTTGTTCTATAATGGCATAAGAGGATTCTTGGTCTTCATTTATAAAAAAGGACACTTTGGTTCAGCTTTGACTCCAATATTTTAAACTTTATGACCTAATTTTCTCCTTTAAGCTTGGCGACCACTCTTTCAAGCCTTCCAATCCGGCTTTCAAGATCAGAAGCTATTTTTTCTATGCAAGAGCTTGCATATTTCCTATCCACATTAAAGACACCATCTCTATCACAAAACAAATTCTTGATTTTGACTCCATTTCTGTCGTATTTGACACTTCTTGCTTCTTCAACACTTATTGATGGAAAAACAATAGATACAGGACTGGAAACATTTTCAACTTCTTCATCACCGACACATGTATCTTCACTTGAAGAACTGGACAACTCAATGACTGGACGCTTTTCCATTTCATCAAAATCACGTTCTTGTTTTCTCTTAATCTTACAAGTAAAACCAGGTGGTGGGCCACAGGATAGGCTGCTCTCTTTCTTCACATATAATGATATTGGTAACGCATATTTTGGGCTACTTCCAACACAATCATAATGTTTGCTTTCTTCCTTACTTTGATTTGATTGCTTCCACCAATGATAGTACCTAAAAGTAACATTTGGCTTTTGGCTGGCACATAACGCAATGTACAAATTTGTATCTGTTACTGGCTCACTATAACTTATCCAAGGATTCTCTTTGTAAGGTACTAGCATACCAGGAATGTCTTGATCCATCCCAAACTGCATAGCAACACGATTTGGGCAGTAATGTTCTACACACTCCATACCCACCAACTCTGAGACTCTCATGCAGCGAGCAAAGGATTCTAATTCACCATCAAGATTGGGATTTTCGCATACCCACTTGTCATTTTCATTGTAAAGCTGAAGAGAAGGAGAATTCACGAAGGGACGCCAGATAAAGTCATTTCCAGCTCTTGAAGAGTCCAAAATCAATTTCAAGTTGTCATTTTTAACCATTTTCACTGTGTTCCATTTAGCCATCAAGAGTTGGCCTTGCTCAACTACTTGAGGACACGGCTGCAACGAGGGAAATCTCTCCAATGCCCAAACTTGGACCAACTGAATAGGAGCCCACAATGTAACTTTTAACTTCACTGCTGTGACAATTCTGATTTTGTTATTCAGCAAACTCAAATCCCTGTAAATGTTGGCTAAGACAGCAGGTGCAAGAGCTAGTTTAGTCCCTCTTGCTAACTGTATGGCAATAGGAAAAACACTTTTCAGAATGGATTTATATGATCTACCAGGGAAAACAAACCTCGACAACCACAAAGACAAGAATGCTTCATGTTTCACATGGCTTTCATTACTCGTGAAATACTCCATCCATGGATTATGATCTGCCCTTTTGGCATTCGATTTGAAAAACATCCTAAACACAGTAATCAACTCTTGTTCTACTTCCATTTCCTCATCACTCACAAGAGGTGTAGAGAAAGGCACTCCCATGACAGAGTAACCCCAACAAACATTCAGGTCCTCCAGGGTAATAGTTGCTTCTCCCCATGAAAACACAAACGTGTTAGTCTTTGAACACCACCTTTGTGCAAGCTCAAGAATCAACTCATCATTTCTATGGATAAGAAAAGTAGAAGCTTTGATAGCTTGGTCTATCCCAGCCTTTATCCACATATATTCATACTTTTGTTGCATCTGTTGAACCCATGTATTCCATTCTCGATTTGGACGATGCCATCCGCTGTATATCACTTCAAGTGGCAGTTTTGCGTGGTTGGAAGCAACAGTGGCTGTTTTCCCAGATGAGAACATGTAACGAGGAAGATTTGCTGAGCCTTCCATGCAGGGTTTGATAAAGTAAGCAGTTCTGCGAATTGGGTTTTCACCAGATAATGGTGAAACCATGAGTTCTTCTTTTGCTTCGATAACAGTGTCATGTGATGACTCCATACTATAGATGAAAATCTGCAAGTACCTGAAAACACAGAAAGAAGAGTTACATCAATCTCAATGGATAAGAAACAACCCTACGGAAAATGACCTTTGAACTTACAAATTTTGTGCTTCTTTCTTTTCTTTAGAACATGGCTTGCACTTGATCAGAGGAAAGCTTCTACTATTGAATTTGAATAAGATTTCGTGGCTCACAAAACAACGCAACCTTCACTTTGTTTGTGTTAAATTCTTTGAACCAAAAGAAGAGTGTGATAACAGAGAACAGAGAATTTGAAAAGTTTTTGAGTAATGTGACATCATGTGTAAGCGTTTGAGTTCTTGCTCAGAACAGTAATCATCAAATATTCCACACGTACTTTTAGTTGAAGACAACACTTGGACAAGAGATTCTTCCTGCACCTCTCGAATATCATCTGCACCTCCAATTTTATTTAATTTCCATTGCCCCTTAGTGTCGTCGCATTTCGAATGGTTATTTTTTTTCATTTTTTTATTTCTTATGCTATGTTTAATTATATTTTAATTTGATTTCTTTTACACTTTTAATTTTTATTTATATTTTTAATATTTTTTATATTATTTGATATTTATTTATATTATTAAATTTTTTTAAAAATATATGTTCGAAATATTTTTATAACATTTTATATTTATTTTTGTATATATTTTATGATATTTGTATTTATTATTTGTATGTTATGTTTTACGGTTAAATATTATTTATTATGTATTTATTTATGGTTTTTTTATACTTTTGAATTTATTTCTTAATATTTTATTAATTTTTAATTTTTTTAATATTTGATATTTTTCAATTTGAAATTTTATTTATTTTTTTCGTATTTTGTAATTTTTTTTAAATAGCTTTTTGTTTATTTCAAAATTTACATTTGTTTTTTTTTTTAATCTCTAATTATTTATTGATATATTTTATATATATTTTATTTTTTTTAATATGAATTATTATTTCATTATTTGTTGTATTTTTTGACTTTTTGATTTGTTTGTTAATTTATTTTTAATTTTTTGTGTTTTTTTATAATTTAAAACTCTTTAAATATTATTTATTATGTATTTATTTATGACTTTTTATACTTTTTATTTTGTTTCTTAATTTTTTTAATTAGTAATTTTATTAATATTTGATATTTTTTAATTTGTTTCGTATTTTGAAATTATTTTAAATATTTTTTGTTTATTTTAAAATTTATATTTCATTGTTAAATTTTCAAAAACGAAATAATGAAAAAAAAAGAAAAACATGTTGATTAACAAATAAATATTACAATTTAAATAAACAAATAAAAAACATAAAAATATTAAACAAATAAAAAAGCATAAAACCATTTAAAGAAACAACACAGTTTATATAAAATTTTTTTACTAAAATAAATAAAAAAATAATTTAACACAAAAACATATACAAGTGAAATTTGAAATGTGCTAAAAACAATAATGCAATTTGAAGTGCGTCAAACCGAATTTCAAATTTCGGTGGAGGTTTATCGAATTTCAAAGTTTGGTTGAAGTCTGTCAACTTTGAAGTACGACAAGATGTGACCGGTGTTCGGACACTAGTTAAGATACTTACGATTATAACTACTAACTTCGAATGTCGAATGTCTTTCACCGTCTTTTTCCACTTTTCTCCTCCACGAATCACGCTACACACCACACTGTCACCACTAATGTCAGATCACAATAACCACTAATGTATTATTATGGCACTTCAGAAGACAAGCTTTTACAAAGAACAACTTAACAATGAAGAAATGATTAGCGAAGGAGATGCATACAAGGTTTATATATGGAGTTTAAAGATGAAGGATAAATAAGTCTAATGAGAAGTACATGATGAAATGGGTGAGGTACAGGGAGAAGCACTCCACTTGGATTAAGGAGATCTTATCTTAAAAAAATTATATTTAAAAATTATTATGTTTTAATCTTTACACATATTAGTTTTTTATGCTATGATTTTAGGTAACCATTATATATATATATATATATATATATATATATATATATATATATATATATATATATATATTATTTGTAATTTCTTTAGTTTTTATTGTTTAAATTTATTGATATAAACCAAAAAGTAAAAGCTGCTCCATTATAAAAGTAAAATAAATAATTTGATTTTATCTTATTAAGTGGCTTATAAAAGTTCAAAGAAAACCATTTATTTAGGTTGTTACATAGGTTTATGTTTCTTAATCAATAGATGCAGAGATTAAATTTGAATAATATCATTATGAAATACATTATTTTAACATAATAATATTTATAAATTACATTTAAGGTTATAATCAATTTTAGTAATATGTAAAGTTTAAGTTATAATAATAAATTTGATATTAAATAAATTATATATTAATAGGAATTTATGTTACATAATTATAGTATTTTTTTTAAATATTGGATTGTTAAAATATTGTTCTAGATTTTATATAGGTTTAATCATTCACTAAGTCCCTATTTTCGCATGGAATCTCAATTTAGTCCCTTTCTTTCTGGAAATATCAATTGGGTCCCAAATTTATGAAAATTGCAACAAATGGATCCTTTCCGTTAAATAGTGTCCAACGGCGTTACGGTGTGTTTGACGTGGCACGCTGTTGTGAACTTGTTATCTGACGTGGTTGATTCAAGCAGGAGCAGTGAAGCACGTGGATATTGAAAATTTTTTAAGTAAAAAGAAAAGAATTGTTTTAAACCAAATTGGGGATTGAGGTTTCGTGCAGATCGAATTAGGGATTGGGATTCTTCTGAGTACTTCTACGGTTTAATCGAAGTTGCGGTTGAAGATGCATCCCTGCTCGTCTTTGTCATGCAGCGGGTGGCGGAAGCAAGATAGTAATGTGGTCTGTGGTGGTGCTCGAGGAGTTAAGAACAACAATGGTAGTCCGTTGTGCTATTGTGGGATGAAATGTGTTATCAGAACTGCAAGAACAGTTAAGAACAGAGGCAAGCAATTTTGGGGCTGCCCTAAGTTCAAGGTAAGGTTTTTTGTTGGGTTTTTCGTTGTTCTTATTTTCAGTTCGAGGGTGCCCTGATTGGTGTTTTGTTGTACAGAATGGTGGTGAAGATGGTGGTTGCAATTATTTCACATGGTGTGCAGATCATGGGGTTATTGAAACGGAAACCAGTGCAAAGTGTGAAGGCAAGTCTGAGTGTTTGCTGAACAGAGAAGCAATGGAAGGTGGATGGAAGATTATAAGTGATTTGGACTGCTCTGTGAAGAAATTGGGAAATAGGCTTAATGTACTGTTAGGGATTGTTTGTGTTCTTGTTGTGGTGAACATTATTGTACTTACAATAGTGTTTTTTCGTTCACCATCACCATGATTTCATTGTACTTATGATGGAATGTACTTAGAATGCAATGAACCAAAGTTATTTTGACTATAAAAGTTTGTATTGTTTGTAATTTTTGGTCAGGAAGTAATTGAAAGTATTGATTGAAACTTTTGGCCAAAATACTCTTCGTATTGAAGTGTCAACTAATAAGCACAATCATATGAAGTGGTTTCAAAGTTAACTAATAAGCACAAATTATATAAACTTCATAGAATTTTCATTAATCTGAAGCACTGTATTGTTTGTAGAATGTGTTGTTATTTCTGAGTCATGCCCATTTTGGATGATTCCTGGAGATTTATGGATAGTAATTGGCAGAACAGTTCTTTAATGTCAAGCAAAACCACAGCAAAACAGTTCTTTAATATGAACATAACATCAATTCACACAACAGATAAATGGAACCAAATTAAGCATATCTGCTGAAATTTAATTAATCTGAAGTAGTACATAAAAGTGTTGTCATACAGACCAAATTAACCATTAAAACAACATGAAGTTCCATCAGTTATCAACTGCAGTACCAGAATAACGTTTTCCAACATCTACTGCTTTTCTACATAATGTTTTGTAGACAAAAAATATTACAAAATTTCATTCCTATTGTCTACTATGGTTGATTCCCAGAGTGATGTGCTATTTCAGATTGTTGAGTGGATGGAGTTGCTTGGGTTGCTGATGTACTGGGCACAGTTCCTGGTTGGGTTGCTGATGGGCAACGAGTTCTGTTATGGCCAATTTCTCTACATATGCCACATCTCTTTTGCAAGCCAGATTTGGTCATTCTTGATTCATCCTTCCTCATTTCCCATTGCTCTAGTCTTCGTTTTCTCTTTGGTCTTCCAGGCAATACTCTTTTGTGTGGTGGAGACACATCAGGATATGGAGTGATGTTCCACATGTTGGCTCCATTTAAGGGATATATAATTGTTGAATATGTCTCCTCATATTTGGACTTCATGTAGCAAGACTCAATAAATTGTTCTCCATCAATGTTGAGGAACTTCATTGCAGCCAATGAATGACAACAGGGGATTCCAGTCATCATCCAAGTTCTGCATGTGCATGAGGACTCATCTAGGTGGACTACAAACTTATCTCCATTGTTAGACATGTGACGAACTTCGAATAGCTTGTTGCCTGACCAACTGTGTACAAGAAGACAACAATAATTATTAAGCACAGTAGTAAATTAATATATAACATAGAAGTGATTACTGAAATTTACCTAGGAATCCAATTTTGAGTTAAATGAGATTCCTTTCTAAATCTAGATAGAATCTTGGGACAAATGGATCCAATAAATGATGATATGCTTGACCTGTTCTTTGCCCATCTTTGCATGAGGTAAAGCCGTATCGTCTCCAACAACGTAATTATGGGTTTACTCCTGGCAGAAACGAGGACACTGTTGAAGCCCTCACTCATATTGTTTACTAAGGTGTCAGATTTAGCTCTTTCAGTGAACCTTGATCTTGACCAATACCTACAACAAATAATAGAATTATTATTAACATTATATGAATAAGGAATTATGTTCTACTTTTGAAGACTAACCTTGGAGGGATGGCAATCAAATGCTTATAAGCATCTTCGTTTACTGCTCTGATGTTTCTCATTTCCATCTCCCATGTTTGTGGATGTGTGGCTGTAGCTGCCCTCCACATTAAACGCTTCAGGTTTTTACCAGGGTATTTCTTCCTGAAGTTGGCATACATATGCCTCACACAAAACCTTTGATCAACTCTAGGAAGCAATTCATCTATTGCATAAAGTAGACCCTGCAAACAATATACAAGTAATGAATACAGCCAACAAATACTTAACAACCTCAAATTAAAATGTACAAATTAATATTACCTTCTGCTGGTCTGATATAAAGGTAAATGTGGAACAAATTTCAGCCCCTCCAAGGTCATCTACCAACAGTTCCAGGAACCACTTCCATGAATCCTTGTTCTCAACTTCAACAACACAGTATGCAATTGGCAACATCTGCTCATTCCCATCTCGGCCCACAGCTGTTAACAACTCACCACCGTACTTACCTTTCAAAAATGCTCCATCTAAACCAATAATTGGCCTGCATGACATAAAACTGTCTTTGCAAGCCTTTAAACATACATAGAATCTCTTGAAAATGACTTTACCCCCCACATCCTCAACCTTTAGTTTCACTGTTGACCCAGGATTTTTGGCCACCAACTCATGGGCATAATCATATAACCTTTTATACTGTTCTTTGAAAGAGCCACCAATTTGCTCTGTTGCTATGTTTTTGGCCCTATAGGCCATACACCTAGAAATACCAATGTTCCATTTCCTTTGAATTTTTTCCCTTATATCCACACCCTTAACTGTAGGATTATCTCTAATAGTTTTCTGTATCTTTTTGCTCAACCACTTGGCATCAATTAATTTAAGGTTGAACTCCCTGCTACAGGTATGGTTGTCCACCATTGTTCTCAATTGCCATGTTTTCACTGCCTTCATATAACCAAAATATAACTTCCAAGGGCATTTACCTTTTGCAGCCACATACTTCAACCTGATTCTTTGTTTATCATTCTTAACAAACTTAATATTTCTTCCATTATCCAACGCATAATCTTTTATAGCCTCCAAAATGTCTTGCTTTTCAGCAAAATATGTCCCAACTTCCCACTTAAAGTCAACCATACTTTTTGGCAACACAAATGTTGGAAAACTCCCATAACCCTCTACACTAGAACATGGTCCACTAGAGTCACTTTCTGCACCACTAATTAATTGTTCAGATTCCCACTCATCATCTGATAAACCTCTATCACAACCAACATTTGACATACTTTCTGCTCCACTTTCTGCGCCACTAATTAATGGTCCACTAGAGTCATTTGACATACTTTGGACTTCCACTTCCACATTTCCCTCGAAGTCTGCATGTATATCATCATCTATATCACAACCAACATTGATATCAACAAGCCCCTCCAACCACTCATTATTTCCATCACCACTACCATTCTCAAAAGAGGAATTCCAACTTCGAATTTCCACATCTGCTTCAACTTCATTTTGTTCTACACCTTCATGTTGACCATCACCATCAACCTCTTCCTCATTAACAGCCTCAACTTCCACTTCTTCACCCAGATCTTCAAACACACCACCAACTACTTCAAGTCCATCAACCTCTTCCTCCATAACAGCCTCAACTTCCACTTCTTCACCATCACCACCAACTTCCTGAACTTGTTCAAGTCCATCAACTTGTTCCTCCATAACAGCCTCAACTTCCACTTCTTCACCATCACCACCAACTTCCTCAACTTGTTCAAGTCCATCAACTTCTTCCTCCATAACAGCCTCAACTTCCACTTCTTCACCCATCTCTTCCAACACACAACCAACTTCTTCAACTCTAACAACCTCTTCCTCCATAACAGCCTCAACTTCCACTTCTTCACCCATCTCTTCCAACACACCACCAACATCTTCAACTCTAACAACCTCTTCCTCCATAACAGCCTCAACTTCCACTTCTTCACCATCACCACCAACTTCCTCAACTTGTTGAAGTCCATCAACCTCTTCCTCCATAACAGCCTCAACTTCCACTTCTTCACCCCTCTCTTCAACTTCTCCTTCATCATTACCAACATATTCCAGCATATGTATGACTTCGGGTTCAGAAACAGGGTGTATCAAAAACACATGGACCTCACCATTCAGCCTAGCTAAATTAACCATATGCATGGCACCAGTGTCATCACACAGAGGCTCTAACTTATCATCCAAAATTGAAGCCCCTCCTACAGAGTACCACATATCTTTAAGCCCATGGTATCCCAAAGATTTCACTACACTAACAATCACGAAATAACTCCAAACATCTGGGTCAAACATAAACCTAGATGTCTCCCCCCCTTCATACTTAAGCTTCCCATCGTTAACTAATTTCCCTCCATGGTGAAAGACAACCTCAATATCCTCGTCCATGATGCAAAACACTATATATAAGTATTTATACACCTATAATGTAATCAATTGACGACAAAACATGTATTAAAACCATAACCAAAACACACTCACACACACAGACAATTATCACTTTAAACATGGGGGGCATAGGGGGACCACAACATTGCAATAAAAAATGGAACACAATCCGACCAAGGGGACCACAACATTGCAATCAAAAATAAAACACAATACATAGACGGGGACCACCACCCAACATCGCAAGATAAAGGTTTGTAACAAAACCAAACTTTTACTGACCTGGACCCTCCAGATTGCAACTGAAGAAGGTCCCACAACTCCGATGAGGACGACAACTGCACACTCTCTAAAGGTCAACCTCGATTCAACCCTAAATACCCAAATTGATACCCCAATTTTCTAAACTTTGGACGAACCGAACCCTAGAAGTACTCAGAAGAATCCCAATCCCTAATTCGATCTGCACGAAACCTCAATCCCCAATTTGATTTAAAACAATTCTTTTCTTTTTACTTAAAAAATTTTCAATATCCACGTGCTTCACTGCTCCTGCTTGAATCAACCACGTCAGATAACAAGTTCACAACAACGTGCCACGTCAAACACACCGTAACGCCGTTGGACACTATTTAACGGAAAGGATCCATTTGTTGCAATTTTCATAAATTTGGGACCCAATTGATATTTCCAGAAAGAAAGGGACTAAATTGAGATTCCATGCGAAAATAGGTACTTAGTGAATGATTAAACCTTTTATATATATGAAGTTTATGATGAGATTAATGAGAACCAAAACTTGTGACAGTGAGTTGTCACTTTCAATCATAGTCTATGGCTAGTTTTAATTTATTTTTGAAAAAGTTCTATTTTAAATCATTATCAAATGGGTTAAAAAAACTAGTCCTAATCTCCAAAGTCACTATTTCACACTCACCACGTTCATGAATATATTTTAACTAAAATTTTCTAAATCTAACTACCAAATTTCGCTAGCTTTAAAAATAACCAAAATAAAAAAATTCTTACACTAAAATTTTTATACTAGTCATTTAGTGATATAAAGAGTGCATTCCAACTATTAAATCTCAAAAATCAAGACTTTGAAAGTTTCTACAATCTTAGCACCAAACACCAAACTTAACCAACTTTCACCACCAAACTTGCCTAACTTGAAAACTAACCAAAATGAGAAATTTATTGCACCAAGATTTCTACACTACTCATTTGGTGATATAAAGAGTGCATTCTAATCACTAAATCTCAAGATTTTGAAAATTTTCCAAATATTTGCACCATGCACCAATTTAGCGAACTTTCACCACCAAACTTGACTAGCTTGAAAACCAACCAAAATGAAAAATTTCTTGCACCAAGATTTTTACCGTACTCATTTGGTGATACACTTACTTAATTATATCAAAAGACATGTGTGGAAATTTTCATTTATTTATGAAATTAAAATTATTTTTTAAACTTGTGGTAGAGCTTATTAAATTGGTTTTTAAAAAAATCAAATTACTTTACGCTATTATATTGTGTCATTTTATTTGGATTATACTTTAAAGATAATTTTTTATTTAAATATATTTGAAAGAATTATTTTAAAATAATTTCATTTAAAAAAAATCTTTAGACTAATCTTTTTATAAAGGTAATATTCGTCCTCGCCGTGATACTTCATCATTCAGTTACTTATACCCTTTATTAAAGAAACTTTTGTTTTATAACGTTACATGCACGATTTTGGAATTGATATATCATTTGGATTATGAAGTTAGATGAATAAATCTGTTTGTTTTTTTTATTCTTGTTGTAATTTATTTTTATTTATGTCTTTTGTTTCTTAATCAAGTAAAAATAATGATTTTTACATTATGACAAGTTAGCATGGTGTTAAAATCAATTATATAAGTCTATGGGCTTTTATTTTTTATTGAGAATTTACTTTAATTAAAGTTAATTAAAAGTTTTTATTTTTTATTGAGAATTTACTTTAATTAAAGTTAATTAAAAGTTTTTATTTTTTATTGAGAATTTACTTTAATTAAAGTTAATTAAAGTTAGAAACTTTTATGTAATTGAATGAGTTTTTGTCAATAACTAAGAATGTACTTTGATTAGTGGTATTAATCAAGGATTTACTTTGATTAATTACAAATTTTTTGTTTTTAATTGAAAATGTATTTTGTTTAAGAGTGAGAACGCCAATAAATTAATTGAGGATTTATATTGATTAATTTGAAAATCCAAGATAATAATTAATTAAACAATAACCTTTAGATAACCACTATTGATTAATTATATTTTAAAAAAAACATTAAAGTCAACCTATTTTCTTTTACAATAACCCTATGTAAGACTCTATAAAGTATATTCCAAAGTGTGCTAAATTTTCTAAAGAAGTATGCACACATAAAAGGTGTATATGAGAGATAATGAAGTAATTAATTTGGGAATGATGCAGTGATCCTTCTTGATAAATGTAAACATCTAGTTATATTTTCTATTATCTTCTATTTTCTCATAATAGAAATACTATTAGATCGATGGTAAGAAAAAATAAAGTAAACAATTTGGATCTTCAACATAATTAGAGGACCATCTTATTTTATTTTATGAACGAATTAGTATACACATGGCCAAAAGCATGGTACCAGATAGGATAATGATACTTTGACAACAATTTTTTTCAACATTTTAACATTATTTACGTGTCATTCTGTGATTGGTCCATGTTAGTGTTTATGATTATTATTATTGATTGTGGAGTAATTTTGAACCAATCACAGAATGACACGTAGATGATGTTAAAATGTTTTAAAAAAAAATATTGTTAAAGTATCATTATTTTAAAAAAAAAACTTAAAGTTCAGCTACTTTAAGTTTCGTTGAGTCATTAAAATAAATATTTATTAGTTCTTTTATTGTGGTCTTTTGCAAAAAATATTAGTTTTATTACATAGCCACACAAGTACTCTCTTAACTCTCTTAACTAGGACTCTACAAAAATTACTTAACTATACTAAATTATAGTTAACTGCACTATTTAATACTAAAAACCCTAATATATTTTATTTAAAAACTAATTATTCTATTATTTAGTTCAGTTTAATAAACCTAAACTTATAATACTTTGAGTTTAGTTAACTGAAAACTGCACTATTGTAAGAATTGTTGTCAGAATACAATTCTAATCCACAACTTGAGGGAGGGAAACAGTAACGTATAGAAGGAATATATTCATGAATGTGGTGATACTAATTATTGTTTAATAAAAACACGCAAGGGAAATGATTATGAAATTTAATGTTAACCTAATTGACACTATTGTCAAAGTTCATAATCACATTACTTTATTTCGAAAATTTCATTTAACATTAATGTAAACGTTTGTGTATCCTTAGGAATTAAATATATAATAATAACTTTCATTTAATATTATATTTTGCAATAATCTTATTTAATAGTTTTAATAGAAAAGATTGCACAAGAGGATTCCAAGTTATTCTAGAAATAAATACTATAAGTGTATATATAAGCAATGCTATACTACAAATGGTTAATCAAATCACAATAACATGACATTATTTTGAAAATTCCATTTAACGTAAGCGTTTGTGCATCCTTAGGAATTAAATATATAATAATAACTTGTTATTTTGTAATAATGTTATTTAATAGTTTTTATAGAAAAGATTGCAATGAGGATTATAGAAATAAATAGTAAAAGTGTATATATATATAAGCAATGGTACGGTAGAAATGAGAATAAAATTGAAAAGAAAGTCGGGATTGGCATAGATAGTGAAGAGAAGATGGGAGAGAAGAAAGTATTGGCAGTAATGATGTTTGTAATGGCTTATTCTCAAATTCCAGCAACATGCAATGGGATGAAAAATTACTGAGCTTTTGTGAAGAGTATTTGGTGAATAACAAACATAATCCAGATTGCTGTAATTCAGCATCAGATGCATTCAAAAGAGCCATGATTGTTCCCCATGGTCAAGGTATAAGAGATATTTGTAGTTGTCTTAGGTTTGAAGGACCAGGCCTAAACTTTCTTCAAGATAAACTTGTAAGCCTTCTTGATGTATGTCACATTAAACTTTAGTATGCAATTATGTGTATATGGTTCCTCATATATTATATCCTTGTAACTAACATTTAGTTAAGTCATAATAAAATATAACAATTCCACTTTAATTTATCACTTTATTTTTTCTTTATTTTTTCTTTATATTTCTTTTATCCATTTTCTTGCATCTTCAAATCCTTTATTTTTATAATTCTGTACAATGACCAAATTTTAGGTTTAGATGCTTTAGAGAAAAATAATATCTAGAGCTATCAAAATGGTCACAATCCGCGGACTAATCCGGCCCAGCACGGGTTTAAGCTGGATTGGGTTTGAAAAAATTGTATTTTTTTTATGCAGGTCAGATTTTAACCCGACTTATTTAAATTCGGCTCATGCAGGTTGAACCCGTGGTGAGCCAGGTTGGTCCACCAACCCACCTACCTAATTTTATTTTATTAAAATTTAATTTTAATTTTAATTTTATAAAAAAATATTTATTATTTTGGTTTTGCTTGAAAAAATTATTTAAGTTCTTTATTTTCAAAATTAATTAAACACTCATGGGAGTGAAATTTGTTTAGATTTAAATTATAGAAAGTTTGTAATTTTTTTTTATTTAAAAAAAAATTGTAATTGAGGCAACCCGCGGTGGGTCGGGTCAGGTTCGAATTTTTCTGGCTCGCTAATAAATGAGTCAGGTTGGATTGATTCACTAAGTGACCAACCCGTGGTGGGCCGGGTCAGGTGTCCCCTTTAGACAACTCTAATAATATCCATTCATATTTTTAAATGTTCATTTTAATTTCTCATTTTCATTTAGTTACCAATTAATAGAAATATGCTACCGAAATAAAATATATAATAGAAATAATAATTAATGTTGCACTAATATGCTAAGATGACATTCAAAATAAGCTATTTTTTTTTCTTTTTCAAAAACATTAACAAAATGAAAAAAAAAACACGTTACAAGGACATTTTTTTAAAGCAATTAATGTTTTTCGTGTAATGGTTTTCAATGCCTTGGGAGACTCTTTCTCCTCTCCCTTTTAAGTTTTTGCAATATTTAAAGGAGACCCGGTTCTTGCGGCTAAAGTTCGTGTGACAATTCTAACATTTCTCTTCACATTTTAGTACTTATGATGAGTACGTTGTTAGTTGTCAATTTGATCAATGGCTCAATCCTAAATTTTTGAAAAAGTTTTAATTTAAAAAATCCTTTAAGTGGTGGCAAAAAATAGTCTCCAACCTTCATAGTCACCTCTCAAATAGGTTAGAGTCAGGATTAAGGTGGATTTAGTCCAATTACAAAACTTTAATTAATTTTTGAAAACAATATTATTTCTTTACACATATAAAATTATATATTTTATTAGATAGTTTAATATATTGTAATTTTATTATATTTAAATCAATATTCTTATATCATACTTATTATTATGTTATTAAATAAAATATATAATAACATTTCGTACGTTTTGAGTTTTCATATATTAAATAAAATATATTTTTTTATATTTTATATCATACTCATATATGACAATCTTCAGGTATGAAATAACACTTTATATATATTTCTTATATATTACTATACGACCATGTCAAATATTTAATGATTTTATTAATTGTTAACTTTGTAAAAAAAGAAAAAAAACTCGAGTTATTTCTTCTAACATATTTTCTAACTAAATGTACTTTTTATAAAAAAAAATGTATGCTAAATAAATAAAATGATTTCTTTGTCTTAATTTGTTTTTAATTTCTTTAAAATCAAATACACATTTTAAAAGATATAAATGAATTACTTATTGTGAATTTTTTTATATTGTGATAATAACTGATTTTTTATATATTATTTACTTTTTATAACATTTTAATAGTTTTTTAATTTCTTTTCATTCTATAAAGAAGAAAATCAACATGATTAAAAATTTATGCATAAAGATAGAAGTTTCATGTTAAATTAATAAAATTATATTTTAAAATTTTGAATAGAAAATATAATTTTATATTATTTTTTATTCACATTTTTTGTATACATGATGGAAAAACATATACTTTGAAAGTGAAATAATCAAACATCTAGTAACATCCCAAAAATATAGCATAAAACTAACTATATACATGTGTCATCATTTAATAATATGATAGAACAATTATAGGCCATAAAGTTAACCTTACAGTTATTACAAAATAACCATAAAATTTAAACTTTTACAGAAACTTCTTATACTACTACAAAATTATACCCATAACCGATAAGTTAATTTAAGAGTGATGACCGAACGGTTCACCCAAAACTATAAACATTAATATGACCGAACGATCATAAACTAAATAGCAGGATTCTCGCCGTTCAACTCCTGCTCCAACGTACACTCCTCCCCTTCTACTCACACCCAAAAGGTGATCATCGTAAGAGAAAAATCGAACGGAAACATGGACAAACAAAAAATAAGGATAAACTAATATAATTTAATTTACTATACATACATTCAGTTTCTACAAATATTTTATATATATATATATATATATATATATATATATATATATATATATATAATATTTCGTTTATATTTAAGTAAGTAATTTCTTACTTTTTAAATGATTTTTTTTTATCAAAATTAGCAATAGATTATTTATAATATTAAGTGGTTTATTATGTATCATTTGTTAATATTCACTAAATTTATTACTATTAGAATACTTAGAGATTATATGCATTTTCTACGCTAGTGGTTATTAATTCAATTGTTTAACTTGCATGTAATTTATTAGTTTCTCATTTTTCTATTCTTGTAATTTTTTTAATCATACATATATAATTTAAGGATTCTTGTCAGAACTCTTAATTTCAGTAGAGAGAGTGGAAGCCAGGTGTAGGTGTAGGAGATTTGGAAGATAGGTGTGAGCAACAGAGTGGACCGATCGATTTTTTACGGTAGTATATAAAAGAAAATTTTAAAATTTGGTGCCACTCTCTGCATGCAACTGATCTTTCTAAAATTCTGAAACCTTCTTTTCTCCTCCTTCTCTCTAGCTTCTCTCTAAAATTATCCTCCTTTTCCCTACAAATTCTCACATTCTTCTTCATCTGATCACCTTTTATGTGGCTGTATAATTTTCTTATATATAAAAACAATCTAGTTTATTAAAATCTATATTTATTAAAATGTTTGTATATAAGTATTTGACAAATTAAAAATATTTATATTTACAAATAATTAGAAATTAATTATATTTTTCTTGTATTAATAATTTTTCTAAAAGAAATTCATGGATCGGTCGTATAGGACTTTTTTATCGTGTAGATTTTTTTACCCCACGTGATTCAAAATTAAGCCAAATTGACGGGTCTACGGAGCAAATTCTACTTAACAATGAAGTTTGTTCAATATTGAAATGACACATCTTATTGACACTGCGTTTTATCATTTAGAAATTTATTGCCCTATTGAAAAGCATATTGGAAATTTTGTATTCTCAGTAAATTTTCATTATTAAAAATGGCATTTTTTTCTTTCTATTAAAAATTTATTTGTTTGACTTTATTTTATTCGTGTCACGGAAAAAAGTACCTGTTTACAAAAAATAGTCAATTTTAACAACTTTTAAAAAGTAATCAAAAGCTGAAAAATACTCATTAAATCAATTTGTTTTTTAAAAAAATTATTGTAAACAGACGTGAGTTAAAATTTCTTTTTTTAACTCAAAATAACCACTAAGTTGTTCTATAATAAAATCATTTTTATTTTACCTTAAATAAGCTCTTGGCCTGAAAGATAATAGAACAATATTATATATTTAAAGGAGTTAGTTGGAATCACAAGTGAGAAGACATGCAACAAATCCATTAAATTAAAATTGTTGTAACAGATAGATGTTACCGAACAAGAGCCATAGCATGATAACTCACTTTGGCTATTTTTGTTATTGGCAAATTTGACTATGTCTTAATATCTATTCCATGCTCATATGCCTTGAAGAAGCAAAAGAAACCATGTGAGATGACAGATTCTCAGAATCTAGAATATTTGCATGGTATTTTGCAGAACAAGGTTTGAATCAATAACAATCAAACAAAGATTTTAAGGCACTTTTGGGGTGTTGGATATTGCTGGGTACGTAACATTTGCATAAGAGAAGGGTTTCGAAAGCCAATGCAATAAGTTTCTAAAACTTTGAAAATGGAGCTTTGATCAAATCAAATTTTGAAAAAAGAAAATGAGTTTATTTCCTTGTTGTGCTTCGCAAAAGAGGCTCAACAAGAAGACATTGAAGAAGAGCATTAAGAAAGAAAGAGAATACGAAGATAGAAGTGTCACCTCATTTTCTAACATCTCTTTTAAATCAGGTGATGAGTTGTCATAATTATTGCTCTTATTTTTGTTGTATGTACAGGTTTTGAATTACATTTTTTTCATAATTATGTTTCTTATTCTTACTTTGCATTAGGGTTTTTTAATTGCATTTTCTTATCATATAGATCGAATTGTATGATTTAGAGGCTAAAATGTTGCAAAAATAGTGTTTTTTTTTATGATAATTTGCTAAAACTATTCAAAATCTCTTAAATTTTGGTCTAAAATGAAAAACAAAATGTGATGTTAGAACAATCAAAATTGTGGTGCACAGGTTATGTAAACCTCATCAAATCTTACAACAAGTGTAAAATAAAAAAGATTTGAAAGGAAAGAGTTTGTCTAATTTCTTTGCAAGTTTATCATTTGTGAAAGAAAAATATGAATGCTGAAAACTTGAAGAATTTTTGTGTTGTAGATAGTGGCAAGAGAAAGTTCATAACAGATGAGATAGCAAGGCTTGGGAAAGGAAACATTAGCTCTAAGATAATTTCTTATCGTGAGATATGTGCTGCAACTCAGAACTTTCACCCTGACAACATGATTGGTGAAGGAGGGTTTGGGAGGGTATACAAAGGACACCTTAAAACCACTAATCAAGTATTAATTACTTTAACTTCTCTTTGAAATAGTGTTAAAAGGAAGAAATTATATCCAAGTTTTGACTAACCTTCAAAGTTTTGTGACATGCAGAATGTTGCTGTGAAGCAACTTGACAGAAATGGATTTCAAGGAACCAGAGAATTTCTTGTAGAGGTTTTAATTTTGAGCCTTTTGCACCATCCTAATCTTGTCAACTTGATAGGGTATTGTGCTGAAGGAGAACATAGAATTTTGGTGTATGAATACATGGTCAATGGTTCTCTAGAAGATCACTTACTTGGTGAGTAAATGAAATAAATAAAGTAAGTTTTCACTGCATGATTTAACAAGAATCTAATGTTATTAATGAATTTTCAGACTTACCTGAAGGAGCAAAGGCTTTGGATTGGCATACCAGAATGAAAATTGCAGAAGGTGCAGCAAAAGGACTTGAATATCTGCATGACCAAGCAAATCCTCCAGTGATATATCGTGATTTCAAAGCATCAAACATATTGTTAGATGAAAACTTCAATCCAAAACTCTCTGATTTTGGACTTGCAAAGCTTGGTCCAACAGGAGACAAAAAACATGTGTCTACCAGAGTGATGGGAACATATGGATATTGTGCTCCTGAGTATGCATCAACAGGGCAATTGACTACAAAATCAGATGTCTATAGCTATGGAGTGGTGCTTTTGGAGATGATCACGGGAAGAAGAGTCATTGAATATTCAAGACCAGAAGAAGAGCAAAATTTAGTTCTTTGGGTATGTTTTCAGACCTTTCTTATGTACTCAACTTCATACTATTTCCTTAGCAAAATATCCTCCTACCAAAATTTCATTTGTCGAATTGAAGTTTTCAACTTCAAAATCAGTTTCTGACTAGCCCATCAAATTAATCAGTTGAAAATAAGATAGAAAGACCACATTTTTTAAATTAAAAATTAAAATATAAATACTTTAATAAATTAATTCTTTCATATTTTATTACTTTAAAAATATTATTACTAGTATAATTTAAATCATTAATATTTATAAATTAAATTTTAATTATTAATTATAATAAACTAATTTAATATTATAATAGAATAATTTAACATATAAAAAAATTCTTTATTCAACAATTTTGATTGACTAGCTATATGAAAGTGTGAAAAATATCATTTGAAAAAGAAAAAAACATGAACTAATTAGGATATATGCTTCTCTTCAGGCACAACCACTCTTAAAAGATAGGAAGAAGTTTACACAAATGGCAGATCCATTGTTAAAATGCGAGTATCCTGTAAAAAGTTTATACCAAGCTTTAGCAGTGGCAGCAATGTGTCTCCAAGAAGAAGATGAAACTCGACCTTTAATCAGTGATGTAGTTACAGCAGTTGAATTTTTGGGAAGGAAGAGAGTAGAAGAGGATGAACCACAACCCACCAAAAAAATTACTTCTACTGAAGAAGAAGAAGAAGAAGATAGTAATGAAGACAAGCAATCTCATAAAGATCGAGACGACAACCACAATGATCAGAACCAAGATGAAGAAAAGAAGAATTGATCAAAAGTAGTATCAACAAAATTCTGAATATCCATTCATTTTCAAATCATAACCTTCATTTTCTTATGTTGGAAGATATAATAACTTCTCTTCATGTAATCAAGACAAAAAACATGCATGCCCTAATGAAATTTCAACACCTTACACTTGCTAATATTCTATCATTTTGTTTTAATTGTTAAAAGAATTGATTGATTTTGTAATGTCACACGAAACTTTAGTTTAGTATCTTGTCATACTTGATACAAATAATGGATTATTCAACCATTTGTTTAAAACATTCTTTAAAATTAAACCTAAAAGTTGTTGTTTTAAGATTTATATTTAAAAGAAATATAGCTTAAAATATGTAAAAAAAATAAAATAATGGAAGAGGAGAGATAAAAGAAAGCGAATAATCTTTTATAGATAGTTACGAAGAAGGAATATGAATAAGTAGATGAGATGAAAAAGAAAAATAAGCTTTCTCTCTTTAAAATTCTCCTTCTTTCACTTAATTTTCTTTTTAATTTTTTATTTATTTTTTATATAAGTTAAATAAATTTCACTACAGTGTGCTTATATTCTAAAACAATTGTTGTAATATAGTAGGTTTTAATTTTTGAAATAATTATTTTAAAATTAATTTACAATATGGTTTTTAATTTATTCATACTTTAAAAGTTATACCAACGTATATAAAGGGATACATTTTTTTAATCACTCTTAGTATCCTCGTTTTCTTAAACAATTTTATCTTTTCAAAAGGATATGTTTTTTTAATTATCATTATTCTATTTTTTAATTATACAATTTTATCTATTAATATATAAAAATGTTTTTTTTATTTAATAAAATACGTTCAATTTCTCTTTGCGTGTTTTCGAATATAACACATTTTTTTTTAATTTCAATCATTCTTTTAAAATTATGTACTTTTATAAAGTGTATTATTTAAGTTTTGTACTTACTAACAAAAAAAAAGGTATTATATTTTAAGATTAAATAAATGAAGTAGAAAAATAAAAATACTATAGTTTTTTTAGTAGGTGTAAAAAGATTGAAAGGGTTATGTTTATAATTTTCTTTATATAATGATTATATATAAGCTATCTCTTTTTTTATCGTTGTTTATTTTCTTCTCTTACTCCTTATGAAATTTTATCTTCAATATTTTGTATTTTAGATCACGCACCTCACAACAAATGAAAAGTCAAGGAATTGACCAAATTTTTAAACATTTTTTCTATTTACTCTATAATTTTTTTATTCTCTTAAGTGATAGGGTCGAAAAATAATTATCCAACTTATTTTATCATATACTAAAATTTTGTCATGTTTGATACTTTTTCCATGTCCTAAATGTTGAATAAGTTTATCTTTTAGCCAAAAATTTAATTTGAACAAAGACATGTAAGGAAAACTAGTTCTTTTTAAAGTATCATTATAAGTTATCTCTATAAGTTATCTCTATAAGTTATCTGATTTGGATGTAGGAGTAAAGTAATCACCATTACATTTATTTTGATGGAGAATATTTCGTGTATATTTTTGAATAGGTGACAAGATCCAAAAAATGGTGGTTTGAATGCTCCTTATGACAATTGGAACCAAAACCCTTATTGTGTAGAGGGAGAAGGTTCACCTGCAAAAGACTTTTCGACGTTCAATTTAGTAAGAGAGTTTTAAAATCTATGAGAATAAAGTAATGAATATAAGAATGTGTGCATTTTCTGGTAAAATACTATTTGTATTTACAAGGTTGATAGACCTTGTGAGATTTGTTATAAAAACTAATAATATCAAGATAATATAAACAAATATAACAAATTATCATTTATATGTTAAATTAGCATAATAATAAAATTAATGCAATATTTTACGTGATTAACCACATATTATATTGATATCTGGTATTAAAAGATATTATAATATAATCAAACCACCGAGATTTAATCACATA
This sequence comes from Vigna umbellata, assembly GCF_029865625.1. Taxonomy (NCBI): domain Eukaryota; kingdom Viridiplantae; phylum Streptophyta; class Magnoliopsida; order Fabales; family Fabaceae; genus Vigna; species Vigna umbellata. The sequence continues at coordinate 36,577,153 of NC_142169.1, forward strand.
TTTTGTTAATATATGATAATTGCAATAACAAATACCTCTTAGAATATTATTTACCCACTTTAAGTTAATAATACTTAATTAGCCTTGTTGGACCATGTTACTTAGTATATTTGTTGGGTGGGGTACATACATAAGCCCCTCCAAGCTTGGAAGTTTGATTAGTGTAAAGGGAGTGGTTGTTATGATTGCAACTGGCCATTTGGTCAAGTTGTAGCTGACTTTATGTTTGCAACTTGATGACTCATTTGGTTGTGGCCATCTTTGACTTCGTAAGTGGATTGACCGTTATACAAAGTTATGGGTAGTCATCTTTGACCATGGATGTTGTCTTGGGCGCTTTGGATTATTGACTTAGATAGGATTTAATGTCGCTTATCTAAGCAAGTTTTGCCTGCCGACTTAGGCAGGCTCGGGTGCCGCCTAAATGGGCTTAATGTGGTGTTATAGGTAGGCTATGGTTTCATCTGTGTGGGCTTAACTTATGTTACCATCTTAGGTAGGCTTGGGTGCTGCACTTGCGAGCATGATTTGTGCTAGAGCCTTAGGTAGGCTCGAGTGTCGCGTGAGCGAGCTTAATTTGATGCTACCATCTAAGTATGTAGGCTGAGGTGTCGCCTATGTGGTCATTTGTTTATGCTAATGTCTACGTAACGTGAGTGCCACGTTTGTGTACTTTTATTTGTGTTATTGTCTAATAACTCGGGTGGCTCATTTGAGATCTTTACTTATGTTATTGTTTAAGTAACTCGGGTGCCTTGTTTGAAGGTTTTGCTTGTGATATTGTGTAAGTAACTCAGTTGCCTCGTTTGCGGGCTTTCTTTATGTTACTGTCTAAGTAAATTGGGTGCCTCATTTGATGGTTTTACTTGTGTTATTGTTTAAGTAACTTGAGTGTCTCGTTTAAGGGCTTTGCTTATGTTACCATCTAGATAACTTGGTGTCTCATTTGAGGATTTTTCTTATGTTACTATCTAAGTAACTTGCTACCTCATTCAAGGGTATATATTATCTAAGTAACGTGGTGTCTCGTTTTAGGGCTTCACCTATGTTACTATCAAAGTAACTCGAGTGCCTCGTTTGAGGGCTTTACTTATGTTACTGTCTAAGTAACTTGGATTCCTCATATGAGGGCTTTGCTTATGTTATTGTCTAAGTAACTCAATATCTCGTTTGATGGCTTTGCTTATGTTACTGTTTAAGTAACTTGAATGTGTCATTTGACGGCTTTGCTTATGTTACTGTTTAAGTCACTCGGGTGCCTCGTTTGAGGGCTCTCGTTTATGTTACCTTCTATATAAATTGGTGCCTCATTTGAAGGATTTTCTTATGTTATTGTCTAAGTAACTCGAGTTCCTCATTTGAGAGATTTTCTTATGTTATTGTCTAAGTAACTTTGTGCCTTGCTTGAGGGCTTTGCTTATGTTACTATCTAAGTAACTCGAGTGCCTCATTTGAGGACTTTGCTTATGTTACTAACTAAGTAACTTTGTTCCTTGTTTGAAGGCTTTTGTTTATGTTATCATTTAGATAACTCGGTGCCTGGTTGGAAGGCTTTTCTTTTATTATTGTTTAGGTAAGTTGGTGCCTTATTTGACAACTTTACATATGTTACTGTCTAAGTAACTTTGTGCCTCGTTAAAACCTTTCCTGATAAAACCCAACCTGGGGACAACTTAGGGTTCCACTATAATCTTCACCCGATTACAAATGAGTATTAGCACCACTCCTGGTACTCAACAACCTCACTGAGATTTCCTTTGAGTATTTGCACCACTCATGGTACTTAGCAATCCCGCCGAGATTTTCTTTGAGTATTAGCACCACTCCTACTACTCAGTAACCTTAGCCGAGATTTCTTTGAGTATTCGCACCACTCCTAGTACTTAGCAACCTTGCTAAGATTCCTCAACTCAAATAGAGTTCAGTTGTCGTATTTTCATTCTTTTCCGAATTGTAATCAACGATTGTTTACAAGTAATTCAAACTATATCTCTCACATAGAGGATTTGATTATAATACAAAACAGTCTAAACACTCGCAAGTGTTTCTCTCTTCTCTCTTACAATCGTAAGTAATATAACAATGAAGCTTGAAAGTATCTCTTTCTCTTTTTCTCTTCTCTTCTTTTTTTTTCTTCAACTCAAATGTATTCTTTTTCTTGAGCTCTTTCTCTTCTTCTTTTCAGGATGAATATGTCGTTGTAAGATTTTCTTTTCTTATGCTCTTAAGTTATCCTCTTGATTTTCTTCTTGAGAGATATTATATTTATGGCTTCATGTATATATGTCCGTTAGACTGAGTTTGTAGTTTTTAGTCTTGATACTTGTGCTTTCTCTTTCTTCTTTTCACAACAACTATTGCGTAAGTTAACTTTATGAGAGTAGGCATGCTTTTTCAGTCCTTAGGTTGTACGATCTTTTTAGACTTTTCTTCCAATGAGAAACATTCTGTGAATATTTTATTTGTCTCTAACATCCCCTTTTTTATATTTGATTTGTAGCATCGTGGATGCGTGTAGTATTGTTTATTTGCAAAACTAGAGTGAACTGTGCATGCAACAGATATGTCTTTTCTTATAACTTTTGTTGTTTTTGAACATTGAACATTTAATGTCATTTAATGCTTGCTCAAAACAATAAAGTGTTTTTTTTATTTTCTACCGCTGGGTAGCATTTTTAAATTAAGCTTTTCTCTAAGGATACCAAGCATGGATATATACTTGATCATAAGATGAGGTACTCGTTAAGCTCATGACATCATTTAGTCAACTAAACTTTTCTTTGGCTTTTGTCTCTTTTTAGACAGATAGCGTTTAACTTGCTTAAGCTTTCTTACACATTTTAATCATTAAGTCTTTTAATATGTTTTGTCAGACCCATTTTGTTTTCGAGAGAGGCTGAATACCTATTCAAGGTACTATAAGCATTGAACGTTTAACTCAATCTCTCTTGGATGCTTTTAGGCATAACATCGTTTAGCCATGAGTCTGGGTATTTTAGCCTAGATGTTTTTCTATTTACTAAGACCTAAGTGTTTTTCTAAGTTTTCTATGTTTGGGGTTCAGGCTCTAAGTCTTGTGTTTTCACCCTAGGTTATTTTTTGATTATTATCCCGTTTCAATGTTATTTGATTAAACTTCAAAACATGAGAGCTTTTGAACATATAGACGATTTTGTCTTTAACAGTCTTTAACTATGGATGTTGTCTTGGGCACTTTGAATTATTAACTCAGGAAGGATCTAATGTTGCTTATCTAAGCAAGTTTTACTTATCAAATTAGGTAGGCTGTGCCGCTTGTGCGGGCTAACTTAATGTTATCGTCTAGGTAGGGAAAAGTGCCACTTGTGTGGGTTTACCTTATGTTACCCTCTTAGGTAGGCTGGTGTGTTGCATTTGTGGGCTTGATTTCTTCCTATCACACAATAGTTCCACATTACTTAAAAGTTGAGACCTTAGACAATTTAAATACTCATTTCTCCTTTCACTGGTTCCTTTTAAGGACCAAACCGTGAAAGAGCACAAACCCCAAAGCAGAAAATTCTTCGAATGAGGGGTGGTTGACCCTAATGATGTAACTCAACAGACTTGGGATCATAACATTGACACACACAGTGAGGTTGATAACAAGGTTCTAAGACAAATCATCGGTCCTTTAAGCCCTCTATTAGGGATGAACCCTCCTTCCCCTTATACCTCGACTAAGGGGGCTTTTGTTCCTATCATATCCATTAGTCTCACATCGCTTAGAAGTCGAGACCAAAGATAGTTTAAATACTTATTCTTCCTTCCACCATTTGAGACACTTTTTAAGAATAAAACTGTAACGGAGCTTCACACTCCAAAACAGACAATACCTTGAATGAGGAGTGATTGACCTTAACATCATCACTCAACAAACTTAGGATCAGAACACGTTGATTTTGAGCATTTGAATGAAATATTTGATTTAAAGGATTTATGTTGTGTGAATAACTAAATGAATAGGATATATTGACTTAAATTTGTTCTATTGAGTTATATATATATATATATATATATATATATATATATATATATATATATATATAGAGTTGAAGAGTAAATTTATTAGTTAATCTTATTTAAATTAATCACAAATATTTTGTTTCAATTTATTTTCTACTATTATTTTAATTTAATATAATTCTTTTTAAAATAATAACTCACATTTCATTCTAATATAATTTATATTAATTATAATTTATTTTAAATTATTTTTATGATCAAAGATAAAAAGTAGTCTACCATTTTTATCAATTAAATAAATTTTTTAATTTATCAAACTCATCATATAACTCAATAATTTTTATAAACTTTTATCTCAAATTTATTCATTTATCACTATATTTCTCTTAATCCAAATAATTTCATTTTTACTTTTATTTGTCTTCAAATTCATTGTCACAAATTCATTTTCTAAAACAAATAAGAGGAGAGTCATAGAAAAAGAAGAAGAAAAAAAATGTAACTTTGTTTCATGTTATGTTTTTCACTAATCTAATTATCTAACTTTAATAACAAATAAGACCAAATTAACTTTATTAAAAATATAGGAATTTAATTGAGTAAAAAAATAAAAAAAAAATATAAATAGAAACAAAAAAATATAAATATAAGTAGAGATCAAATTATTAATTAAATATTTTAAATTTTATAACAATAAACTATATGTATATTTAATAAAAAGGAAGTATATTACTTTAGATTATATATATATATATATATATACCTACGAAATAAGTTTAAAATTAATTCCTTAAATGATTTTTAGTTCCTAATTTTTCATTATGAGATATTGTTGATTCCTATCAAATAAATAAATCTTAGGAACGAGACAAAATATTTAGTAGTCAGCAGCAGGCACTTTAGTAACCTAACCCGAACCGAACGTAGTTTCTGCATAATTCCCCAATAAAAAAAACAACATAAAAGACCCCTTTCCAACGATATTTCCCTTATTTTTTTTTCCATCATTCTCTGTTCTGCACTTGCATGAATTTTCAAAGCTTCAGGGTTTATGGGCTCTCTCTTTCTCTTTCTCTTTCTCACTCACTTGCACCCTTTTCGCCCTCTTTTCCCATATAAACTCTTGTTCATTCACAGACTCACTTGTGTTCTTCCAACTCAAATAAGGCCCTGAGACTCTTATTTACCATTTTGCCACTGCCCCAACAAAAAGGCTCAAAGCTGGGGAGGCTTGTGGGTGTGATTGCCACCATGGGGTTCTCTTCTCAGACCACCCCTTTATATTGCCCCTCTTGTTCCCGCCACTTCCGTGCTGCTCTCTCTTCACTGTCCCTCTTGGCTCCCTCTCAATCACCACACCCCAGGTTGCTTTTCCTTCAAAGTTTTTAACTTTTTCTCCATTGGGTGTCACTTTTGTCTTTGTGGTGGTGTTATGTTGTTTGTTGTTGGTATGTGAGCAGTGTTTTTTCTTTTTTTGGTTGCTTTGTTAGATTGTTTTGGAGAATTTGCCTTTCTATTATGGAGTACTGGAGTACTGTTCAGCTGAACTCTATTGTGTTTTCATGGTTTGTTTTTCTTTGTGTTTGAACATTTGATATAGGGAATATTGCATTTCAGGGGATTAAGTTTGAATTGTTTAGTATGGTTTTGTTCATTGTTTATGGCGTTTTGTGGAGTCTCTAGTTTCTACGGGTTTTTCTGAAGTGATAAGCGGGGTGGGGGAGGTATTGATTAAAGGTGTAGGAGAAGTTTGATTTGATTGAGAAAGGGTTTTGTGGAGTTTATTTGAGTGTCTGTGTGTGTTCAGAAGATGGCCTCTGAAGCATTTTGGTCATGATCTGTTAGGAGGTTTTCTATTAAGGTGAATGTTCAGTTTATGGATAGTTCTGGTATTGCCAGTGCTTGAACATGGTTTCCACTTTAAATGGTATACAGATTTGAACAAAATTAAACGTAAAATTGGCAACTCGTCAGGGTTATGCAGATTTTGCACTGCACACCAGAAAAAGGGGGGGTCACCATATAAATTTCACTCACGGTTGCTTGTGTCTTGATATTAGTTTTTGTTGGTAAATATTTATTGTGTTTTAAATTGCAGTTTCTAGTTTTTAAATAAAAGGTCAGTTACTGACCCAAGCATTTAGGGATAGAGTTAATTTTTAGGGATATAGCTATTTTTTAGCTCAGTAGTCATTTTCAACCCACGTTTTCTGCGTGAAATCAGTGGGTTGGTTTTATTTCAGTTTTTTTTTTTCATGCTATAAGTTTGTATTATCATTCATTAATTAAATAACAGAGAGTACAGACTTACAAAATTATTATTATCGATCTTCTGTTCACATTTGGTATCAGAGCTCCTTCACAGGGGCCTGAACCAGAAAAGTCTGACTGCATATTGGGTGTGAGTAAACCTAGAGTGAGAGTAAACACTAACAGAGTGCAAACACTAAGAGAAAGTCATTAGAAAAGTTGAAGCATGGCAGATTTAAACAAGTATGTGCAGCCATCAATTCCCAAATTTGATGGCCACTACGATCATTGGGCAAAATTGATGGAAAATTTTCTTAGGTCTAAGGAGTTTTGGTATTTGGTGGAACATGGTGTTACGGATGTTTCTACCAATGTAACAGAAGCTGAAACTAAACTAATGGAGGAGCAAAAGTTGAAGGACATGCAGATAAAGAATTATCTATATCAAGCAATTGATAGAGAAATTCTGGACACTATTCTCAATGATGAAACATCCAAAGATATATGGGATTCAATGAAGCAGAAATTTCAAGGATCAACCCGGGTAAAACGTGCACAACTGCAAGCTCTACGGAAAGATTTTGAGCTCCTACAAATGAAGGATGGAGAATCTGTGAATTCATACTTTGCCCGAACTTTGAAGATTGCTAAGAGCATGAAAGCATGCGGTGAAAATATGCAAGAAAATGTTATTACTGCAAAAATTTTGCGGTCAATGACTATGAAATTTAATTATGTAGTATGTTCTATTGAAGAATCCAACAACATGGAAGCCATGACAATTGATGAACTTCAAAGTAGTCTCCTCGTTCATGAACGACGAATGATGTTGACTGTAGATGAAGAGTAGGTTATGCAGGCAGTAACATATGAGAAAAGTGAGAGAGGCAGAGGAAGAGGAAGAGGAAGAGGTTTCTTCCGAGGAAGAGGTAGAGGAAGACAATCATTCAACAAAGCAGAAGTTGAATGCTTCAAATGTCATAAACTAGGACACTTTCAGTATGAATGTCCTCAGTGGGAGAAGAAGGCAAATTATGCTGAAGTTGACGACAAGATGGAACAAGAGGATGAGCTCTTGTTAATGGCATCCGTAGAGTTTAAGGAGGGGAAGAACAATGAGTGGTTTTTAGACTCTGGATGCAGTAACCACATGAGTGGTAACAAAAATTGGTTCACACAATTAGATGAAGACTTCCGACACAAAGTAAAGCTAGGCAATGATACACGCATTGCTATGATGGGGAAAGGAAGTGTACGGTTGGTGGTGAGTAATGTCCCATACATGATATCAAATGTCTATTATGTTCCTGAACTCAAAAATAATTTATTGAGTTTAGGACAACTTCAAGAGAAGGGATTGTCTATAAATATCCAATACAACAAGTGCACTATTGTACATCCTGAAAGAGGGCAAATTATGGAGGTTAACATGAGCAGTAACAGAATGTTTGTGCTTACAGCTACTGTGACTTCAACAAATACTACATGTTTTCAGGCCACTGTAGAACAGAATTCTCAACTGTGGCACAACCGAATGGGACATTTAAGCTATGATGGCTTAAAATTTCTTGTTTCAAAACAAATGGTGAATGGGCTGCCATCTATCACTACACCTCAAGATTTGTGTACACACTGCCTTGCTGGAAAACAACATCGAAATGCTATGTCAAAGAGGAGCTTATGGAGAGCATCAGAAAAATTGCAGCTAGTTCATGCAGATCTATGCGGTCCTATTCAACCTTCATCTAGCAGCAATAAAAAATACTTCCTAAGTTTTATTGATGATATGTCCCGTAAGACTTGGGTGTATTTTTTAAGTGAGAAGGCAGAAACTTTTTCTTTGTTTAAAAGTTTCAAATCAATGGTGGAAAAGGAAGCTGGAGAAAACATTCTTTGCTTACGGACAGATAGAGGAGGTGAATTCAATTCTAAGATTTTTGATGATTTTTGCAAGAATCAAGGCATACAATGGCAGTTGACAGCAGCTTATACTCCTCAGCAAAATGGAGTTGCTGAAAGAAAAAACAGAACTATCATGAATATGGTTCGGTCAATGCTTATAGGAAGACGTGTTCCTAAAATATTCTGGCCAGAGGCAACAAGATGGTGTATTCATATTCTTAATAGAAGCCCCACAATTGCAGTACAAGATAAAACTCCTGAGGAGGCTTGGAGTGGAATAAAGCCTTCTGTTGCTTATTTTCGAGTATTTGGGTGTATAGCTCATGTACATACACCAGATCAGCAGCGAGTTAAGTTGGATGAAAAGAGTAAAAGATGTGTTCTTCTTGGAGTGAGTGATGAGTCCAAGGCTTATAGATTGTTTGACCCAGTCAGTCAAAAGATCATTATCAGTAGAGATGTTATATTTGAAGAAGAAAAAGGTTGGGATTGGAAGCAACATGATAAAAACAGTCAACAAACTGTTTTGGATTTGGGTGAAAATACAACACAGGATAGTGACACCGAGGAGCAAACTGAACAGAATGGAGCAAATTCTTCAAGGCAGCAGGCAGTACAAAATTTAAATGAAGGTAATATTGAAATTAACATTGATCAAAATGAGTCTCATCTTCCACAGATTGATACTTCAGTTGAAGAGAGGGTTAGAAGATGTAGAAGAGAACCAGTTTGGATGATTGATTATGAAAAGGGAGAAGGCCTCTCAGATGAAGATAGTGAAGAAGCAATGGTGGTGATAGCAGTGACATTTGAAGAAGCTGTCAAAAGCAAAACTTGGAGAAATGCAATGGAGAGAGAGATGGAGGCCATAGAAAAGAACAAAACATGGGATTTAATAGATCTGCCAACAGGAGTCAAGCCAATTGGAGTCAAATGGATATTTAAAACCAAACTCAAAGAAAATGGAGAAATTGACAAATTCAAAGCTAGGTTGGTGGCTAAGGGGTATGCACAACAATATGGAGTAGACTACACAGAAGTATTTGCACCAGTGGCCAAGATGGATACCATACGCATCATTCTTTCAACAGCAGCTCAATATGGTTGGACTATTTTTCAGTTAGATGTGAAGAGTGCATTTTTGCATGGGGATCTCAAGGAGGAAATATTTGTGCAGCAACCCGCTGGTTTTGTGAAAAAAGGTGAAGAAGGCAAGGTATACAAGTTACGAAAGGCTCTTTATGGACTCAAACAAGCACCAAGAGCATGGTACAACAAGATAGAGACATACTTCATGAGTAATGGTTTTGAAAGGTGTTTTTGTGAACACACATTGTTTACAAAATCAAAGGGAGGTAACATTTTAATTGTGAGCTTATATGTAGATGATTTAATATACACTGGAAATAATGAGAGCATGTGTGATGATTTTAGAAATTCAATGATGTCAGAATTTGTTATGTTAAATTTAGGAAGAATGAGATATTTCCTTGGAATAGAAATTCTGCAGCATACACATGGAATTTTTATGTGTCAAAGGAAATATGTTCAAGATGTATTATCAAGGTTTGGTATGAAGGAGTGCAATGCAGTGAAGAATCCTATTGTACCAGGAACAAAACTGTTAAGAAATCAAGCAGGAACCAAAGTGGATGCTACTCTATTCAAACAAGTGGTTGGAAGTCTCATATACTTGACTGCTACAAGACCAGATCTAATGTATGGAGTAAGTCTAATTAGCAGATTTATGACTAATCCTACAGAGAATCATTGGCTAGCTGCTAAAAGAATACTAAGATATTTAAAAGGCACTACAGAATTTGGAATTTACTACAAGAAAGGGGAGAGTACTAACATAATAGGCTATACAGACAGTGACTTTGCAGGAGATGTTGATGATAGGAAGAGTACATCTGGATTTGTATTTTTTCTAGGGTCTGGAGTTGTTTCTTGGTCATCAAAAAAACAACCAGTGGTAACATTATCTACAACTGAAGCTGAGTACATAGCAGCTGCTTCCTGTGCTTGTCAAAGTATTTGGATTAAGAGAATTATGGAGACTCTCGGTTTAAAAAATCAGAATAAAGTTCTGGTTTTATGTGATAATAATTCAGCTATCCAATTGTCCAAAAATCCAGTCCTCCATGGTAGAAATAAACATATAGATATAAGGTTTCACTTCCTAAGAAATCTTGTTAAAGATGGAAGCGTTGAACTAAGTCATTGCAGCACACAGAATCAGATAGCGGATATAATGACTAAGCCTTTAAAGCTAGAGCAATTCTTAAAACTCAGGAGCATGTTAGGTGTGATTGAAGCATCTGAAGTAAACTAAATTGTTCTTCAATATTTAGTTTAAGGGAGGGAATGTTGGTAAATATTTATTGTGTTTTAAATTGCAGTTTCTAGTTTTTAAATAAAAGGTCAGTTACTGACCCAAGCATTTAGGGATAGAGCTAATTTTTAGGGATATAGCTATTTTTTAGCTCAGTAGTTATTTTCAACCCACGTTTCCTGTGTGAAATTAGTGGGTTGGTTTTATTTCGGTTTTTTTTTTCATGCTATAAGTTTGTATTATCATTCATTAATTAAATAACAGAGAGTACAAACTTACAAAATTATTATTATCGATCTTCTGTTCACAGTTTTCAAATGTTTTAGTTGCTAAGCTTTCAACCAGTGACTAAAAAGTTAAAATTAAAATGAAGAATCCATCCTTGAACGGCAAGTTACTAAAAAGTGAATGGTAAGGTCTAAATCGTAAAGGGTAACTGATATCAAGGTTCTATGGACTTCAAATTGTTTTCTCTTCTCTACACTTTTTTATTTGGAATAATATGTCTTGCATTACGGATCAAACAAAGACTAAGCTAAAATTGTTCGTGTTAGTTGTTGACTTCTATAGTGGAAAGATTCTTGTACCTTCCTTGTTTGATACACAATCTCACATAAAAGCTGGCAACTGCATATGATATTGTTTGTGTTAGTTGTTGACTTCCATAATGGAAAGGTTTTTGAACCTTCCTGGTTTGTTACAATCTCACATAAAAGCTGGCAACTGCATATGATCCTGGGATTAACTATATGCAAATGTGGAGTACGTTGCCACATATGATATACAGGAAAATGGAAATTTTCTAATATTAATTGTGACATTTCAGAAGTCAAAATATGCATTGTTTTAGCTCACACCTGTGGGGTCTTTTTCTTGAATGTTCTCATGCTGTTTCTTCTTCATATTAAACTGAAAATCTAAATATGCCTTTATATTCCTTTGATTGGTTCCTTTTATTTTTTTCTTTTAATTTTCTGTGCATGATATGACTTGCAGAAGAAAAATCCAATCAATTCTGATTGCCAACAATATCATTCGACATAGTGCATTGTCTTTCAGAAAAGGTTATTCCTGCCTAAAGAGAACACCTTTTGGGTTGAATAAATTTAAGGACGTGGAGTATAGCCATAAATCTCCTGTACATATTTCAGTTAAGAAATTTTCTGACATGTCATATGGCATGTTGGAGGAAAGGAGATGTGAAGAAGAGTTGGTTCCTTTACATCCCTCTAATAGTCAGGTTAAGATTATGGGATTAACTGGATTTCCCACGAACCTTGGTACCCAAATCTGGGTTGAGGAATGTTATAAATTATCTATAAGTAAAAACGAAATGCACTTGCAGAATAACAGGGTTGCGCGGAATGCAGTTACTTCCACTGGTCAGGAACAGGCTGTTTCTAGTAATGTGAAGCACACTCATGTGCAGCAGGATCTTGATGAACCTGCCTTGCCTTCTGTTAAACATTCTAAATTAAAGAACTCAAAAGAGTTGCTTGACACCAAAAGGGTGGACACTCTGTTAAAGGTACCTCCATCAAAGATCCTTAAGGAGAAGGTTGATAAAGTTGAAGACAAATGCAATTTGGAGACAATTGCAAAGTATGAAGCCAATGCAACATCTGTTAAAAAGGCACGTAGTTCTGAACAATTAAAACTTCGAGGCAGACTTTGTAGTATCTATGAAGACATATTGGTTGTTAATAATATTTCTCTTGCTGAGGAAGTTGCTAAGATGCTTACAGTAAATTACAGGCATCTTATTCATGCATGTGATACTGAGGTACAGCTCTTGTCTTTTTTAGCGTATATTATGGTTTTTCCTTGATTGCAGCAGTGTTCATATCTGGATTCTTGTCAAGTTCAGTGAATTTGTCCTTTATAAATCATACTCATTGAAGTGATATATTGTATTCTTAAGCCATTTCTTCAATTGAGTGCATATTAGCTAATGTATTAGTATGAATCTCATCATGGATATTTCATAAATGTTGAAATGTAATATACCAACTTTTAATGTCGTCAAAGGTGGCCAAGATAGATGTCAAACAAGAAACACCTGTAGATCATGGGGAGATAATATGCTTCAGTATTTATTCGGGTCCAGAAGCTGATTTTGGAGGTGGAAAGTCATGTATTTGGGTAGATGTACTTGACGGTGGAGGTAAAGAGATCTTTAATAAGTTTGCTGAGTTTTTTCAAGATTCATCCATCAAAAAGGTAACCTTCTCTTATTGCGGACCCTTTTTATGTTTTAAATCCTATCATTGACATTGCACCTTTCAAGGCCTGCTTAGCCTATATTTTATAAAAATTAATTTTTGAAGAATTGATATTAAAAAATTGATTTGTGTTTGGGAATAATATTATAAAAGTTTAGAATAATTGATTTTGTTTGAATGGTAGAAGAGAATCTCTTTTGAAGTGTAAATGCAGGAATTTTTTGAACAGTTTGATAGGTGAAACACCAAAATTAATTCTATTTAAAGAAAAAGTGAAAGCATTTCACTTTCAAAATCATTTATTCTTACAGTATTAAAAAATGCAGCTGAAATGCTTTTTTCTGAAATTCAAAACAGTAGCTTCCAGAAAAAGCTTTAAAAGACTATTTCGTATAAATTAGTTTTTAAAAGGTTATACAGGTGCATTTAAGCTTCATAAATTCAAAATGGCTCCATATTACTTTTGGGTTAGTGATATGGGATTCAAAATAAATTTTGAAGTAACGAAGTCATTGGTGCATTCTGTAGGTCTGGCATAACTATAGCTTTGACTGTCATGTTATACAAAACTATGGATTTAAGGTTTCTGGATTTCATGCTGATACAATGCACATGGCACGGCTGTGGGATTCATCCAGGCGCTGGGTTGGTGGTTATTCTCTTGAAGGACTTACAGGTGACAGAGAGGTAATGGCTAGGGCTAAGCTGGACCATGAAAAGGATTTGATTGGTAAGGTGTCCATGACAACTATATTTGGCCAGAAAAAGGTGAAGATAGATGGATCTGAGGGTAAAATGACTACCATTGTTCCTGTTGATGTGCTGCAGAGAGATGAGCGAATACCTTGGATATGTTACTCTGTCTTAGATGCTAGAAGCACTCTAAAGCTTTATGAGAGCCTAAAAGGTCATCTTTCAGACATGCCTTGGAATCTTGATAGTCTACCTGTTTTACACAAAAACATGTATGATTTCTATCAGGAATATTGGCAGCCATTTGGTGAGCTTCTAGTCAAAATGGAATCAGAGGGAATGTTAGTTGATCGGTTATATCTTAAAGGCATAGAAGACGTGGCCAAAGCAGAGCAAGAGGCAGCTGTTAATAGATTCCGAAAATGGGCATCTAGATATTGTCCTGATGCCAAGTATATGAATGTTGGAAGTGATGCACAATTGCGAGTACTTCTCTTTGGTGGCACCATTAACAGGTGCTCATCATTTAAATCTTGCGCGGAGCATGTTTCTATCTTAAAAAATTGATGGTTTTGAAGTAGAAATTGATATACAATATTTTCTTTGGTGAATGATATCATGCAATCTGAACTATACTGAAATATGCTTTGTAAAAATACTAGAGATATTCATTATGTTGATATCATTATAGTTTATCAAGCATGCTTTTTCTCTTAAACAAATTGGTTGCTACATGAAGGCTCCTGTTAATACTAACTGCATATATGTGGTAGTTGATTTTTGGGGAAAGACCTGTTTGGTATTATACTGAGACTCTTGTTTGTTTTGTTTTAATAACTTGATCATATTTTATGAATTATGTTAACTAGCTTCTTTATTTCTAGTTAGGGCAATAAATGGCTGTATGATATTTCTTTTTCTCTTGAAACAATATACACTGTAAAGTCTAATTTAACTATATACTTGTCAATGTTCTGGATATGTGCTTGTCTTATCATTTTGTTGTATTCTCTATTCCAGAGGGAAAAAAAGTTTTGAAGTTTGAGTTTTACTGTTTCAAGATATTTTTATCAATACCATCTTGCTCTGTATAATGTCAGCACTTAGAATTTTTCAGGTTTTTCATTTTTGAAGAATATGATATTTTATTCAGTGTCAATCATAAAGTGGCTGACCTTGATCTGTACACTAGAGTTATAGATCTATTTTCTTTGTATATATGAAGGTCCTTAGTACAATGTGTTGAAAGTCCCACATCGACTAGAGATAAGACCAATTCATAGTTTATAAGTGGGTGCAAACCTCATCCTACAAGCCGGTTTTGTGGGGTTGAGTTAGGCTTAAAGTCCACTTCTAACATGATATCAGAGCCATGGTTAGAGCCTATCCTAGCGATAATTTGTTGTTTGCTGGGCATATTGTTCCACCCGCTATCGGGCTGCTATCGGATCACCCATTAAAAATGTCTAATCCCACACTCGAGATATATATACCTCGGTGTGAGGGGGGTGTGTTGGAAGTCCCACATCGACTAGAGATAAGACTAATTCATAATTTATAAGTGGGTGGAAACCTCACCCTACAAGCCGGTTTTGTGGGATTGAGTTAGGCTTAAAGTCCACTTCTAACACAATGTATCCATGACTGTTACCGCATTCTTTGATATTTCTTTTTCTCTAGCTGAGCTCATTAAGGGGGATAAAGTTATGATTCAATATACAAACATTTTTCTCCACTGGTTTTGATGAAGTTGTTGAAGTATATAGATAAAGTAAAGCTTTCATTTTCACTTGCTACAGTATTCATTACAGGAAAAACCATAATGATGTAATTCCAACTGAGCAGATTTTCAAAATTCCCAATGTTAATAAAGTGATTGCAGAAGGCAAGAAAGCTCCTACAAAATTTCGTGATATTAAGTTGACTAGCATTGGATACAACCTGAATGTTGAGATATACACACCAAGTGGTCGGCCCTCAGTTAGTGGTGATGCTTTAAAAGTCCTGGCTGGCAAAGTTTCTGCTGAATATGACTTCAATGAGGCTTGTGATGTGGATCTTGATGTTGAAGATGGAAATCCCTCTCAAAGTGAAGATTTACCTGAAGAAATAGACAAATCGGTCTACGGAACAGCTCTTTCTTGTTTTCCAACAGAGGAAGAAGGGAAAGAGGCTTGTCATGCCATTGCTGCTTTATGTGAAGTCTGTTCAATCGATTCTTTGATATCTAACTTCATCCTTCCCCTGCAGGTGATATTCCTTTTTAAATTTTTTATTTTGAATATCCCTTGTCTGGTTTGTTTATTGATTTTCATGTTACCCTATAAACTCAGCTTACCCAGCGGGATTGGCATCAATAGGGTTGATAGTGCAATATAAGTAGTAAGCTAGTTTTTGTTTGTGTGCTGGAGGAAGGAGAGGATGGAATTTGAGATCACTTGATTAATCCAATGCTTGCATTAACCTAAGAGGGTGTTGTTGGTATATTAAAGGTTGTGTATACATTCAAGTTTGTAGGTTATGTGTGTATATGTTAGTTTAATCTGTTCTCATTGGCAGGGTCATAATATATCAGGAAAAGATGATCGTATTCATTGTTCCATAAATATCAACACAGAGACTGGACGCTTATCAGCAAGAAGGCCAAATCTGCAGGTTTTTATAATTTTCAAGACTTCGCTCTTGGTTTACTTTAATTTTTAAAGTGCTATTGTTTTCAATCCTTCATATATGTATATATTTATTTATTGACGATGGTATAATTCTATCCTTTTATGTTTATAAGATATGAAGCCATTTATGTGGCTTCACTTAATAACTTGTGCATTTAGGAGAGTTGGTCCTTGATATGATATAAAAGCCTTTATGACGAAGTAGTTAGTTTGATTATTGTTGCTTCCATTCTTCTTCAAACAATTTTTATTTTTAAGCACCAGGTACATGGTACACCTGTACATATTCCATGCTTCAAGCTCAAAGAACGTAATATGACAAGCCAAGTTAAATATAAATCCTCACCTAATAGTTTAAGCTTTTAGAACAGTTGGTTCTTGACAATGTTAAATTCTTACTGTAGTAATAGAACAACTCATTATTGACAATAACGGCTATCTATTACTAGTGATATGCAAAAACTGTTACTTTAAGCCTAGTAATAAAAACATATGCCAATGTTTTCCTGTTTGCTGTAAGTTTAGTTCATGACCTCTCTTATTTTAGTAAAAATTCTTTTATACTTCCTGTGGACTGTACATTAATTTGTTTTTTCTGTATTTTGTTATGAATAAATTATTCCAAAGCTTTAACCCAGTTGAATATACTAAAAACTATATATGAGATTAATCTCCCTTGCGTTCAATATACACAGAGTCCTTTATTTATAATAGAAGAAATATGGACTAAGCTTAAAATACAAATAAGAAATAATAACAAACTAATTAAAGATAAAAGATAAATATAAAATAAAGATAATATATCTAACAAACCCATTGAGTGAAAACACATAAATGGTCTTGTAAACGTTATCTCTCACACAAGTCCCATTTGGGCTTGAAGTATGAAAAATGCACAAGCCTACTTATGCTGAAACTCAATATTTTGTTAGAAGCATGGGAGTGGCAGGCTTCCAATTCTAGACCACTTGGTCATGAGGCCCTAATACCATGTCATGATTCATCTTAAAAGTTTAAACTAAGACCCTAGAAAAATATTATAATTAGGAAAATAAACAAATGGAGTGGTAGCTCAATTGATTAGAGTGCTCGTTTGGTAAGCGAAAGGCCTTGAGTTTGAATCTTAGCAGTAGGAAATTTTGTTTTGCTGGGTAGAGGTAATTCTTGCTGAGCAAATTTGTGACTTATTCATTGCACAAGTGAAACTCTTGTAGAGAGAAAAGGGTTTCTGAAAAATCTAGAGAGCTCACATGGGACATTTTTGTTGGGCGAGGAGGAGGTCTCGTTGAGCAGTGGGGAATGGACTTCAAGGAGTTCGCTTGTAAGTTTATATGTGAGCAGTGGGGAATGTTCATAAGGAGTTTAGCTCTTTGTGAGCGAATGACTGATAATCTGTATGAGCAGTAGGAAATGGGCATCGAGGACTCTGCCCATAAGTCTCTTAGTGAGTAGTGGGGAGTGGACTCTCTCTGTAAGTCTCTGTGTAAGCAGTGAGGAGTTTAGCTTTGTGTGAGCAAATGGCTAATAATCTCTATGAGTGGTACAACTGGTAATCCTGTGTGGGTTGAGATATCTGGCTCGCTCTACGAAGCAAGTGGTTGGGAGCTATGCTTGAGCAAATAGTAGATAGTTCTATGTGAGCAATTAATTGAAACTCTAAGAGAGTAAGGGTTTGTAGTTTCACATAAGCAGGATATCCAATAGCTCTGTGTGAGCTAGCAGCTTTGTGTTAGGTAGTGGGTGTACTATGGGAACTAGTGACTTTGCGAGTTAGAGATCTTGAGGCGAGACAACGATTGACATTGTGTGTGAAGTTGTGGTTGTTATATGGATAATTTGTGATAGTGGATTATGTGTTAGCTCATCCTTATGTTATGTGGTCGTGGTTTCTATCTGCGATGATTGTGATTTATTATGAGAGCATATGATAGTACGGAGTGCTAAGGAAGATGCGATGTAAAGATGAGAGTTATGGGGATAGTTTTGGGAGCAATTTCATTAGTTAGTTTTAATATTTTCACAAAGTAAATCTTTTTGGTTGTAAAGATTTTGTTCAGATGACAGTTTTACCTTTTGAGAACAGTAAGATGTGTATTTCTCTTTATTTGGTGAATAAAATCATTTTGTTTATGTTTAAAGAGTGGTATCAGAGTTATAAGTGTTATGGATAAGTATGAGGTAATACCATGTCATGATTCATCTTAAAAGTTTAAACTGTCAGGTGGAGATATATAAATGGTTTTATACACTGAAAATATTTTTGAAAAAGAAGAATCAAACTAAGTAAATTGAGTTTTCATGTACATTAACAACTTACAATAATTGTGAATCTAATTGATTTTTTAAGTTGAACTTTGAAATTCAAGCATGGGTATTGTATACTGTAGATAAATCATTGGATTTTAAATCTTTCAATTTAATCTAACATATATATTTCATAAACTAGAACCAACCTGCTTTGGAAAAGGACCGGTACAAAATCCGTCAAGCATTCGTAGCTGCTCCAGGGAATTCTCTTATAGTTGCTGATTATGGACAGGTTCGCAATTTACTTATCTAATTGAACTAGTTACTAGAAATTTCATTCTGTTGATTGAGTTGCGTACTGTTGCAGTTGGAACTTAGGATTCTTGCACATCTTGCTGGTTGTAAGAGCATGTTGGAAGCCTTTGAAGCTGGTGGAGATTTTCATTCAAGAACTGCAATGAATATGTACCCATATATTCGTGAAGCAGTTGAGAGAAAGGAAGTGCTTCTTGAGTGGAATCCTCAGCCTGGTGAAGACAAACCCCCAGTTCCTCTCCTGAAGGTATATTGTCTTCTGATCTATTTAATGTAGACCATAACCAGTAGTAGCCTTGATGTTAGATACCCAAAAGTATTTTGTTAGTTTGGTATGTCTCATTATATTGTAGCTCATTGTATTTCAGTTATGAGTATTCTTTGTTTGCATTGAACACATGATACAATTAAGACGTGCTAAATTTAAAGGCTATTTTCTGTCTTCATTTATGTTCTAAGTAATTTATCTTTAGGGAATGGAACCAATTAAGAGTGACCCTCAAGTAACTTGAAAAATAAACCTTTAAAGAAATACAGGATAACATATAGGAGTATGTACTTAAATAGATAAATTTAAGTTCTTTATCAGAAAACATTTGGATTAGGTACCTGTCGGAAATATATCGGAACTGTATCTCATAAATAAAAAGCATTTTGTACTCATGGGTGTTAGTGTCTTTCACTTTAATAGTGTTTAGGTCTGCCAGCGTGATGGTTTAAAAAGCATTTATCTATTACGTTTCTTTTTCATTTCAGGATGCCTTTGCTTCAGAAAGAAGAAAAGCCAAAATGCTTAACTTCTCAATTGCGTATGGAAAGACTGCAATCGGGCTATCAAGGGATTGGAAGGTACCTTCAATTCTGTAACTTATTGTGAAGGGCTTAAATAGTTTACAAGTCCCCTTCATTATTGATTTGGTTGTCCAAACAAAGTTACATATATTTTTCTCTCAGGTTTCTGTGAAAGAGGCTAGGAGAACAGTTGACCTTTGGTACAATGACAGAAAAGAAGTGTTGAAATGGCAAGAAGAACGTAAAAAAGAAGCCTGTGAATTTCAACGGGTGCACACATTGCTAGGGCGAGCCCGGAGGTTTCCAAAGATAGACCCAGATCATAGCTACCATAGAGGTCATATTGAGCGAGCTGCTATCAATACACCAGTCCAGGTCCTTGATCTTTCATATACTTTTATACAATAGTCTGCAACACTCCCTTTCTGTATGTCACTATTCTCAACTTTGATGGTTACATATAGTAAATGTAGACTGTACCAATTAGTTGATAGCAGTCCTACCATATAAAAAAGGTGACTTGTTCTTACTGGAGGGGTTTACTATATAATCAGTTACATTCATATCTCTTGGAACCTTTAACCTTTTTCCCTCTAAGAACCACAGTGAATGGTGCGTTACATTAGGCTTGTGAAAACATCACAAGTCAAAGTTTATATTAAAATGATAATTTATATAAATCTGTGAATAAAATCATATGAAAGGCTAACTGCATTGTTCTTAATTTCTTATCAGATTTCATTATTCTTGTCAGCTATTTGTCTATTATATTAAAGAAAAGGTTTCCATGTATAAAGTAAATGTAATAAACAATATTCTCACCAGACATGTCATCGGTGTGTGTGTGTGATAGGTTTCTTTAGTCAAGAAACCAATCTTTCACTCCTCACAGTACCCACTCACACACAAAAGAAAGAATATGTATGTATATTGCTTCTGTAATCAAAGGATGAAGTGTTTACAATCTTTCCCCAAGAGAGCACTCTCCCTCCACAGGAACAACCTCCTGTCAAATACACTGAATATCCAAAGCTACCCTCACACAAGACCTTCCTGCCTTCTTACAAAGGCTCCTCCCAACCAACTAACCAACTAACAATTAATTCTTAACTGTTTCCTCTGTCCTGCACCTATTATCCATTATAACCTATCATATTATATCCTATCAGTGTGTGTGTAGAGTTTCACTGAGTGGCTTCTTTAAAAGTAAGCCTCCATGTTTCTAAACAGCTTAGGAGAGTATTGATGGTGTTTTTCTATTGCAAATAGATGTATATTATTTTTAATCCATGAGTTTTGATCCATCTCCACCTTCATGCCTTTCTTTTTTTGGCTCTTCTGATTTGTCAAATATTACAGGGTAGTGCAGCTGATGTTGCTATGTGTGCCATGTTACAAATATCCAAAAATAAGAAGTTGAAGGAGCTTGGATGGAAGTTACTTCTACAGGTTAATATTTTTGTCAAGAATTTTCTGCTTTTTATTTGTGCTCACTTTTTGTCAAGTTTCATTTAAGTATGTTCACACAGGTTTGCTTTCAATAATATATTTATTCACTTTTGAGAGAATAGGGCACAGACAAGTATCAGTGAAAGAGTACATTAACTCTGAAACATAATTTCTATTGATCAATGAAATAGTGTCTGTTTGTGTTACTGTTGGATGTATTACCGAACCAAACTCTTTGATACTTTACCTATTCAATTTCATTAAAATTCATTATTCCAATCTTTGAATGGTGAAGCAAAATGCTCCAAGTAGTCTGCTTAAGCAACTGGCTGTTGATAGAAAAGCTATACAAATTATTCTTTTCAAATAAGCATAATCGTGGCATCTTGATTGATGTATTTTCCTTGCCTTCTACTATTTTCCACTTTTCATAATATTCCAGTTTATACATTGGTTGCTTTGACATTTTTCCATTTTGGCACTCTCTTCAATTCCTCATTTTCTGATCTTTAATATTTGAATGTCATGAGCATTGAACTTCCTAACCATGGATGCTTAAGATTGCTTAACTAATACATCTCTTAATGCTCCATTTTCTCCTTTAACTTCTCATGACATCATCTTTGTATTACTTTCATATCTGTGTTGCCCTTTATCACTCCATTCCTTTATGATGTTTCAACTCTTAATGTTAGCTAAGAGTTTTGGCTACGGAAAATCAGGTTCATGATGAAGTCATATTGGAAGGACCAACAGAGTCAGCCGAGGTTGCTAAGGCCATAGTTGTCGAGTGCATGGAAAAACCCTTTAATGGCAAGAATTTTCTCAAGGTTGGCCTCTCCGTCGATGCCAAGTGTGCTCAAAACTGGTACGCTGCAAAATAGATGG
The DNA here is from genome assembly GCF_029865625.1 of Vigna umbellata. Classification (NCBI taxonomy): domain Eukaryota; kingdom Viridiplantae; phylum Streptophyta; class Magnoliopsida; order Fabales; family Fabaceae; genus Vigna; species Vigna umbellata. The sequence goes on from NC_142169.1 coordinate 36,598,902, forward strand.
CTGGTCATACAACATGAACGGTGATGACCTGGTGTGGTGGGGTAATTTTGCACCCTTGATTTCATACAAAGGCCATACATGGTTGGATCAGGAAGAGTTGTTTTCTTGGCAACATGATTCTTCCTTTTGGTAACTGTAAAACAGAAGAGGCTGCTACTTTTGTGCTTCTTTTTCCATGGCAAAGGAATTGCCCTTGAGTTTATCCTCCTTCATTTCTATCGAGGTTCTTGATGTTCTGGAAAGAGTAATTCCATACTGATGTTTTGCTGTGCATAGCAATTGTGTCTTTGAAGGAAGAAACTAAGTGGAAAAACCATGGTGTTAGCAATTTGTCTGCTTATGCTATCTGTTAAAGAGTAATTGGTGTATCATTTGTATACATCATGTAACATTATGGCATAATGGCTTTGTGCAACTGTATCATTTGTATATTGTATATAAAAAAACAAAATTTGCGAAATTTCTATTTCATTTACATCATGCAGAAACAAGTGTTCAGGTAAAAATTTTGATATAGGATTTTTAGGGTGGTTTTATTTTTGTTCCTAAATCCTTAGTTTAACTCTTTAACTTAATTTTGTTTTTGTTTACGAAAATCTTGCTTAATAATAAAAGTCATATAGAATTTGTTCGTAATGTTTCGATCACCCAAGGGTTTTAAAGAAATTTAATTCTTTTCACCCAAATTTTTATGAAGATATAATGAAGTTGAAAAGATTATGATAGGTTTCTCGGTGACAACAAGAAGCTAAGAAGGTTCTTAAAGTTCTCATTTGATCCAAAGAACTCCAGTGACTCAGACTCAGCACAGGAAAAACAACTTTATTACTAACAATTGCGGTGTTTGAATACAATCAAGGGATAATGCTTCCCTTCACACATGATGTCATAGTTCCTGTCTAGCTCTCTCAATTACAAAAATAATCATTCCCTCTAAGGGTGTGTTCACTTGAGGGGATTTGGGGGAGATGATTTGAATGGATTTGTGTGGATTTGAGGGTAATTTTTGAGTTGTTTTTTTGAGTGGATTTGTGGGTAATTGAGAGTGGATTTGGAAGTAAAGTTTATGAGAATTAGTGTAGGATTTGATTGATGTGATAGATTTTAAAAATAAGTTTAATTGGTAGAAAATGAAGATGACCAAATTGTCCCTAGTTATAAAAGTATTATAAAATGTAATTTTCTATTGTTATATTTAATTGTATAAATGTTTATGAAAAGGAAGAAATTAGAAATAATTGTTAAAATTAATGCTTAAAAATTAGAAAAGTTACAATGTAGTAAAATGATTGTATTTTAAAATGTCATTTAAAATTGTAATATAATTTAGTACGAAGTGATATCAATTTATAAATCATTGAAGTGAGAATGATTAACATTAATCAAACAACCACAATTAAGTAGCAAGGTATAATATTACATGACCTAAAATAAAAAATTTAAAAATCCGACATAGAAATATCCTTTTATGCGTTCATCATGACGTTGATTCAGCAATGTATCGTTGCAATGCATTGAAACGATATTGTATCGGCATCCCTATTAAACGTCTTGTATGAGATGGATGCGAAGATAAAAAATCGAAGCACTGCCTGATTAAATCATGGTCTTCAATGTTCATAGTCCGTAACAAGTTTTGAATTTGTTCTGTAGTTGGATTAGATGATTGAATCCTAACATTTACCAGGGTGATTCGACGCTCCATGGCCTGTGTATGTCGTTCAAGAACAGCAGACAGTCTTGTTGATAAATTAATTTGTTTTTGCACTTCATCAATGATTCGAGAGTCCATCTAATTTGCAGACAACAAAGTACAGAATTAATTAAACTACCAATGCTCGTGTCAAGGACAATAACATTAATATATAATGTAATTTTTGAAAGTCACATACAAAGAAACTTATATATGTTAAAGTCATGTAATACATTATCGGAAATGTAATGAACTTAATCATCTAAATGGTCAAGAATCGAGTTCACATTTTGATTGAGGTGAGCAAATTGGCGGTTCATGTCTAGGGAAAGGTTTGCCAAGTTATCTTCAATACGTTGAACCCGCACCTGCATTTGTTCCATACCCTGCATTCTTTGTCTCAAGTCTTGTACTCCTTCCCACATTTGAGTGATCATGTTAGCATTAGATAGAGGTGGAGGAGGCTGCATAGTGTGGTGATGAGGGTCTGCTTGGTCTTCTTCTTCATCATCATCCAGATCGTGTTGCCAAACACCGTTGACATTAATAATTTTCATCCTCTTCAAAGAATTGATAGAAAAGTGATGTCGGGACCCTATATGAGTGCTGGCATCGGCATCGACGTGAACTCCACAATATAGCATGATCTGTGTGATAAGGACACCGTATGGGATGGGTGTGTCACTGGCCTTGCATTTAAGCATATGCTGCATGATGTGATGAGGCCAATTGATTGCTATATTATTTTTAAGCACCCATATCATAAAAATATCTTCATGCAATAACCTAGCAAAATTCTCTGGTCGTGGAGTCAACATATGCACAATAATGTAATGCAGAAGCCTATCATTGATATTCAAACAACCAACCGTTAAAACACCTTAACCACCCTGCAAATCTGGTATGATCATAGTAGCTAATGCCATGTCGCGGTCATATGGAAAGTCCTGTGGGAGATTTGAATAACACAATTTCTGACCGTCGTACTTCAAGTTGGTTACATTCAACCAATCAGTAGGTTTGAATCTAATTTTTCTCTTGTTTACCTCACTCAGCATATATCCATTTGATGATATCTTCAGATTTGAATAAAAGACCTTTATTAGATCCGGATAGTAGGGTCCTTGTAATGTAAGAAATTGGCTCAACCCTTGAAATAGAAGATGCTGCTGGAAAAATAACCCTGAACCGGTAAATGAATCATAATTCATTATCTTGGGAGGAACTATAGTCCTTGTACAGAAATCAGCTGCATAGTTTTCCATTTGATGACTGTGTGAAAAAACGACGCTGATCTAATTGGTCCTGTGCAGATGGTCTTACAAGGGGTGCATCTTCTGCCTCAGTGACAGTTTCTTTTCCCTTACGGGTTTTTCTTCCCCTTTTTGTTGATGATGAGGCCATCTGATAATTTCTTCAACATATCATTTCATTAAAATAAGAACAAAGTACAGAAATAAGATATTACTTATATTTCATAATAACAATGCATAACCACACTTAAGAACAAATGTCATACATCGTAAGCATTAACAGAACTACAAAATGACATCGACCACAGAAATATAATAATTCCTAACTAAATTACTGATACACAATTCAATTTAATACTAATAGAAGTAAGTCTGATATGAAGATTCCTAACAGTCACCGCCCGATATCATTTTTAATAATTTATTCCATCGCTTATGTGGTGGCAGTCCCATCAACCTCTTTGTACATGTGGGGTTTCCACACAAGAAATCGTAACATTGGTCCAGCAAATTCTCGTCAGCAATGTTCATACAAGTTAACATTTCATAAATGTCCGCCTCTGTATATGTGTAATTCGGGTTGCGACGGAGTATTTTATTTCTGTCTTCCATTGCTGACACTTGACGCACGACTGCATCAGAGATGACACCAAAATGAACATTTGATGAGCTTAAGACATTTGCAAACCCATCCAGACTAGTGGTCAACTTATCAAATTGAGAATCAATAGAATCGACCATTGATGCCTTCCTTTTCGACCCTCGTGACGATGAAGTCCCACCAGATGGGACGAAAGGCACAGATGGAGGAGGTGATGGTGGAGTTGGGTCTCTATACCCTGTCCACTGAGGCTGTTCTGGAATGTACTCAATATTTTGATTCAAATCAACAGTGACATGAGGACCAACTCGCTGTCTTCGAGCTTGACGAGCAGTCCGAACACCACTCCCAGTCGCTCGATCAGCTGCCCATAACTCGACCATTAAATCGTAGTGTTTTATACTATTAACTCTCCACTTTGCCGCATTTGGCCGCGACTGCAACAACAAACAGAATAAACACATTGCTTCAGTATATGTATAATAAGGATCCACAAGAAGTAAGTATTTTTATAAATACCTGAATAAGGTCAAGCCAGACTTCGTCCTCAGCATGAAATGTCATACTTACCGGATTCCACGCAAATCCACTCAATCCAGAAAACAAGTCATGTACCTCACGCCATTTATCTTTCAATACTTTCTGACGATTTTTAACATTATTTTTTGTAACTGCGACATACCCAGCGCTATGAAGATGCTCAACTATGTTACTATATGCTTGGGTTGTCCAGCTTCCGTCAACCCTATTACCGATTCGTGATTCCTTAATCATACTGAGTAGTAGACGTGCGTCCATGTCCTCTGTCCACTTCATGAACTCTCTAGTAGGACCAGAGGACTGAATGGCGGCTGCCTTACCTCTATTCATTTTATACCTAATGAGTCAAGAAATATGTAAGAAGTTAACATTAAACATCCTTAATATAATGTTGTTGTCATACACATAATAAACAATATGAAAGTACAGTACAATAAAATACAATAACTACGATGCTTGGTAATCTCGCCACATGTGATCGGCTATAGAATCCTTAATACTACTACCAATCCTATGGTCCTCTTCTCTAACTTGAGATGATGAAACATCATGTTGTTCCCTTTCATTCAACTCGTTATCAACTTCATTGAGTAATGAGTCATCATGATCCACGCCCCGAAGGAAGTTGTGTAATATACAGCACGCTAGTATTATATTCGTCATCGTCTCCAATCCATAGTGTGGTTCAGTGCCACTTCCAATGATAGGGAATCTTTTTTTCAACACACCAAATGTTCTTTCAATTACATTTCTCAACGCTGAATGGCGATGATTAAACAACTCCCGTGCATTTTGTGGTCCTCTGCGTGTATATTCTTTAAGGTGATATCTTACGCCTCTATATGGAGTCAAAATTGTGCTTTTCAACATGAATCCTGCATCACCGAGGTAGTATTTTCCTACAACTTTGCACATACAAAGGTAATTAGTCACTACTAAATAACTTCATGCACATGGATTGTTTAGACACTGACCTTTGGGGATAACCAACGGATCATCTCGATCAAGAGCATTTTTTAGAATTCTTGAATCCGATGCAGTGCCTTCCCATCCAGCAAGAACGTATGTGAATTTCATGTCAAAATCACAAGCCGCAAACACATTTTGTGTTGGCCAATCTTTTCTTCCTCGAAATCTCGGAGCTTTAGACGTTGGAACCCTTACCCTAACATGAGTACCGTCAATGGCCCCTAAACAATCCTAAACATAAAATTATGAACTCATCATATGACTCAGAATTTGTTATCATCCTTTCTTAAAATAACATTAACAGATGTAATCAAATAACTACCTTAAAGTACGGATAAAATCGATTGTTGTTCAACACATGTGGATGAACCTCATTTCCTGATGATTGAATTAGAAATTCTGATTCTAAAGTTAAGATAGCCTCCAACACATTGTGAAAGTGTTTGCTAACCGTCGAACCTGATCGATGAAAGAAAAAGGCCACACTACGATTCTTAACATTATGACCAATTATATGAAGAAATTCAGCAACTTGTTCCTCCACTGTCGACCGAATGGCGTCCTTAACTAACCCAGTTGATCTGACTCTCTCACAAAGATTAATAAATCCTTCTGGACCCATCCGAATAATATCGCGGCACCGATTAGTATGCACAAGATATGACATTAACTGCTCCCTACGACGGTCTCTATCAGGTAGGTAATTGCTTACACTACTGGAATCACTGGAGTACATATTCAATATACTCAATGCGTGTCCAACAATGCATAACATTGTTATTGCCGCCAATGACGTGGTTATTTGTAAGTGTTGACGTATCATTGCGATAATATTGAAGTCTATACCAACCACATCATCATCTACATCTTCGCGGTCCAAATATGACAAATCTATATATTCTTCCATCTATATTTCCTTAAACAATTACACATACTACAATCAAAATCATGCATTACAATATTCATTAAAGATAATTCATATATAAATTAATACATTCAAATAATCATTAAAAATAAACAAGAATAAATACCATCACACAACGTCAACTTGTCATACATCTTTTTTACTAAATACATATACATATTCCAAATCATATCCAGCTTTCAAAACTTAACACATTCATATATTAAATAACACTGAAAATATAAATGTTCATGTCATATTTTTTATGAATACATTCAAAGTTGAACATGTACACATAACCACCACTGATTCAATCATTTCCATATATATATATTACATCAAAAATCATGTAAAACACTTACCTCTTGAAGACCTTCAACACCTTTATGCACACTTCAATATGGTTTCAGCAAGAGACTTCCAGAAATGAGTGGCACAGGGAATTATCTTCAAATCAAACAACCAATTTTACCTTAGATGGTAAATTGCATTAAAACCTACAAGTATAATCATATTCCTATATTAGTTAAGAACCCCACATTTCTGGGCTTGCACATCACTGAAGTGAACTTAGAATGTTAGATTAACCTTACCCAATATCCACAAACTTCACGCGTCCACCACGATCACACAACGTCCAACCACAGTCAACACCTGCATCAAAAACAGACCGTTAGAGTTCATCGTCTTTCACCCACCATGCACTTACGTCTGTCTCCCACTTCGCGCAACAACCAAATCCAAACTCAACTCTCTTCCATGCATTGCAGCAGCTCCGGTGCCCTCCACTCACCAAGACACACCACTTTATCATGTTTCATTGCATCCACAAATGGTTGAGGTCCTCGTTATGTAAGTTTTTGGTCTCTGGGAACCATGGCCGCCCCCTGTCTTCTTGCTGGAGTAGGTCTCCATACCCTTACTGAAACTGCCTAACCCTTTATGATATGCCCCCTCAACCACGGATCATACACTGCTTGAGAACATCCCCATAGCGTTGGGGCTAATAACCCATCCACAACCACGGCTCTCCAGCCAGGTCTTGAGGTTTGAACTACCAGCTTTAACCAAAACAGCCATTTCCAGGAAGCAGTGTAATCAGTTACAACCCTCGTAACCGATTACAACTATGCACACTTTCTTTCACATTAGTGTAACCGCAAAGCCAAACCTGTAACCGGTTACGGCTGCATCATCCACTGTTCATCATCTTGTCAAAGACGCCCATCCCCTTTCTTCATCTTCAACAACCACCTGTTGCATTCCACCAACACGCACAACCTCCTTCTTCCTCCTCCTCTACAACCCTACAAAACAAAACCAACAATATGTGCTTGGATAAACCATTTTCGTATGTTACTAACCTAAGCACTTTCTCTTCTTCGTCTCAGCAAAACGTTCTTCTCTTCCTGGTCTGAGCTTACACAGCGGAGCACTCTCTCTTCGCACACAGCGTACAACACTAGCAACACTAGCAACACTAGCAAGCAATTTAGTAACCTTCTTACCACTCAATAAATAACATGAACTACCCCCAACCAACCACATATGAATTCCCACCAACAGGTCAATGGCACTTATCCTGACTTTCACTGTGTGGATGCAGGAATCTTTCCTGTTCAATGGCTGTTTCAAGCACCGTATCACCAGCTAGTCGTAGCTCAGGAATATTTCAGTGTCCACGCCCCCACGCCAACCCAAACCTTTCTCGTGTATGCACAGTGGTAAAGCAGAGTCTTCACTGTTTTCTATTTGTTTAATATATACCCTTCACCTTGTAATCGGTTATCCTTCACCATAATCGGTTATCTGGTGCACTTGGGGGGAATTGATAGGATGCACTGGAATTTAACATGAAGTTACGGGGCACAATGGACATTTTACGTAAAATCACCGCAAATCTTCTCACTTCCGCGGGTGATGAAAATTGGATGTATCCCGCAAATCGGTCCGCGCTTTTCCTCGCCAATCCTCTCAAACGAACACCACCTCACGTTCAATTCATCGCCCTGTAATTCGCATGAACAGTAAATTCTGTTCATGCGAACACAGCCTAAAAGACACCCTCCGGTATAGTTTTCCCCTTAGGTAACAACCCTAAACCCCCACAACTTATGTCCTGGTTTTAACTCCCTTTTTTCTAACATAGACCTTCATAGTCTTATCATTACACACCACGGTTTGAATAACCTTGTCCTCAAGGTTAAAATCTAAGAATTGATCCTATATGGTGGCCTTAACCTTCCAAGTAGTTGTCTCTGATCCCCCTTCTTGCCACTCAATGAGAACTTACTGTACTAGTTCTCCTTATTGTTGATTTTTCCTCCTTTGTAGCACCTTGTGAGGGAACCAAATGTTGTTCTCCCCTCCAATTCCTCTAGCAACTCTTTCTCCACTTGTTGAGTTCCCATAACCATCTTTAATTGAGACACATGAAAGATTGGATAGATGTGTGTTGTGTTGAGCAGCTGTAATCTGAAAGCAACAGGTCCCTCTCGTCGAAACACCTTGAAGGGACCATAATATCTAGCTTACAACTTTAGGTGTAATATGGTTGGCATGTATACTTGTCTATGAGGCCGAATCTTTAAATACACCTAATTCCCCCACCTTTATCTTAGAAGGTTTGCGTCTTTTGTTGGCAAATTTTATCATTTATTCCTGAGCTCTTAATAGGTGATAATGTAGTTTTTTGAGAGCCTGATCCCTACTCATAAACTCTTCTGCCACTATCTCTACGACTGTCTCCCTTGGTACAAAAACGGGCTAGGGATGGAGGGGGTCTTCCATACACTATCTTAAAGGAGTACATTTAGTTTAACCTCGGAAACTGGTGTTGTACCAGTATTCTGCTCAGGGTATAAAATTATTCCAGTTCTTAGGTTGCTCAGAACTTAAACATCTCAAGTAAGTTTCCACGGTTCTATTCAACAGCTATGTTTGTCCATTTGATTCGGGGTGATAAGTTGTGCTCATATGCAATTGTGTGCCTTGTAGTCTGAATAACTCCTTCCAAAACAAGATTAGGAAAGTAGGATCCCTATCACTTACTATAAATGAGGGAATTTTAGGGAGCTTTACTACTTCCTTTACAAAAATATCAATAATGGCCTTAGTTGAGTAAGGGTGTTTAATGGGGATAAAGTGCCATACTTGCTGATCCTATCCACCACTACCAAAATTGCATCATATCCATTAGATTTAGGTAGGCTTACAATAGATTCTAGGCTAATCTCATCCCATACCTGCGAAATAGATAAGGGTTGTAAGGAAGGAGGCTAGATATTTATGTTGCTGACACACCATATATGTTGCCACAAAACCCATCACGGTTTTCTTCATCTTTATCCAATACAAGGATTGGACAACTTTTCTATACGTGCAAAACACCCAAGAATGTCTCCCTGTTGGCGTTATATGGTATTTAGCTATCAACTTCGGGATTTAGGATGAATTGGCAGATAGGATTAATCGCCCTTTGTAGTGGAGGCGATCATGTTCCAGGGTAAACAAAGGGTGTGAGTCTGCATATTCTTCCAAATCCTCATTGATCTTTTGTGAGGTTGGATCCCTTCCACTTCCCCCAAGAATGTCTGAAAATCCTGCCAGAAGGACCTTGCAATCACCCTCATTTCCATCTCCCCTTCAACCTTGTCTTTAAATTTTTATGACAGTGCATCTGCCACCTTATTAGAATCCTCATTTTTGTATACTATCTCAAATACACACCCCAACAATTTAGCCAACCAATTTTGCTAGTTTTGGGTGGTGATCCTTTGTTCCAAGAAGTACTTCAAACTCCTTGGGACTGTGTGAACCATAAATTTCTACCTAAGTAGATAGAGCCTCTAGTGTAGAATGGCTAGAACTAAAGCCATCAACTCCTCTCAAAATAGACTTCGAAAGAGAGCAATCAAATAAGGTTTTGTTGAAATAGGAATAGGCCTATTGTTTTGTGACAGTAGAGCCCTAATCCCCTTCCTTGACACATCACAATACACATGGAACGTTTAGGAGAAATCTGGCAGGGTCACCACTAGTGCATTGGTAATAGCCTTCTTAAGAGCTTGCATCACTTTTGTGCTTTGTTGATTCCATTCAAACTGACCCTTTTTCACTAGGTTTCTTAATGGCCTTGCTATTTTGCCATAATCCGTTATGAACCGTCTATAATACGCTATAAGGCCTAGAAATCCCCTTAGAGCTTTAATTGTCCTTGGTATAGGCCACTCTTGCACAATAGTAACCTTCTCCTGGTCCATTTCCACTCCTTGGCTATATATAACATGTCCTCGATATTGAAACTGTCTCCTTCCAAATTCACATTTTTTCTTAGGTTTAAACCCTCGGATGGTCCTCGTATTTGTTGAGAAATCTCAAGTGGGTCCTTTTGTTGAAAACAGTCTCAATTGAGTCTTAAATTTTGTAAAATCGTAACAATTAAGCCTTTTCCGTTAAGTGGTAAAAAATGGCGTTAAAATGTGATGACGTGGTGCATAGTAAATATGCTGAGGTGGATCATTTTATTACATGAAAATAATTAAATTATGACATGGAATTTAGTAAAGTAAAAGAAAAAAAATAGAAAGATATGGAAGTAGAATCCTATTTTGAAAATGTTTCCAAAAAAACCATAGAAACTTCATTCCTCATCACCCATAGAGCATCTCATCCTCCATTAACCTCATCAGCCATCACCAGCCATGATCAACCTCCCTTTGCGAACCAGCACTGTGAAAACCTTCAGACCACCATAAAAGCCCTTGCGCCACCATAAGAAGAAGCCAAATTACCTTCAACTTCAGCCAAATCGCACAAACCCAAATTGCACAAACCCAAATGCCGACACAAAACGCGAACCACCAACAGTGCAACCAACGCACCACCATCAACGAACCTGGTGTCTCCTCCATAACAACCATAGTAACCACCTAAATTTCTCTAATCTTACAAAAGTAAGCAAATAATACTATAATACTCAAGAATACTGCTTGACTTTTCTTTTTCTCTTTTCTTTTTCTCTCTTTTCTTCGCTCACAAGGTAAGTATATATAACAATGAGGCTTGAGAGAATTTCTAGGTGTTTCACTCAATTACTCTCTTCTTCCTTCAAGTGGATATTATGATGAAGCTTAAGAGTATCTTTCTTTTCTTGAGCTCTTCTTTTCTATGATTTGCTTGGTTAGAGGAATTTTGTTTTTAGTAGCTCCAAGAGTCTTCCTTGCTCAAATGATGATGATATATCTTTGTACTCATCTCATTTCCCTCATCATCACTTTCTTCTTCTTCTTATCTTCTATTTATACACCTTGATGATATAACCGTTATGGCGAAGCTTTTCTTGAGATTTGACAATATGATCGTTTGACGAAGCTTGTCTTTGAGATTTGTTCTTTTTTGGCTATTAGTGTGCTTTCTGTAATAGGATGGAGTCTTTGGTTAGAGTAGACGTGCTTTTCAGAGCTTTTATCAAAAGCATATTTGACTTCTCATTTCGCACGACTTTTGATAAGTTGATAAGTTCTTCTTTTATCTTCAACGTTCATTTTGATACTTACAAGAAGAGGTAAACTGATCATTTGTAGCTAGGGATGGCAAAGGGTCGGGTCGGGCACATATAGTGCCTACCTGCAACCCGACCCATAAGTAAAAAATCGTACCCGTACCCGTCCCTCTACCCGTCAGATACTCACATCAAAAAAATCTGTGGATTTTTTCTAACCCGTGGATACCCGTTGGATACCTATTTTCCAACTTACTTTAGCCTAAATTCTGGCCCAATACTTTATTCTGCTTTCTTATTCAAAATTAAAACTCACAAACCCTAGGGTCTTAACTTCACCTCCTCCATTGGCAGTAGCTGCCCTCTGTCGCGTCCTCCTTCCAGTAAAGCCTTCTTCACTCTCATCTAACAAACGTTCATTCATTTCCACTTGCATTCATCAACGCGCCCAGCTCCAAAATGCCAGACCCCAAAGCCATTTTGATGCCATCCAATACGGTTTATGATGAGTCATGTGAACCTCCTTGCCTCAAAACGCGTGGGTGGCCCTCGTTAGTGTTGGATGTCGTCACTGCAGCGTTCTTCGGCCTCGCCTTCCTTTTCTTTGTCCTCGTCTTCACTTCCCTGGGGGACTCACTCGCTAACAAGTGAAACCCGAACCCAAGCCGTTAACAAGTGGGTATTAAATTACCCCTATGCACGGGTACCTTTTACCCATGGATATTAAATTCCGTAACGGATTTTACCTGCGGGTATCCGCCGGTGCAAATTTTGTTGCTATCCCTATTTGTAGCAAATGTCCTGCACAAGATAAAACAGAAGTTTGTACAACAAGTACGTCCTATTTAATGTTTATTTTGGTGTTCTCAAAAGGTTTTATTATTGGTAAAAGATTTTTGATGGTCTAGTTTGACTTTTCTTCTGATTTTTGGTGTGCTAGATTTCTTTTAGAGGTCGTTTATTTCTTTTCTTCTTAGTGTTTTAAGGTATGTCATGTGGATGCCTGTTCTTTCCAATTTTAGGGTTTTCTATTTTGTCATTTAGAGTTTGTTTCCTATTCTTTTATTCTATGAGATTTTTTATCGTGTGGTTACCTGTTCTTTCTAACTTAAGGTTTTATGTCTGGCTTTTAATGTTCTTTCTAACTTACGGTTCTTTCTAACTTAAGGGTTTCTATCTAGCTTTAATGTTCTTTCTAACTTAAGATTTTCTATCCTATGAGTTTTCCTATTCTTCCATGGAACTTCTTCGTTTAGATAAACTTTAGCATATTGTTTAGTTAAACTTCAAAACCATGACTCTTATAAACGAGCTTGTCTTATCGTCCAAGGTTCCTGTAGACAAGCTTGTCTTGTCCCAACAAATAGCACTCAATATTCGTGCATAGTAGGTGTTGTTTTATTCATTGAAAAGATAACTACCTCCGAGAGGGTCGCACGGTTAGGATCCTTTAATCGCCCGTTTAACGAGCATTTTAATATTGGTTGAATTTTTTTTGAAGCATTTGAAATTATGATCATTCAAAGGAAATAAATGACATTCCAAATCTCGTGCCTATCGGAATTAAAATCAGACGCTTCGAGCCACTGGATTTGGCTTAATCTAATGACTAAGAATGATTGGTAGGTGAGGCCTTCGAGACTATAAATAGGGGTGACCCTCCTCTATCATTTTCACATTTCCAGTAGTATTATATTTTTCAGACTGATTATTCTTCATATTCAGGTAATAATATCGATCATCCATTTGTCTTCGTCCACTAGCACCATAGTTTGTTCATGATCTAGTTTTAGGCCACTGCCTATGTTTGTTGATTTTCCTTCTTGTTTTCCCAAATCCAATTGTTTGATTTTTCCTTACGGCTTCATTAAATCCTTTGTATTGGTTCTGGGGTCTAACTCAATCGTGGCCACTTCTGATCTTTTGACCTTATGTGGGGGCACGTATGGCGTCACCTTAAGTCCTACCGCATAACATTACCACATGGTTTCCTGATCTATGTGTACCGTGCAAATTGTTCCCCTATTGGATGAGAGCTTCAAAGCCAGGTGAGACGTGTAAACTATTTCACCAAACAAATTCAGGCATGACCGCCTAATCAGTACATTGTAGAATGTGTTAGCCTCAACCAAGAGATACCTCATTTGCATCACCTTGTTGTCTCAGTCGGTCCCCAACCTTGTCCTCAAGTCCACATAGTCGCAATTATCCACTCTTTCTCCTGCAAAATTATATGTAACAAGGAGGTCTTTCAAGAGGTCTATCTTGAGGAAGGTTTTCTAGTAAAGGATATTGGCTGAGTTCCTTAGTCGATCAACACCTTACTCACCCTATAACAAGTTATCTCAACTATTATAACCATAGGGTCATCCTGATCGATATCAGGAGCATTGAAGTCTTTGTTAGTGAAGGTGATGGGAGGCATGGACTTTGGATTCCTGTCCACAAGGTGGACAACCTTCAACATTGGGATATGGTGTTTGCATGTTGACAATGAGGATCTGCCTCCTGCGAACCCTTCCTAGATTCTATTGATGTGGCCATCCAGCTGGCAGTCTATGCTCCTTCTACAGCTCTTACTCTTGTGAGGATAGCTCCTGCCCTCTTGCTCAATCTTGATGCATTGTTTTAGGTGACCCGCTCGGATCAGCTCCTCAATCATATCAGGAAGGTTGACACAGTCCTCCTTGGTATGCCTCATATTCTTATTGTAGAAACAATGTTTATTATTGTCGGTATTTGGGGTTGTAGCCCTTCTCCTTTGAGGAGGAATTAGATCAGCGCTTAGAGACTCTTCGAGTATCTTGGCTCTAGTCGCGTTGAAGGAGATATACTTGTCGAAACGTGGTACTCTAGGCAACTCCTTGGACTGAGACTCACTCCATTTGCCATTGTTCGATTTTTCCCCCTCCTTCTTCTCGCTAGTTGAAGCCTTTGATAACGGTTGATTTCACCGTTATTTGAGAGTAAATTTTGATATCAAATGAACCCTTTTTGACTTAGAAACTTGTTTGTTCTCTTGATTTTGGTTTATTTTGGGAAATAAGAGAGTTGAGGTTACACTTGAAGATTTTATCACTAAATCCCCTTGGTTTTGTAGTAAATTGGGATGAACTGGAAGAGGAGTTAAGTTGTCAAGAAGTTGGAACTCATAAAGGACATAAAGAGCACCAGAAGAGAAGGCTACAGAAGGTCGCACTCACGCTTGGGCGCCCTTTTCATGACCCTCAGCGCTAGAACCTCGCAGTCACGCCTGAGCGCCCCTTTTGGGGCGCTGAGCGCCATCTTTCCTGTAACGTTTCACGCCTAAGCTCCCTCCATTGGACGTTGAGCGCCAATCCTCTCGCAAGCACGCCTGAGCACCCTAAGTAGGGGCGTTGAGCGGTGGCAATGTTGGCCCATGGCCCAATTCAGCTCTATTTAAGGATTAGCTCGACCTAGAGAGGGTATCTCTTGACAGAATTAACACAAATTCATATTTTCTTCAATTCTCTAGAGGCAGAAGTTGATGCAGAAGCTTTCCTCTTCAGTTTTTAGGGTTTTTCTATCTTTTTCATTCCATTGTTCATCTAGTTTCTCCATGACGATGGGGAACTGAACATTATTTGTTGTTGGGGGATGATGTAACCTTGTTAACTCTCATGTATTTGAATTGATCTTAATTATATATGCTTATTTCATTAATTGTTAGGGTAATTCTTCTTTGCTCAATGCTTGTTATGTTTAACTCATTCATGGCATGATGTATGATTTTCATGAGTACTGGGAGGTATCTTACAATTCATGTTCTGGGGAATTGCTCCCAAAAGCAGTATTACTCAAGGATGGGGATATGAGTTTTGGTCATCTTGAGCTCCTAATCATAATGCAGAATTAATTATTAGGGATGCAAGGGATTGTGGTCTAGTAATTAAGGATAGGCTTTCTTCGCCGAGAGATCGGGTTTTAAGTAATTTAGAGAGTGATGTTAACAATTGAATGAAGAAGACGAATTCATATATGCATGAGAGTAAACTAGGTGAAATCTAAACCCCAACAACATATTCATCCCATATTCAAAATCATCCATTCACCTTTGTGTTTTCTTTCAATTGGTCAAAAGTGCATTCATATTTACTTTCTTGTTTTGCATACAAAATTCCAAATTGTTCTTCAAAAGTCTTAATTAGTTAAGTAATTACATAATTGTCTAGTGTCGTGAGTCTCTTTGGAAACGATACTTGGTCTTACCACTTATTATTACTTGATACGATTCGGTACACTTGTCGACATCTTAACAGCCTTATAATGCATCTACTTGCGAAAGTCTCGCATGTCCTCCACCTGCATGTACTGTGTGGCCCTTTCTCTGAACTCATCCACGATATTTGTTGGCCTCACACACAGGCTGTCAACCAACAACCTTGACCTTAAGGTCGTTATCACGTGGTGTAGGGCCATCCCATGGTTGAGAGTTCTAATTAGTCATGTTGTCTTCTTTCTCTTTCCTAAGGCGTGGAGGAACTCTTCTTTCTCTTTCTTAAGATTCACCAGGGCAAGAATCATCAGGTGATGCGACCAGCTTGTGGCGAACTGAGTGTCGAATAAAGAGCAGATGGTCGCAAAGTTATCTATAGAATTGGGTGGTAGAAATTTGAACCACGTCATAGCTTATCTTTTAAGAGAGATGGAAACAGCTCTACGCCACACCGGGTCTCTTGTGGTGTAGAAAGTGATATGATTCACGAACATCCTGAGATGCTCGCTAGAATCAATTGATCCATCAGGCTTCTTGAAGGTTGGAGGGACCAAGGACATAAGAGTCTCCATGATGATTGGTGTGAAAGGTAATAGCCTAGCTGTGTTGACTGTCTACACTGATAGGTTTTCCTTGGTAGCCTTCGTGTTGCCCTTGTGGACGATCATGCATGGGTCTTCTCGAAGTCTTGTCGGGGCAAGCTAGTATTGGGGTTGGGTTGGTGCACGAGGCACCGATTGTTGAACACTTTGTTCTTGGTGTATGGCTACATTCCTAGCCTTGACGGTCATTAGCTCTTCTTCATCTCCATGTTCCTGATCATCTCCAACTGGTTCGGTTGGTTCTTCGACTCCTCTATCGCGACGTTGATAGTCATATTCTTGGTGGTCACCATAGGGTTTGGTTGTTGAATACTCAGCCCCATGGTAGGTGTCAAAATGTTTCGAGGTGTAGGATTAAGGTTGACAGTCCAAAGTCTGGTAAGTTATCTGGGGTCCAAAAGTTGTCCTAAGTCCAAGTTCTAGTGCTGCCACTTGTCCAAGTCGTTGGAAGGGTACCTGCAGAAGGCATTCTAATGCCAAAGTCAACTTAACATCAGCAGTTCAAATATTAATAGCGCAATAAATGCCTGCCACCTACCTCCTTATCTCAAACTTGTATTTATAAGTTTTTTAGTAGGCTTTTGATTAACATCTTCCTAATCATGATCCAATCATGGGTAAACACACTTTATCTCTAAGTGGATCATTATTATGGTTAATTGTGTTGGATCGTGATCGACCAATCTGCTTTAAGACCAATCGTTCCCGCTAGCTTATCATTGGATGGTTCAAGGGATGGTTGACCATCTGACCTGTGACTAACTTGACAGTTGTAAGATCCGAGAAATTCAAATGCAATAAGAGAATGATGTTGATCTTGCTAAATGTTTTGTTTATTAGAAGGCTTGTTTTCACCAAGTGTTGTATAGCCCAATTGGTAAAAGCTCCATGTGGAGAGTCAGTGGTTTTGTGTTCAAACACGGTTAGGTGCATATTTATATTATATTGTAGAAGCACGAAAAACGTCAAGCTACCCATTGATTTAAAAAGGTAAGGGAAGGTTACCATTATTTTTTGTTTGATGATTGATATTCTTGTTGTGACTCTTTGTAAGATTTATGTCAATACTACTTGTTGTTTAATCAAGATTCGATGTACACTGTGATGAATGGTTTCGTGAACCCATGTATTCTTTTTTTTGTGTAAGTGGAGCACCATAGCTTACTGTCGTGTTGTTCTGGATCAAGATATTGTGTTCTATTATGTTTTGATTATTATATGATAATAATGCATGTGTCTTTGCGTTGTTGGGGGCTGTAAGGAAGCATGTGAATGCTTCTTTGTTTGGTGATTGTCTCCTCTATGAACCGGGGATGATATGTGAAGTTCTTTTAATGTTCTATTTTGGTTGTGTTAATCTTAAGACCATGAGATCACTATCGCTATTCAAGGAGGGGTAGAGTGATAAATTAAGAGTTGTTTTCGTAGAGGAACTATAGAAAGGGAAAGTGGGTGAGCTGTTATAAGCATGAAGGGTTGACGAAAGAGGTATAGGTGATTTGAGTGTTGGGAGCTGTGATGACGTGAGTGAATAATTGTTCGAGAAAAGATGAAGGAAAGTGATGGTGTTTGGACTTTGGGTACATGGGGAAGTAGTCTTACGTGAATGAAACATGAGTGGAAGAAGGTGAGGAGGAGTGGTTGATGGGTTTTGAGAGAGAATGGGTCTCTTGAATAATGTGAATTGAGAAAGAAGGAGTGGGTTAGTGAGAATTGCATGGGAAGGGAGTCTACGTGAAATTTAAACGTATGTGTTATGTAGGGAAAATGCAATGGTGTGTGTGGGAAGGTCAAGCTGGAAGGATAGATATTGGATAAGAGGAAGGCTAGGTGTAGATAGTAGATGAGAGGAAGAGTGGATATTGGATGAAAGAGAAATAAATTATTAGGTTTGAATAAGTATTGTGATAAGAGTTTAGCTTTGAATTATATGAGGAAGAGAAGAAAGAAGAAACAGAGAAAGGAAGTAGAAGTTTTCATTATGGTTGATGAAGGAAGAAAGAAATGGAGAGAGGAAATCTTGCATGGAGTTTGTATCTTGCATCGTTGAGGGTAGGGATGGCAACAGGTCGGGTCGGGCACGGATGGTGCCTACCCGCAACCCGACTCGCTACCCGCTGGATATCCGCATAAAAAAACAAATTTTCAACCCGCGGATACCCGTTGGATACCCGTTTTCAATCCACAAATATTTAAAAAATATATTTTGTGAATTTTTAAATAAGGTTTAAATTAAATTACAAGTTAAAGAGAACAATTTAATATATTTGCTACATATTAAAAAGACATCATGTAATTTTTAAACAAGTTAAAAGAAAAAAAATACTGAACAACTTTTGAAAAAAAAAGATATGAGGAAGAAACATCCCGTAACTGAAGTCTCAAGTTAGTCACAGGATTAACCCACAAATACCTATCAATGTATGAAACAGAGAAATAAACAATTTCCAAGAGAACGCAAACAGGAACCCTAAACCCAAATTCCAAAAACGAACGCAATCACAGAAATCTCCAAACCGCGATAACCATCAAGGTCTTAAACAATCCAATATGCATCAATGAACTAAAATCCAAAAAAACTTAAAACACTCATTCGAATCATAACCCCAAATCGGTTACCAATCAACAGGGAAGAAATCAAGAAACGAACTCTCAAAACGCAAATCAAAACGTACAAAAGAAACCCTCAAAATCAGAGAACAAATAAAACTCTAATTTTAAATCCCAAATCGGAATAAAACCCTAATCAGAACCAAGAGAGCGAGAGGAAGAGGGAATGGAGCCTACTCCCTGCGCGAGCTGAACCAAAAGAAAGAAGAAAAGAGTCCTCCCTTAAGAGAGAATTTTCTAATGGGATTCCATATATATGTTTGATATCTCTATTAGGGTTAGGTCAAAAGTAATGTAACCCCTTTTTCTTTTAAAAAAAATGTAATTGAAAGGAATCTAAGTCATTGTTATTAAAATTTCCCTTTTTTAAGAATAATAAAACATTTAATTTTAAAAAATATTAATTAAATTTTTTTTCGAATAACAAGTATTCGTGAATTGGATAGTATAATACTTGCATCCGACCCATTTAGAAGCGGGTATTAAAATACTCGCTAAATATTCGCATATAGTGACTATCCATCCGGATTTTATATGCGGATATCCGTATAGGCGGACTTTTCCATCTTAGTTGAGGGGTTGAGTGCATAAAGTGGGGTTCAAAGTAAATCTGGAAATCTAATGTTTATAGGTGTTGAATTCATAAGGGAGTCTGCAAAGTAGAATTTTAGAGATTAATATTTATGTTTTGAGTACAATAGTATTCTTTTTATTAGGTTTGAGTTATTTTGGGTGCTACCAGTGATGAAGGAATGTGAAAGTTAGTTTTTGAAATGATTTTACACTGGATGGAGTTACAGATAATATTATATTAAGTTAATTTGTGAATGACGATTTATTATATTAATTTATGATTTGACGTTTATGATTGAAGCTATATAATATTAGCTTAATTTTATTATATCACACGTTATATAAGTTAGTTAGGATTCACGTGATATAGGTCAGTATATGAATATTATATTAGGTTATTATATGAATAATATTAGGTGAATGCATAAATGATATTATATTAGAATAAAAGATGAAAGATATTTTATCAGGTGGTGCAGAGTATGTTAACGTAAGAGTTCTTTACATTTTTTTTAATCCTTTGTATTAGTGGTCAAATAAAGTGTGGGTTAGGTGTCTTAAAGTTTGAAAGGCTGTTTGTATATGAGAGAGAATGAAAAAATGGGGCTAAATCGATAATTTTGATGGCTGGTGTATGTATACGTGCATGAATTTTCCATAGTACCGAGTTGCTTGGTATCGGTTTTTAATTCAGTACCGCGAGTACGGCTTATTCTTTTGATATAATCTTGATTATGATGAAATATTAGAGGTTTAGCACAAATGCATGTTAGGGTGATTAAAAATGTGTGATAATATTATACGAGCACAAGTATTGAAATATTTGAAATATGTACTCTTACCGTATCGACCTAAAAACTGAGATAGTACATTTTCTCTTATGAGGGTAAAAAGGTAGGTATCTTTGTTTATAAGAGGCGGTAGAAAAGACAAGGTTCGAGTGCTACTCTTTCCTCTTTCGAGGGGGTAGAAAGGGTAGGATGTCTCGCTCGTAGGTTTCCAGTCGAGCTGAGTATAGTGTCGTTGTGAAAGAAGCGGATTGTTTTAACTCATAAGTCTTGAAGAGCAGGGGAGATAGATCTGAAGTTGTGGTGGAGGATGACTCGAACTATCCTGTTTTGGTGAACAGGTGTCCTGTTTTGGTGAACAGGTGTCCTGTTTTGTTGAACATGTTTCATATGGTAGAGTACAAAGGGACAACGTGTGTCTTCTTGGATTTATTTGGTTGTAGTATACTGATTAAATGTGCATGTTAACAATATTACTTTGTTGACTAACACTTGATGTGTTGATGTTTATTAGACGTTGAATATGATAGCTTACCCTTATATTTGTGTGTGAATGCGATGGTCGTATAAACTCGCTGCTATACGGAGCAGACGTTAATACAGATACTCCAGTTGATTATTAGAGCGGCAAGGAATTTGGGGAGAAACTAGGAAAGAACTCTTTGTTTTACTTTTGAACATTTTCAATTAATTCGGTTTATTGTTTTGGAAGATGAATTAGAAGTTACAAGTTTGTAATAAAAGTTTTTATTGGATTTTCATGAACTATTATTTAATTCTCAGTCTAAGATTTTATATGAATGTTCTTTTAAGTTATCTTTTTAGAGAAAAAAAATTATTGACTCGTGCATAACAAAATGGGATGTTACAACATTATATGGTACAGTTAAATTTTTTGTTTTATTTCAAAATATGGATATGAGATTGATTTTGAGTCATTTTTAATCATGCAATATTGAAATTTTCTAAATTAAACAATTCGAAATATGACATTGTCCTTAAGCGGATGCATTCTCTACATGTACATCATAGTCAACACATTCTAATAGGAGGATCCATATAAATCTCACTAGGTGAGAGACAGACTTATCCTAACCATATTTATCTCAATAAATATAGCACATTAAAATAACACAAAAATGTAATTTCAAATAGACTTTTGATGTATACGTATCGGTCGGTACATATTGACTAATTTGCCTTAAACCGATTGTCCAAACTATTAGAAAACTGATTGATGCCGATTAAGATTAGCTAATAATTCAAGGGATGGTGACCATCACATTTGTGATGACCGGAAGGTCATATAGAACAGTTAAATTTTTTTTGTTTATTTAAAAAGAATTTGGAGATGAGATTGATTTTGAGTCATTTTTTTAATCATGCAACATTGAAATATTTTAAATTAAGCAATTTGAAATATTGACATTGTCATTATGCAAGTGCATTCCATAACTAACATGATCTAATAGGAGAATCCATTATAATCTCGCACTAGGTTGAGAGACACAAACTTATCCTAACTATATTTATTCTCGGTAAAATATAACACATTAAAATATCGTAAAAATATAATTTCAAATAGATTTTTATATTGTATATGTACCGATAAGTACATATCGATCAAACACCTCAAACTGATTGTTTAAACTGGTCGAAAACTGATTGGTGCCGATTATGATGAGTTAATAATTCAACTAAGTTAAACAAATCAGTAATAGGATTTAACAGAGACTAGGTCATGATTAGGTCAACTCTAATCAAAAGTTCGTGACGAAATCTATAAATACAGGTTAAATGTATGATTGTTGAAACTTTTACTGATTATAACATTAATTGTCAAACCAATCAAATACTAAAATGACTCGAGGATTGGAATATCTTTAATGAATACATCCAATTGATTGGAGTGAACAACAAAAAAGGAAACTAAAGAAATAAAAAGACTCTTTTAAGTGAACACTTAACCCATAAACAAGAAACATCTTCTAAATAAACACCATCCAAAACATAATGTCTATGGATCAACCCAGTGGAAACGAAAAAGCAGAGAGAATGACAAAATTGACCTTCAGGGACACAATAAATGTGGCGAAAGACAAGCAAAAGGTGTTGACTGTCATGGAAGTACACAGAGAAGAGGGTTGCATCATAGAGACGTAGGTTAGAAGAAATCATAGGAGAAAATAGTAATGTGCGTGATTTTATAACAAAAGCATAAAAGATAAATTTAAATTTGAACATTCCATAGATCATAAATTACAAGGACACATCTAAACATAAATGTCGAAATAAGAATACATACAATCCAAAAGATCACTTAATTTTATATTTTGGTTCGGAAAGAACAAGTGGAAGAATTTAAATAAACACTTTTTTATTTAAAAATGTAAAGAAATATACAAACTCAGTTTTTATTGATTTTTAGTTTCGAAGAAACTCATCTCTTTTCTATTCTTTATTTATGAAATTTGTCAGGTTCTAATCATTCACACACGATCATATGTCAATTTCTCTTTAATCCATCATTTACGAAAACTACACAACAAATTCCTTTTGGTAAAAAACACAATTGTCTCGGGTGACCAGCAAATATAATTGATTTAAGAAATAATTATATTTAATCTAAATTTCTTGATTAATGAAGAAACTGTAAGGAAAAAAAGGAAAATAAAATGTCGATCCTTTATCATCAATATGAATTATATTTTAATTTTTTTCCTTAACTTCCAAAATCCCAATCCCTGTCAATCGTGAATTGTTTTATGTTTTCCAAATATGGGTTTCTCTATCTTCTCCAAATAAGAAAAAAAAATCAGTAGTTTGCTTGTGATTATACATATATGTGTGTGTATCTTTATATATATATATAATTATATATATATATATATATATATATATATATATATATAT
Organism: Vigna umbellata; assembly: GCF_029865625.1. Lineage (NCBI taxonomy): Eukaryota > Viridiplantae > Streptophyta > Magnoliopsida > Fabales > Fabaceae > Vigna > Vigna umbellata. The sequence continues at coordinate 36,622,088 of NC_142169.1, forward strand.
ATATATATTCATTTTAAGAAGAAACAGAGAAAATGGTGCAAATGGAACCCGGAAATGAAGAAAGATTACATATCATAATTACATGGAAGATTTGTCCATTCGTCTCAATTTACACAATGTCTTTAGCAGGACCATTTCTGACAACCAGACACTGCCACTTGTAATGACAATATCTGCTGATACAACAAAAATAATAATGGTGATATTCAACGGTCAAACATTGGTCTGACCGGTATAGGATCAGCCTGAGTTCACCAAGATGCAGGGGAAAGGGGAACATTAATCTGTGGCATTCAAATTGCACTTGATACCATTCGATTCAATTTCAATCGCAGAGCATGATTTGTTCTCTCTGAGCTATTTGTCATGCTGTTGTAGATCAATTTCCCAGGCTGATGCCAACTGCAATAAAAGCTGATCTGGATGTACCCCTTCCCAGGCCTCAGTAGTATCAGTAGAAGCTTCATGTAAATTCAGTAAAAGCTCTTTCTTCACTTCCATGGGGATGCCAAAGGTTTCGGCTCCATTTTCCAATACTATCTCCAGCAACTGAACATTATGGTCATGAATTCAATATATTATGCATCACAAGAGATGTAAAAGCAGGCAAAAGAAGATAGCAAAAGGAGATGAATTCAACATTATGAAGTATACACATCAATTGCTAAACAAGCTCTTTGTTGCAATTTGGTGCAGAATTATCATTCGAACGAATGAATGCACATATAACCAACAATTTTTTAAATCAGAATTAATGATCGGTCATATACATTTTGAAAAGAGATGTGATTCCATGTAACAGGGAATTATACAAACCATGTTATGGAAAGGGACTAAGGGTTATATTATCCAACCTTGGGTTTTGGTAGGTTAAGTCTAAGTAGCACATTAAATTAAATCAATGTTGATTGCCAAATACACCCGATATTTCCCTTTCGAAGAGCCTTGCTGAACATGAAACGCTTAAGATCTGGACCATCTACCAATAAAAAAGAGTGCACCTGACAGTCCCTGGCATTGCTCACAACTATTGAGTCATGCTAATGCAGACAAGGACACGAAACTCGCCCAAAAAATAATTAATATCTCAGTGACTGCTTAAAGAGGCATAAATTATGGTTTGAGTAACAGATATTTAATGAAGTAGCGGGTTCTCCGTCACTGCACTAAGTCAATTGTCTAGCTGATAAATTATAAAGAAGAAACATGTAAGCAAGCCCTCCAACAAAACATTGACGCAAGAAAACATTAATGGCCACACCGCCTAAAAGATGAGATTTTTCACTTATAATCCACAGGAGTTGTGATCTTGTAGCAATTTGAAAACCAGATCTTGAGACAGGATTACACAGACGAGTCATGAAACCCTTTAACAATGTATAATAATTTTTCTAGATGAAGATCTATTTCATGGTTTCATACTATACTAGTGTTGACACTGATAAAATATAAAGAAATACCAAAATCATCCCTAATTATTTTAAGGTGCTATTTTGATGAGAGGATTCATGTGACTACAGAATACACATATTCAGACAAGAAGAACGGAAATTCAAACAGAAGAAAAAGTCATACCTGTTGAATCCAAGACAAACAGATGTCATACATGTTCTGGTCCAGCAAGAATTGCCCAATGGCATTCACAATTTCACATGCAACTTCACTTGAAAGTTGGTCAATTACAGGACCTGTTCTGTCCATTAGCTTTACAAGCAAAATATCATCACCAGTGGACAATACTTCTGCAAAGGCTGAATCTGTGTCACCTACTTGAAGGGCATCCATTGCATTGGTCCAAGAAGTCCAGATGGCATCCCTCTCTTGCCCAACATTGTCATCAGCCAGAGCTTCTGCGGTCATTTCAGGGATTGCTACCCTCGTTGCTCGAGATGCTCCATTGTCCTCACCAGCAACTCGAATTGCTTCCAAGGTAGCTTCATCCTTGGAAGCTTGCCAGACACTTCTGGCAGATGGTCCCTCACCAAGCCGGATGGGCAGTGCTGCTTTATCCCAAGCTCTCCTGTTTCCTGACTGATCACTCTCATGCACAGATTTCGGTGATCTTCCATCAGCAGAACTACCTCCAAAAGCCCTCCTTGAGGAAACCTGGCTATTATTTCTAGAAGCACCATAACCAGGAAGATCCCACCCTTCAGACATGTCAGATCTCCAAGATGGCCCTCTTCCCCTCATTCCCAGAGCATTTCCATCAGATTGGGAAAATCTTTCACCAAATTGGATGCGTCCATCACCACCTCTTCCATACTTGGAATTGGAGTAGTCATTAAAACCATTATACTTATTAGGTGGCCTGCTAGATGATCCTTCAAACCCTGTAAAGTTTCTACGACCTGATGATATGGATAAATCTCGAGACATGTCTTCAACAATTCTCTCAAGGCCACGCACTCTATTCTCTAGAGTCACCATACTATCATGCGAACCACCCATGAAATCCTGCAAAATTGTTTAAACATCTATCACTTGTGATAAACATAATACCAGAACTATTTTTTGTGCTACACTGACCATACCTGAAGCATATTCATTAGATGAACCTGTTGCCTTTCCAGTTGCAGCAACTGCCTCTGGATGGCCAACCAATTTCCTCTGTTATTGGAGAAGGGTACTTCAGACTGACCATCAGTTTTAGAAAAACCTGCAAGATTGGCAGAACCCTCCCTCTGATCATTTTCAGTCCTATCATCAGTATCATATGCCTTAGTCCTCAGTTCTTTTGAGTTCATCCTTCTTTCGGAGTATCTGTCATGGCCAAAATCATCATAATTCCTTTGTTTGGAATTTCCATCATTGCCTCTCTCAAAGATACGATATTTATTACTTAAGGATCCATGAAAATCATCGTTAGGGATGTTTCCAACAGAACTTGTTCTTTCTTTTGAATCTTTAACATTTGCCTCTGACTCTTCCTCGTTGTTGGAGTTAGAAGAATTGAGGCCTCTCCGAGGAACAACTACTTCCACTGGCAAATCATCTGAACCCCTTCTTTCAAGTTTTTGGAAAAATTCTGGATTTAGCTCTTTATCAGATAAGGCTGGTGCTTTCTTTTTCAGTATTACAACCGCCTTCTCAGAGATGCCAGCTGCTTTGGCCTTAGAAGTTGAATCCGGATTCAAAGAACTAGTTGATGAATCTTTTACTGATGAATCAGTCTTCCTCTCATCAAGATTTACTTTTTTTGGGTCACTTGTCTCTGACGAAATAGCTGATTCATTCCCACCATCTAAAGCATAAAAACAACAATCATCACCAACATAAACTAGGATAAGAAACAGACAATGACAGACAACTCAAACATCCTACCAGACGAGGGCTTTGAATCATCAGGAGACCCATCTCCTTTCCCTGAGATCTTTTTCCACAATTGCAATGCCTCGTTGATGCTATCTCTTACAGGTTTTATCTGAGGACAATAATACATTAATTTAGGGGGGGAAAAGTAGATAATAAAGCAAAGAATTAGTTCTCCAGTAATGGAGTTTCAACAAATTAAAATCTGGCATACTCGGACCAATGATCCTTGGCCCAGACTATAAAGAGAACAGCATAAGTAGTACTATTGTCAGACACCTGATACACCAGTCACAATTAAATGCACTGTCAACTCTATGTCGGCACATAATTTCTTCAGTGCTCTTTGAATGAGATACACTAGAATGCAAGAACAAAGTCAACAGGAAAAGGCTAATATTTTGTGGCTACCTTCTTTAATGTTTTTACGATAAACATCCTCACTCCTTGCTGACCAGAAAAATAATTCTCACTCCTTGGGTGTGTTTGGTAAAACTAGACTATAATAAAGTAGCTGGTAACTAATAAAATAGCTTCTAACCAATAAACTAGTTGCTAGCCTCTAACTAATAAACTAGCTGCTAGCTGAAAAGTTCTAAACTTAAAAGTTCCAAGTTGATAAACTAGTTTATTGGATTGGAAATGTTTGTAGAATTAAATGATAAGCTAGTTGGTAAATATAAAAGGAATAACTACGTAAACTCTAAACCCTAAACCTTAAATTTTGTTATATTAAAAAATTGTGTTTGCTAGACAAAAATATATTATGCTATTATAATTTGTTTTTTAAAAAATAATTAAATTCTTATTAACCTTTTCAGTGTTTCTGCTTACTTTTTTCAAATTTATCTATGTTATTTATATTTGGACAAGTCACCTCACCTTATTTAAACTAGTTAATGTGATGAATATTAATCAAAATTTATTTTTTATTAATTTTCAAAAGTTTAATTTTTTATTTCTCAATTTAAATTATTATCTCTGATATCTTTTTTATCATCATTGTGTGTAATTTTCACATAATAATGTAATGATTTTATCTTTGTAAAATTGTAATTACCAGTGGAGAAGAAATGTTTGCCACTGTAAAATTGAAAATAATTAAATTCTTATTAATCTTTTCAGTGTTTCTGTTTATATTTTTCAAAGTTGTATATATGTTATTTGTATTTGGACAAGTCACCTCACCTTATTTAAATTAGTTAATGTGATGAATATTGATCAAAATTTATTTTTTATTAATTCTCAAAAGCTTAATTTTTTTATTTCTCAATTTAAATTATTATTTCTCTGAGGATCTTTTTTATAACTTTTATTGTGTGTAATTTTCACATAATATCATGTAATAATTTTATCTTTGTAAAATTGTAATTACCGGTGGAGAAGAAATGTTTGTCACTGTAAAATTGAAAATAGGAAAAAAAATTAAGAATGATAAGGAAATGTATTTAAACATAAGGGATAGTAATGGAACAAAATTAAATAAGCAAGAAGCCAGTTGAAGTAGCTTGCTCGTAAGATATAAGCTCCTAAATAAGCCGTTTTGAAATATCTTACTAAACACTTTTATAGAGATCAAACTAACTTAAAAGTTAATTAAATAAGTTAGTAACTAAGTTATTGGACTTACGAAACATACTCCTTGTTGAATTAATTCCTTCTTAGAAACACAATATTTAAATAATATAAGAATTGCAATAAGTGATAACACCAAGAATCAAAATGAAAATAGCCTGGGATGTCAACAAGTTATAATTAGGAAATCTCACTGCAAATTCTACCTTGTCAAATCGGCAAGCCTCAAGTACTGCCAGTGTAGGTGCTGCTTTATCAGCAACCAAACTGCTTGAATGCAATGCCAATGAACTTAATGCCTCAGCTGCTGCTTTACGTGTTGCCCAATCCGTACTAGAAAGACATTCATGGATGCTAGGCAGCAAATGTTCCAAGCTTTGTGGTGCAATCGCTCCAACCTGCAATCAATACCCAATTACCTCTAAGGAATTTTCATACCAATTCTATACATCATAAAATGGTAAGTTGGCGATTAATGGCCCCAAGTTGGACAAAAACAAGCAAACCAACAGAATCAAAATTAAAGACATGGATCTTTGCAGCCTCTATCATCCAAATCTGATAGACCTATGCCAAATATTGAACTGCAACTTCCCTCGAACTTCATTGGGATTAGCCTCTGCAGTTGCCAAAGCCACTTTCAAACATCATTATCACCACATATGGCCATGTTAAATTGAATTCTATAAATGATTTTGTCAATATAATCAGGTCTAACTAAATCTCAGTGGTTCATAACCCTAATGAATCTACTACAATAAACAAACACTAGCATTTGTTTAGCATGTTAAGAGTTAAAATAGAACGGAACAGAGCCAGACAGACAGATAAAAAGTGATACGTTTTGGATCCAGCAAGAGAACTAAAACCAACACCAATGCTCCTCCTGATTATATAAAAATGACTCCACCATAGTCTCTTAATAACAAAATGCCAAAATTTAAACGTAGTTTTGTAAGTACTTTTAACACTGTTTTCTAATCAGAACTAGAGTTTCATATCCAAGTCAGTCTGTGTTTGGATTAGCCTTTGAAACCTCAGATCCACAATTCAGATGTGAAAAGTAAAATCTACTCTAAGTAACTTACTTGAATATGGATCGCACATTTCGTTTGGTCATGTCAAACCAAGCAAGCACAAAACTATCCTGTCCTGACCTTTAATGAAACTTTTATTACACAAATCATTGATGTGAAATTCCAATTCCAATTTGAATATAGAAACAAAAAATGCCAAAGGATTTACTTCTAAGTTTTAATCTAAAGATAACTCTATCGCAAAATAACTAAAGCATCTAAATGTTTTAAACTAAAGCTCCATGCATACCCAAATAAAGAAAGGACAAAACCACAGGACCACCTAATGACCAAAATAACCATTCAAGTTCAAACTGAAATCAACACCAGTGCTCCCCTAGGCAAGGTACTCCATAGATATAACTCAAGCACTCCACCATATCATTAAGGTAACACTCCAATTCTCGTTTGAGAAGAAAACCAAAAGGAAAGCATCAGCATCTAAGTTTTGCCATAAGGGAAACCCTATATCTGAAAATAACCAAAGCGTCTCAAATCTTTTACACTAAAGCTCTGTCCATACCCTAAATAAAGCAAGCACAATACCTAATGACCAAAATAACCCTTCAGTTCAAACTCAAAGCAACACTAGCGCTGCTCTTGGCAAGGTACTCCCTCCCTAGTTAAAACTAAACCACTCATCCTTACCTGAATCATCTATGAGGACCTTCAATGAAAAATGCAAACCTTTATTATGAGAATCATGGAGAAGAAACTCCAATAATTTTGATTTGAGAACAGAATAAAAATAACACCTATGGATCTACATCAAAGCTTTTGATCTAAAGAAAACTCTACATCCCATATTGATCAAGGCACCTCAAAATGCTGTATATTAAAGTTCCATTCATACCGAAATAAAGTGCAGAACCATTGGATCACCTAATGACCAAAATAACCCTTCAAGTTCAAACTCCTCAGAACCATTTCATAATGGACAACATTTAGATGCAGTGAAGTGATGTTGGTGTGGTTCTCCGATAAGAATTAAAATTTCACCTGAATAATCTATATAATAAAAGATTCTATTGAATGCCATCCTGTATAAAGATGAAATTCAAATCTGGTTTGAGAAAAATAGTAATAGCATGTATGGTACTATATCCAGTATTTCCATTGGCAGGGTACTCCCTACATATAACTCAACCACTCCTCTATACCTGAATAATCTAAGCGAACATTTAATGCAGATCTTCATAACAAAAGTCATGGAGGTGAAATTCCAAATCCGATTTGAGAACTGAACTAAAGAAACACCAATAGATCTGAATCTAATATTTGCACTATAGAAAACTCCGCAACCCAAAATAACCAAAGCACCTGAAATGCTTTACACCAAAGCTCCATTCACACTCCAAATAAAGCAAGCACAAAACCACTTTACCAAATAATGACCAAAATAACCCTCCAAGTTCAAGCTCCACTTCATAATGGACAAAAACTTCGATGCACTTAAGCGTTGTTCTCCAGTCAGAAGTAGAATTTTACCTTAATAGCCTTAACAATAACAGATTCCATTAATTATCATCCTGAATTGCTGAAGTAAAACTCCAAATCTCATTCAAGAACAAAACCAATAGCACCTATGATACTACATCTAAGTTTTCTTCAAAATAACTCACATCAATACACCAACCCTCGATCCCACTTCACCCAATCCACAACAATGCAGTCCTCTCACCTGTGACAAGCTGGCAACCACCGGCAAAATCGCCGCCTTAGCCATGAAATTGGGACTGTTTAGCAGCTTGCAGATCCTCGGACAAAGTTTCTGGAACGCCGGCACCGGCGCCTCCCCTCCGCCGCCAGCACACTCCACCATCTTCGCCATGCACACTGCCGCGCCCGCCTGCACCCCTTTGTTCTGCTCCCCCATAGCCTCGAACAGCGGCTTCACGAACAGCCCCACCACCGTCCCGACCCCCCCTCCGCCGCCGTCGCCCTTCAGATACTGCGCGGCCAGTGCGCCGACAGTGTCCCTACAGGCATCGCGAACGGCAGAATCGGCGTCCTTGAGTCGGCGCACCACATGCGCTATAATCTTGGTGAGGTGCGCCGCCGCGGCGTCGGCGTGGGCGGCGCAGACGGCGGCAAGGAGGCGCAGCGCGTCTCGCTTGACGGCGGGCTTGGGGTCGGTGGCGGCGTCGTAGAGGCAGTTGAGGATCATGGGAATGGCGTCCGGTGACAGCGCAGCGATGGTCTTCTCGAGGTCCTCAACCGCGATCTGGTGCGTGTCGCGGTCGGAGAGCTTGGAAAGGGAAGTGAGTATCCTCTGCTTGAGCTCCACCATTGCAAGGTGCGATGAGAGTGAAGAAGATGAGGATGAAGATCTTGACGAGGGTGATGGTGTTGGGTTTGTTTGGGTTTGGGGTTTTGGGTGCTTCATTGCTGGCGTTGGTGTGAGTGAGCCTATGTTGTTAAAGGTTTTTCTTTGAACCTAATGCAATGGAAAAGAAGATAAGAGAGAAAGTGGAAGCAATCTGTGAAAGGAAAATGTGAACTGATTTGAAGTGGAGTGCGTTGGAAAGAAAAGATGGATCTGTGAGGTGTGAGGGAAAAGGGTGCAAGACAAGTTTTCAAATATCAAAAACTCTAAATCATGGAGCCTTTCTTTTTCCCTGAATAACCAACCATTTCTGAATTGGAAGCTAAGAATTTGGAATATAAATTTATTATTTTTATCATTATTAAATTTAATTTAATTAAATTGTTGGAATATGAAAATAGGGTTTTCGGGTACCACAGCAGTCCTTGGATCTTACTGAGATGCCCTAGAACCACACTTCTAGGGCATGGGAAGGGACCCTGTACGGGTGTAGAGTGGGGATACGTCCTATTGGCTTACTAAGAGAAATTGAGTATAAAACAATTTTTCATTTTAGTTCTCTTTTTTTTTCTCATTTTTTCCTGTTTAATTATTAATTCTAATAAAATATCGTTCTTGATAACAATTTAAAAATTTTAATTATAACATTTCTATTAGTTTATTAAATTATATTATGTTAAACGATTAAACGATATATGCTGAAGAGAAAGAATATTACATAGACTAGTGCAGAGAACTTTGAGAAAGCGAGTAGTTTCTCATTATGAATGAAACAATATAAGTAGCAGAAGAAACAGACAAAAGCTAACTGTCAAAGACAGTTATTACAGTTGAGAATTTGATTAATCTCACACACCCCCTTAATCTAAATTCTCTATGGATGTAACACTAAGCAAATCTCTTAATTTTTCAAATCTACTTTGCCTCAAAGTTTTAGTAAAAACATCAGCAACTTGATCTTCTGTTGAGCAATATACCAACTTCAATCTTCCTTTGTTAACTTGATTTCTCAAGAAATGAAACTTGGTTTCAATGTGCTTACTTCTTCCATGAAACACTGGATTTTTGGACAGACTTATAGCAGATTTATTATCTACTAAAAGTTGCACTGGTTTTCTACATTCAAGTTTCAATTCTTCAAAGATTGTTTCCACCCATACACATTGGCATGTTGTTTCTGCAGAGGAGATGTACTCAACTTCACATGAGGAAAGTGCAACCACATTTTGCTTCCTGGAACACCAAGAAATTGGTGCTCCCAAGTATTTGAACAAGTATTTGTATGTATTTTTCCCTTCTACTTTATCACCATACCAGTCTTAATCACACCATGCCTCCAAAACCCCTTTCATGCTGTCAGTTTTCTTAGGAAAGAAAAGGCCGAAACCTACAGTTCCTTTTAGGTACCGAAGAATATGTTTGGCAGTAGCTAGGTGTGACTGCCTTGGATCACACATAAATCTACTCACCAACCCAACTCCATAACTAATATCAGGTCTACTATTGCAGATGTACCTTAGTGATCCTACAATCTGCTTATACAGGGTTGCATCCACCTTCCTTTCATCAGCTTGGTTAGTTAGTTTCAAGTTTGCCATGACTGGAATTGAGGTGTTGTTACAGTTCTCCATGCTAAATCTCCTCAAAACCTCACTGATGTATCTCCTTTGGTGTAGGAACATACCATTTGATGTTTGCCCGAATTCCAGTCCCAGAAAATAGCTCAGATTGCCGAGATCTGTCATCTCAAACTCTTCTTTCATTCTTTTTTTAAATTCTTCAATTTCATCTGCAGAATTTCCAGCCACTAGAAGATCATCTACATATAGACATATCAGTAAAATGTCTTGCTGCCCAACAGATTTCACATAGATTCCAAATTCCACAGTGCATTGATGTGGTTGTTCCAGGCTCGAGGTGCCTGTCTAAGCCCATATAAAGCTTTATTCAATATATACACCTTCTTCTCCTTTCCTTCCTTCTCATATCCTGGGGGTTGCCTCACATAAACCTCCTCTTCTAATGGACCATTCAAGAATGTTGATTTCACATCCATTTGGCAAACTTTCCATTCTTTAAAGTTGGCTACAACAACCACCAACCTCACTATTTCAAGTCTTGCTACTGGTGCAAAGATATCTGTGAAGTCGACACCAGGCTTTTGCAAAAAACCCTTTACAACCAATCTGGCTTTAAATTTTGCAACTTCTCCATCCAGTTTGTATTTGGTTTTAAACACCCACTTAACATCAATGGGTTGTTTGTGCTTAGGCAATTTTACCAGCTCCCAGGTTCTATTTTTCTCAATTGCCTTCAGCTCCTCCATCATTGCTTCTTTCCACTCTTTTATATCAATTGCTTGCTTCCATGAAAATGTTTCTGCATCAGCCAGGAAAGCAGAGTGGACAAGATCACCAGTACTCGTTATATCACTGTCAGCAAATACCTCATGATATGTGAGTCTAGTAGAGGGGAACTTTGCTCTTTGAGATCTTCTTTTATAAGCTCCATCATTAGTAGCAACTTGTTCAACATCATCAGGATTTCTGTCTTCCAACCAGCTAGGCACAAAATCTGGTTTCAAACCTGTTTCAACTTCCTCCCTATTGAATGTTGCAGCCTCATCTACTATCACATCTCTACTAATGACAACTTGTTTCTTCTCTAGGAGTTACAGTCTGTAAGCACCTGTTGGATGATAACCCACAAGAATGAGAGTTTCACTCTTATCATTCAGCTTCTTCCTTCTCTCGTCTAGAATATGTTTGTAGCACACAAATCCAAAAATCTTCAAGTGATGTACAACCAGCTTGTTTCTTGACCAAGCCTCTTTAGGAGTACAATCTGGTAAGGCTTTTGTTGGACTTCTATTTAGCAAGTAGGCAGCAGTAGAATCAGCTTCTCCCCACAGATATGAGGCAACTTTCTTCCTTTAATCATACATCTGGTCATGTCCAATAGCATTCTATTTCTTCTTTCGGCTAACCCATTAGGTTGGGGTGTATATGGAGCAATGACTTCATGCACGATTCCTTTATCATCACAGAATTTTCATATTTCGTTAGAGTTAAACTCACCTCCACCATTAGTCCTGAAAATTCTGATTTGCAAACCAGACTGCCTTTCCACCAAAGAGCAGAACCTCACAAAGCATGAGTACACTTCTTTTTTTTCTTTTAACAAGTAGACCCAGATTTTTCTAGTCCATTCATCTACAAATATAAAAAAATACTTGTTACCTCCAAGTGATGACACATCAAAAGGGCCACACACGTCTGAGTGGACTACATCAAGTGATTATTTTGCTCTTTTGGGTGCAGACCTCTTGAATTTCTTTCTAGCTTGTTTCCCAACAGCACAACCTTCACAGATTTTGTTTGGAGTAGTTATTAAAGGAACTCCTTTCACCAATTCTTTACTCTTTAATTGACTCAAACTCTTGAAATTTAGGTGTCCGAATCTGTAGTGCCATAGCCACCCTTCTTCTTCTACATTCATTGTGAGTAAGCATTGAACTGCTGCGGTATTCAAGTTTACCTCGAAAGTTCTGTTTTTGGCAAGAGGAGCCTTGAGCACGGACGTTATTTCCTGTCAAACACTTCTATGTGATGTTGCTGCATTGACATCGTGTACCCCTTTTCCAAAAGTTGTCCCAAACTTAGTAGATTGCTCTTCATAGTTGGGACATACAATACATCGTCAATGTATACAATCTTGCCATTCTTTCCAATGATCAAGACTTTGCCAATTCCTTCAGCTGTGATCGTGCTATTATCAGCAAACCTTACGTTGCTTTTTATGCTTGAATTAAGATCCACCAGCCATTCTCTTTTCCCTGTCATGTGGTTTGAACATCCGTGTCCAGATACCAGCTGCATGAGTCATCCTCTTCATGATCCGTTGCTCCTGACAACAACATATGGTCTATTTTTTTTATCACACTTGTCCTGTGCCACCTTCCCGAATGAAGAACCTTTTGCATGTTCCACCATGTTCATCAGTAACACATGGTCTGATTCTGAGTCACACGTGTCCTAAGCCAAGTTCGCCTCTTCATTCTTGTCTTTCTTCACCGCTTCATTATGCCAACATTCAAATGAATAATGCCCAAACTTGCTGCACGTGTAGCATTGAATATTCCTCTTATCAAAATTCTTTCTGCCTCTGCCTCTTTCCCTCGACTGCCTTCCACCTCTTCTATTTACTTCTTTCTCATCATTGCCATTTTCTTCAGAGAATTGTTCAGAGAAGCTTGTGTTTCTTCCTCCAGTTCGTCCACCCTTTGAACGTCCTTTGCCTCTTCCAACTCCACGACCTTTGAACTTTTGGTCATTTTTGGTTTGTAAGGCTTGATTCTGCCTTTTTCAACATTTTTCCTTTCGATTAACCTCTGTTCATGTGCTTCCAGCGAATTCTGCAGTTCTTAAACTCTCATGGTTTCAAGATCTTTACACTCCTTTATGGCAACCACTATATGATCATACTGAGGAGTTAAAGTTCTAAGGATCTTTTCGACTATCTTTCTATCTTTCATAGTCTTATCACAAGACCTCATTGCACTCACCATAACCTGGATTCTCCCAATGTATTCAACAATGGTTTCTTGTTCCCCATGCACAGGAGCTCATATTGTCTTTGTAAAGACTGTAATCTGATCTTCTTCACTTTTCCAGAATTACCATAACCTTCTTGCAAAATATCCCATACTTCCTTTGTCGTGGCAGCCTTCGAAACTTTCTGGAAAATTGCCGCAAATATGCACTGATGCAGCAACATCCTAGCTTTGCAGTCCAACCGTTTGTTCTCTTTATATTCTTTCTTCATCTCATCTGTATCCTTCTTCAAAGGTTATCTGAAACCTTTCTTCATAATATCATCCACTTCTTGGAAGCCAAGAATTGCTTCCATCTTGACACACCAGTCATCATAACCTTTGCCATCAAACACCGGCAGGTTGCTATGAATTACTCCAGCCATTGCTGCCACGAGACTCTTCCTTGATGAGTTTCTTGAACTTCACCGCTGCTCCAGGGCCACGCAACCGAGCTCTTGATACCATAGTTAAACAGTTAAACGATATATGTAGAAGAGAAAGAATATTACAGAGACTAGTGCAGAGATAAGAGAACTTTGAGAAAGCGAGTATTTTCTCATTATGAATGAAACAATATAAGTAGCAGAAGAAACAGACAAAAGTTAACTGTCAAAGACAGTTATTACAATTGAAAATTTGATTAATCTCAACATATTGAACATATAAATCTCAGGTAGATCTCTAAGATAATGATCAAATTATAAAATTTTCATACCGTAATATGGTTCATGTAGTGTACTTTTAATACAATGACAACAAAATTATATCATATAATTTGTGGTATATTCATCGGCAATAAAAATATTGACAACAATTATCAAGGTACATGTTGAAATTATTGTAGAAAAATTAGTATATGAATTGTTATAAAACTACCTCTATAAGATAAAATCAATAAATATACATAAAAGTTCTAATTTAAAAAAAATAAACGCAGGACTTCGTGTAAATTAATTAAATTTATTATCACTAGTTGTGAAAATGAGGTTATTTAATATTGTTTTGGGATAGGATGAGGTCAATATATTGGAAAGTAGATTAAAAGGTTCTAAAATTGTTTTATTCCAATATCAAAATTACTTTTAACATGTATCAATGATATAATGCAATCTCACATTTTATTTCAAACTTATATTTATAAATTATATTTTACTATTTAATAGGGGTAATTATACTTTATCTTAAATTATTCAACATTATAACTAATTGTCCTAACAATAACAATTGATTCTTGGAATGAATACTAGTTAATATATATTATTATATATATATATATATATATATATATAACAAAAATAAATAAATTAATGTATTATTATGGTTGTGTTCACTTTACATGATGGATTTGGGAAGGAAAAGAGGGATTTTAGGGGATTTTAGAGTGAATTGATTGTTGTTTTTTAAGGGATTTGGAGGTGAATGAGAATGGACTTGAAAGTAAAGTTTATGAAAATTAATGTAAGATTTGAGTGCCAGATAAAAAAAATGGTTTAATTTGTAGAAATTGAAGATTACCAAAATACCCTTAGTAATATAAGTAATAAAAAATGATAATTTTTTAATGTTATATATAATTGTAAAATTTATTACGAGGAGAAAACAAATAATTTTTAACATGAAATTTTTTTTATTATTATTATAATTAATTGTTATTATTACTTTTATTATTATTATCATTATTTACTATTAGTATTGTTGTTGTTGTTGTTATTAACACATGTGGGAACCAAATATCAAATTATGGAATAGAATACAAAATGGTAGAACTGAATACCTCATGGTGGAACCGAATACGGGGAATTGTAATCGAATACAACCCCTATGGAATCAAATAAAGGTTGTGTAACCGAATACAGCTCCAAGTGGAATCGGATCCAACCTCCGCAGTTTCAGCAACGTCCTCCTCTTTCACTTCACATATAACCTTCATCACAAGACAACCCTTCATCTTCAACCTCTTCAATGTTTACGTTAACGGAGACCACGAAGATCCACTTCAATGGCTAATGAGTATGCATGCATGTATGGTTGCTTGCTCTTCATGAGCATTTGGTAATTTTACTTGCAATCATCGCAAATTCGACCTATCATGCGAGGATTCACTTTTTCTCCAATCCATCAAATCCTCTTAATCACTCGCATTTAAATCTTTGACAAACACGGTAAATTTCACAATTCCTTCTTCGCAAATCACCTTAAACAATACATTAAGACCAAACAAACATAGTCTATGTTTTATCATATAATTCTACTAATATATTATTTATCTTAATACGCAATTTACAATTCCTTAAATTTAAGTATATTTTCAATCTATACTTATATATTATCATTATCAGGAAATTCTCCTTTCTAATATCCATATTTTGTTTCCTATTTAATTATTGTACTATTTTATCTTTTAATTGAAACTTTTTTAAAATTTAACTACTTTTTTCTTTTTGAAATTTCACACTTTTATTTAAAATTTAACGATTTTTTTAAACTAAAATAATTATCTATAATAAAAAAATTCTATAAAATCCATTTTTAATAAAAATATAAAATTTATTTATATTTACTTCTATAATTATAATTAAAAAAATAATATTTTTCTTTAATTGTCATAAAAAAATTGAATAGTAATATTAAGCAACGGTTGTAAAGTTAAATGCAATAATCTCATTCAACCTTTCATTGTCTTAATTTATATATGTTATTAATGAACTTATAAATCATTTTTTTTAACAAACTGATTTACTTATTTTCATAAAAAATTGTTAATGTATAAACATATTATACATCATTAAATAAAAATATATCTTTCATAATTTTATTGGAACACTCATTGTTTTTTAAATAATATCATAATTTTTATTGTTTAATAAAGTAGTAATCTCTCAAATTCATAAGTGTGTTATAGGATCGTTTCGACAACTATCCAGTGGTCTAGGATAGTGGCATACTAAAGCACAAATCAAGCGACCATTTGGTCAAACATCGAGGATGCCCGACCGGTCATGAACACTGTTGAAAATAGAATGACTTAATTTCTCACATCAAGAGGGGATGAATTGGTGTAATGTAAAAATAAAGATTTCTTTAAATCTTTTTCGCAAAGTAGAAGGGATAAAAAGATCAAACACTGTTTTTATACTAATCGGCCAACGTTCGGCCAAGCCTACATCATCCCCGACCACATGAAGCCAATGCACTATAATGATCAAGGTTTTTATAGCGACCTCACGTCAAAAATATAAAACACCTCTCTAACCCTCTAATCAAAATATAGGCATATACAAAACAAACTAGCAGCAAGAATCCCCTTTCCTGCAGTCCAACCCTTTGAGCCACCCTCAAAGCTAAGAACACAACACGCTCTTCTTCCTGTAATCACAACAGGGAAACCTTAAACCAATCTTTACAAGATTGTAGCCTCTGATCTTTCAGTAACAGTCAAATGTGCAGATATGATCAGCCTTTGTAAAATGCAGCTAACTTGCTCTTCAAGAATCCACAAGTAGATGATCACCACGGTCACTTCTTGTTTCTTGGAGCTCTTTCCCTTTCTCTGTAAGAATGCACTCTCTGAAAAATATCACAAAACTGTTAGAATCACAAAAGTTCTTACAGAGATCAAGTTCGCATCAATTTATAGATTTTCACAATTCAGAGACACATTTTAATCGACTTAGCTACTAATGCAGTCGAATGTAACAATTCAGTCAAAGCAGTTAGCAGCAATCAATGCAGTTAATTGAATGTGCAATTAATGCAATCGAATCATAATAAATGCTTGGTCAACATATATAAAATATAGTCGTTGTAACATTTAACACAAGCATTAACAAAATTTCAAAACTGTAACAGACTTAGTCGAATGCAAGTTGCATATAATCAACTATGTAACATAGTTAAACATAGTTTTGAAAAACTTCTTCTATGAAAATCCTCACAGAACACTTTGAACAAGTTTGTGCAAAGCCACGAGTTTTAATCGACTCACCCCATAATGAAGTCGACTTAAAACTGTTGTTTTTCCACACAATAAAAGGTTCAACATAAGTGCTTGTGGTTTTCTTTCTATAAAACATCAGACATGCATTGACCAATAAAATCAATTATATAGCACAATGAAATGCAATGTATCAACACAATCATGTTCTCCATGCTTTAAATAGATTTATGCTTTGATTAAGACATGTAACACGTTAGCAATAGAACACGTAACACATAAACATCACATGTGTTATTAATTATGTTGTCATCATAAAAAACCAGAAGCTCTGAGATTGTAGGTTCAGCTAAACCAGTGCTCTTCCTATCAACAATCTCAACAATCTCCCCCTTTTTTTATGATGCACAACCATGATTAATAAACAACCATGTTGTACAAATCCAATCATATCATGTCAAAATGTATCAGTGCAAATGATTAGCAAATATATCAGAGCATGTATCAGAGAAAACATTTTGAGATATATCAAATATTCAGCTCAAAAAATATCAATTCATATCAGAGCACAAACAACTCATATCAGAGCATAAACAGAATATCATATCATAATATGAATATCAGAGACACTATCAGAGTATTCTCCCAGCATTATCAAAAAATTTAACAGAAAATTATTTCTCCCAGCATTCTCCCCCTTTGTGCATTAGCAAAAAAGGTATGCCTTATGATAATGATATGCTGATAGACAGTTAATCAGAGATGCATCAGTAAATCATATTAATCAAACAATGATGTTCCCGCTATCACAGATAATCACATGATAAAGATATAATCTCCCCCTAAAGTGTAGGCATGTGAAATTATCTAGGATCCTATGCAATGCTCCCCCTGCCATTATGCATGTTTTATAATCAAAATCTGAATGCACAATGGAGTTTTCACAGAACATTTCATAGCAAGTATAAACGTGTGACAATATTGTATCAGATCATAAATTGTGTAACCACATCAATGTAGTATATATACAATATCAATCAACAATCTCAATATTATCAAGTAATTTCAATCAAATATAAGATAAGAGATATATTGAAAATGAAACAAACAACAGTATATGATCAATAAGTAGAGTAACCGAATTCCAAATCATGGAATTTATAACCCCTATTAAAATGGTAATCGATTGATCCACTGTTGTAATCGACTTTATTGCTTTCCATTTGAGTTTTATCTCCAGTAGTTAATCCAGAAGCAATGTTCCTGCAAAACCTTTCAAGATCTTTCCAGATCAAGCATTTTAGAATTATTGTAATGCAAGAAATATTACTGATATAATCTATGAGTGTAAATGTATGAGTGCAATGATAAACAGTAAATTAATCAACTTCATACACCACACAATCGATTTCAAACAATTATAAACAGATACTCAACTTAAAACAAAACCTGATTTCATTGATATGAAATATGATTACAATCAGATGAAATCAAAACAAAATGGCATACAAAGCCATTTACAAAACAAGTACTAAAAACAAACAAAACATTAAACAAGCAAACATAGATCTAACAACAAAAAACACCCAAACAACTAAGACAGACATTCCTTGTAACCCTATTTTGAGTCAGATGTTTTCATAGTATCCTCATCAGAAGTGTTCAACTTGAGATGCTCTTTTATTTCCAAGACATCATCTCTTGTAGCTTGGCACATAATTTTGAGAGCTTTAATTTCCCTCAAAATTGTCCTTTCAAATTCAGAGCGAGCTCTATACGGAATAGAAGACTGCTCTGTATCATCTTCATCTTGAGCAACTTCACTTTTAAACTGCCAACCCTCAGATGTGTGCTGCAGACCCATCATGTGTAAAGTAGCTTTGTTTATCAGACTAGTACGGTTATAAGATACACTTTATTCATCAATACAATTTACGCCGAAGTGGACAAGAATCTTTGATATAAACACACAATACGACAGCTTTGCAGATTCAAGTCTTGTTACTTTCAACATGTTTTCAGAGATGGCAGCAGACCAGTCAACTTGAATGTTATCTTTCAAAGCTTTTAGCAGAAGTAAGTCTTCAGTGGTAGCTTGGGCGTTATTACCCCCTCTAGGCAAAAGTATCCATGAAATGATGAACACTGCTAGTCTTCTCATTCTTTTTCATACCTCCGGTCTTGTAATGAGAATAATCCTGAATATCATCAGGATTCCTTAGACAGTCTTGATAAACAGAGAATTTATGGAAGCCATTTATGCCTAAATGGCATTTTTCTCCTTCCAGTTTTAGACCAGCAATATCATTCCAGACCTCTTCAGTGAGCTTGATATCTACCCCTTTTACTCTGGAACAAAGTGTTCCGTCACTGATCTTCAGGTTACAGTAAAATACCTTCACAAGCTCCGGATACCAAGGATCTGCCATCTCCACAAATTTCTTAAGTCCCTATCGTTTCATCCAATTCTGAAATTCAAAGCCTTCATTCTTGAAAAAGCTTAGTTTTAAAAATTTATGCGTTACCAGACTACGCATTTTCCAGCAGTCGAGAAACTTTGATTGCACTTCACCATCACTAATCCATCCATCAAGTTCTGAAGGACGCTTTTTTTTTCAGACCAATTGTCTTTACCCTTTTGCGTTGAGCAGAATTGGAAGCCATTGCAAAAGTGAATAATAATGTTGATCACTGAGTGAAAGAAAGTGATGATTCAGATGTTGCTGAGAAAACTTAGTGAATGGACCTCGGTGTCTTAGGTTTTTAATCAACTCAGAATTTGATTTTGGAGGGAATAGTTTTTATTTAATTTCGCACCAAAAGTTTTCCTAATCGATTCAAATAAATTTTGAAAAATTAATCAGCACAGAAACAACTTAATCGATTTTATTATTTTCGAAGTTGACTTCTGTATAACAAAGGTTTTCACAAAACAGAAACAATCATACAGTAACATAATCGACTATACACTTAATTTAATCGATTAAAAGTCGTAAAATTGATTTTCACAGCAAACAATTTCAATCAATCAACCAACAAACAATCAATCATCAAACAATCATTCAAGCAAATATCATGCATGATCCAATGTGAAAATGATTATTACCACTTGTAGACACTCAACAAATTTTATATCATCAAATCAGGTCATCCTTGAGTTTTGTACTGCTTCAGTAGCTACTGCTCCTTTCCTATACAACAGTTAAAAGTTTTTTACACTGGTACCAATTTGAGTTTGGGTCCTGTCTTGTTAGTAGCAAGAAGCTGTTCCTTGGGAACCCATTTTTACTTTCCCTTTGGAACACCAACATTTCTAATATAGCAGTTTCTAACTGTATGACCAAGTGTATTGCAATAAAAGCACGCATTAGTAGTAGGTTTACTCATATCAATAAATTTCTTTGAGTTTATCCTATTACTTTTGGCTTTGTAACCAATACCTTGTCTGTAGATAGCTCTTCCTGAAGATCTCAGAATAACTTCAAGATTTTCTTTACCTTGAGTGAATTTAGCCAATGTGCTGGTTAAGTACTAAATTTTCTCAACATGTAGAGAACAACTATCACACTCTTTCTCAATAATTTGTACTTCAGTCTCTACTATCTTGGATGATAATCGATTGACCTTGTACTGAAGTCGCATGGCCTCTACATGAACTTCCTGAAATGCATCCAGTAACATATGATACTTGACTTCTATTGGTTCTTTTTCATATGATATTAGCATATGAATCAGATTCATGAATTTTTGTAGCTTTCTTGCTTGTGGTTTTTAGAGCAATAGATTTCTTTTCTTCAATTTCTTCTTCCTCCTTTAGCCTTCCAAGCTCCAATTCATGTTCTCTTAGTTTGCCAAACAAGGTTGCCATATTCATGCTTGTAAGGTCTCTTGATTCATATATAGTAGTGACTTTTGGTTGTCAGCTTCTGTTGAGGCTTTTCAAGATCTTTATGTTGATCTCTTCTTTATCAAACACTTTCCTGAGAGCCATGAGGTGATTGACTATGTGTGTGAATCATTTTTGTACCTCATAAATCGTCTCACCAGCCTTCATTCTGAATAACTCATATTCTTCAATAAGAGAATTCTTTCTAGCCCTTTTCACTTCATCCGTTCCTTCATGTGTCACTTCAAGTACCTCCCATATTTCTTTGGCAGTCTTGCATTGTGATATCCTGAAAAATTTGTCCACGGTTAGTGTAGAAGCAATAACATTTCTAGCCTTAACATCATATTAGCTCTTCGGTTCTCATCTTGAGTCCACTCAGAAAATTTTTCAAAACAGTTTTTCCATTAACAACATGAGTTGGCTCAAATGGACCGTTTAGAGTTACATCCCAAACTCCTTTATCCACGGATTCAAGAAAGATTTGCACCCTTATTTTCCAGAAAACATAATTTTCTCCAGCAAATAGTGATGGTCTATTTGTGGATGCACATTCACCAAAAGTTTGAAATTTTAAAGCCATTTCTCAGGATCAGTCGATTTAAGGAAAATGATAATCGACTTTTTTTTCAAATATCTTATGAAAACTAGCTCTGCTACCAATTGTCAAAAATAGAATGACTTAATTTCTCACACCAAGAGGGGGGTGAATTGGTGTAATGTAAAAACAAAGTTTTCTTTAAATCTTTTTCGCAAAGTAGATTCCTTTAAAAGCTTTCTTGAAACGCAAGGAAAAAGATTTGTTTATGCAGCGGAAATATAATCGATTTAATGCAGTATGCAGTCGACTAAATAAAAAGTGCAGGGATAGAAAGATCAAAGGTTTTTACAACAATGTTTTTATAGCGACCTCACGTCAAAAATATAAAACACCTCTCTAACCCTCTAATCAAAATATAGGCATATACAAAATAGACTAGCAGCAAGAATCCCCTTTCCTGCAGTCCAACCCTTTGAGCCATCCTCAAAGCTAAGAACGCATCACACTCTTCTTCCTGTAATCACAACAGGGAAACCTTAAACCAATCTTTACAAGATTGTAGCCTCTGATCTTTCAGTAACAGTCAAATGTGCAGATATGATCAGCCTTTGTAAAATGCAGCTAACTTGCTCTTCAAGAATCCACAAGTAGATGATCACCACGGTCACTTCTTGTTTCTTGGAGCTTTTTCCCTTTCTCTGTAAGAATGCACTCTCTGCAAAATAATGCTCTTTCCCTTTCTCAACAAACACTTAAAAACCTTAAGTATCACCTACAATCAAGTTTATATGTAAAGTATGTTTATTAGGTATTGGGTCATAATTAAGTCTATACTAATGATAAGATCATCTCGAAACTTATAAATATGAGTTTAAGGTAAGGAGATAGGTGATTGCATTTATTGAGAATTTAAAATTTTATTATGCTACCTAAACGGTCATAATATTCACTTGATTGTTAAAGTACCTTTGGCAAGTACACCCATGCACGACTTGGAGACACAAACTATTAAGGACTTAGAACTTTGTAGCCGAAACAGAAGAACATGTTTGGAAGCTTGGAGAAAAGTTTGAATGACTGTTTTGATTGTGATCTCGAACCCCACACCCGAAACAATAAAATTATATGTAGGTCATAAATAAATCTAAAGAATCATTTATACAAAATCAAATGCAAGTAGTACATGATGAAAAGTCTATTTGAAAATTATAAAACTCCCAAATATAAAAACTTATAGACGAAGATTCAATTGCTCAAACACTAAAAGTTAGCCCCCGTGGTAACCTTCCATCATTTTTTTTTATATTTTGTAATATGATAACCTAAGACTGGTCCATAATTTATCAGTCTATAAACTTTTCCATTGGATTAATTCACTATAACTTAATAGAGAAGGAATTGACGATTCCTAAACTACCTATAAGAACCTCCTACACTCTTCACCACCAAATCTCATTCTTTATGAGTTTGAGAGTCTATTAGAGTCTAAGGATAACTTCACATAGCGTCCTTAGAAATTGCATCACATTAACCTTATCAAATACTTTTCCTCCTTATAGAGAATATAACCTTACACACCAATCAATTTATACAAATAATTCATACATTTATCACATTTACATCATTTTCGAAAGTTTACCCTTCATTTTCATTCTCTATAACATAGTCATTCAATAATTATATCACATTTCTCATATAGCTCAATTAATCACCCATAACATATAGTTACATTATTCTTTGATCCTCAACCATTCATGATTCTCAATACAAATAATGTACTTTACTAGTTCAAATCACACCCTTAATCACAACGTACATGAATAATTATACAATTTATAGGTCATCAACTTTTCATAAATAATCATGTTAACTTCATATACACATTCATAAAGTACTCAATGAGACAATCACAAATACACTTTGGGAAGTAACCTCAATTCATTATAATATTAAATACTACTAACTTATACAAGCATAAACCCAACTTAGATCCCTTAGCAATTTAGAAAATGAAAAGAACCAAAACATCCCAATAAGTCATGCATAAAAATGAAAGCATTCACAAAGACATTACTCAAGATTCGTGCTCAAAGCCAAAGCAACAGAGGCTCTGGTTGCACCAACTCTTAGTGATATGTAACACTGCCTAACGCCCTACTCCCAATCTTCCATGGGCTCTCTATTGAGCCCACGCTCAGCGGTAGGTGGTACTGATCAACAATGGATGGTATCGCTCAGCGGTGTCCGGGATAATAGCCTCTATTTGAGGTTTTGTGCAACCCGAACTTGACAGTGTAGACTAATAGCCCAATGATGATGGTCCACCACTAAATAAATTTCACGATTCAGGTATAAATTTGACATGCAGTATCTCAATCTTGTTTATTTACAATCTTAAACACAAAACACAATTTATATCATTTAATAATGTAGTTCTAGACCATAAATTTAAGTAATCCTCTAAAATAAATTAGCTTCCCTTAACTTCATACTGACCCTTCCTCATTCTTCAACAGACACCAAGTCTCAACCTTTTACACAATTATAGAATATGAAACAAAAACTCAATTTAGTGATCCAGAACTCTCTTGGGACCAAAATCAAAAGAGAAACCCTAAGGAAGCTTTGACAACACATATAAGGAAAAAAGAGACAATTGCATATAATTCAAAATGGTTTAAGGATGAAAACAAAAATTTCTCTTTCCCAATTGCAACTCTTAATGATGTTAGGGTGATGTGTGTCCAATGTTTCCTAATGACATCTCTTAATATAGAAGAAGAGAAAGAAAAAATAAGGGCTAAAAAAATAATTGAAAAGAATAACTTGAAAAAAAAAACTTCAAAGTGAAAGTGAGAGTGAGATTCTATTTTAAATTAGAAAAGGGTTTTGCATTTATGAGGTTTCACTCATTACACAATTTTTCATAAAAATAACTTATTTATTTTTCAAATAAAATAATTTTTATTATAATTTTTCATAAAAAACAATGGTATAGGTATCTTTTTTATTTATTGTATAATTTGTAAGACATATGTAATGTAAATAATAAAAAATGTAAAATATGCCACTAAAACAATATAAAATATTAAATTTTCAAAACTAATAATAAATATTATTGAGTAACAGCTACTTGAATCCATCATTCCCATTGAATCCATGGTCACTACTATTATTCTTTATTGTTTATCATTACTGTAAAACAATTTCCAAAAATTTAAATTAGTCTACTGTAAAGCTTGAAATTGGAAGAAAATAAAATAAAAACTAAATAACATCCAGCAAAAATTGGTTAAAAACTTGAAATTTATGACCAAAACCCATTTAAGTGGTTTTTTTTTTTGGGTTTGAGGTACACGAATAAAAAATTGTGATGACAAAAAATATCAATGGTCGATTAATTTTTTTAATAAAGATCAAGAATCTATACAAAAGTAATATCTTAGACATCAATAACAGATAGATAACTGAGTGGGTGAGAAAGAAAAGAATATTGCATTATTAACAAATTTCAACCAACATTCAATGATCACAGATATTAATCATATTGTTTAACTAACCAATTGCAATTAAAAATTATTGTTAGTTGCTGGCATAGTTTTCAACACCAAAACGACAAAAAAAAAAAGAAAAAAGGGAATGTTAATCTCAATTTCTTTTGGTTTGTAAATTGAATTTGGTAAACCATGTCGTGTGACTCTAAATTATGGGTGGCTTATGCACAAATGTCAAATAGACGTGCGGACGAAAACACAAGTACTATGAATTGAGTATTTAATATTTAAGAAAATAAATTACTTTTGTAATCATATTATTGATTTGAAATATAGAATAATTAGCCTACATATTTGATGGGAAAAGTGAGAAATAGAGATTGAGAAGAAAAAAGTTTAAAAAAATGAACAATGATGAAAAAATAAAAGTGATTATGCAAGGAGACCGTCCTATTTTGTTTCGTCTTGTATTTTGTCGTCTTAAATTGGGCTGGAGAGAAGTTTTCCTATATAAGACTTCTGACTTAATAGGTTTAACTCATTTCACATAAATATGAAATTGCAGGTCAATAAATAATCCACATAAATTACAAAACATATAAATCTTTTTTGTATTTTTTTTTTATAAATTTGAGTATCTAATAGGATTTTATTTCTAAGTATAAGAATTAAAAAAAATAAAAGACTCCAACGATTTACTATTTATTACAAGTAAATAAAAAAATACTATAAAAAGATATTAAAACATAAGATTTAGATTTATAATTGTAAATAAACATAAGACTTAATTATGTATTTTTTTTCTAAACTATGATACAATTTTGGTTTTAGTTACTCTTTCATGTTAAGTCCATATACTTAAGAAATGCATGGGATCAATCTTCAATGTCCAAGTTAACATTTTTTTGCATGACAAATGGTGTACCAGGTTACCTATTTGTTACTGAACACATGTGTTGTTTTTAATTACATATTTTGTACACGTGGTTGAGACACAAATTTAAGACACTTCAAAATCTCTCTCTACCTCTCATCACTACTATTATCTATTTATATTCTTCATATCCTTAAATCTCAATCACTCAACCAAGCACACATATTTTCTTTCTCCGTCTACTTTATCTTCATTATTTATCATAAAAACACATTCCATCATCCATCTCTTCTCCATTTATTTTCTTCTTCACAATCACTCTAAATCACCAAAATAAAGACCAAACTCCCTCCATTAGAACCCATACACTAACTACTTATTCTAGACATTACACTCATTACTTAGAGGCTCCCATTTTTTCAAAAAAACTGAAACGAACACTCCATCTCTTGTTTTTCTCGTGTTAGAAAAAGAAAAAGATGAACATCTTGTTTTAAAAAAAGAGTTTTGATGATGATGACTCATGGAGAAGTGTTGAAGATTTAAAGAATGTTTGGATTTAAGAGATACATTGAAGACTTAAGAATTTAGTTGTTGAAGTCTTGTAATTTAGTACATCAAGAGTCAATAGGCACAACCCAAGCAGTAGAGCACTCAAGGAAAGTTTTAATTTTCATAAAAACCTTTGTGATAATCAATTATCACTATTGAAAATCGATTATCCCAGTTAATTTCAGATTTTTCTAAAAGCCTTTAGAATAATTGATTATCAGTTTTGGTAATTGATTATCATAGTGAGAAAATAATTTTTGAAATAGTTTATGGAATAATCGATTACCACTTATGATAACCAATTATCAATGGTAGTTGTTGATAAACTCTTTAGTTTTCTAATCTAATTTTCAAAATAAGGGTGTATATATATATATATATATATATATATATATATATATATATATATATATATATATAGGTTTAATACCTATTTTGGTCCCTCTTTTTGTAGGGTCTGTTCAAAGTTGTCCTCCTTTTTTTTAAAAGTTCACTAACATCCTACTTCTTGCAAAAACAGTTTAAGTGGATCCTTTTTGCTTACGGCATTAAAAAACTAACAGCAAAGTTGCTCTGCTGGCCAAAATTAAATGACATGTCCAATTAATCCAATTAGTTGGCAAGTTCAGCTAATAAGAGACTGCCACGTGGCAGTCCCCTTTCCACTCAAACCCTAATTCCCTTTTCCCCTCTGCGCTACTACGCCGCCCCTATTTCCCCTCTGCTTCAACTGCAAGAGACATTGATTTGGATTTTAAGTGACCACAATTGCAGTGCATATCCTGAAAGAAAGAAATATCACATAAAGGGTGATGAGACCCATTCCTATTGTTCTGTTAGGATGCATGTTCTTTGTAGGTAGCAAAACAAGTGCATATAGCAGTCCTGCGATCAAAAATCCCATGGTGTAAAATAAGCTACTATCTTTAGGCACCACGTACAAAGAGGGTTTCTTAGACCAGGCCCCAAGCAGCAGCGAGATTCCCAAACCAATAAGTGTGTTGAACATAGGACCTGCATAGCATCCAGATAAAGCAATCTGAACTCCATCTTCTCCATCCAATGCCAATGCAATATTTGACATCAAATCTCCCATTGAATTTCCCCATGCTAATACAGTTAACCCCAAGATGGATGGGGAAATAGGGCGCGGCGTAGTAGCGCAGAGGGGAAAAGGAATTAGGGTTTGAGTGGAAAGGGGACTGCCACGTGGCAGTCTCTTATTAGCTGAACTTGCCAACTAATTGGATTAATTGGACATGTCATTTAATTTTGGCCAGCAGAGCAACTTTGCCGTTAGTTTTTTAACGCCGTAAGCAAAAAGGATCAACTTAAACTGTTTTTGCGAGAAGTAGGATGTTAGTGAACTTTTGAAAAAAAGGAGGACAACTTTGAACAGACCCTACAAAAAGAGGGACCAAAATAGGTATTAAACCATATATATATTACCTAAACCTAATTTCTAAAGAACTTTTCACTAAGAGGTTTAAGATTTATGTGTTAGAGAAACTCTCAATTTTTGTGAAAAAGGATGTTTTGAAAAACCTGGTGTGGATAAAACGAGAACTTTCACTGAATGTGTCTAAGTGATTGAGTCTTGTTGTTGTTGTTAGGAAAGGTGTTCATCATTTATGTGTAAAAGGAGGTGTTGTTCATCCTTTGTGTGTCAAAAGAGGTGTTGTTAATCTCTTTGCTTTCTAACCTTAACTCAATTCTCTATTATTGTAAGTTTTGGTTATTTTTTAGTGATTAGTTAATCCCTCTTTAGAGAGATTAACAACTGGACGTAAGATCTTTTGATCTGAACCAGTATAAAGTTGTTGGTGGAAGCTTTTCTTTCCCTACTTTTTTTAACTTTGTTGTTCTTGTTTAAAGTAAACTAATTTTCTTATAAAATTATTTATAAAAATAGAAAAATTTTAAAAGATAAGTTTTTACTAAGTAAACCAATTCACCCCCTATTGGTTTTTGTCTACACACGAACATTTTGTTGCGTGATTCTAACACATCTTGCCAAAAGACTAGTCCAATTAGAATCAGATTCAACATAACCCCTGTCATTGTTTGAAATCCAAAATGACCATATGAATCTACTTGCCCCTTCCCCTTTAGAAAGAATCACAAATTTGTGTTACAGTTTAGAAAATGATACCTTTGAAGTATCATACATGCATTCCTTTCTCCTTTTAGCATCGAAACAAAAACCATTAAATAAAAAAAATATAAATGATGTGCAATTTGAGGTAGGAGCAATAAATGGGTTCCCCTCCACCATTGTTCACACAAAAAAAAAGGAGAAAAGAAGGGGCATACAATGGTGCTACAATAGTGAAATAATGTTGCAACATGTCTTTAATTCATGTCCCTGCCACATGTACAAAACGAGTGATTAAAAACAAGACATGTGTCCAATAACAGAGGGGTGACATAACATGCCATTTGCCATGTTTAAAAAAAAGTTAACGTCCTTAGGCATTAAGGATTGAGTTGATGCATGTCTTAAGTATAATGACCTAGTAGATCAAATTTGGAAAGAGTAACTAAAACAAAAATTATATTATAGTTTAGAAAATTAAACATAATTAATCCTAAATATAGTATTGATAAAATAATAAATAAAAACTATTTAATCATATTTAATGTAGAAATCATGTTATATATTTTGATCTCAAGTCCGTTGAGTGACATAGTTAAGATCAATAACTGCATCTAATGTATTTTCCGCTTTAGAGTTATGGAATTTCGTCATAGTTTTGTCTTTAAAAGACGTCTTAAAGGTTGGAAGTAGGAAAGAATATTTAAATTGCGCTTGACCTTAATTCCTAAGTGATGTAAACTTATGGATTGATTTGTTTTTGCATAAATAGTGGGTCCCTGATAACAGTTAAAAACTGTTATTTTCATGCTTAAAATTGACACAAAAAGCAACCTTTACATTAGAAACTAGCTTGAAATCATGCTTTTATCCATATTTTCAGAAATAAGAGAGCTGGACAGGTTTATGCTTGATTTCAGTGTTTTTGTGCAGGTTTTAAGGTGAATTTAGTGAAAGAAGTAAGAAGGAGAGAGATGGAATCAGAAAAGTCAACCAGAAACCAGAAAAGTCAACCAGTCAACCAAAAAGTCAACCAGTCAACCAGAATACGAAAAAAGTCAACCAGACGAGTTTTGGGCCAGTTTTATGCGATTTTATGTTGTTTGGGCCTGGACCCGTTTTCTATTATTTTTATGTCCTATTTAAAGACCTAGATGTCTTAGGGTTGGTATCTTTGGCAGAAACGAAGCAAACACTCTCTCTTCCACCTCTTGGGGTAGATTGGGAGATAGTGACAGCTCTCCTCTTCTCTTTCTCGGGTTTTTCTATCTCTTTCATTCTTTCATTATTGTTCATCTAGGTTCACCATGAATATGGTGAACTAAACCTTGTATGTTTGTTGGGGAATCAATGTAATCTTTTGAAGCTCTCATATATGGAATTTGTGCTTGCATCTTAATCTAAGACTTATGCTTTCTTTCATCATTAGTTAGGGTTTTTCCTCTTTGCTCAATGCTTGCTTTGTTTAACTCATTCAATGCATATTATTGGTTTTGTCGATACGGGAACGTACGGAAGTCTAGATCCGGGGAATTTCTCCCAATAGTATATTGGTTGCCTTAAGCTCTGTGCTAAAAAAACTAATTATTAGGAATGCTAGGAATCGTATGAACTCGTAATTAGGGAGAAGCCTTCTTGAAAGGTAATTTAGAGAGTGGCATTAACAATGATGACTTGAATGTTGAATTCCTAAAATATATGAGAGTGGATAAGATGAAATTGACCCCCAACAACATATTCATCAATATATTTCATTGAAAGTGTCTGTCTTTTGTTTTAGCCATTGATCAACCTCATGCATACATGTTTATTTTCGTCTTTTGCATAGTAAAATCCAATTATTTTGTTCTTAAGTCTTAGCTATCAACAAATCACATAACTAAACTAGGCCGTGAGTCCTTTGGGAGAATGATACTTGGTCTTACCGAGTTTATTACTTGAAACGATTCGGTCATACTTGCCGATTGTTAAACAAGTTTGTGACATCATTTTTGTGATCATAAATTTGTCCATCAGTTCCACTGGTTGGTTTCTACTTAAAGTTATAATGCTAAGTAAATAAAAAGCAAAACAACATACTCTAGTACACTAAACACTTACATCTTCCAAAACCTCTCCCATTTCAACCACTGACCATGACTCAACAATGTTATCATATAAAAGTCACGTCACACCATGTCCAACTCACTTCTTGTAGAGTTGCAACCGGACTCAACAAACTCGATATCAAGAACGACGATGACATTCTCCTTCTCTCAAATTGTCCCAAGTTCGTCTTCGCATTCCTCAACTTCTCCATTCGTTGCGCCACCATCACCGCAATTAATCACCCAGGCAGAGGCGGTCAAGTAAGTCATGACGTCCAACGCCAAACTCACCATACAGAGAACAAACGAGGAGGACTTTCCTAACACTTAAAGGATATGGATGCATTGTTGTATTCTTTAGGAATGACGAGACTTCAGAAAAAGTGATGTTAATGCATGAGAGGATGGCTACGAGCGTGGAACAACAAGTCGACCAAGAAAACCCTAATTAATATATACGCAACAAGGTGATGTTTTGATGTGGCGTGAATGTCGTTGGTGGCCTCGATGAGCTTCAAGACAATGAAAGTGTGAAAATACGACAAAGATGTCATTTCAATAAAGAAAATCCAATCTCCTTGATTAGTGACCAAGCAACGTGAGCTAAGTAGAATTTTGGAAAGTGAAGACTCTATATTGAAAAAGAAACTTTCTGATTCGAAGTGCAACTCAACAGTCATGAAATATTTGTTCCACCATGGAAACCAAACCCAATCCAAGAACTCTTAGTATACTTGAGATAAAAGGGAGCATAGGCATTAAAGAATGTCATGTCGATGGATATCAAAATGAAACCTACGCCAATTGTGGGAATACTAACAAAACAGTTGAAGACACATGTTTTGTTGATTCCAGCCATCGTATTGTGGATTCCAACCAACATAGCAGAGTAAAGAAACTTAGTCCCAAAATTGTGAAATCAATGATTGAACAATAATAGATAAGAAACTTCATCAAGCCCAAATTTCAGCTCTTGCTTATGACAATAATCTTAAATGAAAAGTTAACTTAGAACTATTTCAAAAGTGTTAAGAGTAACACATAAGATTGAATGAAAATTCATTTGAGAGTCCATGTCATGACTAAGGTTGTTTCATCAAATAAAAAACATGGATTTCTATGAGGAAATTTGTAAAAAGAAGGTTTAAGGAAAATTTTGGTTAGGAAAGGTAAGATTATTAAGTTTGTTTATTATGATTTCTCTCTCTTTCCTAGGAGTCTACTTAATAAACCTTCAATAATATTTATCTCAAGAAAGCTTTTATGCACCACATAGCTAACCATTTGGGTGGTACCATTATCAACTTATATCGGGACAAATTGGTTCGACCTTCGACCTACGTCAAAATGGTTTGACCTTCAACCTACACAAAATCAACATGATCTTCGACTTACATTGGATCGTCTTGACTCGCCTTGACTTATGAGTCAAGATGACTCGTCTCGACCTTTGTCCTAAGATGACTCGTCTTGACCTTCATCCTGAGTTATCTAGTCTCAACCTTCGACCTGAGCTAATTTAGCTTGGCCTTTGGTCTCTGTTGAATCAACGTAACATTTAGCCACGATTGACTCAACTCGTTCTTTGTCTTGAGTCGAATTTGTCGGAACAATCGGTACCGTTATAGAGTTGCGCAGCGGAATAAAATTTAGATAGCGGAAAGCGTGTAACGATCACAACACAAGTTAAAATTTTTATCGAACAGTTGATGTGCTAAGAGTTTAAGGATCAAGAAAATCAACACAGAATTTTTATTCTGGTTCGAATCAAAAGATTCTACGTCCAGTCGTTAATCACTATAAATAGTGATTAACCTTTTTCACTAAAAATATGGTTTGCAGATTACAATCAGATAATCAAAATAAGCAAAGAATAGAAAACACCTTCCTTCGACAAATGAACCAGAAGAGTGCAACAAGTAACTTCCTTCGACAAACGAACCGGAAGAGCTTCCTTCGACGCACGAACCGGAAGCAACAGCTCTGCCAACTTGAAGAGAACCGCTCCGACCTTTGACACACAAAACGCGAGCTTCTCCTATTCACAAGACCAGGCAAGAGCACTCTATCACTTTGAGAACTTCCTCAGACAAACTGTATTCTCAAAATGGCATAGATCCTTTTCACTCACAGAGAGCTTCCCTTAGGCACAAAGCTCTAATACTCTCAATTGAAAAGTTGCTTCTAAGAGTTGTGAAGACCTCTATTTATAAGTCTAGTTTCGTGCAAGGTCAAAAACTGAAAAGACATCTCCCAACTGCCACTGATAATCGATTATCATAAGGGATAATCGATTATTTGTGTCCGTTATGGGGTTTTCAAAAGAGTGATAATCTCCCAACTGCCATTGATAATCGATTATCATAAGTGATAATCGTTTATTTGTGTCCGTTATGGGGTTTTCAAAAGAGTGATAATCGATTATCCTGAGCAATAATCGATTATTTCAGAGACTTGGACAGAATTAAATGAAACACTGATAATCGATTATTCTGTGTAATAATCGATTATTTGCGCAAGCAACTCTCTTCTAAAGTGGCTCGTGATAATCGATTATTCCTCTTGATAATCGATTATTTGTGCAATGACTCACTAAATACGAAAACTTCTAAGAGTTTTTACATCATTACATTTTATCCTATACATTTGATTCTACAAAATGCGTTTAACAAAAGATGCATTTAGAGTCTTCAATTCTTCAGCTTTTATCATCATCAAAATTTCACAGTAGCTTCAAGATACCAATGCTCCTCATTGGTAACAGAATTGACTTGATCTTTGGTCCAAGTTGAATCTACTTGACCTTTGACTATGTTGAATCAATTCAACCTTCGACTTGAACCAACTCGTCCTGTTCTTTGTCTTGACCTGTTTTCTTGACCTTTAGCTCAAGTCGACTTGTTTTGACCTTTACTCGAGTCAATTCCTCTTAAATTTTGCTTTGAGCCAAATCGATTCAACTTTCAACCTCAGCCGACTTGAGAGTTTGAGTTGACTCAAGTAAATCTTCAGTTCGAGCCAATTCAACTTAGCCTTTAGCCCCAACCGACTCAACTTAACCTTTAAGTAAAGGTGAAAGAGTAAAATTTCAATTTTCTTATATCTTTTAAGATATTTGAAATTCTTTTATTTTATTTATTATACCTTACAAGTTTTCTTAAATTTGTTTAAAATACTTTATTCAAACAAGTGATATTTTACTATACAAAATTAAAAATTCTTCAAATAAATAGATCAACTTTCTAAATTACCTTGTTTAAACACAATGTTATACTTTTAAATTAAAAAAATAAATTCACTGACGTATTTAACAAACGAGTATATTAATACCTTGTTAATTGCATACGATGAAAATATAATTCCTCGTTCCCAGATACTCGAAGATAAAAATCGTAACTAACAATTAAATTTATAAGTTTACTCATTTTTGAAAATTCGAAAGTTATATTTAGGTTTAAACCTCGGATGATCCTCGTATTTGTATGAAAATCTCAAGTGGGTCCTCATATTTTCAATTGTCTCAATTGGATCCATATATTTGCGAAATGTCTCAATTGGGTCCAAATATTTGAAAAATTAAGCCATTTAAACCCTGTCCGTTAACTTTTCACAGACGACGTTAAAATGTGATGACGTGGTGCACGCTGATGTAAAAATGTTTTATTACGTGAATTTTTTTTAAATTAAGAGTTTTTGACGAGATAAAATTTATTCCTCCAACCAATCATTGTCGCGACTGCAAGTCCGGCCTGCTCGCGAACCCGGTCTACACACTTTTCATCGTGGAGAACTGTTTCCAACGAGGAGAATAGCTTGAGTTTGAGAACCAAGTCTTGCAACTCGCGGTTAAATCCTTGTGAGATACGGTCCCGGGCTGCCAACGTCGGCCAACGCCGTCCATCGTAACCCCATGGCTGCTCCTCTTGTGTAACCACCAACAATCATCAAGAACCAGAACCGCAAGAATTAGAAAATCCTAACGGAAGATTTCTAAAGTAGAAATCTCAAAACGCTGCAATCGCGAAAAGAAGAAACCCAAAACTCAAAACGCTACAATCGCGGAGTGAATCCATAAACCCCAATTGCAAGATAAAGAATTAAGCACAAAAATAAACCCAAAATTTTCAAATTTCAGAACCCTAATATGCCAAAATGGAAGATTCACTCCCCTATCGCGTCGGTCTCCCTTACAACGCTTCGCCACCACCTTCACCAGTCATCATAGTTCGCACCCAACCCGCGTCCACCTTCGCGGTTGCTTTGAGGGTCGTCACAAGAGCCTCCACGAGACCGCGAAAAGCCGTCCTCGCAGCACACACAACCACGAAGAGAACGACATGCCTTCATCGCGCCTTTACTGCGCCATCGTTGCGTTCTCGCCGACATTGCAGTGCCATCGATGATCCCTCCAGGTTGGTTGCCCGCGAGAAAGGGGGAAGAAAGAAGCTGGGGTTTTTAACCCCCGTGGAAACGTCACCGCTGCAGGACGCCCTCGCCGCGACCTCGTCGTGCCTCGCCGCCAACGTTGAGTCTACCGCAGTAAAGAAAAAGAGCAGAAGCTTCAAGCTTTTGGATTTCGCAAGATGAAGAGGAAAAAAAATGGAGGATACTGAAGCTCGCGAGAAAGGAAACCCAAGGCTGGGAGAAAAATTTTGCTTAGATATTAAAATGTAGGGCTTGATCAAGGTTTTTCATCCTAATGTATCCAATTAGGATTTTGAATGAAAAAAAATATTATTTATTAAAAGGAAATTAAGACGGCATTATAATTCTACTTTTTTTAATTTATTAAATTCCATGTCATCACTGTAACATATTTTTTTAATAAAATATCCACCTCAGTATATCCACCTCAACACATTTAACGCTATTTGTGAAAACTTAACGAACATGACTTAATTAGCTTAATTTTTCAAATATTTGGACCCAATTGAGACATTTTGCAAATATATGGATCCAATTGAGACAATTGAAAATATGAGGACCCACTTGAGATTCTCATACAAATACGAGGACCATCCGAAGATTTAAACCTTATATTTATTATGTTTAAATTAATAATTTTACCATTGCAAAAAAAAATTCTCAAAATTTAAAATTTTGTTTTATAATAATATATTTTAGTATTTCAAAATAGTTAAATGTTAATTTTAGATTGTGATTTGTAAACTTTGAAATAGACCCTCAAGTATTTTCTGTAAATTTGTAAGGATTTTAAAAGGCTATTTAGGTGACTTCACTTCACAGCAATGGGTTGAAAAATGTTTGATCTGACCCGGCCCATTATCGCTCTTTTGCATAGTTTAAATTACAACTACACAATGCAGAACCCTTCTAAAAACCTGCGGCAAAAACAAACCAAACAACCATGTCGCCCAGCTTCGTCTTCGAACCTCCCAGCGACGAAGAAATCGAACACTCCGAACGAGAAGAGGAAGAAGAAGACGAAGAAGAACCAGAGGAAGCTGAGTCAGGATCAGATTCTGACTCAGAAGAAGAGGGACGGCACAAAGAAGCGCGGGTTTCGAAGAAGAAAACGCAGTCTCCATGGGACTTCGCCAAATACACGGAATCAGTGGCCGAGGAACACGCTCGCAGGAGCACAACCTCCGTGGACGAGAAAATCTCCAAAGCTCTCCGACAACGTTCCACGCCGCTCGTTGCGGAGCTTGACCACAGCTCCGAGTCTGAACTTGATGAACAAGTAATTATTGGGTTTTCTTTGTGTGCGTGTGTGTGCATTGGTGTACCCTTCTGGGTTTTTACTCTTACACGATGAGAAAAAGTGTTTTTTTTTTTGTTGGGGAGGATTGACCAGAAGTGCTTCACTGTTTCAGAAGTTGGTTTTGTTTGGGATTGAAAACGAATTATTGGGTTTTCTTTTTTATGTGTGTGTGCATTCGTATACTCTTCTGGTTTTTACACGATAAGAAAAAATGTTTTTATTTTTGTTGGGGAGGATTGTGAAGAAGTGCTTAACTGTTTCAGAAGTTGGTTTTATTTGGGATTGGGAACTAATTATTGGGTTTTCGTTTTTTTTTTAC
This sequence comes from Vigna umbellata, assembly GCF_029865625.1. Taxonomy (NCBI): domain Eukaryota; kingdom Viridiplantae; phylum Streptophyta; class Magnoliopsida; order Fabales; family Fabaceae; genus Vigna; species Vigna umbellata. The sequence goes on from NC_142169.1 coordinate 36,658,478, forward strand.
GTGGCCGTATACCTTCTGCATACACTATTGAAATTTTTGGTTATTGGGGAGGATTACATAAGTGTTTCTCTGTTTTCAGAAGATGGTTTTATTTAGGATTTGGATGTTTTCTATATGCTTCAAACGCTGTTTTTATTTTTGTTTTTTTTGGGCAAATTGAGGAAGGGGTCTGTCGGGTTTGCTCCAGTCCCAGGGGTTGAAAAATACTGCTTGTTTGTTTAAAAAACTTGATTATTTAGTTATTGAGTTTCTTTAGGAAGATCGTATAATGAGTGCTCATTTGTTTCAATAGTAGTGCTAGCAAAATGCATTGCAACACACTCCTGATGTGCTCTGTTATTGCAACACACTCCTGAGTGCATGAGTGGAGGCTTATTGAAGTAGTGAAACTTGTGGAAATTTTTGTTTTCTAATATATTTCAGCTAATAATACTGTGCTTTGAAACGGGTATTAGAGACGTGTTGCTAGCATTTCTTATTTTAGAATTTGCTCTCTGACCAACGATAGGCAATAGTGCTCATTTGTATCAAGAATTGATTTTTTTTTTAAATTTGTTGCTTTTGGTTAGGAAGATTATAAACCGGATGAAGAAGACGAAGAGGAGGGTTATGGTGGTGATAGCAAGTCCTTTTTTGCTCCTTCTGATGGAACCTCTTTCCATGCCGATTCCTTCCTGCAGCTTAATTTGTCTCGTCCTTTGCTCCGGGCTTGTGAGGCCCTGGGGTATGCTAAACCAACGCCAATTCAGGTTTTTTTTTTGGCTTTGTTGATTTTTATGTTAATTCTTAGCATTTATGGTTGCTTAATTAAATGCTATTTAGGATAGATTACCTTCAATATCTTGCCTTGCTTTATCTTTGAGTCTAAGCACTGGAATTAGTTGTGTGACTTCATGACGTGTTCTATCTTCATGCTATTTAGGACGCCTGTGCAGACAATTTTACTTTGTTTTTGGGCGTTTTGAATTTTGATGACAGGCAGCATGTATTCCATTGGCATTGTCTGGTCGTGATATATGTGGGAGTGCCATTACTGGGTCAGGGAAGGTATTCTATCTGTTACTTTTCTTCGGGTGTTTGTAAATTTGTGATATCTTGCTTCAGTGTTCCATATATTGTTCATATCATGCTCATGTGTTTCCATGCAGACAGCTGCATTTGCACTACCTACGCTAGAGAGGTTGTTGTTCCGTCCAAAACGCATGCGTGCAATAAGGGTCCTCATTCTTACTCCAACCAGAGAATTGGCCGTCCAGTAAGTGTTACAATTGTACTGATTTTTACTTTAGGATTTTGTTTATTTTGTAAAAGTATTCCAAATATAGTCTAGGAGAGAAAATGGCCTATGGATACTAAAATGTAGTATGAATGTGCTTGTCTTTTCTTTGACCATGTATGATGTGGGCTGACTAGTATATAGGCTTTGCATACTCGTTCTTCATTGTCACTTGCACAAAAGCTGGAATTAAAGTGGTTCATTGGGTATATAGATGGTTCAGTTCATGGTTGCATTGGATGGATATAATTTTTGAAACATTTATTGCTTTTTTAATGCATTTAAATTAATGCATCAAATTCAGATCAGGCACCTTTTAAATCAATGATTTGTATATGAATATATAAAATATAATACACACACATACATACATATATATATATATATATATATATATAATATAATTGTATTCATATATTTAATTCTGAAAATTAAGCACATCAAGCAGAAAAGGCTGTAGATTAAATTTCGAGAGTACTCTTTTTATGGTGATTCATGCTATTTGCTTTCCAAATATACTTATTTCTAATTTTTCTTTGACAGGGTTCACAGTATGATAGAAAAGCTTGCTCAGTTTACTGATATAAGGTGTTGCCTGGTTGTTGGGGGTCTGTCAACAAAGGTTTGATCACTATTTCAACTTCCTGACAGCTTAATTTGCAAGATTTTCTGGTGGTTCAGAATAGATTTATGTGCCTTTTGTGATGCTTTCAGTTTGCAGTCAGCTGTTATCGTATTGTCCACGAGAATTGTTTTCTTTTGCCTTCTGTCTCTTATAAAACCTGATAAATTTTGGGTTTTATACAGTACATTTCCTGTCTGTTTGACAGTTGATACATAAAAATCAATTGAGTTTGAAGACATTAATTTTCTTTCATACTATCAATGAATTTAAATTTGACATGTTTGAACACTGTATATGATATGATATCTCTTTGTAGATGATATGAATTGATTTAAGAAAGAATTTTGTAAAAGTAACCTTTTCTGATGACTAATTAGATTAGTGAGCCTTTGAAGAAATATTCCAAACTAATAAACTAAGAGAATATGACGGATTGTATTCAATAAACTAAAACCATTGGTTTCTTCATAATCAGTGGTCTGTCTCATTTTTTTTTTCCAAATTTTAAATAATTGTGGCTTTTATAGCTATAAAATTTTTCTACTTTTGTCTAGTTGATTGGGGACAAAGATTGTCTCCTTTGCTATTTGTGGTTTACAAGCGGTATTTTGCCATCCTAGGTGCAAGAGGTTGCTTTGAGATCAATGCCAGACATTGTTGTGGCTACTCCAGGACGCATGATTGACCATTTACGCAATGCCATGTCTGTTGATTTGGATGATCTTGCTGTTCTCATCCTTGATGAGGCAGATCGTCTTTTGGAGCTTGGATTTAGTGCTGAAATTCAAGAACTTGTGAGTTTTAGTGTCCTTTTAATACAAGAACCATTACACTTAAAAATATGCTGTATAAATTTTCCTGATATCAATTTTTAAAATAAAAAGTGTTAAAAATGTGTGTTTGTTTAATGTTAAACAGGTTCGCTTGTGCCCCAAAAAAAGGCAGACTATGTTGTTTTCAGCAACAATGACTGAGGAGGTTGATGAACTTATTAAGCTTTCCCTGTCAAAGCCCTTGCGTCTTTCTGCTGACCCATCTACAAAACGGCCTGCAACCTTGACTGAGGAGTAATTTCTTTGTCTCATTATTATTTCTAATCTCATAATCACTTATCTCTACTTCTGTTCTGTATGCTTTGATGATAGTCAGCTGTATGTCGTATTGTAGTGATCAATAAAAGGTTATTGTGGAAGAAAAATCAATAAGTAATACTTCTTCAATGTTCTTTTGTTGTAAGCAAGTCTTTTAATGGAATGGACATTGAATGGTTTTATTTTTTGAACTTTAAAAGCATATGAAGGAGAGCATATTTCATGCTTGTTTAGAGTATATTTTAATCCATAGAAGTTACTTGTACAAAACTATTATTTTAAAACATGGGTTCACAAGGTTTTGGCATCAATTAAAATCTTTCAAGCTTTGTTAATTATTTTTTTTCTATTCCAGAGTTGTTAGAATACGAAGAATGCGTGAAGTAAACCAGGAGGCTGTTCTTCTTGCAATGTGCTCAAAAACTTTTACCTCCAAAGTCATCATATTCAGGTTTCATTTATCATTTCCTATGCTTATTCATGTAGGATTTGATTCTATATCATGAACTGGTTATGGATTCTGTCATCATATGAAACTGATTGGCGACAAGTAGGAGGTTGATTTTACTACAACTCCAGTGTCATACTATTACTCCTCTAATCTATGTTGGTCTTCACTTGCACTGCTTTATAAGTATTCTTTCCTTTGTGCAGTGGAACAAAGCAAGCAGCACATAGATTAAAGATTATATTTGGATTAGCTGGCATAAAAGCTGCTGAGCTTCATGGAAATCTTACTCAAGCCCAGCGTCTGGAAGTATGTTGTTAATAATTGATGGGTGTATTATTCGTATTTTTTTCTATTTGGTTTATTTTGTAGTTATGTTGCTATCACATTTTTTGGATACTAAACTTGATGATTTCATGTTCTTTTTTCCTGTTGAAATTAGTTGTGATTGTGACAAGATTTACTCCCTTCTGATTGTCTATTCAGGCTTTGGAACAGTTTAGGAAGCAGCAAGTGGATTTTTTGGTTGCAACAGACGTGGCTGCTCGTGTACGACTCTATTCTTGATGTTTCCTTCTTCTTTATCCTCTGAATATATTTTATTAATTGTATTGTTAAATCAAACACCCTTTTGATCTCGTAAAACTGTGGTCACTCAAGGTGATCCTACAATTATTAAATATGTGGTTTTTTTAGCATTTTCTTTTGGCATTTTGGAATTTGGATATAAATCTTACACTGTTGCCTATGCTTTTATTTGTAGGGCCTTGACATTATTGGTGTTCAAACAGTTATCAACTTTGCATGTCCACGTGATCTTACTAGGTATAGTCTATGATATCCATCTTTTTGTTAACTGGTAACTTTGCTTGACGTGTTGCTGCTGTGCTGTATATATGAGAATATATTTATTGATCTCACCTTAAACAATATCTCATTCTCTCCATGGTCATCCTGGTAACTTAAATAATTCTTTTATCCCCAAAGCTATGTTCATCGTGTGGGTCGAACTGCAAGAGCTGGAAGAGAAGGATATGCTGTCACTTTTGTGACTGACAATGATCGATCACTTTTAAAAGCCATTGTGAGTATCGTTTTAAGAATTGCTCCATTTTTTTCAGTTTTTTTTTCATATTTTTCCTTATTTTTAAGGTAAAAAAGGTTGCATGAGTTCATGTTCATCTGGATTTTGGGTCCTCTTCCTCGTCCTTTTTAGTAATTTATACATATTCTGCCAATGTATGTTAATTATTTTTTCCCAATTAGTTATTCAAGTTTGACATTTCATCGGAAAGTTTCTACACCAAATATTTTAATTACATAGTCTACAGAGAAATATCCCATTCACTGTGTATGTACTAATTTTAGTTTTTATTTGGTCCGGATTATATATACCTTTACTATTAATCATTTCACTAAAATATGCCTGAAGAATACCAGATATTTTTATTGTTTTCCTATTAAGGGAGAGAATACACAAATGGAAAAAAAAAATCTAGTTATGCTTTAAATGAGCCATTTATAATCAGTCCTGTAACTATTGATTTTCAATTAATTAGGCCAAGAGAGCCGGTTCAAAGTTGAAAAGCCGCATTGTTGCTGAGCAATCTATACTTAAGTGGTCTCATATTATTGAGCAAATGGAGGATCAAATTGATGAAGTACTTCGAGAAGAGAGGTGTTGATTGTATATTATTTTATTTAGTTTTTAAGGCTTCATTCTTTATCTTTCACTTCCATTTTACTAATATTTTACTGTATTTATATTTCTATTTATTCAGTGAAGAGAGAATTCTAAGGAAAGCTGAAATGGAGGCCACAAAGGTATTTACCAGTTATCTTGTTTTTCTTGCTTCCAATATTGGCATGCCTTGGATAACTAAAAATGTAATCATGTCTATGTCATTTCAGAGTAACATCGCTTAGAAAATTATATTATCTTAATTTTATTATGTTACAGTCCCTGACTTCGGAACCAGTATGATTATTTTCATTTTCTCATCATTAACATTTCCCCTTTACTAAAAGTATGCACTTATATGACATTGGCAGGCCGAAAACATGATTGAACATAAGGACGAGATCTTTTCCCGTCCCAAAAGAACATGGTTTGTCACAGAGAAGGAGAAAAAGCTTGCTGCCAAAGCAGCTAAGGTAGAATATCTTCTTATCTTCCTGAAATAATCTCAAATTAGTGGCATTAATTTACCATCTTACGATGGATTGATTGAGCGTTATACTTCAGAAGAAATCTCACTCCGTTCTTATAATATATTTATGCATGTCTGGATTACAGCTTATTCAGAAGAAATCTCACTCCGTCTCCCATTTTCAGCTTCTTAAGGATATCTTTTGGAAAATGGTTGTTGTTTCTTCTAAAATAATAGCTAAATCAAACATGCAATTAGTCTTATATTAACTAGTAATTACAATGATTCAATCCTAATTACACAAATATAGAAACCTTAATTAGTTCCTAAGATTGCCCCTAATTGATTCTATCATATACACGTATGCTTCATTTCAGTAAGTATCCAGCGATATATTTTAATGATTATTGTTGAGAAGAGAGAAACTGGAAAGACATATAATGAGTTACATGTGTGTTACACACATGGAACAACAATAAGGAATATAATCAATTGTTAATACAGCGAAATGTTTACCAAGATATTTTCCTATCTATTATGGTCGAATCATATCACATTTTCCTATTTAATGTAATCAAGTCATATTTTAGCAATTATAATGCACATGAACAACGGTGACTCTTTCCTTTATAATGCACGTGAACAAACTAATGACTGAATGGCAAGTTATTTTTGTTTAGATTTCTCTTTCTTGGGTGAAATATTTCCAATTGTTGATAAGAAATACAATAATTATGATCAGGCATCCTCCCAAGAGAAGAACAAGAGTTCTGGGAAAGAGGTAATTAGCGCCGAACAAGCTGAAGACCTCAGAATGAAGGAAAAGAGGAAGCGAGAGCGAGAGGTAACAGAGTTTCCCAATTTTGTTATGCATGCAGTTTGTTTGTTTATATACATATAAAATGTAAGTGGGCTTGCATGTTTATGCATTGCTATGTATTTACTTGATGAATATGTCTTTGGTGTAGAAACATTTGCCTAGAAAGAAGCGCAGAAAGTTAGAAGCAGCTAGAGAGATGTTGGAGGATGAGGAGCAGGATGGTAACCAAGTAGAGGTATATGCACTCCTCCTTCCTATTAACATTCTTCATGCATGAAGGCTGAAATATACTCTTTGTTGTTCTTCTTGTTGCACTTAAAATAAATGCATGTGATTGCAGGCCAAGGGAACGAATAAAAAAGAAAAGGGTGGATTGTCACTTGTTGATCTTGCTTATCGACGGGCAAAAGCAGTGAAGGCTGTTAAGAAGGCAGTAGATTCTGGCAAGATTGTGAAGAAGAGTCAGAAGAAATCTAGTAATGTTCCAAGGAAAACTCCTTCAAGGACAGAAGAGATGAGGGATCTATTCCAGACTGACATGAAGGATAAAAAGCCAAAAAGAAGAGGTGTTGGAGGAGGAAAGAAGGCGAAGAGTTCATTCAAAAGCAAGTCAAGGTATTAATATTGTCTCTTTTCTGAAACCAGTAACTCTGAGCTTTTAAGCATCCCTCAAATCATTGATCTCATCTTGATTCATTCTATTTGCTTCTAAAGTTGTTCATTGTTTTCATTTTCATTTTCTTTGGTTCATTACTTTTACAGTGATTAGATATTTGTTTGCCCCTCTAGTTATAATTCTGTAGTTACTACATTGGTAACTTTATGCATGTCGATTTATTTTACACTAGTTTGTTCAATGCCAAAAAATGAACTCTCAATTCAAATTCCCTTTTCAGGTACAAGCGCAAGTAGTCTGTGAAGCTGATAATCCTTGTCATAAACTTGTGCATGGAAGGACCATAGAAACCTGCAGTGTGTCCTTGTTACTAACCAGACACGTATTCAAATGCTTATAATACCAGATATCTACTCCCACCATTGGAGGTGTGAATTTCAACTGATGCATTTGGGTGGTCATGGTGAGTGGTGAGTGGTGAGTGGTGTGTAACCTCTGTTGTGGGGTTATGATAGCTGTAACTAATACTACCAGTACTGCTTTTTTGGTAATTGTATCACTAGCTTTTTGTTCTCATCCCAAAAGGACAGCATGATTTATTGCTGTCCAATTTTGTAAAACTAGCATCAGATTGACTTTTAAATGTTGCCCATAGAATTATTTTTCAGAGAGCTCTTGAATTCTTTCTGCTGTACTTCTGTTAAGACACCATTTATGCAATACAATAGCATGTTGGGGTTGGATGATCATTTCATTGTAAATGCCAAAATTCTCCTGAGCTGCTTACTATTGACCCTCTGCTGTCAGTGGCTATTTTAAGGAAATTAAATCATAAAAGAAGAGGTTTAACAGTACTTCACTCTGAAAGAATTAAGTTGGATGTTAGACTCATGTTTATTATTTAAACACGATACCAATATAAAATAAAAAAATGTAAAATTTTAATTTGTAGAAAGTATATGTCTAAAACAAACAATCAGGATTTAATTAGTAATTTGACTTTATATTTGTGTTTTTGATTTGTTTTGATTTTTATATTTTTTTTATTCAATTGAGTTTTTCTTTCAAAAAAAAATTCAATATAATTTCTTCTATTAAATTTACAATTGATATTAACCGTTGTTTGTAACATAGTTGAGTGTCACTTGTCAAAAATAGAAGATTTAGATTTTGATAAGGATTTTGAAAAAAAAAATAATAGAGGATTTAGATTTTGATATAAGATAAATTCAGTTTTGACACGTTCTAAATTATGTTAATATTAATTTAAAGAAAAAGATTATTTAAGTCAAAAATCGGGTAAAGAATAACAATTTATATTAAGAAAAATACTGACAGTTGAAATAATCTTTTCACAACTATTATATTAATTCAGTAATATGAATTAATGACTGATAAGTTAAATAAAATTGTTATAAGTCTATTAATATATATTTTTCTTTATATAAGATTAAGTTTCGGCTTTTAAAGGGTTTTAACTGTTTTCAGTAGTGACTTAATTAGTTATTATATGTTGTTCTCTCCATCACCATCGTATACTTTCTCAACCTTTTCATATTATTTTAATTCTAATTATATTTTAAGTTAAAAGTTTTTACTTTTATCCTATTTTAAATAATTTAAAATCTTAATCCTTATTTACTTTCTGTCCAACATCCATAGAACTCTTTTTCCCTTTCCCCATTTCCGTTTCACCTCCCCTCTTCCTTTTCTTTCTTTTACGTTTTGTTTCTTTCCCGTTTTCCTTTTGGTTTGAAAGCTTTCATTGCCGCCAAGGGGTGGAGGAGCGTCCAGAGCTTCGAGGAGGAGCTTGGATCGAGTTCCTTTGCAGCTTGTTTTCGTCTTCTTCAGGTTGGTTTTCTTCACCATTCTCTTCCTTTGTGTTAGATAGTTTAATTTAGGGTTTATTATTGTTTGTGTGCTTTGAATCTGTGTGTTTTGTCATTGTTGATGGAGTGTTGTTGTCGTTGGTTCAATTGTGTGTCGCCTGAACAGACCACGCGAATGCTAAAACGGATGTAGGATATTCGTTTGGTCTTTAACGGATATCCGACTTCCATTGACAGATGTGAGAGATCCGTTGAAGGCCAAATGGATATCTCACACCCGTTTCGGCCTTTTAGGGTTTTTTCTTCTTCAATATTAAATATAGAATGTTAGAAGCACAGAGTCAATCCATGTAACAGAGATGTTGCAATCAGTCTCGCAACTTAATATTAAAAGTTCAAAGCTCAATCCAATATATATTTTACAAAAACATTAAATTTAAAAACTAATTACATATAACGCGCAAAATACAAAAATATAAATATAAACTAATATAAATATACATTATTAAAATACATCAAAAATATATTCAAAAATAATAAATCAAAACATTTAAATTAAATTATTAAAATATCTCCAAAATTAATATAAAAGAATAAACTAATAAAACAAAACCTAAAATAAAATTGTAAACTTTAAACAGATGTGACATCCGTCAACGGATGCCAACATCCGTTTAAGGTGAAACGGATGTCGACATCCGTTTTACCTTAAACGGATGTTGACATCCGCTGAAGGATGCTCACCTCTGTTTAAAGTTTACATTTTTATTTTAGGGTTGATTACACACCTGGAGGAAGCACCACTGCACCTTTAAGCACCACCACACCACTAAGACGATACTGCTTGATAAATTATTTCCACCACCACCAACTTTTGCAACCTCTCACTAAGTATATCACTAAATGAAACTCACCGCATTCTCAGAACGAAACAAAGAGAGGAAGAAGTGCAACGTTAAAATGAAAGAAGAGCTTGTCGCTCATGCATTCATGTAGGGGACTAGTAATAGGTCATTACTGGAATGGATTGGGAGTGGGTAAAAGTTCAAAAATATTAACCCTAAAAATAAAATTTTACTAAAAGACAAAACAGTAAAGAGGAGGTGAAGGAGCAAGAGGTGGTAGTGCAGAGAGCAACACCCTTAGTTCTTAGTATCACATTAGTTAAGAGTAGTAATTGTATTTTATCAAATACTTTTGATTAGTTAAAAGGATAAATAATTTGGCATGACGTGAAATTTTACTTTATTTTTTCCTGTTTTTTGAATTCATTTTATAAATATTTTCTAAAAAAATAGTTACCCCATGATTGAAAAAAAATGTAGCTATTTTTTTTTCGTGTTATTTTTGAATTAGGCCTTTTGAAAGTATTGAAAGAATCTTTAGTGTTGTATGTTAAGAAAAGTAAAATTATGTTGTAGATAATACCATTAAAATGTTGATAACTTTCGATTGCCCTATTTGGAAGAAACATACTCTTGTTAAAAATTCTTAAATAGTTTATCAAAAACATATTTTATTTATTTATTTATTTTAGATTAGTTAATCTAGAACTTCATTGTAGACCTTTTCTCTTTATTTTTTCTTTTGTATTTTTAGCTTGTTTTCAACTATAGTAATGTATGTTTCATCTTTATTATATTAGAAACTAATTGCCTGTTTAGAGAGAAAAAAACTTGCTTGAACAATGGTGATGGAGACAAACCAATTTCTCATTGATGTGAATTCTTGTTTGGCACTAATGACCTAATTTGGAATTAAAAAGAAAACATGTTTCAAATTATTTGTCCTGAAATTTACGACACAACTAGTACAATTCAAAATTTTCAATCTTATATTTATATATTATACTATAAAGTATAATATATATATATATATATATATATATATATATATATATATATATATTAAAAAAGGTTTAAAATTTATATATCAACTCATTCTACTTAAATATTCAAATTAAATTTATTTTTTAATTTAAATTTTAAAAACATCAATTTTAAACTTATAATATTTTTAAAATATCAAAAATATAAATATAAAATGAAACTTTTAATTTTTAAATTTTAATATTTAAAATAATTATAAAATTTGTATTTCCCTGTTTAAAAAATATTATTTGAAATAATTTAAAAACATGTCTTTTTTCTTTATTTAAAAAGTTGTATTTGAAATAATTTAAAAAACCACATTTTCCTTTGTTTAAAAAACTACATTTCAAATATTAAAATTTAAAAATTTAAAGGGTCACTTTACATTTATATTTTTAATATTTTAGAAAACGTATAAGTTTAAAATAAGGTTTTTTTTATTAAAAATTTAAAATATAAAAAAATTAATTTCAATATTTAGGTAAAATGATTTGATGATAAATAGTAAAAACTTATTTTAATATGTATGTTTAAGTTGTAATTTGTAACCTCTCATTTTAATAGTATAAAACTATTAAAATAAGACATACATAAATGAGAATTACAAGGAATTTGATGCTACTAGAACAAGAGATCCTATTCTTGACAGAACAAGGACTATCTATCTTGTTGCTTTTCTCTCTCAACCAAATGTTGAATCCCCAGAAAGATGTCCTCCCTAAGCTGCAAAAAGAGAAAACAACACACAAACAGATAAACACAGACGCAAGGGTAAGCTGGTTTATAATTGAAGCATGATATATATATATATATATATATATATATATATATATATATATATATATAAACTCATTTCAACAGGTTACACACAATAAACATATCACTACACAGTCATAAAACACTTTATGCAGGACACTTATTATGAATGGACTGTCCAGACTTAGAATAATTATCGAGCTTTGGCGGGTTGTGCACTTATGGTAGCTTCTACTACTTTGCAAAGCCATTGCCAATGAGTTTCACCCTACCACACTCACAAGGTTAGTTTGTTCCACGCCTTGGATCATACTGGAAGCACCCAAGACTAAGACCTCCTACTACTCCTCACGACATGGATCAATCCTCTCTACATGAGAATGAAAGACCTTTGGAGTTTCAGGATAACCCCAAAACTAAGCTCCTGCATTCATTCTAAACATACTTGAACCTCACCAAGAGATCCCACTTTGGAACTTACTTTCACCACTTTGAAACCATACTTTGAAACCACATACTTTCACTTTGAATCTAAGCACATAACTTTGATATTATTGATATCACTTCACATTCACATAGTAAACCAATACATGAGACTCATGGTCATACATTAAAGAAATAGAAACAACCATACAAGTAATTAGAAATCACCTAATAACACAATTTATTCATGGCATATTGATACTCATCTTTAGGTAAGGAAAACAACTTTGAAACCCTCACCAACAGCTTCGGAAGGGTAAAAAACCCCCTCAAAATGACCTAAATAACGTCAAAAACCAATAACCGGAACCCCAAATTTGAGATCCCGAAAACTGAAAAAAAACCCAAAATCTACTAAATTGCGCCCAGAGCCCCCAAAAAGGGGCGCTCGGGCGCCAGACCTCTGGAACAGGGGCGCTCAGGGGACACCCAAGCGAATTCTTCTCGAAAAAATGCCCAGGGGCCCTTGGAGGGCGCCCACCGTTGCACTAGGTTCTAAAATTCACCTATTTGGACTTTGGCGAGCCTCTATGCAAGTTTAAATGATTCCTAAACACTCTTAGGCGCTGAGAAACATCTAAAATCATACCTCTTACTTGAATTAACCACTCCAAACCCAAATTGACCTATGAAAACCCAAATTCACTATGATAAGCTACCCAAACTCAAATCTACCTCTTATACCACCCATGTTACTGATTTTGCTACACAACCAATTTTATATTGACTCAATAATGGACTCTAATCCAACTCTCACTCCACAAAACTGCCCCTTTTTATTTTTTTCGCAACTGGGATCGCGACGGGCAGACGACGAAACTCTTAAAAAATAATAAGGAGGTTGAAAATCAGAGTTTGGAGTTTCCACCATAGTTTATTCTAGAAAACTACAGAAAAACCATAAAAGTAAGGAATGGTCTATGAAATCAGAGTTGAGTTCGGGAGTCGGTTACGTGTAGGGAAGGTGTTAACACCCCTACAACGCCTGCCTGAAAGCAGTACCTTTAATTAAACGTGCAAAGTTGATGTGATTTTCAAAATGGTTATTTTCCCCGAAAATAAAAATGCAAGACAATACAAATGAAAGAAAAATATTTTTTTTTATTTTTAGGAAGCCTGACAAGGATTGACTTTGCTCCTACGTATTCTCATGTGAGAAATGAGGGGTACGTAGTTCTTTTGAAAATATTTTTGGAAAGTTTGAGAAGGAAAGTTTGAGAATTTGTTTGTAAAATTGTTTGAAAATTGATTTAGGATAATTTTGGACTTTTAGGGAAGTGAACCTGACAAGGATTGACCTTGCTTCTACGTATCTCCACTTTTAATGGAGAATCAATGATAACGTAGTTCTGGCTCAGAATGATTGTATGAGAATGTTTATATTTTTTAGCTTTCTGGATATTTTATATTTTTTTGGAATTTTGATATAATATTTATATTCTACGTAAAGAGCACTAGACTGATGCGTACAATCACACGAGTACTCACACGACTTTTTGTTTATTTTTATTGTTTTGCGTAATGAGCACTAGGCTGATGTGTACGATCGCACGAGTACTCATACGATTTCTTTTGTTTATTTTAATGTTTTGCATAGTGAGTACTAGGTTGATGCATACGATCGCACGAGTACTCATATGACCTTTTTGTTTACTTTATTGTTTTGCGTAATGAGCACTAGGTTGATGCGTACGATCGCACGAGTACTCATACGATTTTTTTTGTTTATTTTTATATTTTGGGTAATGAGTACTAGGCTGATGTGTATGATCGCACAAGTACTCATACCGTTATTTATATTAGGTTAAATATGTTTTTGGTCCTTAACTTTCAGTGAAAATTAGAATTAATCCCTCTTCAAAACTTTGACCTAATTTAGTTCCCAAACTTTAGAAATGTGTGAATTTAGTCCTTTTAACTAAATTTTGTTAGGTTTATTTGATGTTTTAAGTGCGTTTCATGATAGCATTTGAGTTGTTTACACTGTTTGACACATTTTTGCTTCAATGTTAACTGAGAAATGTGTTTAAAACTTCAAATAAAGTTAACAAAATTTAGTTAAAAAGACTAAATTCACACATTTCTAAAGTTTGGGAACTAAATTAGTCCAAAGTTTTAAAGAGGGACTAATTCCAATTTTCAATGAAAGTTAAGGGACCAAAAACATATTTAACCCTTTATATTATTATATATTTTTAAAGTTTTATGTATTTTTGTCATTTTTTATTTATTTTTATTTTAAGAAATAGAGATGAGTTGAAAGATCTATGACACACAAATGTAAAAAAAAACATAAAATCAAATAAATGGGGTAGAAAACAAAATAAATTTATAAATTAAAAAAAATGATCAAAACGTATAAATGGAATGAGAAGAATATGTGTACCTTGTTGAAGATTTGAATGATGGAGGAAAACTTTACTTGGAATAAGTGTTGAGAAGAGGTAGATGGAAGGTGAAGAAGATAACCTTGGAGTAGAAATGTGGTATGGGATTTAATGTGTACATAGGAGTTAGGAAATGGTAAAGTGTGAGAGAAGAATGAAGTAGAGTTTTGGGATGGAATGAAGAGGTTTTGAGAGAGAAGAGATGAATATTATGTAATTGTGTATGTATGAAGTGAAGAGTGTATGGGTATTTATAAAGTTATGGATGAAGAAAGTTGATGAATAAAAACAATATAATAAGTTGGTGGAAAATTTATATGAAATAAAATATAATAAAAAAAAGTAAATAGTAAAAGTTAATGTGGAAAATTAGTGAAAGAAGTAATATAAAAAAGTTGGTAAAGAAATTGGGTGAAATAAAATATAGTAAAAGTAAATGTGGAAAATAAGTGAAATAAATAATATAAAAAGTGGGTGAAAAAATTACGTGAAATAAAATATAATAAAAAAAATGAATAGAAAAAGTTAACGTGGAAAATAAGTGAAAGAAATAATATAAAAAGTTGGTGGAGAATTAGGTGAAATAAAATATAGTAAATAGTAAAAGTTAATGTGAAAAATAAGTGAAAGAAATAATATAAAATGTTGGTGGTAAAAATTACGTGAAAAAAATATAATAAAAAAAAGTAAATAGTAATAGTTAATGTGGAAAATAGGTGAAAGAAATAATATAAAAAATTGGTGAAGAAATTAGATGAAATAAAATATAGTAAATAGTAAAAGTTAATGTGTAAAATAAGTGAAAGAAATAATATAAAAAATTGGTGGAGAAGTAGTGAAATAAAATATAGTAAATAGTAAAAATTAATGTGAAAAATAAGTAAAAGAACTAATATAAAAAATGGGTGGAGAAATTTAGTGAAATAAAATATAATAAAAAAGTAAGTGGAAAAATTAGAAAACTTAGAAAAAAAATTAAATAATAAATATATATAAAATGTAATAGTAAATGAAAAATGTAGTTGATGTGGAGGATGATGTGGAAGGTGACGTGGAGAGTGAGGTGTGATAAGAAAAAAGAAGTGGTGAGGAAGTAAACAAATGTGGGATTATTTTGGGCCATTGGGCTATAGGTTAAAAATTTAATTTTGGGGATGCAAAAAGTAAAACAAATAGGTTTTTTTATTATTTTTATTTATTTTTTTGTGATGAATTTTATTTACTCGGACAAAATTGGGTGTTGACAATATTCACTACCCAACACCCTTTTAATGGACTCAAATTCACTTCAACCAAATCTCACCAACACTTTTCTACATAATAAACTAGATTTTACTGGTTTAATCACTCTCACAAGTCCAAATGGACTTCAAAACAACCCCTATACATTTATTTTCCCAATCCAATGCTTACTCGAAAATCCACCTACCAAAACCCTAAATTTTCTCTCCAAAATAAGTAAGACTTGAACTCATTTTAACTCCCTCCCTTAACCTCCTAAGTTTTGACCATCTAATGATGATAACCAACCATAAATCACTCCAAAATCAATTACAAACTACAGATTCCACAATGTGATCACTATTTCAAAAATTGACATACCCACTTCATCAATTTAAGCTATAAAACTAGACTGTAGTTTTCACACCTTCCTAACCATTATTATTAATACCCTTTATCTCAACAACACATTAAGTTCATCATATCATAACTCATAATAGCAACCATAACTTCCTAATTCTAAAACACATTCTAATGTACTCGCATTCAACATTTTTCCCAAATTTAACATCATAAATTACCATATAATCAAATACACACAATTCATAGATTTCAAACATCTTACAATACCTATGAAAAACAAATTAGCTTCCCTTACCTTGGTAGGTGGATTTCAAACTCTCACAAAGTCATAGATTTCTCGCCCGACGCTCCTACCACGAAGAAATTTAGAAAAACGCCTACAATTGACGGAATGACAGTTGAGATGAAATCTTAGGACCCATAATTAACTAAGAATCAAAGCAGATACTCAATTGAAACATGCACACAGATTGGGTATGCATGATCATAAACCTAAGATACACCGAGAAAAGAGGTAGAAACTTACCCACTCTACCGCAGAATTTGATCGGTGCATAATGAAGACAACTCAGCGGTGATCACATAGGAACTTTCTGATCGAGATGATCAGAGGGGAAGAAATTGTAGAGAGAAGGTAGAGAGAGTTTAGAGATCAGTTTTAGAGAGATGAACTGTGCTTTAAGTAATGAGACGAGTGTATGAACTTCTATTTATATTATCGACTTATTTTAATATAAAATAATCGGTCTCATTATTTTAAAACACCTATCTACTCTAATACTCTATTTTCTAGGTTCTTATATTCTCTTCGACAACAAAAATTTTCATCCTCGAAAATTCATTCATCAAATAGAAGTAACAACCTATTTTCCTTTCATTCTCTATCACAACCATCCATTTGACAAAGATATTACTCCCCAACAACTTTACTAACATGAAAAGAATTGTCTCTGTGCTAAAATACTCTAATGTTCAATAATGTAAATTGATCTAGCCACTACTCTCAACACAAATTCTCAACCTCCAAACTTCAACTCTTACGGATCTTTCTGACACATAACCAACCATATTGTGTCTACCACACTGATAACCCTTTATCTACCTTCCACTGCCTCTGGTAAAACTCTTTTAAAACTTCTGCTAACCTTGACTGTATATCAACCCTTGATCAATATTCGTTCACCTTCTCTTGTTTCCTTGAAGAAACACCATACTACTGACTTGATCAGCACAACTTCTAGTTTGCTACCAACCATTAACATTCTTGATCGTCTTTAAACAGAACCATTATGATGAAAACTTCACCTTCCTCTACTGCTTTTCACCCTTGAATAACATAATTTCCAACTATGTTATTCCATTATCAAACTAGAACTCTTATCCATTGCAATGACAAGTATTTATAGAAGACCAAGATTTACTAGAACCAAGTTAAGAGACGATTAAGCCTCTCAAAATGTTAAGCTCCAACTTGCTAAGAAATCATTTCATAACAACTTCAAATTTGATCCCTTTGATCACCTCGACACGTGTTACTCAACTTACAAATCTTCATGTAGCCCCCACTACCACAACCTTACTACTTAACATAAGACCTTTTTCAAGAATAAGCCTCTTCAACTCAAAATCCTCAAGAACAAAAACCCTGCCTATGAACCGCAAAACCTCAGAATACCATTATCCTTCAACGCAAACTCTTTGGCCTGATCTAAACCCACAAACCCACCGTCTTCTGTAACCCAAAATCCAACCACTACTTCTCTCTTGATCAACTCAACCAATCATTCAACACTACTCCAAAACCACACATGATGAAAACTGACTTCAACTCAATCTGCAACCTCATATCTATAAACATCTCAGCCAACCCAAAATCCTTGATCATTCTCTATACCTTTTTCATCAACTTAAATTGTAGACATCTTTTCTCTATTTCGAAGACCCTTCTTCTTCATCCTCATACATAGTGCCCTTAATTCTCTAGCCTTATCTTTTTATTATTAAATTAACTTTCTGATGTGATTCTTCCTTCGGTGCTTGAAGTCTTCCACCTCCGTCCAAGGTCAAACCTTACTTCTATGCGAACCACTGATCTTGAAATATCCTTCTAAACTTGACTCTGAATCATCCACTTGTTAAGAAAAACTTAACCATTTCCTTCTGATTATCTATTTAACCTAAGTCCCTTGCAATGCTTCATTCTTCTCTAAATACTTCATGTTCTCTCAGCTTGGAAATTTTGTCTTCTACTAAACTCTGCCCTAATCCGCTTTATGCCTTATATAATTGTTTCTCCAACCCTCCTTCTTCTACTTCCTTTCTAGATATCTATTTCTCTTGGTCCTTTTCAGAATTCTTATTCCTTTTTTTACTTAGGCTTCAAACCTTTCACCACTTATCTTCTTTAGACCTCAAACACTGATATACCAACCCATGTTGCCTTCTCAACCATTGCTACTCCATTACTCACTAACACCTTCCTTTTTCTGACCTCTGACGTTATTGACACACAGAACCAACTGATTCCTCAAACCTTGCTACATCAATGTTTATCAAACTCCTCTTGGAAAAACTTGTGATTTCTACTCCCCTAATTCGATTCTTAAGACAAAAGCGATGCTTCTACCTCCTCATATCTTAAACCATCCTTCGAAACTCAGAAACTCTGGTCCTCTAACTCCTTATCCTCGAGGCAAGAATTTGTCTCAAAGGCTTTAACCAATTATACTAAAGGTATACAGACCAAATTACCTTGAATATGCATTCTTCTATCACTATAGAGCATAAAACACTAACACAAAGGCAAGAACAAGATAGGAAACACTATTGAAAACCAAACTTGACTTATAACTCTTTATTTTCCCAACACCTTCAGGATTAAGAAATGAAAATTGTCTCTGATATATTCATGAGTGTGCACCCTCATTACTATTATCAAGACATTTCCTATTCTTAAAACTTCCAATTAGATACACATCTCTTTTATCTAAACTTGGAGAGCATGGTAAAACATACCCATTTAGACTCAACTCCTCACAGGAAAACACGACAAACCCACAACTCATAGGTCATCCTAAGGACGAATATCTCTGATACCTTTAATTGTAATTAGACTTAATTCCTAATTTGGTCTTATTTTAAAAAAGATTAAAACTTAATTAAGTCAAAATTTTAAATATAAAAATTGAATTAAATATAAAATATTATTAACACTTGAATCCTTGACCTTTATAAAAAAGATGCTATCGTCAATCTAACCATAATCAACTAATTGAATTATTTTAACAAAAATTAAGATTTAATTAAAAAATATAGATAAAAAAACGAATTGAATTATTTAAACAAAAATTAGGACCAAAGTGTAGTCGTTAGGAATTCAAGTGTAAAATTAAGTTCTTCAAAAGAGATAGTGGATAAAAAAAAGAGAAGAAAAACTCATAAACTTAGCTTCATAGGAGATAATATTGTATTATCTTACATAGATTTACTCATAACTTGTATCAAATATTGCGTTTTTTGTCTGTATTTCTCATTTCTTTGAATAACACGTCTCTCCTTTTCTTGTCTTATTGTAAGAAAGGATGGAGTTTTGCTTTAGAAACACTTTAAAATTATGATAAATGAAATATTGAATGTGTATTTAATGAAATAATATTATAATAATATTTTAATATGTATTTGAGAGTGGAACTGAATTAAGTAGCTAACTGTTTTGTTGTGATTAGTGTGATATCAACTAATAATATTAGCAGAGCAAGAGGTTCATATCTCCGTAGAAAAATCATATCAAAATAGTTTGAATATGAACATTTGTATTGAAAAATAACCCCGCGGCGCCTACACTGATTATTGTCAAACCAACAACAGTGGATCCGACAAACTCCAATGTAGAGACACTCAAAAGTTTGTCTTAAAATTGGATTTAGATATGATTTTGTCTCTTTCGATGTTTTCCCTTGGGGAAAAAAATAACCATTTTGGCTGTAAACCATTTTGTCCTAATTTTCCCTATAAACCAAAGTTTCATTTCCTCATATTCCAATCTGCAAAAGGATTAGCTTTTACTTTCCCCCTTCTTTTTACGTGAGAAAATCTCAGCTGGGTCAGTTTCAAATTTTCAAATTCGAAACTTGAGGAGCCGTGTTTCAGTCTGCTCTGTAATGCTTCTGAGTAGGGTAGATAACCAACCTTGTTTCCACTTCTTTTTGAGCTTACCTATGTGATTTGCATCTATAATGTGATTAAATTTGAGTTATGCTTTTTTCTTCTTCAGTTTGTTACATTCTTTTATAATATTGAGCCTTTAGTATTTTCTTCGTGTATACTCTTTAACATTGTGGAATTTAATGGGTTGTTTGTGTTTCTGGAAGTCTTTTGGTGAACTTGCTACCCTTCTCTGGATTCTGCTAATGTAGCCCCCTAAGGTTTGGGTGGTTTTTAGCAGATTTGATTCTGCATCATCGTAGCTATTCTTGATTGGTGGTCCTCTTAGGTTTGTTTCTTTACCTTTTTCATCCTTTTTCCTATTCAAAATTATTCATTAATTTTGTTTCCTTTATCCCGTGAAACTTGTTTGGATGAACTTTTCAGTAAACATTTCTAGAAAAAGCAAAATAAGAAGGAAAAGTGAAAACCTTATCCATAAGTTAATTTATAATGGCTCTTTCATATTAACTTCTCCAAAATCAGAGTTTTAACTTACGCATAAGATAGTTTGAACTACCGCAACTTATTTCTTTTTGTTCTTTTTATTTTCCTCTTCTGTAAGTGGTTACAGAGATCTACTTAAGCAGGCCCATAGTCATAAATGCACGAAGAGTAGTGTAGTTGGCATCCTCAAATTGATATTTTAAATTTATGTGTGGTTGGTGTCTTGTGGTTGAGAGATGCCACATGATGTATCGTGACAATGTGCATTATAATTTGTGTTTGTTTCTCCCAATAAAGCATTCTTTATTTGCTTGCCCTACTCAGTTCTGCTGTTTATGGAAAATGGATTTTTGTATTTTGTGATTTGCATCTCAAGCAGCCATGCAGTGGTTGATTCGATGATGCTTTGCTAGTGTGAACTTGGTGACACATTATACCCTTTGCAACCCTTCTTGCTTGCTGTAAGATATGATGTTTATCACTTGTTTATTCATCTTTCCATTCACTTTCAACTGTGAATTTCTAAATGGTAATCTAAGCTACTTGCTAATTTTGATTTTCTTATGCTGTTTGCATGTTTTGTTGACTCTGATGGAAACATTTATATTTGAATTGTGAACTGGTAAATGAAAGACTAGGAGTTGTTGATCTGAATGCACCATTTACATGTATAACAGATTATCTGGCTATATCCATCAGAGCTTTGAACATTTGGGAGTTTGATTGTAGCTAAAAGAAGCATGGAAGGCACTAAGGGTGATGAAGGATCCATTACCGTAGGAACCACTGGAACAATCAGCTTATTGATGACAAAGGAATTGGATCAGATGTCTGGTGTTCCACAGCAGGATCTATCTTCAACAAGTAAACCTCGAATTTCAGTTTCAAGTGGTAGTGCTACGCCGAAACGACCACAACCAAGAAAATCATTTGAAGCCAGTAGTAGTAGTAGTACTAGTAGTAATGTTACAAACCATATAAGCTCAGGGATTGGCCCCAAAACAAAACATAATGGCAAACATACCCATCAACTACCCATGCTTGGTTCCCACACCCTTCCATTGGAGGCAAGTCCAGTTATGAAGAAAAAGGATAAGAAGAAAAAATCTAAATTTGTGGAAGTTGTGGACATCAAGTGTGGTTATGCAGATAAAGCTTGGGCCACACCTATCACAAATTCTCTCAAGAAGTTGGGTTTCTCAAAGCTCTCTGAGAGCATTACCTAAAGCTGGAATTGTATGTCAGACTTCAGGTTCTTGTAGCTGAAAGCAGAAATTACATTTGGCTTACTACTGTCTATTATATCGACCATAGAACACATGCTTGGCAAGAGCTTGCTACTTCCTCGCTTTTTCTTTCTTGTTTCTACTCTGGATACAGTTGAGGGTCTGGAATCAGTGCTAACTGAGGAACCCATGTTGATGGTTTGAGATTTGTTGTTCTGTGACCAGCCATTGGAATTTAGTTCAAGCCGGCTAAAGTACTCAATTTCTTGCATTAGAAGGGACCCCTGTGCCTCTGGTGCCTATTTCTACAGGTGGAAATTCAGCCATTTCTTTTGTGTTGCTTGTGGCAAGGATGGTGGGTGTCTGTATGCTTTATATTGTTGGTGTCAAGGAGAAAGAAAAAGTGGGATTGAAGAAGAGTGGTTTTGTTGTATGTTTGATGAACTTTTCCACAAGCTGAGGCATTTTCTTTAGTTTCACAGAAGCTCTCCACTCTACCATGTACTATTTATATGAAGTGCATGACATGTATTATGTTTATGGTTGTAGAGTTAGTTGGTGACATGACATTGTCATTCCATTCATGTGCATGCAGTAAAAAGTATTATCCTTGTAACTTTATGTTTAATCATGTCTAGCTACATCCCAATAATAAGTTCATTATTTGAGACTATGGTCAGTGTAATTTGGAGCAGATGAATTCATGTGAAAGAAGAAATTGGACCATCACTTTGTTTGACTTCTGAGCAAGCCAATGTAACATTTTGGTGTCTTTAAATGGCACCGGAAAATAGAAAAGTCTAGACGGTTGTGTAAATAACTTTCCATTTGAGCGCTTTTGAGGTAGTGATTAAGTGTGGATGATTTTGTTTTGGTTGGTTTCATCCGTCATATAATCTGGTTTTCTTTTGAGATGTGAAGGGGAGTGGGAGAGACATTTAACATTGTATGCTCAAAGACAATGCTAATTAGGATTTATAGTTTCCTAATTTCACTGTTTATAATTAAAATATTTGGCAAGATGGAGAGAAGGTAGAAGAATTGTTAGTAAGAAAACCGTGTTGAGGGTTTCATATATTTTTCTTACACTAAAATTTACTCATTGCAAGTTGCAACTGTATTATATCACCATGCTTCTTCACATATCTGGTTTTGATACATTTTAGTTGTTCTCTACATTGGGAAACCCAATTGTTTGGTTTTTTATATATTCTATATGATTTTATTGTCACCCCCACTTTACACTGCCCAAAAAAATACTCCGCAAGTTTGAGGAACTAACGCAATGTGTCACTTTTTGTGGACCCTTTGCTGCATTTGTTTGTAGTGGAGTCATTCACGGGTGCTCCATTAATTTGTATGTGGACTTCTTGGACATATATTCCTTTCACAAGATAGAAAGCAAAGGTTCTTATCAAAACTGTGTAACACTTTCATTCACTAAAGGGACTGATTTCTTACCATTTATTCTGTGCATTTTAAGAGTACCACTGCTCATAAGCTTCTACTTCGAAGGAGAAATTATGTCATTGTCATGCAACGGAATAGATAGATCAAATTGGTACAAGTTAGTGATCCTAGTTGCCCAAGATAACCAATTTTGTTAGTGATTAGATTAGTTTTTAACCATGGTAAGGTAATGTAAAGCAGCTATAAGGACAATTCCCCTGTTATTTTCAATCATTTGTCACTGTTTTCTTGAAGTGTGATAAACTTTTCTGGTTCTGTTTTGCATGTGAGTGTGACAGATATTTTCATTGGTAGAAGACACTTCACATGTGATTACGTTTTTATGGCATTAGCATCATTTAAAACGCACTGTTCACTGTCCACTTCACATTTCTATCTTTTTAACTCCACTTCAAGTTTTCTTTTGATAAGGCTAGTGATTTTCAGCAAGTGTTTTCAGCTCCTAGGGTTCATTTGAAAAGCCCATGGTTGTTTATTCTTACATTTAATTTATAATACATAACAATCTTAGTTTTCTAAAATTCAAGGATGAGTAATTGAATGAACATTTATCATTTTATTTTAAGAGTTAAGACACATTCATTTGAATTTTTCATACTTCAAAACATGGTACTGTTTTTATGTTTGCTCATGTTAAGTGGGTCTTTTCTACTTTAGGGGAAAACTTTGACGTAACGAAACCATGCACTGCTAAGGTGAAGCTAAATACGGAAGAAATATTCTTGTCATAGAGTTTGTATACTTTAAAAGTAGAGTGGATAGTGTAATCTTAAAGAAATGAGCTGTAATAATAAGAAGCAGTAATCTTGGGACATCTTGGACTGGGACAAGTGTCTGATAATATTTTGTATTGTTTTTTAAGAATTTAAGACACGGTTTCTCAAAATCATTTTTTAATTCTACCAAACATAAATTTTAAGATTTGTGTATGTCATACAACTTAATATTGAGTGGATACCACCAAAGATCCAAATAGAGACATTCATCGACATAAAAGTTAAGGGAAACAGTAAAATAAATCAGGAGATGTGAACTGGGTAACGATCTCTCAACATGGTGTGTGGAACGATGCAGATTCAATAACTCAGGAACAATAATGTTGAGAGGGTTGTGTTTTGGTGAAAGTAACATGCAAATCCATAAGTTTTGCATCAAAATATAGATTTAGAGAAAATGCAGAAGAAAAACCTTGTATATATTTTTTTGTAAAGGTTAAAGCATCCAAGTGCCCTACTATTAATATAACTTTTTGAGACAAAAAACAGTTAAGTAAATCAATTGATAAAACATCGTACTACTTGTGATTTATACATCTGTGATCAACTAATGTGTTAGATTGTTTCTTTATAACATTTAGTTAGATAAGAACATTTTCATAAGTTTAGAGTTTTTGTTTTTTCTATTGTCTGGATGTGGAAGAAGTATGCAAAAGTGAGTGCATGCTTGATTGAACCTTTCCCCTGTAGAGAATGGTTACAAGGGACAATATTAAAAATGTATGAAACAGTGGGTTGAAGATTGAAGAGCTGCAATAATTTCATACAATATCAATGTAAGCAAATGTATGAGACAATATAAAGAACCTCAAAAAAGACAGCATCACTTTCCATTATACACCTTGCTTTAAAGAAGGGTAATCTAATAACAGACAAATTAATACCAAACAAAACCATCAAATAAACTACACAGAATAAACATCAATAATAATTAAATGACCGAGGCACAAAACTATAGAAACTCAATTAAAGGGACCGCGCGGACGCAGGTCCCTACTACCACAAATTATGACGTAGGCTCTGTCACAAGGACAGACCTTAGAGAAACACCCTTTCTCAGTGCAATGAAAGTTGCTCCTCTAGGCCATGAATCTTATTGATCATCCATAGACCCCGTCCAGGTAAGTATGTTGCTTAGTGTAACAAATCTCTATTTTGTAGTCTATTTTCAATGCCATTGTAAGTAATATTTTCAATATGGGATTTGGTAGACTATATGAACATGGAAAGGTTTCAGATCCCTTGAGTGCTTGGTTTAACTTAAGAAAAAGGATTCAGGTAAATTGTTTTCAAAGTAGGAAGGATTTGCCTTCAAGAACCACTGTTTCATTAATATACTGCAAGTAGAATCAACATTGCAGCTTTAATTTCACACCAGTTATGGAAGAATGTCAAAAACAGGTACTATTTGAGTTCTCTTATAATAAGACCTTGAACTAGACCTGCTCCATTCTGAATTGGTGCTGCAAACTGTCATAACAAAAATATTCTAAGATCATTATTCTCTTATTACCTCTTTCTATTTTGTGTCAATTTCATTGTTTCTATAAAAAAATAAATATTTTCGTGGTTATTACACTAGTTTCACTCTTTAAATATCCTCCCAATATGCATTAACTAAAAACACAAAAGGTTATACGGCAGAGTGAAAAAGTACTATATCATTACTTGGTTGGGAGATGTGTAATGGGTCTGTCTTAGTTCACCACAATTCAAGGACAACTTAGTTATATTCTATCTTACAAGAATATTTTTCTTATTTCCAAACACATACAGTTTTTGTCTTAGGTTTTGTTATGTTGGCCTTTTCTAAGAACTAAGGTTGGTTACTTGTGTTTCATTTAGAAGGAAATCTTGACCTAATGAATCCTGGACTGATAAGGGGAAGTTAAATGTGGAAGAAGTATGCTTACGTGATTACATGCATTGCAATTGCAGTGGACAATGGAAGAAGATACTATAATAAAACACAGCACATAGTGCATGCTCTATTAAGCAGAGGTACCGAGAAATGACCAAAGAAATTCAATTAAGCAAGATTAAGGAGTATAGATGTTGATGAAGTTTATGAAAAATAGTTGCGCTCATGTATCAGTTATGAACTTATCACCACTCTTCTTTTAATATCAATTACATAAGCTGAGGATATGAGGTAGGTATAGATATTGTCATATAAGGCATGTTTCTTTGTTCTTTTCAGCTTACCTTTATTCTTGCCAGAAAAGCATAGCTAGGCACAATAGAATTTAGAACA
Source organism: Vigna umbellata (assembly GCF_029865625.1). Classification (NCBI taxonomy): domain Eukaryota; kingdom Viridiplantae; phylum Streptophyta; class Magnoliopsida; order Fabales; family Fabaceae; genus Vigna; species Vigna umbellata. The sequence continues at coordinate 36,684,790 of NC_142169.1, forward strand.
TGTACATAAAATTCTGTAAATAGTAGTACGACATAGACACATACTTTCACCTTTCTTCACTCAGAATGCTCTCTATTCAAATTCATGATAATTTAGAGCATATTTTATTTCTCTGCACTACACAACAGGTAACAGATCCAGCAAATGAGTTGATTCAGTTAATATTTAAACGTTTAAGTACTTGAGCGTATGGTCTGCAATGAGCAAGACACATGAGCATATCCTTGAAGATCCATACTTTGGAGTTTTCCTCCTGTAATATATAGCTCACACAAACTTGTGGTTATCTTGTCAGGTTTCAACCATTCTGGAATATGTTGTCCAGGAAAGCCTTCAAGATGCAACTTTTTCAACTTTTGAGGCAGCTTAAGCTCAATCTCAGAGTACCTTGTGGCAAACACACCCCATGATATTTTTAGTTTCTCAAGCTCTGACAATCTTTCCGATGGAAACTCTATATCTCCAACAATAGCCCCACTTCCTACATGTATGCTGAGTTGCTTTAGTTTTGACAAATTTGCAAGATCTCGAGTCTTGCCAGAACTACCAATCACAAATCCCTTTAGTACTTCAAGCTTATTCAGCTTGTCAATCCCCTTTGGCATTCTATCCAACAAGTAGCATTGAGACAGATTCAATGTTTGAGGTTTTTCAATAATGCAATATCACCTGGTAATGTTTCTAGGTTGTGACAGGCCTTGAGGTCGAGAGTCTCTAGGTTCTTAAGTTGAAAAATGGAGTCTGGCAGCTGAGATATTCTAGATATTCCACGAAGGCTAAGATATTTCAAACTCTCTTGATCCCTTAACTCCTTTAAGAATTCTTCGCTGTTCACTTCAATATGATGTTTTGGTGAAGCGTGCAGCCAACGACCAAGTTGAAGCACCTGCAACTGCTTCATTTTGGCCATACTTTGGGATCCAAATATAAGATAACTTGCACCAGTATTAAAAATACTTGTGAAATGGTTAGATTTAGAACCAAACGCATCACTAAGTTCAACTTTCAGTTTGTTAAGTGCTAAACATGCAGGAGAATCACTCTGATGAGATGAGGTAACTATTTGAAAAGGCTTTTTTCCTTCATTTGCTTTCTTCCTTGATTCATGAACACGATAAACCAAAGGATTAACTTTAAATAATTTATTCACAAAGTCATACTTATCTGGTAAAATTAATTTATGATCCATAAGCTTTCCAAACATATACTCACCATTTTCCTTTGCTGCTTCCATTTCAACTAAACCCACTCCAACCCACCAAAGGATTATATTCCTTCTCTTCATGACAGAATTCTCTGGGAAATGTAAGAGAGACTTCAAGCATTTCATTTCAATATCACCAAGGCTCTCATAATTTTTCTTAATCACTTCCAACTTCTCAGGTTGTTGGGTTGAAGGGGGTGATGCAGTAGCTTCTTTATTTGCTTTTTCAGGTTGTGGGAATTGATCAGCAGGCAGCAACTTTTTAGTTGATTCCTTTATTTCCTTGCAAATCATTTCCTCGTCTTCCATCAACTTAGGTATGTTGTTGTTGCGAAGATAGCCATCCACCTTTGTTAACTTGTCAAGTAGATCTTGTTCATTTTTCTTCACCTTGGAAAACAAATCCTTTATGTTGGTCAACTCACTTTTCAAATCCTTCAATTTTGCTTGTTTGTCTACAGTCACCAAACGTTTCAACAATGTAGGCACTGCTTTCATGGGATTTGTCCGAATAGACATTTCTTTTTCTGCTATGAGACTGAAGAACAGACTTGTGACTTTATAGAAAAATCTCTGACGAAAGAAACTATATTTTTTCCTATAAGATGGAGGGACAGAGTGGTGTGATGTTTTGAGACTATGAAAGATCAGTTAACGAAGCAATAAAGTTTTGCAACAAGATTGAGGTATCAAGTCTATGATCTCATAAAAACCTGATAAAAGAAACAATCTCAAGTCTATGATCTCATAAAAACCTGATAAAAAAAGCAATACTTTTGCTCGAGATTGGAGATAGGTGGAATGGGACTTAAGATTGGAGAGAAATATATTTTTACCGAGCTGAACTTTGTCATCAAGATATTCCAATAGACAAAAAGAAGCAAAGAAAAGAATCCCCAAAAATGTTTCATTTCTCTGTTCAGGAACAGCTGCCACAGACATTCCTTGATTCTTAACTTACCCTGAACCCAAGTAACATTCTAGAATAATTGAAAGACACCTTGAAATTACCAGGACATTCTTCACATTAATAGAAGTTCATTTCAGTAATTACATACAAAAAACTTTAAAAGATAGACTTAAAAGGGGCCGCGCGAACGCAGGCCCCCACTGCAACAAATTATGACATAGGCTCTGTCACTAGGACAGACCTTAGAAAAGCACCCATTCGAAGTGCAATGAATGTCACTTTTCTAGGTCATGGATCTTCTTGATCGTCCATCGACCCTGTCCAGGTAAGTATGTTTTTCAGAGTGAAACATGTTATATTTGTATCCTATTATTCCATTTACTATTTCTAGTATTGTCGATGTGGGATTGAAACAGAGTACTTTAAATGTTAGAATAAATGTCCAGAGTTAACTGGTGTTTCTGTTGTTGGATATGTGTCTATTTAATATCACTCCAACTAAGAAATTAAGCGTCCAAACTGCATAAGAAAATGAAGTGACGTTTAATACTGATGCTGCTCCGTTCTGAAAATTTTGATAGTTGCAAACTAGTATCACAAAAATGTAATAAATCATCATCTCAATTTCGTTATATCTATTCAAAAGATTTTTGTTTGATTATTACAGTAGTTTCACTTTTTATTCTTCTATAACAATAACCCCATAAGTCTTTAAGATCTTAGACAATTCAGGACTGAGAATCCACAATAAAGAAGTGGTAGAGAAACAGGTGGTGAAGATAGGGAGCTAGTCAAGAAATTAAAACTGAGAACAAGAAGTAAAAGCAAAACATAATTTTCTTATCTTAGCAATTTAGTAAGAAAATTATTGTCACAAATGAAAATATAACATATTTTAGCAAACCAAACACTTCCTTGAAGCATAAAAACTGCATGTGCTGCCAACTCTCATTCATACCTAAATGCTATCATTAGATTAAAAGTCAGTGTATAATGGCAAGCATATGTGATTATCTCATTACATTCTTACAACTAAGTAAAGATTGACATCTGATCTCTCCTATACTTCAGACAAAGTTTAAGTACTTCTCCATTTTGCATTAACTAAATAGAAATATAAAAGGGTAGAGATTGATGAAGCTTCAATAAGAAGTGAGAAGATATTTTTCAAATCACTTGGCTGGGCTTTTGACTGTAAAACATCTTGGGATTGATAGAAGGCATGTCATTCTGGTTCAAAAGACTAGTAGCTTGATCAGATCAGCCAGTACATGTCAAGTACCAATATAGACTCGATACAGGAGAAAATGCAATACACAAATATAATTACTTTCTGCGTATATTGAGTGCTGTTTAGTTTGACATTTAGAGTTTCAATATGAAATGAAAAATTGAATAACAGGTTATTTTTAAGTGACTGTTTTTCATGAGTAAGTTTGCTGCAATTTGTCTTTATCAGCAAGATTGATATCGCTTTTTCATTCCTCTGGAGTTAGAGGGTGAATCTAGCCCATAGTTTGCAACTTCTGTACATTATACTAATCATGCACCTTAACTGCTATTAATTAAGTTTATTTTGTAATAAATCAATAAACAAAAAATCAGAGTGGCGCAGCGGAAGCGTGGTGGGCCCATAACCCACAGGTCCCTGGATCGAAACCAGGCTCTGATAATTAAGGAATTATTTTTTTTAATTTTCATCCGTTCTTCTCTGTTTACAATTATTCTTTTAGTCACTAATAAAATAAATAAAGTTGTAGGGTGAAGAGAGAAAAGTAGGGGTGTAAGAAGAAAATCTGCATAGTTGGTGGATAGCATCTATGAGACACGTGTGTGGATAGCAACACACAATACAAAAGAAGTGAAACTTTCACTACAGAAGCTTGCTGTTTCAAAACTCAACAGCAATGGCTTCTATCTCATGCATCACCCACCACCCCGTCACTTCCAAGCTAAAAACTTTCTCCCCTTCACCTCACGCTTCTGCCTCAAACTTGGCTTCCAGGTTTCTGGGCACAAAAAAAAGTGTTGGGTGGCTCAGCCTCACCTCTAGTATTGGCCCCTCCAACGGCTCCAGAGCCACGTGCTGGTTCAGGTTCGGGAAGAACGGTGTTGATGCCGAAGGTGCTGGCATTTATGGCAGCCAGAGCCGTGATGACTTCGATAGAGATGATGTGGAGCAGGTTTGTGATTGAAGCTGTTAGAGAGTTGTTAGTTATTACAATTGTGTCATGCTTACGCATGTGGTAATGCTGTTCAAGTTCATTGTTGTTTGTGTTAGGAAATTACATTAAGTTAGGGGTAAGATTATATGTGCATGTTAGCTGTTTGGAAAATTTTGAGCTTGTGGAGATTTGACATGAGAGATTATGCCTATGCATAGCTGGTCTGTGTTTTGGGGGTGGTTTTAAGAAGTGGGGATATTTTTCATTTACATTAGGATTTTCTAATCTCATGTAGCAAGAAGAATATAAAAGTGAGTGCATGTTCTTAAAGGGGTTAGCGAGTTAGACTGAGGGAATCGATTTGGTAAATAAAGGCACATTCAGAGAATTAGAAAGTTTGTGAGGAAAGAGAAACTCTTCTTGGGAAGGAGAAACCCTTGGAGGGATTTGTTGTTCTTGGAGTCACTGTAGATTTCTTCTATTAGGCTGGAATGTTAATTTGGGTTGGAATTTCTACGATGAATAGATGTTTAAATCTGCTTGATCTTTTACCCAATTTTGAGCTGTGATTGACTCATCTTCCATATTGTTATTAAAATACCTTACAAACAAGTCTCACTAAGACATGATTGTCATGGAATAATATAAATTGTAACGGATTAGGCCTCTGCTCAAGGTAATCACTTAATACATTGAGAATGGTAATACACTTGTCAACTCATCTTGCCACATCTGCTAGAAAATAGATAGAAGTCCGTTCACATCCCATCCATTCTTTACCGTTATGCATTTTTGTTATGTAATCTTGAATCAATCAACTTATATGAACAATCTCTTACAATGTCATCAAATTTAAAAGGTTAAACTTAAAAAATATACTAGTACACCACCTGAAGAGACTTTAGGCCAACATCCCTTCTAAGTACAATACAGGTTATAAGGTGGAGGGACAGAGTGGTGTGAGGAAAGAAGATTGAGATATCAAGTCTATGGTTTCATAAAGAACTGATAAAAGAAACAGAATACTGTTGCAGTATTGAAATTGGAGATAGGGTGGAATGAGGTTTGAGACTTGGGTAGAAATATTTTTTACTGAGTTTACCTTTGCCATAAAGTTATTCCAATAGAAAATAAGCAAAGAATCTCCAAACATGATTCATTTCTTTTCTCAGGAACAACTTCCAGTAGACTATGAGAAGAGAACTAATTGACAAGTTTGACGTCACTATTTATTCCCATGTGCCAGTGGTCTATTCTTTCTTTCAAATCCATTTCTTGATGGTGAACTAAAAGAATATAGATTTTTCAAGTTCCCAAGGAATGAACATCAAGTTTTTAGACTGACTGCTGTAGCAAAGCCCAGTCTATAAACTGGTTAAGGTATCAAAGACTCCATCTAGAAAAGCAAACCATCCCGATATTTTCAAATGTTCCAACTTAATAGGATATTCTTTGATTTAAGCCACATTGGTAGAAGTTTATTCCACTGATAATATACATTCCCTTATTCAACCATTCTCTCAAACAAAGTCCTATAAAACAAACACAATACATACTGAGCAAACCAATATTCATCTGCAACATATGATAATATACTTTAATAACCCTCTACATCTAGACCGACACAAAAAGTTAATATCAGGGAATATAAATATAACTATTATTAAACATTAGAAATAGGATTAATAGGGGCCGCGCGAACGCAGGCCCCCACTTCAACAAATTATGACATAGGCTCTGTCACTAGGACAGACCTTAGAAAAGCACCCATTCAAAGTGCAATGAAAGTCACTTTTCTAGGCCATGGACCTTCTTGATCGCCCATTGACCCTGTCCAGGTAAGTATTTTGCTCTGAGTGACACATTTCATATTTGTAGTCTATTATTACTGTTACTATATCTATCATTGTCGATGTGGGATTGGAACAGAGTTAACTGGTACTTCTGTTCGTTGGACATTTGTTTAGCTTTAATATCACTCCGACTAAGAAATTGAGCGTCCAATAAGAAAATTACGTGACGTTTAACACTGATGCTACTCCACTCTGCAAAATTTTATAGTCAAACTACTATCACAAAGATGTAATAAAATCATTATCTCAATTTCGTTATATCTATTCAAAATATTTTTTGTTTGATTTTTAGAGTAGTCTCACTTTTTATGAAAGAGAAACTCTTGGAGGAAAGTTCTTATTCTCATCCTTATTAGTTTAATAAGATTGTTCATGTCCTGTTATTGCTTACATGCTTCCATTTCTAGGATAAGATTGGAACTTTTTAACAGTTTTTTATAATAATAAAATTGTAAGTAAACAAAAGGAGAAAGTAGGCAAGAACATAATTGAATAAAAGAGACAGTAATGAAGCCCTTATTATTTTTCTCTACTAGGAGTTTACAGCTACTAAGGAATGTGAATGATGTTTGTTGATTCGAAATTTTAAACTTCTGCAACTGTTAACTATTATGCATTTACTAGGATTTGTTCTTGGAGTCGCTCTAACTGCAATTTAGTAAATGGAAACTTAATGACTAGAGCATTAGTTACAAAACTTTAGTAAATGGTAACAATGAGATGAATTCATCATAGTGATATCTTGAGAACTCAAACATTTGAGTCACAGATAAGTCAAGCAAACACTTTGTACGACTTTTCTCTGCATTAGTTTATCTAAATTGTTTGTGTATTATTCAGTTCAAACTGTAACTCTATTGGGTATCTATTTTATTCTAACTTTCATTTACTTTTCCTGTTCTTAGATTGACTTTCCATGGTAATTTTGGAAATTCAGTTTTGGAAGAGAAAGTGGTTTTATTTCATATAATTCACATTTGATAAAATTATACAGTACTTCAACTACATGGGGATGCTAGCAGTAGATGGAACCTATGATAAAATGGAAGCCCTTCTAAGCCTAAACATCCACCCTGTGGACATCCTTCTCCTATTAGCTGCATCAGAAGGTGACAAGCCAAAAATTGAAGAACTCCTGAGAGCTGGAGCAAAATATGATGTAAAAGATAGAGAGGGTAGGACCGCATTGGACCGAGCCAACGAAGAAATTAAAGAATTCATTCTTAATTTTTCAGTGCAAAGGGCATGATTTGTTTGTTTCCACCATAAGCATGCCTATTCAGCTACATAGTTGCTAACATTTTGATAACTTTTGAACTCTGTTAGTTTATATGCTTTGGATTAATCATCAGAATGGATTTTAATACCCATAAAACCAAGACTTCTTCGTGTCCATGACAATAAAATTGGTTCAACATATTTAAATTATTACGTCAAACATAATCTTACGCAATTACAAATAAAAAATATAGACATGCTTAACAATCAAAAACATGTTTTTATTCTAACAATATTCTATATTTTGATCTAATGGACTTGTTTTATAACGAGTGAAGATAAACTAAAATATCTTTTATTTCTGGCATAACCAACAAACTTAAGTGAAATATTGCTAAAGGACAAGTATTTTAGCAAGAGTCTTGATTAGGAGTTTAATTTTAATGCATGCTTTACTGAAAATTGTCAACTTGTTACCCTAGATATAATTTTTAAAATAATTATTACAAAAACTAAATTTTTAAATCAATTCATAATTAAATTATAATAGAAAAGAGTCTTAATTCTTCTAAGGCATTATAATTAATAAATTCAGTCATTAGTTCCAAAGAAGTTCATTAACATGCATGCAAGCTTAGTTAAAACTGTTGACCCCTTGAAGAAAGTTAGGTTTTGAGATATAGGTTTGGAAATGAAAACTAAATTCTGCATGAACATGTATTGAAAGATATCCAAACTTAGTTGTAATTCTGAGATTAAAAGCATCCAACTTTGCAACTAAACTGAGGTATGCTTCATATCACATACAACCTTCAAAAATGTAAATTAAGTACAGAAACAAAGTTAGCTTCATTATTTGAGAAAAGATTCTGCTAAACTAATGGAACAACATCCTGAAACCCACATATTGATTGAATACAACAGAAAAACTGATGTAACATATAGATACCAACTAAATAAATAACATCAAGTAACTCAGAACGGTGCAATACAATTTTAACTAGAACTAAAGGAGCCGCGCGAACGCAGGCTCCACAAGCACAAATTATGACATAGGTTCTGTCACTTGGACAGACCTTAGAATAACACTCCTTCCATGTGCAATGAAGGCTGCCATTCTAGGACATGGACCTTATTGATCATCCATTGACCCTGTCCAGGTAAGTATGTTGGCTGTGCTGGCACATCTTACATTTGTAGTATAATCTTCCCGTCAGTGTAACTAGTATTTTCAATGTGGGATTTGACATATTACCTAATGGTTAGATCAAAGATCCCAAAGTACTTACAGTCAATGCTTCATCACACCTAAATATAACAGCAAAAGACAGTTATTTACTTTTTAAGTTGATTAAATAAATCTAGTTAGCTGAAATACTTTAAAAAATTATCTCATGCCTAAATTAAAGAAACAGACAATACAATTATATATTTTTCTTGTCCAGAAAAAATTATTATAAAAGTCTTTATTTATCCTTGCACTTGATTATACATGTGGATATAAATATATATATATTATATTATGTATTATATATTATATATTATATATTATGTAATCAACATAAAAAAAATGGCAGATTAAAATTACTACAAAATTAGGTTGGTTTTTTTCAAGCATGAGAATAATCTATATAATATAATTCTTATATCATACATCTGAAAAATTGGTTAAACAAACCATAATAATGTCAAAGTATTTTCTGCAGGCACAACACTCATTCTCCTTACGGAGGAAGAGTACCAAGAAGGAGGAGGACGAGTACTTTCGAGAGTAAAGACTGAATTCATGGAGTTGAAATCTTTGTAAGGTACATCTTTAGCTTTGTAAGAACAATTGGTGCTCACTGTAGGGTCGAACCTACGACCACAAGGTTAAGATCAGTTACTCCCTAAGGTAGCACCTTCACTAGTGTCGAGCAATATGGCCTTTAACTTCTTCCTATTTTTCCCAACATCTTTTTACTTAGGAGGCACAATTATTTTGCTGCCACTAACAATTCGATGAGTGTCCACCTCTTTTCCTTGTGGGTTAGGAATGACATTCTTATTGGTCTTCTTAGCCTCATCGACTAATTGATTCTTAAGGCGACGAAAGATGTCCTCATCCCCTCCTACTTTAGCAGCATACTGAGCAATATAACCTACAAGCACCACAAAATGCTTCGATCAATTTAGAAAATGTTTCAGTTACAACCTATTATACACTTACCTTACAAATTAGTAGTTTTAGCATTCTGTCTGGGTGTTTTGTCTTAGTTATTTCTCTGTTTCCTAAAATCCTAAGTGTTTTCCTAAGATTTTCTGTGTTGGGGAATTTAGTTCTAAGTCTTGTGTTTTCATCCTATGATGTTTTCATATTATTATTCCGTTTAATGTTATTTGGTTAAACTTCAAAACATGAGAGTATTTAGGCACATAGACGATTTTATTTTAACATTGTTCTTGTCTTATAACAACACAATACAGAATATGTCCTAAACATCTGCATTTCGTGGAAGTTTCTTATTAAGAATGATCTTCCTCTTTGTTCTTGCATTTCGTGAATTGTTTATGTCAACGTCTGGAAAATTTGAACCAAAGTGTAGAGAAAATATTATATTTCGATAGTACAAATTTTATTTAGTGTAAACTTGAATGACAACACAATTACCTCAACGTGTTAACTTGAAACATGAATCCTTCTTTTTGCATCTCTATCACTTCATTTGCATCTACACTCAAAATGAAAAACTTAAAATAATAAACATGATTTGTTTTTGGCTATTTTATACTACACTTTGTCACTTTTCGAGGTTGACTGTTAAGATTTTATTTTTACAAGTTCATTTTGAGTAGAATTTTATTAATTGATGTGCTACTTTTGATTGTTGTATTTGGTGAATCATTTTCATTCAAAACCGGGATAGCTGGGCAAAAGTAAGTGTTAGAACAAACATATTAAATTCATTTTAATTGTGTTATTTGAGTTTAACAATTAAAGCATCATAAGTATTCAATGGCAATAATAAGCATAGGATGAATAAAAAAACCTAAACCAAAAAAATAAAAAAACTTAACATAAAGCAGAAATACAAATACAAATAAAAATACCATTACATATAAAATTTGTGATAACATTTTTAAACTTGTACAACAAATACATATAACAAATACGAACAATATAAAAACATCAAAAAGTCTTCTTAATAAGTACACATACTTAACCTTCAATCAATATTTTCCAAATATCGAATACAAACAACATAAAAACAATAAAAAGTCCTCTTAATAACTACACATACTTAAACTTTAACCCAATGTTTTTCAAATATCAAATACCAACCAAATAAAACCAACAAAAACTCTTGTTAATTAGTACACATACTTAAACTTTAACACAATGTTTTCCATATTATAAAAGTCAATTTTCAATTTTGATATTTCTTCTTAACATCTTCAATGACAACTTCTTTTTTGACAATAAAGAAGTTTCAGAGTCTCTTTTAAAGGGAGGGACAACTGCATTGATGCTCAAATCAAATATTAGATTCTCAAGATAAGTTTATCCTTTAGAGCGTAAAATAAATTTCAACATGAGTTAACGATATAGGAGTCAAATCATCACTCTCAACATGAGTCCATCCTTTAGTGATGAAATCATCACTTAGACTCTCAACATGGTTCAATTCTCTACCCTCTTTGAGTTGTTCATGTTACTAACTTCCTTGGGGGTTCTATGATAATGTAGTGGCCATTAGGATGGTCTCCAGAATAAAAATAACATCTCATGACTTGTTAAGATGAATCTTGTGCAGATGTTCCTCAATGCATTTTGATAATTTGTTTCTTTAACTCTTTTATTTGTTGAGAGATGATCTTATTTTGTGCTAAGATGGCATTCTAAGTGTCCAACTCAAATACTTCTTTCTTAATAGGTGACTTTTATCATGATGGACGTGATGATCACTAGTTGTTAATGCCTTAATGATGTTCTTTCTTCCTTATCATCTTTGGTCATCATTGATCCTCTTGTTGAGGCATCTAATAGCAGACTCGTTTGAGGTCTTAGCCCATTATAAAACATGTTTAATTTAGCCACCTAATCGAAACCATGATTTTGGAATTTTTTAGCAATGACTTAAATATCTCCTAAGCTTCATAAAGATGCTCATCTGCACCTTGAGAGAATGTGGCTATAGCTGATTTGGCACTCACATATTTGGATGAGGGAAAAGATCTTGTTAGAAATTTTCTCCCCACCTCTTCTCATTTGTTAAAACTCTAGTTGGGGCATGATTGCAGCCGCGTTTTGGCTCTTTCTATCAATGAAAATGGAAAAATCTTGAGATAAGTTGCGTCCTCATCTTCATCTTTTACTCTTATAGTACCAATAGGTTCATAGAAGGTGGATAAATGGTTATAGGGGTCTTTGTTGTCTAAACTACAAATTGGTTTGACGTTATTAATGACAATAAACCTGACTTCATTTCTATTGTTTTTTATGGACTATCTATGCTGGAAAATTGTCTCAGTCCAAGACTTTTAGCATAGTCTTTTAGCTTTCTTCTAGGTCCAGCATCTCCTGACTTGATTTCTTCTTGAGATTGCTTATTTATTTCTAAAGTGGAAGGTTGTCCTTGTTGCCATGCTTGTCTTAATTGTTTCTTGTGTTTTTTGTCATGTTGTTTCTTCTTGTAGTTATTTCAATCTTAGGATCAAACAACAAATCTCCAACTCGATTTTTACTTTACATATACAAAAGTTCCAAGAATAAGTGAGCGCAAAAAAGTAGATGTTAAGATAAAACTAACTCTATAGATTTGAACAAATTTACAACAAACCTAAAAGTGATCACATATTTTTTATAAAAATTTAGAATCAAATCCACGATAACAACGCCAAAAACTTGATGACCTCTTGGGTTGTGAGTAATCACACTGAAAAGTGCACTGGTTCAACTGTAATACCAAGTGTCATATCCATAAGTATCTAATCAAATTTTATTAGAACTCGTGATGTTATTTGAATTTGTATTTAAAATTGTTTGATTGTGAAATAGATTGATCCAGAACTTCAAAGTAAAATGGATAACTCAATCAAATAATGCGTGTTGAGATTAGATTTCACAACTTTGTCCTTAAGTGTGGTTAGTGTTTCATTGGATTAACAACCTTCATTCATTGTTCCTCGAAGTACTCTAATGTAATTGTAGACCTATGTTTGCAACCTAAGACTTAAAGACATTCAAACTATGTGTGATTTCTCCACTCCTGATGAATGAACTATTTGCATTAATTTGAACAAGACTTTGTCACCAACTAAAGCATATAGATGCATGTCAACCACCAAACAACACTAAATGACTCAATTAGATCTATAAGATGAATTAATTTTTGCCTAACTCGAGTTATTTGTGCAATGGATGATTGACTAATCATATTAATGCAAACACTAGGTAGTTCAACAACTCATGATGATTCTAACAACTAATCATATTCCCCACGTCTCCTTTATTCTAAGAGATATTACAAGTGAAGTGAGAGAGAGGAAGACTAAGAGCCTGAGATGAAATTATGATATCAAAACAAGAGGTTTATCCCTTAATTTATAGAATTTTAGGTCTTGGTTGCAGCTCCAAACATGGTGGTCATTTTTAAGAGCTTTTCTTCTATGATGGGTTTCCTTATAGCTTAGACTTTGTTTTTAGTGTCCTCACAAAGCTTTCTTCAATGGTGGGTTTCATCCATGGTTGAGCTTCAGAGCTTTAGTGCTTTTGAGTGCTTCATAGTGAATTTTTCCTGCATGGTTCAGACATTATATTTTCTACTTGAGTTGTGGAAGCAAAAATTGAATTATTTTGAAACCGCCATAAAGTTCTCAACTTGTGATTCTAGGGCTCAAGATGTTATGCTCTATTTCTTCTAAAAGTGCTTAAATTCATGAGAAATTACATTAGTTTGTCACTCATGTTCATATCCAAATGGTTTCAGTGAATTTTAGGAAAAATGGAGTAAAATCTTAGCATATGCAATATAATCAATCAAGATAAGTTTTAAAATGCATGTGAATTATAAGTAAAATGAGCACTTATCACATACCCATTGTCATTCCTAATTGTCACAATCTTGATTTTCTTGTATATAATATATTAAGGACGAGACAAATTAACAACTTAATTACATTACACTGCTAAGTAATAGTGTTAGGCTAAGAACAAAGACTATCTCACCTAAAACACATATGCACTTGTCTTGAACTCGCACACTAATAATAAATTGGTACAATTAGTACAAAAAACTTGTGGTTTTAAGGTATGAGCATTTTAATTATATTGCATGTTTATTACTTATTACTCCTATGTTGATTTAGATATGAGAATGTCATTATAAAAACTTTCTACTCTTAGTTATGGATCCTCGGTCAAACAGATGACTAGTAAGAAGTTTGGAACATTAAGAGTAAGTTATGTAACAACATATGAAAATATGGTTCAACATGAAGAGTCTAAGCCAGAAATTTATAAATCTTGTATAAGAACACTTAACTTGAAGTATCTTTGAAACATCATTATTCTAATACTCAATTTTGGAAACTTGTGACATTTTCTAGCATAAGTGTTGGAATCTTCTTTTACACAAATCATCATTGATCATTGTAAAACGGGATGTCCATTTTTTTAATTTTTTCTGATCCCCGACATATGATTGTATCAAATGATTTAAATAATCTAATAAAAACAACTATAACCTAATAATTTAAAATTTTAATTATTTTTCACATGTTTTAATTTTTATTAAATTCAAACAACTTTTTTTTTATTTTACTTTTTTCCTCTTGCCCTTTTATATGTGCTTATGATAAAACGTACGTTTGATTCCATGAAAAACATGGGAATAAAAGAAGAAACAACACTCTTTCTACATTCATTTGGATAAATTCCTTGTTATCATAACCACTCTTTTTAATTTTATCATTTTTACCATCTTTTTGTTATCTTAAAAGCAGAACACGCAAACAAGTCACAAAAACGCTTAGATATGGACAAAAACACGTACATAAGCCTTGCTATCGTTATTTACGAAACTACCCTCTGTTCAACTACTACAATACCCTCACAATTTTTTCTTCCATCATAGCCGGCCACATGGACTCCTTTGGAGTCTCAGAAATATGAGTCAAAGCGCCTCAGATTGACCTCTTTCTTTCTTTGTGATATGCAATAATAGAAAATATACATTTAAATAAAAAAAAATAGATATTTTTATACATTGTTTTGGTATTGAAAATATATATGATTCGCTCGCTATATCCAATAGTTTCCTCTTAAAAGTCGAAAGAAAAAATTAAATATGTTTTTTATTAAACTTTTTAAAATATAGATAAAATTATGACATCGATTCTAATTTTAAAAACAGAACATATTAAGTACAAAATTACACTTGTAATAATATTCAAGAATGGAAAAATAAATCAACTACTTCAGCGATTATGTTCATATCACATATTTAGTTTATAATTCTATGTAATATTAGCATGTTAATTAATTTAAAAATTAAATATATTTTTAATTTTTTAATTTATAAGTAAAATTGGTTTCATTTATCGTATAAAACACGTTAATTCTTCAGGGGTATTGATTTTTAATTGAGATATGTAATGGTCATGCTAAGTTAAATAGTTCAACTAAGAAAGTTTAACACTGCCAATTGAAGATATATTTCATATATTTTTCATATATTAATGAAATGTAAAGATCAGTTTTGAATGAACATTTAAACATTTTCTTTCTTATTTTTTATATTTCAAGATCTATAATCGTTATTGGTTGGTTGAAGAGTAATTAATTGTTCAAGGAATGTCCATCATTAATATTAAATCCATAAACCAAACAACTTTCAACTTTAAGTATTGGGGAATATTATTAAAAAAAAAAAGGCACGGGAAAAAAGAACTTTATTGTTTATTCTGTCAAACCAAAAAGAGAACAATTAACAATTTAAACATATTGAATGCACAAGAATTTATGCTTCGTTGATGGGACCAAAGTAAAGCGATGAAGTAATGAGCATAGAGAAAAGGTAGCAGAAGAAGAAGAAACAGACACCACTCTTCCATGGCCAAAATCATTGGCAAGAGCAGAAGAAGAACAACTCAAGTATGTCACAGAATGGTTCATCATGTCAACCTTAACTGCAACCTGTTCCATAGGGTGTCCTTTCTTGGTCGTTTCATCTGGGACAGGATCTTTCTCTGCTGTCTTGGAAGGCCTTCACCTGCCCCTTACCTCAGACTGCCCCTCCGTAGCCTCCCTTCCACGGCCACCGTGCACGGTGGCTCCTCCCTGCATGGACACCCCATCACCACCCCATGTGACTCTGACTCTGATTTGGTCAATCTCAAGATCAGTTTGCTTGGTGATTGCCATATTGGAAAAACCAGTTTTGTGGTACTTGTTTTCATGCTTTAATATATAGTTTATTCCTTGCTTCTGTTTCACTTTTCATTCATCTGAAATGTGTATCAGTTGTTTTTCCTTGGTTATTGTCATATTGGAAAAACTAGCTTCAAGTTTTAATTTGATCTGTTCCTAGCTTTTGTTCAGTTTTCATGCATCTAAAATGGGTATCAATGGTTTATGCTTGGTCATTACCATATTGAAAAGAAAAAAAACTAGTTTTAAGTTTTGATTAGTTTCAAACTGACTTTTGTTTCACTTTTTACTTATCTAAAATGGGTTTTAGTTCTTTTGGCTGGGTATTTTTCTTCCGGGAAAAACCAGTTTTGGGTTTCTTAGCTTTTGGTTTCACTTTTCACATATGCAGTGTTGGTTTTCTTTATGTTTTTCATTAGGAACAAACATTGACACTTACGTTTATGTTTTAAGTACAAGATTTGTTTGTCCCTGAAATTTATGTGACCCCAGAAACTTGGGTGGAAAAAAGATTTTCTTTTTCTCATTAATTTATTATTATTTTTTTCCATTTCTTGTTTTGATATATGAGTGTGACTACTATTTTCAGACCAAGTATGTGGGGGACGAGCAAGAAAAGAGGAGCTTGCAGATGAAGGGACTTAATCTGATGGACAAAACATTATCAGTTCAAGGAGCAAGAATTTCTTTTAGTATTTGGGATGTTGCAGGTGTTTAAATTTTAACTTTTCTTTGAACTTTTAAGGCTTTTCCGGGCTTGTAACTTTAGGTGAAGTTTTAATGGTGAATAATTTCAGCTGGTGTATGTATGTATGTATGTAGGTGACACAGGTTCTCTTCATCAAATTCCAATGGCTTGCAAAGATTCAGTTGCGATTTTGATCATGTTTGATCTCACCAATCGTTGTACACTGAACAGGTAGCTGTTTCCTTCATGATCTGTGGAAACATTTTGACAGCAAAAATGCAAAGATATTTATTTACCTTTTTGTGTTTATGTATTGCAGTGTTGTGGGGTGGTACAGTATGGCAAGAAAGTGGAACCAGGTACAAAAATTCAATTTCACATGGTCAATAATTTTGAAATTACATGAATTCATTGTGTGTGGTACAGATAATTAATACCTTTAACTGCTTAAAGTTAGTTTCAAATTCTTTTCACATGGAATAGTACAAAGAAAAGGACAAAGCACATGCATGATTTTTACAAAGGTTTAATGACCCTTATGATTTAGGATAAGTATGTGGTGTAAACTTCTTACTGAGACCAAACAGAGAACATATTAGTGATTGTTTTTGTGAGTTAAAATGGAAAAATCAGTGTCATTCATTAATGAACTCACTGATGTTGTTCATTTTATTTACTACAGACTGCAATTCCCATTCTGATAGGAACCAAATTTGATGACTTTGTTAGACTTCCTCCTGATGTGCAATGGACAATTGTAACACAGGTAAATGATTATTGCTGAGTAGAAGATTTCAAACATGTGAGATTGAAGAGTGTTTTGATTGACTGAGTCTTGTTTTGATTATTGGTAAGTATGGATTAGTGATGATGAAGTTTGATTACCCACAGGCAAGGGCATATGCAAGGGCAATGAAAGCTACGCTTTTTTTCTCAAGTGCAACCCACAATATAAATGTCAACAAAATCTTCAAGTTTATCATGGCCAAACTCTTTAACTTGCCATGGAAATTGGAACGAAATCTGACACTAGGAGAGCCCACTATTGACTTTTGATATGTATTTCACATTTATATGTAAATAGCAGGACAAAGAAAACAACATTTTAAAGGGAAAAAAAAACATTCATATTCACTAAATTTTGTTTGGTAAAGTTTATTATACGAGTAAAAGTTTTTTTTTTTTTACTGAGTAGAAAAATGGGAAAATTTATTGATTATAAGAAACAAGATTTATCATTTGATGGATGTTAGATAAATCGAGTCACAATTATCACTCAAGTTGTTACTTTTTTAAATAGAAAAATTAATGATTATAGTTTTTAGTCTAGTGATAAATGTTCATAGTACTACATGTTTCCAGTTGTAACTTAGTATTTAATTTTAAAAGCAAACATTTCTAATAAATCAATTTTTAGTTAAGAAAAAACCAATATACTAAAACCAACTTTAATTAAATTTTAATTATGTAATATATATTATTATTATCTTTAATCCTTTTCACGATAAAATCATTCTTATTATTTTTAATATTTTCTTTAACACACAAAGATACCATTCCAATGAATCAAATTCAATTTTCTCATTAAGTTTTAAATCTCAACTTAAATCTATTTTTTGCTCCAAAATACAAGTGTAAGCGTTAAAACAATTTATAATATTCAATATTTGAAAATAACTCGAAGCAATTATAAATAGCTTAATTTAATCCATCTTTTAAAAAAATTAAGTACTTCTAAAACAATTTTTAAAGTTGGTCAGTTGGTTTCTACCAAATTTCAATTGCCTTTGTCATGATGTTATATTTTTTATCAATATTTTTGTTCAAAAATTAACATAGTATTCAAAACACAAATATTGGCGAACCATGTATAAATAATTCTAAATTTCATTTAAAAGTTAAATTATAGTTCACAGAATCAGTGAAGGAGCTCAGAAGATTCATATCCCAAATTTTTTTGTTATTCTTTTATATATGCAAATTATAGTATAAATATTTTTTTTTTAATTTTAGAATATTTTACATAGTTAATACCTCTAAAATTGTTATGCAGATAAAACTGAGAAAAGTATAAAAACGGACACAATAACATGATTGAGAGGTATTTTATAATAAGATTAACCTTATTCTAAACTAAAATTTATTCATATAGAAATTATCCATGACAAGGGAGCCAGTAATATGAATTTGAAAAGGTGAAAAATGTAAAAAATAATAATTAGAAAGAATATGAAGCGAAAAAGAAAAGAGAAACGGGTTTAAGACCTTATCACTGGCCCTCTATTTTTAAAATAAAAGTATTTTATAAACTCTAAATCTATAGTTTAATCTTCCGATGAATATTTATTTCTTTTATTTTCTATATTTCAATTAATTAATTTTTTTTGTAATTTCTTGAATTTTTCAATTTAAAAATTTAGCTTAATTCATAACTATATATATAAAGAAGATTATCTTTCTTGTGTCTACAATTATTATTCTTATTTTACCTTTTATAATATAAATATAATTATGAAGACATGAAAATGAAATATTTATTATTATATATAAAGAGTATTTCTTCTTTTGCATTCACGATTATTATTTTTATTTTACTCCTTACATGAAGAAAATAAAATGAAAAATAAAAAAGAGATGAAACTTTGACCAGTGTCATAGTAAAATTCTATTATAATTGTTGGTTCCTTATACCTATCATAACAAATAACAAATGTAAATCTCTAATTACAATCTTTCTTCAGTTCATTCAAAGCTTTCACTTCATTTTCGAAGCACTTCTCTCTTATTTGTTTTCCCGCACACTTTGCGAATCATTGCCTCCACTTTATGATAGATATAATTTTTACTTACTTTGTAAATACTATTGTACCTAAAGATAGACTAAAAGTTATAAACTAGTAAAAGTAACTAAATTATAAAGGTGGGAAAATGTGTCAGTTATAGTGTTATGAAATAAAATTTAAATAGTTTTAAGTAAAGAATTGTTTTAATTTTAAAATATAACAAACTGTAATTTTTTCTTCTTTTTTTTAGTTTTTTCTTTTTTTCATATTTGTCTTTTATGTTCTAGCTATACATCTTACAGTGGTCCTGGCTATAAAGAAAAAAATAGAGTCGGATAAAACGAAATCTTGAAATGTTGTTTATGTAAGATGAGCTATATTCAATTTCTAATTGATGCTTCTTTTTTACCATAATGAACAACCACGACTCATAAGGATTGAAAAAATAATAATAAGTGGAATAACAAACTGCACCACACTCTCAACATAAATAATCAAGAAAATGAAAAAAAAAAAGAAGAAATATTCAAAAAATATCCACAATAAACAAAATAAGAGAAAGACAATGAGATAGGAAGAAATACCTAAATTCGAAGGGTAATGAAGAACAAAAAATTGTAGAATAAATAGAGAAAAAAAAAAACTGGTTGGACAGTTCTATATAAAACTTGTCAAAATATGTCATATTATATAAATCGTGCAAACAAGATAAAAATATTGTATAACGAAAAAAATATGTTCAACGTGGTGGTAAACATTGACATATGTATATCAATGTATATTATACTTAATGACATTACGATATCATCGCCTATTAATATAAAATTATAAATATTTAAAAAATGTACTTAATATAATATTATAAATATTTAAAAAAATGTACAAACATACGTGAATATTTTTGAAGTTAAAGAAATGTCTTAAAATACCGAAATTACAAAAGCAACCAAATAAAGAGATTAATTTCTTTTAAAATCATTTAAATCAAGTGATTAAACCAATATTTAATTCAAGAATACAAAATTTATTTGAATATGTTTTTATTAGTAATAAATTGGTGATTTTCTTATAATATTTCTCTTACTTTTACCTTCTTCACTTCATCTAAAAAAAGTAATTAAATTAAAATTGAAAGATGAATACGTTAATCAATAAGAAAATAATTAAAATAGATTATTGAAAATTTTGTATATTTATATATCTATATCTTGATACAGATGTAACTTTTTCTAGTATTATTTTTAATTAAATATTTTTATCTATTAATAAATAAAAATTTTATTATGTGATCAAAATAACATAATCGATCACAATCCAATAAAATCAGCTAATTATCTAGTTAATTTAAATATTTTTATATCGATAAAAAATATGATTTTTAAACTTTTACCATATTTATTACAACATTAATTATTTAATCAATTAAACTCAAACGAACTTTAACATCATATTACCTTTAGCAAATATTCTCAGAGAAAAGAAAGTATAACATTAGAACAAGTGACTCCTCTATCTAACATTCGAATCAACACCCGAAATAAAATTAATTAGGTAATATGATAAATTAAGTAATTGAATAATTTTTTATTTCAACATAATTAAATAGTTCTTTTAAATTAACGGTTATATATTTTAAAACGTATTACTTTCATGATATTTTATTACTTAATTATAAAAATAATAAAATTATAAAATTGTATTTTTATATATAATAAAAATGTAATTACAATGTATTTTCAATGGAATGGTTTATATATATGTTATTTTTATATAAATATCAAATACAAAGAAAAGTGTATATATATATTGTTATACATATCCTATACCCAAAACACGTATAAATTTGTTTACTAAAACCATCATTCAACAAACTAATTTTATTACGCTTTTGTCAAAACGATTTAATTTTTTTTTATCAAATTATTACTATGAGTAAATTTTTAAAAGTTTATACAAATAAGTAAAGTGTGTTTTTGAAATATGATATCAAAAAGGAAAAACAAAATCATGTTTTCCAAACACATTTTCAAACTAATAAACGTTATATTTTAAATGAGCAACTTCAATTTACTATTTTTTTTAGAGAAATTATGTTTTTTACAAACGACTTCTTCTGATTTTTCAACTTCCGTATTTTTTTATGGAAAATGATACTTGAACAATCACTTTTGACAACATTTGGACACGGGACAAGTGTCCAAATGGTAGTGATCCACGTGGAAAAGTAAATTGAAAATGAAATATGACGTGGAAAGGGAGTGGTCAGGGTTTGAAGGTCCGCGTTTCAAATTTGAAATTCAATTTGGAACAATTGTGGAGAGAGAAGCGAAGGTTCAGAGAGAGAGTGTGTGTAACCTAGAGAGAGGCCGAGAGAGTTGGAGAAAGGGAGTTCGAGAGAGAGAGAGGTCCGACGGACTGCTTGCCGAAGTGCCGCCGGACAACGTTGAAGGCCGTCTCGGAGCTATTCAACCCCTCCAGCCGGTTCCGATTCACGGTCGCCGCAACTCCGACGTTGGCGAACGAACCGAAGACGGCGTCGTCTTCCCTCCGGCCCAGCGAACTAGGGGCGCGTTCTTAGTCTCGCTTCGTCCCACCTGCTTCCCTCCCTGTGGCGGACCTTTGCATTGACCGCCGGAGTGCCGCCGGAGCATCGCCGGAGTGCCGCCGGAGTGTCAACTGTACAGTGGACGAAAAAGAGGGGTTTTCCGGGTTGTTAGTCCCACCCACACATTTTTCTTCCTGTGTGTTCGAACCGGCACACGTTGTGTTCACCCAAGGTTCGTTTTTTTATTTGAGTGGAATGAAGCTTTAATATATGTATGGTATTGTTTGTGGATGATTTTGGTTATGTATGATACGTTGTTAGTAAGCTGTAAAAATATGACTTGTTGGATGGCGGTGGAATGTTGTTTATGTATGATGGAGGTGGTTTGTTAATAGTATTTGTTGGATGAATTAAATGTGTGGTGATTGATACTATGGACATGAGAACATAAACATTATTCTTTTGACGATACTGAAAATGTTTATGGAATAGAGGACCTCCAAAAATAGATGAAATAAATGTGGTGGGATGAATTGAGTTTTTTAGAAGGTCGTTTGATATAAATAATGATATTGTGTGGTTCTCCATTTGTTGTTCATCCTTTACAATTTGACATATAATTGAAGTCTATTGCATTTTGTAGTGTTATTGATTTTTATAGATGTTTTTTGGTTAATCTTACATTGTTTTTGTAATTTTGTTGGATTGGTAGTCATGGATTGCACAAAAGAAGAAGGTTACAAGAATGTAAGTAGATTTAATATTATCAAAACTTATAACTTTCTTTGAAAAGAGGGTATGATGGTTTTTTTGTTTGAAAAGAGGTTATGATGGTTTTATTGTTTGAAAATGAATTGTAGTTGCGGTTGCGGGCATGGAGTGACACAAAACCGATAGTCGACCTTAATTCTATACTACGCCAAAGTGATAGGACACGTATCGAGGAGACTCCATTCAAGTGGTGTCTTTATATGAATAGTCCAATTGAGTTCTGCAGTCCTTTGTTCAAGGAAATGGTTAGACGTTAGGTTTGCCGCAACGAATGTTTTGTTTTGAAGCAAACAATGGTACCATTTACAGTTGGCGATGTTTGCATGGGTTTAGGGTTGGGTGTTGGTGGTTTAGATGTAAATTTTGATGATAACTTTGATGTTGTTGTTTGTCATCAATTTTCGTCAAAGTCGTTCACTCTAAAAGATGTCATACATAGGATAAAGTTCTTAATACAAAATAATGACATGGATGTTGATTGTGTTTGTCGTTTGTATATTTTAGTTTGTTTTATTGTTTTCTACTTTCCTAGACATTCAAAGGTAGTTAGTAACATGCCTTTTACAGTATTAGATAACATCGATAATTTGTACCAATATAATTGGGCAAAAGCTGTGCACACATTTGTGGTAAATAGTTTAGGAAATGCGTCAAGGATGATAAGGCAACGTGACATAAGGGACCTAGGTCTCAGTGGGAATGTTGCAGTGTTGCAGGTAAGAATTTTAAAATTTTATTACGTTTCATGTGGCCGTAATTTTTTTATTATATGATTATCGTTTTGGTTAATATTTGTTTTTTAGCTATGGGCGGTTGAACGTTTGGGTTTAGCGGACGGTGCACATCACATTGTCTTCCCGCGAATAATAAATTGGCCTTCGCTTAAGTTAAGGTCTAACAAAATAGAGGACTTGTTTAAACGGAAAGAGGTAAGTTAGGTCTTATTTTTATTTACATTTTTACGATATGTAGTACATGAATTGTGTTTTTTGTTATTTAATGATTACTTATATATGGATGTTTATAGATATGTTGGGAGTGGTTTTTGCGGGAGGAGGATCGTCGGAACTCAATCATTCGTGCGGTCCTTCATTTGGAACAAGGGCCAATACCGGAAGAGGATGGACATGAGTTAGGGTTGAGTTGGGAAGAAGTGGAGATGAAGAAAATTGAAGACAACCAAAGAAAAATGGTTGCAATGAATAAAGATTTAAGAACTTTGGCTACAATTGTAGGTGTTGGGAAGGAAGAAACAGAGCAACCTTCTTTTTTTAAAGAGGGTGGTACATGTGGTGTTGATGTTGAACGTGATGAAGTTGAAGGTGATGATGAAGAAGGGGATGATGGTAAAGCAGATGATGGTCATGTTGATGGTGGGGCAGATGGGGAAGCCCAATGTTTTGAAACAGTCAGGTATAGTGATGTAGGTGGTTGTTTCGAAGAAGAGAAGGAGGATGTTGAGGACGTTATGGATGTTACACCTCTTGTATGCATTGTGGCACAATATGATGATAATGAGGATGGTAATTTATTGAATGTAAATCCAAAATACTTGTACAACTTGGTTATTCCGTTGTGAAGATTCCATCACTACAAATGTTTGCCCTGGACTCTTTTGGGCACAAAAGAAAAGAACGACAAAAGATTGACAATGTCATTGTATGTGTAGTAATTGATGTTTACTTTGTAATTACAAATTTATAAGGGGAGTATGTTGTTTTCCAGGCACATAATCTTGCATTGCTTTTTGGACATTTGTTGAATTGTTCGGAAGACAAGAAACCATCATTGGAGGTACAACACTTGCATACTCCAATCCAACCAAACAAGTATGTTTGTAATGTTGATTTTTGTAAATATAATATTTTATTGTATAATTGATATGTTAAATATCATACTTGCTATGTTGGACTTGTTTTGTTGTAGATTTGATTATGGAGTAATTGTTTTGAAAATTATAGAGTTGTGGGATGACATTGAGAAATATGAAAGAAACACAATGCCCAGTTACACAACTGTAAGCTGTAAAAATTTATATGTTCTGGATCTTTCATACAAATGTTGCATTTGGTTCATGTTTTGTGCATTACTGTCTTTGCAGGAAGAACTACAACAAGTTAGGGAGCAATATGTTTGTCAATGGATTTTGGATGTGGACAACGTGCGGAGGAATCAAGTGTTGCAAGATTTAGGCATTTTGTAGAATGTTGGGGATTATTGATGAAAGAACACTTGTTGTTACAATTCATATTTATGTATTGGTTGCACATCAAATCTGATTTCAGAAATTGTTGAGAAATATATTTGGCAGTTGAAATTCAGTTTGTTGTACTTAATTGACTTACATGTGCAAACAGTTTTACCCAAGTACCTAGTTGGCCTTTTTGTGCAAAAAGTTATACCCAAGTACCCACTTATTTAGCCTTTGGTACCAGTTCTGGTCCTGCACCTGGAGCGTTAGCCATTGTGCTTTCTGTGGCACGAATTTGTTAATAAATTCCTAAATAATTGTTTCCAAATTACTCAGAAATAGAACAAATGAGCGAGAAGACATTAGGCACTCCAAAATGAGTGTGGTGTACCAAGAGAGTAGGGAATCTTTCATTTATGATTCTACCAATTATCCTGATATCTCATTGTTTGCGGTGAAGTTGACAAAATCACAATCACAGGGAAGTCATTTGGTACGTGGTAAATACAAGTTTTTTTGGAATATACTTTTCATAAATTCCACAATGTCAATTACTTGATATTTGTTACTGCACAGGACTTGCAAACTGCATTTGGGAATCTTATCAGGAGCAAAGGCTTGACACAGGTTATGCTCCTTGGACAAAAGGACGACATCATGTGTAGTGTTTTGGTTTTTGTCACTCGCAATTCAACAAAGTTTGGCAAAGGATGGAAGGAATTTTGCACGGAATATGGGTTGAAGGAGGGAGACGTCCTGCTGTTTGAGGTTAACAATATTGGAAATGACATTATAGTTGAAGTTTATATTAATGGATGTCCCTGTACTCTTATACATCCAATCTCAGTCTAAAGCATAATCTACATTATGAATTCATGTTAGTGTCTTTCAATATTTATGTTCTAATGAAAATCCAATTATTACTTCTTTGTGTCAACCATGTTGGTCTTCATACAATTGTTCTACTTCAACTTGCTTATTTTTTACTTAACTTCATTTCGTATGGTCAAATAAAATAAATAAATTTATTAAAAGCATTGCAATAAAACATTTGTTGTAAAAATCATCACTAACATTTCCCATTTACTGAATAATATACTAATAAATAATAAAAAACAATAATTTTTGTGTAACATGAATTAAAATATTGTAACAAACAAAAGGTTTATTACTAAATATTTGTTGACTTTTTACACATCAAAACACATGTCCTAAGTCAAATATTGTCTTCAAAATATTAAATATAATTATTGTACATAACTAGGACTTTAGTTAAAATATTTGGGTACTTATGTTATCAGTTTTGCACACAGGGGTTTGTGAACTTGTAAAACATCTTTCTACCTCAAAATGACTTGCATGTTGTAATAATATTTTGTTACGGCATCCCGCCATTTCCATCAACGTAAATTACACCTCAGGTCACCAAATAATTAACACAAATAACAAATGTAACTTTAAAATAAAATGTGGTTTAACACTGCAAATAAACGGGTACTTGTGTTATGTATTATGCCCACTACGGTAGACTTACTTCGACTTCAAGGTTTTCAACTACTCTTGTCAATTTCATAAAAAATGATGATAATACACAATAAAAAAACACACAGCATGTAAATTTTCTGAACGAAGAGCAATTGTACATTCCAATAACGTGTGGGATCGTAGTTCATATAATTGGGTACTTACTTTATAACTTATGCACACTAAGGTACACTACCTTTTTCATAAACGGTTTCAAGTTGTGATATTCACCATCATGCCGAAAATTATTATATTTTAACAAGGTTGCTAAATTATGAATAAATAACACAACCTATGTCCCAAAATTATGTTAAAAAACAACAAATGCACCTAACAAAACACAAATGTGATCATCGTTCAATTAAGTGGGGACTAATGTTATTACTTTTGCTCACCACGGTTACCTGAGTTCAACATCGACTTAATCAATTTGTAATGTTCAGTTTGAACAATGATGTTGTATGACCAACAATATATTTCAATTTAATTTGTTTGTTATGATTTCTGGTGTAACAAAAATAATAACCAATTCCAAAACCTAATTTCTTTCAACAACCATGCCAAAAACTCCATAGTCATGCCTCAAATTCCCCATCAATACCATACAAACTTCATTTCAAATAACTTTATTTCATGTTCATCCCACTTCATTTCAACTCCCTGGTTCTGTCATAAACCATTACAGACAACAAAAATCAAATCATGACAATTCAAAAAAGGATTCCAATGTTTTCAAAATTCAACCAACTTTTTCAACAAGATTCCAAACATCATAACATTATCTAAAACTTAAATTCCTAATGTAATACAACTTATTGAAGTACTCATTGTTTTCTTCTACCATCTGTAGTATAAGGACTTCTTTTTACGACACTCTTAAGCCGTATTCGGGGTTGCGCTTTCATACGATCATACATTAGGCTTTGTTGCATTTCAAAACCACCTTGAAACACCGGGGTTTGCTGCTCATGTTGAGCCGGTGTACTTTGACAACGATCTTCACTTCCCCACAACGGTTCTTCCACAAAATCTTCATTCTTATCTTCATTTTTTGCTTCAACCAACTTTCTTAAATCGTTAATACTACTTTGCATGTCCGCAATTACCCGTGTTTGTTCTTCTACAACAGAAATTAATTTTTCCTTATCTCCTCTATTTTGCTTCTTAAATGGAATACCAAATTTCTCACAAGCGTCTTTCACCATACCATAACAAAGCTCCTCTTTGGTCACACCAACATCAATAACAACCTGCAATGTCATTAACAATTTTGATTTCATAAAAACACAAATCATAAATTACTTTGCACCAACACATTCGTGTAATCAACAACTACTCACCGATCCCTTTGCCAAAGCAGTTTTGATAAACTTATCCCCAATATTCATATCAATCCAGTTCAACAACCTTGGGAATTTTGTTACCCGTGTACTATAGATGGACTTCGATGTCACAAAATGGTGACAAAACCATACCTGCAAATTTTTAATCCATCAACAATGACAATAAAAATGATGAAAACAATAACGAATTATTGTCTTTGATTAACAATTACATAACAAACATGTACCTGCAACAGGTAAGCACATCCTTGAACATGAATATGGCTTTTGCTTGTTTCATTATTCATTGTTGTTGAAGCACTACACACACTTTCAACAAAATACTGAAAAACTAAATTTCCCTAATTGTACTTAGCCACACACCCCAACTCCCAAACAAGGTCAAAAATAATTGGAAATACTACTCCACTTCGATTGGGAAGCAAGAACTCTGATATCCCTACCAATATATACAAGCTGCAAAAATGTTCCATTGGAAAATTTTCATGTTCCTCTAACAAAAAGTCATATACCATTCTCACATCTACTTTCCCCTCAGGGAAGTACTCCCTACAAACACTATGATGCCCAACTTTATTTAAATCTATCACTTCACCAATAATAGGCAACCCTAACGACAGACAGACATCAAATTCAGTAAACTTAATTTGTCACCAAAATAAAACCCACTCATGTTATCTACCCATTGACCACATAACTTAGATAACAAATTCCTACCTATCTTAATACAAACTGGCAAGTATAACAACCAACCAAAAACACTCTTCTCAATGTAACCCTTCTGCTCAAAAGTCAACCGTTCGTTCAAAAGACCTATCATCTTGGTTTTGCAGTAGTGTATGAACACTAACTGCATACGAAGTCATGCTTAATAATTAAATACAGTCAAACAACAAATGTATGCAAATCAAATACAATCCTACGTACCTTCTTCCTTGTATCACGTCCTTTACTTTGTTCACCAAGTTCCTTCATCACACTACACCAACACAAAAAGTGAAATTACATTACACCAACACAATCAAGTAAAAGAACAAATTGGAAATGATAACAAAGATTGTGAGCATTTGTTAAAACACAAGCAAAAAGAGAACAAAAAAATAATAGTAATTTATTAATTTATATCATTCGTGCCACATAAAAATACATTTTGTAAGACTCATGGTTCAACAACATAACTGGTACCAAAGGCAAATTAAGTGGGTACCTGGGTTGAAGTTTTTGCACATCAAGGCCAACTACGTCCACCACTCTCATTTTGGGGTGGCTTGTTTGTTTTCCCTCATTTCATCTACTTCTAAGTAATTTGGGAACAATTTTTTAAGATTTTGTTAACAAATTCGTGCCACATAAAAATACATTTTGTAAGACTCATGGTTCAACAACATAACTAGTACCAAAGGCAAATTAAGTGGGTACCTGGGTTGAAGTTTTTGCACATCAAGCCAACTACGTCCACCACTCTCATTTTGGGGTGGCTTGTTTGTTTTCCCTCATTTCATCTACTTCTAAGTAATTTGGGAACAATTTTTTAAGATTTTATTAACAAATTCCTGCCACATAAAAATACATTTTGTAAGACTCATGGTACAGGAACAGAACTGGTACCAAAGGCGAATTAAGTGGGTACCTAGGTTGAAGTTTTCGCACATCAAGGCCAACTACGTCCACCACACTAATTTTGGGGTGGCTTGTTTATTTTCCCTCATTTGATCTACTTATAAGTAATTTGGGAACATTTTCTTAACATTTTATTAACAAATTCCTGCCACATAAAAATACATTTTGTGAGACTCATGGTTCAGCAACATAACTGGTACCAAAGCCGAATTAAGTGGGTAATTGGGTTGAAGTTTTTTCACAGAAAGGCCAACTAGGTCGACCACTCTCATTTTGGGGTGGCTTGTTTTTTTCACAGCAAGGCCAACTAGATCCATGACTACCAATCCAACAAAATTACAAAAACAATGTAAGATTAACCAAAAAACATCTATAAAAATCATTAACACAACAAAATTCATTACACTTCAATTATATTTGCATTTCTCTTAAAATTCTTATTCCAATCATTATATTTTACTATAAAAATGTCAATTTCTTTACAAAACGAATTGTCATCTAAAAATTCTTCATACAGAAACGCAATCGAGTTTTCAAACGTGAATAATACACACTTTAAATAAAGATAACATCAACAAAGCAGGTGCACATGCAGTCATCCATGGTGCACCAGGCATAGGTAATTTATTATGGCCAGATACAACATTTTCCGAAATACTAAATAGTGTGCTAACAAACTAAATCATGTCCTTTTACTCTGAACTACAATGAATATCAGTGATGCATCACTAAAATGTATGTGGAAAGGATTATGAATCTTGGAAAACTTTTTTACAAGTCTTAATATGTATGGATGATAATTTAGATTTTTCAATTTACCTCATTCAAATTGAATACAGGCTAAAAATATACGGTATCATCTTGATAAGAACACGATAAGGACCATCCAGTTCAAAATTAGAAAAAACTATCAAATGTTATTATATTGTTAAGCCTTGAAACATGCTTCAACAACATCTATAAAAATCATTAACACAACAAAATCCATTACACTTCAATTATATGTCAATTTATAAAGGATAAACATGAAATGGACAACCACACACATAGTATCATTAATTATATCAAAGGACCTTCTAAAATCCCAAGTCATCCCACCACATTTATTTCATCTAATAACTTATCAAATATCTAGATTACGGGTAAAGCACAAAAAGTGAAATTACATTACTTTTGGAGGTCCTCTATTCCATAAATTTTCCCACTTCGGAGACACATTTTCAGTACCGTCAAAGGAATAATGTTTATGTTCTCATGTCCATAGTATCAATCACCACACAATTTATTTATCCAACAAATACTATTAACAAACCACCTCCATCATACATAAACAACATTCCACAGCCATCCAACAAGTCATATTTTTACAGCTTACAAACAACGTATCAAACATAACCAAAATCATCCACAAACAACATCATACATATATTAAAGCTTCATTCCACTGAAATAAAAAAAACGAACCTTAAGTGAACACAACGTGTGCCGGTTGGAACACACACAAACAACAATGTGTGGGTGGGACTAACAACCCGAAAAACCCCTCTTTTTCGTCCACAGTACAGTCGACACTCCGTCGGCACTCCAGCGATGCTTCGGTGGCACTCCGACAGTCAATGCAAAGGTCCACCACAAGGAGGGAAGCAGATGGGACGAAGCGAGACTCAGAACGCGCCCCTAGTTCGCTGGGCCGGAGGGAAGACGACGCCGTCTTCGGTTCATTCGCCAACGTCGGAGTTGCGACGGCCGTGAATCGGAACCGGCTGGAGGGGTTGAATAGCTCCGAGACGGCCTTCAACGGTGTCCGACGGCACTCCGGCAAGCAATCCGTCGGACCTCTCTCTCTCGAACTCCCTTTCTCCAACTCTCTCGGGCTCTCTCTAGGTTAGACTCTCTCTCTCAACCTTCACTTCTCTCTCTGCATTGTTCAAAAATGAATTTCAAATTTGAATCGCGGGCCTTCAATCCCCTGACCACTCCCTTTCCACGTCATATTTCATTTTCATTTTATTTTTCCACGTGGACCACTACCATTTGGACACCTGTCTCGTGTCCAAATGTTGTCAAAAGTGGTTGTTCAAGTATCATTTTCCTTTTTTTATTTCCGTTTTTAGAAGTCGTGTTGGCTTCTCTTTCAACTTTTACATTTGATTTTCTATTACTTTTTTATTTTTCAAATATGATAGTTTTTATGTTTTTTCAAATTTTTATGAAAATATTTTTTTAAGTTTTAAATTAGTTTTTAATAATTTAATTAATTAAATTTTAAAAATTTTATTTTTTTTCAAATTTTATATAGTTGTATTTTTTTATAATTTGATTGATGAATTAAAAGTAGTGTTTTTAATTTCTTTTACTCTTTAAAATTTTGTATTTTTTTATTTAATCTAAAGACTAGAATTTATGGATAATTTTATTATTAAAAAAATATTTGAATATTATTTTAAGAAAATGTGACAATATTTTTAGTTTTAGATATTTTTAATAATCTGGTTAATAAATTAAAATGAAAATTTTCTAATAGTATTTTAATATTTTATTTTTAACTTATTAATTAAAGGGTTAAATATGTTTTTAGTCTCTCAACTATCAAGCGTTTTTATTTTTCGTCCCTATTTCAAACTTTGTACGATTTGATCCCTGTCCTTAAGGAGACCATTATTTTTGGTCCTCCAAAACAAACAGCGTTAAAATTCGGGTGATGTGGCTAACGTATAGGCACGTGGGATGACATGTATCCTTTCTAACATTTGCCACATGTGTTTACATTTTAAATTGAAATTGATTAGTGATTAAATGAGATGACGGAGATAAGGGCTTATATACTTACTAAGGGATGGGATCTTCTTAAGCGAATCAAAGACGAGGAAAGACGAGCACATAATTTCAGCTGGAAAGAAGGTTGAAGGTGAACCGCAAAAGGTTGGATTTCATCTTCTTCAACATTGGTGTAGTTGGTCACGTAAGTTCATTTTCGTCTTTCGTTTCGTGTGAATGGATGGATTTGGGATATAAGGTTTTTGTTGGGAGTAGTCGAACTTGATTTAGTTTGGAAATTACTGTATCAGGGAAATGGAAGCTAACAGAGGAGGAAATGGTTTCACGCGAAGGAGTATTGGTTCTGGAATGTCCCAAACATGTGGATCCTCCTCTCACTTAGCTTCAAGAAATTGTGGTTGTGGGGAAATATTGCTGCTGTTGAAGGCAACTACATTGAAGAACAAAGGGAGACTATTTTATAGATGTAGAAATTGGGCAGTAAGTGAGAAAATGTTTTACTTATTGTGATGAAGTTTGTATTCGTGATTTGTAATTTGTTTTGCAGAGTAATTTAAGTTGTAACTACTTTGAATGGGTTGATGAAGAAGACTCTAAAATTGAAGGAAGCTTACAAAGGAGGAGTGAAGAAGTTGAAGTCTGTATTGAAAATGTTGTGTTGGATCTAAGGAAGAAGCAGGACAAGTTGAAGAGGAAATTAGAGCAAGAGAGAAAAAAGTTCAAAATGGTGTTGGTCTTGTTTGTATTGTCATTATGGGCATTAACAGTGATGTTTTGTGTTATGTTTGTGCTGAAGATAAATTGTAATTAGATTGGTAATGTTGTGTTGTGGATGTACTTTGAAATTTTAAATTGAATAAAATGTGGACAACATATGTGATTACGTTGTGTTATGTGCATTTCTGTTATGTGATTATAGTTGTTACTTTAAATCAAAGAGTTTGACAACATAGTTTATAAAAATCAGTTACACCCAAAATCTCAACCAGTAAAAACATTATACTGTTATACGTAATTTGGACATGGTTTATATAAAAATGTGACAAAAATACTTATAACATCAGAAAGCACAATGTGACAGCAGAAAGCACCAGTATTGAACCTGATAAGGTTTTTCACTTATAACATCAATCTTGCAAGATTATTGAACCTGAAAACATACATCAAAAATAGCATCTCTGTCTATTATGAGATGCCAACCCCCTATTGCTTTGAAAATAACTAATCCAACAAGTAATTTAAAGCACAATGACTGAAATAGACAGTGAACAATGAAGAGTAAAATGTCATCCAAGTACAGAGCATTGCATTGAACAAAAATAACATAAGAAATTACAGAAGTGGTCCCCGAGCAGTTTAATTAACACAAGAAGTGGTCCCCTAGTACTTTAATTAACACAAGAAGTGGTCCCCTAGTACTTTAATTAACATTGGATGTGGTACACTATATGACAAACAAGTTGTCCAAAAAATACTGTGCCCACTACAAATGGTCTCCCTAAGTGGGTCCCAATTGCAAAAAAAAAGTCTGTGGATGTCAATTGGAACTCGCTTGAGACCCTAGAAATTGTGCAGCCAATGTTGAGGATGTTCTTCTTCCCCCTTGACGCATATGTGCAGCCCCTCTAAGTTGTGATGTTCTTTGACCTTGTGAGGTTGATGCAGGTGGTTCAGCAGCCGCTGCAGTTCTTCTTGCAGATCCTCCCCTTCCAGTTGATGCAGATCCTCCCCTTCCAGTTGATGCAGATCCTCCCCTTCCAATTGATGCAGATCCTCCCCTTCCAGTTGATAAAGATCCTCCCCTTCCACCTGATGCACTTCTTCTTGCAGATTCTCTCCTTCCAGTTGATATAGATTCTCCCATTGCAGATGTGCCTCTTGTGTCCTGTGAAAGGCTTGAGGTAGTTAGATTTGACATAGTTATAAATAAATGAACTTGTAAATAACATGTTCAGGAGGAAGTACCTTGCTTTTCTGCCCCTTTTTACAACTTCTTACATTGTGTCCATATGCATTACAACTGCTACACTTCATACCAATATTTTTCTTGGACAACTTTGAATGGCTGACATATTCATCAGCTTCTCTTCTTCTTAACTTTTTAGGCCTCCCAGGAGGTGTTTTATAAGTGCGTGGTAGTAGTGGGGCAGTGTCGGATGTAGGCCAAAGTTGTTGTCCATTGATTGGAATTATTTGAGGTGCATAACAAGTGTTATAAGCATGTTTCTTGTAATATGGATGCACATAATCTTCTGGGTTTTCTAATTTATAATGTATGGCAGCAACAGCATGTCTACAAGGTATTCCAACCAAATCCCAAAAGTAACAACTACAACTATGACTATTTATATCAACTACAAACTTGTCCATTGTAAAGCCATGAGTGACTTCAAATTTAGCACCCCCTGCCCAAACTGGAAGCCAATTCCCACTCCTTTCAACTTCCCTATCAAGTCTTTTTCTCGGTTTAGGCATAACATCACCAGGATATTTGATCACTTTTTCTCTAAGTGTTGCAAACCTACTCATAATATATGACCTAATCCATTCCATCATAGTAATTATAGGTTTGTCTCTTGCCAACAAAATAGTACTATTAAATGACTCAGACAAATTATTGATCAACACATCACATCTAGCATAAGCACTAAATGCATGTTTACACCAAGATTTAGTTGGAATTGTCATTAACCAATTATAAGCATCACAATTCACAGTCTTCAACTCACCCATTTTTTTTTCCCAGTCCTGGAAGTATGTTGCCTTGGCAGCCCCCATCATAAGGTCTCTAATGAGTAGTCCTCCACCAAATTTCTTCTTATAGTTGTTGTACAAATGCCTTAAACACAGCCTGTGCTCCACCCCATTCAAAATCTCATCAAATACTACCATTAATCCCTGCCAACAAATGCCAACAGCCTTTAATAAAGTAACTTAACAATTTGAATAAAAGAGGGAATGAAAAAACATATTGATGTATAAAGTAACTTACCTTTTGCTGATCCGAAATAAAGATCCACCGTTGACAATCTATGCCCCCAATATCACCCAACAGCAGGCTCAAAAACCACCTCCATGTCTCTTTGCATTCATTTTCAACCACAACAAAAGCTAGTGGGAAATATTGGTCATTAGGGTCTCTTGCCACTGCCACTAACAACTGACCTCCATATGTTGTCTTCAAATGACAACCATCTACCCCAATGAATGGCCTGCAACTACCTAAGAACCCCTCTTTACAGCCCTCTAAACACATGTAAAATGCCCCAAACCGTGGTGGCAAAGTGGTTTGGGGTTGATTGACCTTAATCTTGAATGTTCTAGCCTTTACTCTTAGCAACTCAGCCACATAATCATACAAACATCCATATTGCCGTTCTCCATCACCCACTAAAGAATCCATAGCAATTTGCTTTGCTCTTCCTACTTTCCAAGGAGTAATTCCAACACTAAAGGACTTTTTGATTTCATCTATGATTTGGTTCACTGTCATGCCTCCCACATTTACAAATCTGTCTACCAATACTTGTGCAATCCATTGCACACTTGCACTTTTGTTACCAAAAACCCTTCCACACTTGTGACGTCCAACGAGAGTTTTCACTCTAAAAGTTTCCCTTCCTCCTACCTTGCTAGCCATAATTACAAAACCACATCCCTTTTTACAAACTGCCCTCACTCTCTTCAAATCATTCTTAACAAACTTCACTTCTTTGCCATTTAATATGCTATGCTCCTGTAGGGCACTTTTAAAATCTTTCAATGACTTAAACTCCATCCCCAATGTAAATTTGAAGCTCTTGGTCATATCATCTGCTCTATACTTTGGAAACTTCCTCCTATTCTCACTAATAGCCTCATCACTATCCACATTTGAAGACAATTCATCAGTATTGTAATCTTCATTTATCTCATGCTCATGGTGTCCAACATCTTCGTTAATCATAAATGACCCCTCACCACCACCGTTTCTTCTCCTCACACTTTTCTTCCTCTTTTTCATTGTACTCCACCTCTCTAAAACAGGATTAATATTTCTTCTTTCTTCCTCCACCCTCTCATCCTCCATCCCGAACCCATCATGATCATTTTCCATTCTTTCCTCTTCACTATCATCCACATTTTCCACCACTTCTTCCTCAACCACATTGCCCTCTTCCTCTTCCTCATCAACATAAGCCTCTTCCTCACCCCTCTGTACATATTCGTCCTCAACATTCCCCTCTTCCTCTTTGTAATCCATTAGGACATCTTCTACTTCCACATTCCCCTCTACCCCACCAACATAACCATGTTCTTTATCCACTACATCATCTTCTTCAGCCACATAAGCATGTGGTTCACCAACATAACCATCTTCTTTATCCACTACATCATCTTCTTCAGCCACATAAGCATGTGGTTCACCAACATAACCATCTTCTTTATCCACTACATCATCTTCTTCAGCCACATAAGCATGTGGTTCACCAACATAACCATCTTCTTTATCCACTGCATCATCTTCTTCAGCCACATAAGCATGTGCTTCACCAACATAACTATCTTCTTTATCCACTACATCATCTTCTTCAGCCACATAAGCATGTGCTTCACCAACATAATCATCTTCTTTATCCACTACATCATCTTCTTCAGCCACATAAGCATGTGGTTCACCAACATAACCATCTTCTTTATCCATGCATCATCTTCTTCAGCCACATAAGCATGTGCTTCACCAACATAACCATCCTCTTTATCCACTGCATCATCTTCTTCAGCCACATAAGCATGTGGTTCACCAACATAACCATCCTCTTTATCCACTGCATCATCTTCTTCATCCACATAAGCATGTGCTTCACCAACATAACCAACTTCTTCATCCATAATAGCATCTTCTTCAACAACATATGCATGTATATGTTCCACCTCTTCTTCCATATTTACCTCTTCCTCCGTCTCCTGTACTGCCTCTTCACCAAAACACAAAAACTTAACTTCATCTGGCTGACTAGGTTGTGCATGTTGGACATAGATTTCAACCTCATCATTATTTGCCTCTGCATAGTTAGCCAAGAACAGTGCTTCCCTGTCATCACTGAGTAATCTCAAGTTGTTCATCGCCTTTTGTTTTGCCCCCTTCCACCATAGCTTGAACTCTGCATCATACTTGAATTCTTTAACATATCCTACTGCTTCAAAGTAAGACCACCTGTCCGGATCAATTCCTTTTATAACATGTATTTCTCCTCCCACATATTCTATTCCCTTATTCTTCACGAACTTCCCCATGTGATGCAGAGAAAAATCAAAAACCATTGCTAATCCTACATTGTAAAATGCAAATTTTACTCACACAATGCACAACAAGCAATGGAGTGACAGTAAACGTAAACGAAAAGAACAAAATTACCTTCTTTGAATCGCCTTCCTTACACACACAATGCAAACGAACACTGGAGCAACAACAATCGCCAAACCAAATTGATGGAACCACAACCCTAATCGCGACTTAGGTTCAAGATAAAACAAAGTTATCAACCCCAATTTTGATTCGCTTAAGAAGATCCCATCCCTTAGTAAGTATATAAGCCCTTATCTCCGTCATCTCATTTAATCACTAATCAATTTCAATTTAAAATGTAAACACATGTGGCAAATGTTAGAAAGGATACATGTCATCCCACGTGCCTATACGTTAGCCACATCACCCGAATTTTAACGTCGTTTGTTTTGGAGGACCAAAAATAATGGTTTCCTTAAGGACAGGGATCAAATTGTACAAAGTTTGAAATAGGGACGAAAAATAAAAACGCTTGATAGTTGAGGGACTAAAAACATATTTAACCCTTAATTAAATAATTAAAAAAAATTAAAAACACAAAGTATATTTGAATGAAATAAAAAACACATTTTGAATATGTAAAATCATGTAAAATAAAGTATTAGAATTGATAAGTATTTTAAAATAATGAAACTGAATATTTTAATGTTAAAATAATTTAATAATATAAATAACGACCAGGAACTGCCTATATAATCACTATTTAATAGAATGTTACATGATATAAAAAGTTGAAAATGATAAAAGTAAAATAAAATAAGTAAAAATAGAACGTTCAAGGCACAAATTTTATTTAATTGTTGGTTTTAAGATAAAGTTGTATTCCAAAATGCTACTTACCCATTTTTTACATTTTTTAAAATTTATTCATTTTTTAAAATTTGAATGAAAATTATAGGATTTTAATAATACAAAAGATTGTTATCTAAAAAATATTTAAAAAACTAAAACTAAAATAAAATAGAAAAGGTTAAACTTTTTTATCAAAATGCAACGATCTTGTGTCAGAACCATTAAATCCATGCTGAGTATGCATCTCTTCTCTCCAGAATTATGAGTTTCTCCTCCTTCTCTTTATAATCCTCCTTCTTATCTCTAAAAATCCTCACTTTATCCTTCTTCTGATCATCATCTAGGGTGTGTGTGAGTTCTTTCTTGGTGACAAGAAGTTCTTTTCCATCAATCTAGTTGCTGTGTGAAGTGGGTAAGTAAACTCATTCGTTCTTTTTAAGTTTCGGTATTTTCTAGAACATGCAAACACTGTTCAGCTTGCATGTGTTCTTCATTTATCTTTTTCTGAACTTGTTTATGTTTTAATCCTCTGATTGGTCCCTTTTCATCGATCAAAATTGTAGTGGGTTGCTTTAGAAGTGGTTGCTGGTTAGTTAAAGTTGTGGAAGCTTAGGAAGTGTCTTGTTTGTTGAAGGTAAGAGAAGCTAGTGATTTAATTATATTTTTATGTGAATATATTAATAAGATCAAAATTGATTCTTATATCTTATAATTCCTACAAATTTTCTATTAAAATTTATATAACTTATATTACAAAGTAATTTTTTCATAAAATAAATGAGAAATTTCACATTAATTTCTTAATAAATAGGTTTAACACCCACTAATTTACATTTAATATCTCTTATATGAATATTTAATTTTTATATTTAATTAAAAGATAAAATTTACAATGAAAATTCCAAAAACTCCTCGAAATCTTATCACTACACCTCATATTTTAGAAAAACCAACTAAGAATTAACTCTATTATTATCATATTCTAAAACTGAGGGAAATTAAATGAAATTTAAAAAAGGTGCATGTTAATTAAGTTCCTTGTATGCGCTATAAAAGTAAGTTTATATTTCTTTTAAATGTGAATATCATACTAAGGATTATTTAAGATATAGAGTACGAATAGAAATATAGAGAAAGAAGACTTGATAGTTTGGCTTAAACTTTCAACCGCGGAGAATAGAGAGAATAATTTAGAAGAAGATTAAATTCTATTGACTGAAAATGGTTGTCAGAGAAAAAGATGAGGTATTTTTGTTTTTACCTTTTTAACATCTGTGAGGAAAATCTATTTACCTGTAGTTTTATTTATTATTTAAATTTTAAAAATGGTATTTTTTTTTACTATTTTCAGATATCTTAATTTTAAAAATCAAAACCAACATAAAAATAACATTTTAAATAAACATTGGGGCCCACCTATTGGTCACATATATGCATCTTATTAGCCATTAATGTCTCGTGTCACCAAACGAGGACTATGATAGAACTAAAACAATAACTGTCGGTGTAGGGTTTAAGATATTACCGTACCTTTATTAGTCTTTTAACAAAAACATTATTATATTTTTATTTAATTTTACATTCAAATAAATAATTCATACAATAATTTCTTTAAGTATCTTCTGTATCAAATTTTCAATAATCAGTTAATTGAATCATATGGTTGCACTTACTAAATTATTTATTAATTTTCTCAATTTTGAAAAATATTTTAAAAGTTACTTATTTTAAATAGAGAAAATAAAAAATAGCATTTTCAAGTTATCAAATAATGTATTAAATTATGGATAAATTATTCTGCATATCTCTCTCTTTCATTTTTAATTATTAGAGTTTTATGTAAATTATGTTGTTCTTCTTATGTTATATTTTAAACTCTTTTTAATCAAATTTAATGTA
This sequence comes from Vigna umbellata, assembly GCF_029865625.1. Taxonomy (NCBI): domain Eukaryota; kingdom Viridiplantae; phylum Streptophyta; class Magnoliopsida; order Fabales; family Fabaceae; genus Vigna; species Vigna umbellata. The sequence continues at coordinate 36,724,813 of NC_142169.1, forward strand.
AAATAAAAATAACCTTATTTTGAATGTGTCAATTGATATAACTTTAAATCATAAAATAACATAAATAGTTCAATGGTTCAAAATAAGGAGCGTAATAAAAATATTAAAATAAATTTATCATCTATTAATATCCTTTTTAAAATTATTTAAAAATAATAAATACACATAGTAAATAATATAATGATTAAAATGAACAAGATACTTTAAAAAACCTAAAGTAATAAAGTAAAATAAAAATTTTATATATCACCATAGTTGTCTTATTTAAAAGAATAATAAAATTAAGAAATCTCTCGTATGTATAAAAAGATAAAAGTAATAAACTCTATTTAGAAGAAGATAGAATATAACCATAATTATCTGGTGTAAAAGGGACAAATAATAAACTTAATATATTTTCCTAATAAAGGAAGAATAAATGTAAAAAAAAAAGTTAAGAACAGTCTTTAAAAACAATCTTCAAGTTACAAAAGAATAAGATAGGCATATATTATGCTTATGTAACAAGTAAATACTACGATCAAATAAATTTTTAATTAAAAAACTAAAAACCACTTAAAGTGACATACCAAAATATTACTTGTTTGAATAAAAAATGGAAGTGTTTTTAAAAAATTTATCCACCAAAAATGTAAATTTTTTCCTAGTAAAATAAATCTAAAATATATTTTTACCTTATGCAATCTATAATAACTAATACTGGTTAATAAATGTAATAATATGTGTTTGTTAACCTAGTAGTTTATGAATCTTATTAACACTATTTTAATAAATCATGATTAATTTTAATAAAAAATTATTGTCCAAATATATTTTTTTAACTCAAATATCCTAAAATTTGTGAAAAACTTAATTTCATTATTTGCCTCCAAACATAAACCTGAAAATCGTGTCACCAATTCTGTTTCTTCCACCAACCTTACCAGCCCAAACCATTTTTCCAAAATTGAAATCAAAGTTTTTGATATTTCAAACAAAAAGAAAAAAAAAAAAATCTATATACCAACATTGATTATGTGGTAAATGCATAAAAAAAAATTAGTTAAAGGGCAATAAATCGATAATCATCAGCATTAACAATAGGTTGGTGACTCTGCAAGACAATAACCTTCAAACAAATTCCGCGAAACGCCCAACGCACTTTCATTCAAACCAAGTTTCAGATCCGACTCCTTCAAATTCAGATCTGTTTCGTTCCTTTTCGATCATCACCAGGTTAGTTGCTGCTTCCTAAACATTATAATCAATTTCTAGAATCAAAGTTTCATCATGGGTATGATCAAAACCTGTATATCCTCAAGGTTGCATTTTTATGGAATTTTTCCTGTTTGACTTGGACGGGGTAATTTTAGCTCAAATGGGTGTTTATGTCTCTCAGCTTCTGTCAAAGTAATGATCTTTTTATTCAGCTTCACGCTTGGTGACTATGAGCTGATTTGGGCCGATTTAAAATGGCAGTGCAGAACAAACCTTGAATGTGTATTTACCTATTCTTGTGTTGCAAAGGAAATTTTTCATTGATTTCTCTTATTATCTTTAAGTGCTACAGCAGCTTTGGGGCTTACCGTGATAATAGGCAGTTGAGGGGTTTGTTGCTTTTTCAATCAATTTCAATCTAAATTTTAAAGAGTTGTTATATTTTTCTCTATGCGTTCTCACCAGTTTGTATTGTAATATGATTTTGTTTAGATTTAGTCACCTACCAAGAAATTCTGATTTCTTGAACTGTACAGGTAAAGTTCTTGTCTTTAGTTTAATCCAAGCCATTCTATAGAGTGGGAGAGCTCTGGAGCTGGTTCTTTTTTTGAACCGAAATAAATAGAGCCTACTTTTATTTTCTCTGTATCAGTGGGTTCGCACGCGAAGGTTTGATCATAGGGGCAGGTTCTGTGCCTGAACAGCAGTCCATGCTCTAGCTGTGTTATGCACTGAAGTGTACTTATGTTGTTGGATTTGGTAAAACGTGATGATATTAAACATAAGTTGGATGGAAGAATACTTACATGGATAATAGGAGATGGTACAGAGTGAATTGGGTTCAGAGAATGGTGTCACAGGGGTTGATGATGTTGGCCTTGAAAGCCTAGGTCTGGGCATTCGTAGAGAACTTTCCTTTTCACGCTGGTGTGATGATGATGATGGTGATGGAAGCATCCATTTGGATCGGGAATTAGGTAATGTAGATGTTATTTTAGATGAGGGCTATGATTTTGAGTTACCCATTCCTCAAAAGAATGAGCTGCAGAGCAAAGCTTTAGACAGAGAGAGATTCTTTCACCAAAAGTTTCAGCAGAGGAGTATGCAAACAAACGGTATTGGTACCATGGATGATGATTTTGTTCACCGGAGAGGTAATGGACCCGAGAAATATGTATCTTTTGACATTGAGGACAAGTCTGAAGGAGGAACAAATGGAGTTGATTCCTACATTTCTGGGGATGTTGATGAATCATTGGATAAAAGCTCCCAGAATCCTATTAATTTAGCAAATATATTGAAGACATTGTTTTTGATACTTATGTGGTACACTTTCAGTCTCTTTTTGACAGTGTAAGTTCCTTGTTTACCCTTTTGTCATTGCTGGTGTATTTATCCTGTTTAGTGTTTCTGATGCAAGTCCTTTTTTCCTCCGTTTCTTATTCTAAAACATTTTGAACAGGTATAATAAAAGTCTATTGGGAGATCATATGGGAAAGTTCCCAGCTCCTTTTCTAATGAATACTATCCACTTCACAATGCAAGCTGCTTTCTCAAGATTTATCACCTGGTTTTGGTCTCATAGGTTTGAGACTAAAGTTGTCGTTTCTTGGAGGGATTACTTTTTGAGAGGTAAATATGCGGTTCCTGTATCTAATTCTTGTTATAATAGGTTTTAACTCTCCCCACCTCTTTATTATGTAGAAAAGGTATGTATTGCTGTATCTTCTAAATACATTTTCGGTAGTGATTTTTCATTACTTAATGACTGTTTTAAGTTATAAATCCGGATTAACTTCAGTTATATTTACACCGCTGGTTTTGATTGAAAATCATTTGTTATTTTTTGTGTGGTGATAACTGTTCTCAAAATAGGAGGAATTATTTTTCTCATTTTTTTTTTCTACTTGAACCTCCAGGTTCTAGTATCAGTTTGGTTCAAACTAATAACCTTTTTGTAGCTTGGAATAATGACGGACTCAAACATAGACACTTTCATGTTTGTAGGTTGAGTGTCTGTTTATGGTGTGAGACAAATTAGCTCAACTTATCACATTTTTCTACTCAAAAATTAAAATATCTGGCGCTTAATTTTGTGGAGCTACTTCCATATTTCTGTTTGTCAATATGGGAGCTTAGCTATATTCCAGCAAACAGCAATTATTGTTATTTGCTGCTCTGAGTATGCACAAATTTGCTAGCAATATGAATTGATAACTCCTAGGATGGTTGACTGTGCCATTTTTTCTGTTATTCTTTCTTATTTGTTTCTTTTGCTAACCTTATACCTTGAATCACACATTTTCAGCAAATTTCTCATCACTTATTACATTAACTTTTATATCAACTAATGCCACAGATGGACTTTGCCTTTAACAGTTGTACCAACTGCTTTTGGAACTGCAATGGATATTAACTTGAGCAATGCATCTCTAGTTTTCATCTCTGTCACGTTTGCTACAATGGTTTGTGACATTTCTCTTTTCATGAAGAATGAGATAGATATATGTTAATTTAATTCTATTTTGCTTTGTAGTGTTCATTAGATTTGATTCTACGTTTTACCTCGTTTTAATGGAAGCAAAGTAACTATTCTTCTTATTGAAAATTCCTTTTCTCTTGCAGTGTAAATCTGCTGCTCCAATTTTTCTCCTTCTGTTTGCTTTTGCTTTCAGGTGTGTTTCAGTCATTTTGCCTTCATAATCATTATAATTATATGATTCTTCTGGTTGCGTTAGGTTAAATGTTAAACATTCTAAAATGTAAGCAGGTGCATCAACAAGATAGTTTATAGGCTTTCTTTATTCATGAAAACACACTTTTTATCATGAAATCTTGCATAATCTCGAAGGCATTAGGTATGTGCTTTCATTTATCATTACTTTCAGCAATAGGTATTTATTCTGTGAAAAGGTGGAATTCTTTTAGAAATGCTTACAATTATATCAATTAAGAATTTATTTTCTACTTTTTGTTATATTTTGTCATGCTGCTTTCTTTCTTTCCCAAATGATTGCATGTTTGGTTATGCATCCTGTAGGTGATATATATATATATATATATATATATATATATATATATATATATATATATATATATATATATATATATTCATTTCTACCTGTTTTCTGACATCTTGTTTGTAAATTTTGGTTGGAAGGTTGGAGACACCAAGCTTTAGACTCTCAGGCATCATCTTAATCATCTCTTTTGGCATCTTATTAACAGGTATTATATCTTCCTTCACTTTTGTGGTAGTAAATATGTTAGGACTTTAAGAGTGTATGAAAGGAGGCAGAGAAATAAAATAAAATAAGCTGTTATAGGCTGATAGGCTGTTAGGAGGTTTAGGAGGTCTGTTGGGACCGTTGGGTGGTTAGTAGTTGGTTGTCAGGAAGGGTTAGCTTTATAAGGGGGCAGGGGTGTCATGGGACAGACATGTTTTTGCTTTGTAGTATCTTAGACAGGACCATTGCATCCTGTGAGAAGGGAAAGTGTTCCCTTGGAAGTGTTTGGCAGTATACCTTGAATTCTTTGTCTTCAAGAATAATAATACGAGGCTGTTTCAGTGTTTCCTGTGTGTTTGGTGTTGCCTAGTGTGTGTTCAGGATTTCTTGTTCCAAGAAATCTAACAAAATATGATAACTATTTTTAAGAGATGAAGGGAAGACTATTGGGTTAAACCTGATGAGAGCTTGGACAGATAAGTAAGGGATTTTAGGCAGGATGGGTGACTCCAAAGTGACGGCCTGTGCATGTGGTGTGGTAGCAGGGAGGTGGCATTTCAAGTACATTCTGCATGGGAGGATACATAAATGTAATGATGAGGGGATTGAGGGGTTAAGCAGGAATCGAGTGGTAAGATTTGGGAGGAAGGAGATATATTGAAGAACCTTTGGTATCTATCATAATGTGCTATTTTTATAGCGTTTATTTTCACAAGCACCTAGCCAGTTTTGCTGCCTACATGCTCAGTGATAAACTATAGAGCATGGTAATCTTCTGAGAATAAGCAGCATAGCTATCAAGGATTCTGAAGACTAAATTATACTTCTGATTCTTTTTTGGTGTGGAAGACTTTTCTTCAATTCCAAAATGAAATAGCATCTAGTAGAAGTTAGGATAGACATTTTATTCTTATAATTTAGTTTGAAGTTTAATCAACAGTGTTAGATATATTATATCTTTTATCTTTTAGTTAGTTTGTTATTATTTCTCATTTGTATTTTGGGCTTAGCCCATATTTCTTCTATTATAAATAGAGAACCCTATGTGTGTATTTTACACAAGGGAGATTAATCCAAATATAGTTTTCCACTATATTCAACAAACATAAATGTTTTCAGAATCTAAAACAACCAATAAACTCTTCATAATTTTGTTGGAAATTTCCACCAGTTAAAAGTATTGGGTTTTTCTGTTATGTTTTAGAATTAAACCAAAACTTGTTCAATTGCATTATATAAGATTTTGGAATTTATAGCACATTAAGAATTCAAACCTTCCATCTTTAATTTATTTTGGTGTGGTGCAGTTTCAAAAGAGACTGAGTTTGACTTCTGGGGGTTTGTTCTTGTTATGCTTGCTGCTGTTATGTCTGGGTTTCGTTGGTGTATGACTCAGATCCTTTTGCAGGTATTGTATTTGCATTTTCATTTCCATGTATACTTGATATCTAGATGTCTGTGGGCACAAAACAGACCCACAAACACATTAATGCTCTTACTCTTCCTGCTTTAGTCAACCATATATTCTGATACATTGCTTCATTTTATTGTATTGGAACCTGATTTGCATTCTTGCCATTCGTGTTGAACTGAAAACCAAATTGAAAGAAAGAAGCCTACGGTATGTTCCCTGCATAACTTCATGTCAATAATTTGTTGAGAATATTAATTTTATTAAATTGATATGATATATTGGATGAAATGTTTTGCTTAATTAAATAATTGGTTATTTAAATTTATTTATTGTGGTGGTTTTGGTTCATCAATTCATTAATCTGACATTAATTTCTGCCAGTTGACTATGCATTCTTTTTGCCCTTTCTGTAAATGTTAATTTATGTGACCAAATAGTGTAAATTGCTGGTTCAGAAAATGGTGCCTTATGCCTACGTATTTTAGACATTGAAGCTTTGAAAATACTAGTTACCATATAATTTAATAGCTATTTTTTTCTATGTAAAAGAAATAATTTGTATTGAGATTAAGAGAAATAATTTCAAAGAGCAAAGAGGACAAACAGTCCTCTTAAACAAAAGAAAAGAAAATATTGAAAAAGAGAAGAATGGTGCAGCTCTAAGATATTAATTGTACACCTATTGTTGGAATCTCCTTGCGATGAGGCATCAACAATGGTGACTTCAACTGTCAGAGAGATATTGCTTCTTTTGAAAGCTTGTACTGCCCTCTTAGTTTGTCCTTCAGCTCAGCAGCTAAATACATCTGTTACTTCACAGTAGATTTTATAATCCAAAATTAGATTAATAAAGCAGTTGGCTTCTAGCTGAAAAATTACGAGAGTCTTGTGTTTTCTTTGTATATGCACCTTCCATAAATTTTAAACCTGTTAGAATTTTAAATTGTGTCTTAAGTTACTTTACATAATTATTTGTATTTGGCCTTAGCCAATATTTTTTTATTATAAATACATTACCCTGTGTATTTTCTACACAAGGAAGATTAACCCTATTCCTAGTTTTCACTATATTCAACAAAATCAACTATCATGTAGACCACATAGATTTCCTACCTTGTTTAACTTGAAATCTGAATTTAATTGCAATCAATATATTTTTCAGTCCTGGAATCTTCCATTTTTAACACAAGGTTATTGATTATTAAGCTCCTTAAGAAATTAATAAGTGGGGTGTAGTTACTAAATAGAAAAAGATATGCAACTGATAACTTAATTACGCATCAGGAAATTGACTTTTTTCTTTTAATAAAAGAACATAATAGAATGAATACAAAATACTGGAAGAGGATCAGGAATCCTCCTTAAAGCCAAAAGGATAAATTGAAAAACCAAATCCTCAAGAGATTTAGAACACTCCAAGCATTGATGTGGGCCTTGAAGTTCTAAAATTATAGAGCCTAGTAATTATTTGAAGACTTAGCGAGGCTAATTTTTTATATTGACATATTCTAGTATTTTCATCTTTTTATATTCTGACTCCATCTAGCATTGAATCATTTTTCTTTGCTCAAGTTTACTTTCGAGTTAAGATTTTGTAAGTGCCGTTCTATTTTAACAAAAATATTTCATGCTTTTTTCAAATAATTTCAGGTCTGAAAAATCCAATTACCCTGATGAGCTATGTAACTCCAGTAATGGCAGTGGCAACTGCCCTTCTTTCCCTTGCTTTAGATCCATGGGATGAATTCCGAGAAAATCAGTACTTTGATAATTCAGTGCATATTACTCGAAGTTGCTTGCTGATGCTTCTTGGTGGTTCAATTGCCTTTCTTATGGTAAGGCTGTGTATTTCCTTCATGATACGTGTATATTATTTTGTTTCTCTTTCCTCCTAAGACTAAGTAGATGTCTAACAATTTTATGCTCGTTAGTTATTGTTTAATTTTACTTGTTACACCTGTCCTGAACAGGCTTTTGTTTACTGTCACATTGTTTAGCTTTAATCTTTCTTCTCACCTAAATTTGGATCCTGATCTTGCAGGTACTAACAGAATATGTTCTGATCTCAGTAACTAGTGCTGTTACAGTGACAATAGCTGGGGTTGTTAAGGAGGCAGTCACCATATTGGTATCAATTATATTTTTGATGATATTACCATTTGTTGATATAGTGTTTGTTGATATTGTTATCCAGTGTCCGTCCTCCCTCTTATTATTCAATCAAGCATTTCTATACTACCAAGTTCCACTTCTGTGATGTAAATGTATCAGGATTACTTTTTTTGCAGCGTATGCTTTCATATAACAATATTTATTACAATAGTTGCTGAGCTAAACACTGGGATTCATTTTAATATAAAAGGGAAAAAAATAGCATTCATGGAACTGTTAGTTATTTGCAAAACGAATTGCACAGGTTTTTCTCTCTTTTATTTACTCTTGTTAGTACATATAAGACAGAAATTGGCTAACGATCAGACGGACAGAAACCTTTAAACAAAGAAGTTTCATATCTTGGTTTGACTCTGATGTTGGAATCCATCTGTAATATTTTAAATTTATTGATTAGAGCTATAATTTTTGTTTCTACTTTAGTTGTTGTATTTAGATTGAATTAGGGTAATTTGTCAATTCCGTATTGCAGTATAGTTTTTGACATGTTAGTTTAGCTAGAGAACTAACTGATTCGTGAGTTTCAACATCTGCTCATAATACATAGATTTTCATTTATGCGTAGAATGCAATAAACATGTATTGTTCTACATTTCTACTCATATAGGGCTCTGTATCGAATGAATAGATGAATGGATATGTTTGTTTCCCCCTCACATCTGGGCTTTCTGCTTGTACATTTGAACTACTCTTCTGGTTTTATGGTGTTTTTTGTTTTTTGTAGGTTGCAGTGTTATACTTCCACGATCGATTCACTTGGTTGAAAGCATATGGTCTATTAATTATTTTGGTTGGTGTCAGTTTGTTTAATTGGTACAAGTAAGTCATCAGTCATAAAGCAGTCAAATCTGCATTCTTGTCTCAACTTTTAATTATTCTCCGATAACAATAAAATGCGTTATTTTCTAAGCTTTCTGCCACATTGAGGGGGACAATTGAATTGAGTAATTATTATAGTCTATATTCCCACTTCCAAAACTTGTAGGGTAGGTAGATATGGCTTAGAGCATAAAGAAGGAATGATTTTATTACATGATCTTTGTAGTTTATTTGCTTGTACTAATAGCTCGCACAGTTGGGAAGTTCAATGCCTTATCATATGTTTAGTGCTGAATTTTTCATGTGTAACCAATTTTATACTCAATTTATTATATGTAAAACAATGGATGCAAGTATTTTTTTTATCTAATAATACAACGTCAGAGCTTGAACAACAACCTGCTACTATGTATTTCTTCTTGTACACACACATACTATATTGTTTAAGGAAGCCATACTGGTGTTTCTCTAAGATGTTGTGATATGTCCTCTCAATTTAATGGCAGCCGTTGAGTGGTTCTGTTTTTTTTTTCTGAAAATCAGATACCTTAAGCTTCGGAAGGGCCATGCTGGTGGCAGTGACATGGTAGAACCTTCAATAGATTCTGCAGCCAAATATGTTATTCTTGAGGAGATGGACGAACAAGAAGATATTATCTGAAACCATTAACCAGCAAACATTTCAAAGCCAAAGTAAGCCTTTTCTCAGATGCCAGTTTAATGGCACAAATCATAGCATTATCTTTTATTAGTTCACAAATGAATATATTGTCTTTTAATCCAGAAACATACATGTTTCATGGTATCATAGATGAAAATGGAATCATGCAAGTTGAAGTTTAGATCATAGGATATTTCCCATTTCTACAATTTCTATGAAATATTTAGTGCATGTTAATTATGAAGTATAGATTCTATTTTGTCACTCAAATGTTAATACCTTTGAGAATTTTGCAGAAGTTACATTTTTGTCTTTATTGATTAAATTATTGGCTAACTATTCACTGAAGCCTGCTTTCATGACTTATATGTATATCGAAGCAATGTTCTCTAGAGACCAAAGGGCACATAATCTTCCAGCGACTTGCCAGTTGTTTTGCCACATTTCATCAAGAGACGCATGTTTATGTTCCCTTTTGGAATTGTGGTGTCCGAGTTTCTTTTGAAGTTTCATTGAGTGAACAATTCTTGGGATATAATGCTTGGTGTAAAAATATGTACTCAATCAGTGAAGAGATTTTGACACTGCTTGGTGTCAAAGTTCTTTTGAAGTTTGTAAGCCAACAACTTTTTGGGATATAATGCCTTTCTACGATCAACATCACTTATTCTGTAAAAATACGTACGCAATCTGTTGAGAGATTTAGACATATGTTGGCAGAACACGACAGATTGTGATTGATCAAATTTTATCATTTTTTCTTTCTAGTATGAAATTGTATTTTGATCATATTACCATAATTTTTGTTGTATATACTAAATCCAGTTCATTATTTCTTATCAACACAAATTGGTCTTGAATTTGAATTTCATTGTTATGATGGGAAAATAACTTAACATCAACTAGACCTTTATGCATTTATTGTAACATCTATGCTTAGGATCTCTAGACTTCCTAGTTGGAAGTAAACGAATGACTTAATTGTTTATTTAGTATCCAGTTTTGCTTTAGTGTGTCAATTAGGTCCAATTTTTGAAAAGAGTGTCAAATGTGTTTTTATTTCGTAAATTTTGCATCAACGAAGTCCTTTTTGTTAAATAGAAACAAATGGAGTTAGTTATGTACTGACATGGCAAAAAAGTTAACAACTTTTTTCTCTCCTTTGTTCCTATGTGTTTATATGTTTCTCTCTTTTCTCTGCGTCCATCTTCAGTTAATGAAAGTTTAAATCATTTAATTTTTTATTTTCTTCTGAAATAAGTTCTTAATAAAAAGTTTATTTGATTAGTGTTTAAGTAATTTTTGATTTCAACTTTACTCAAGAACTCCAAGAATTGATTGTAAAGTACAAAAACGAGCAATCGTAAACAAGGCTTGCAATTAGGGTTTGGAAACAAAATAGATTGAAACTGGTGTCTATAACTAAAGAAATTGCTTATAGTTTCCCCTTGATTTGTCACAAGCTCGTAGCCAGATAAGCCTTTAGCGACATTCTCCTCTTACGTTGCCTTCTTCGTAATGAGGTTTCTTCTTCCTCATGTGTTCCCCTTTTCTCCTTCTCCCAATATGCGAGCCATACCTTTCACCTGAAGCACTACCAGTTGAATCGCCTACGACAACCACACTAGCTTTCATCGGTTGTGTTCATCGTTGCGCCGAGCCCGTTTGACGGTGACACCATTCCATTTTTCTTCTACTAAGCCCCAAATCGGGATCCTCGCGTAGCCTCCACCGAAGACAACATCGCGCCGCTCGGGGCTTCAATCGTGACCACACCAGTCCTCCTCCATGTCACCAACAATTTTCCCCTCTGTAGCACCACCGCCATTTTAGTGGTGATTGGAGGTGGCCACTGACCATTGACACTCTTATGTTTGCCTTCTGTGTGATTTGACTCTCTGATCATATTAACATGTCTTTTGGTGTTCTTTTTCTCAGAGTAGGTTGATTTTTGTTGAGAAAAATTTGATCTTTTTCAAATAGGCACGGATGAAAGCGACAACAAGGCATCGAGTTTATCTTTTCTGCAAGAAAGTGGGAGCGTGGTTCGAGGTTTAGAGCAAGCGAAGGAGGTTGGGGAAAATGTTGGGGGTTTGAGAAGTGAGGAGGGGTGCAGTGGGGTTACTGTGAATTGGGATGGGTTTTCTAGCATTAAAAACCAATGTTTGGGTGATGAAGGGGCTGTTAACGTTGTCAATAATAGTAATGTATTAGAGGCCAAGGTTTCGGTTGTGAGTGGAAACGATTGTCAAGTTTTGGCTGATTCTGAGGTGAATGGGATGTCCTCTTGGTTGGGAATGCAAGAAAGTGATATGAGCACTATGTTTTCTAGTGATGGAACTGAGAAGCTAGACTATGATTATGCATCTAAGATGGAAAATACTATTGTTTTAAGTTGTAGGAGATATCTGGGGATAGTGAAGAGGAATTTTTGGGAAGAATAAAGAAGATGGAAATCTAATAGAATCTTTTCAGTTTTGCCATATTTTTTTGTAATTCTTTTTAGAGATGAAATAATTACTTTCTTTTTTCAATTTCTGGTGAATGAGAGAGAAGAGAAAGAAACATATGGGGCAGAGGATTTCGATTTCTGGTGAATGAGAGAGAAGAGAGGGAAACATATGAGGGCAGAGGAGAGAGAAAAAAAGTTGTTGACTTTTTTGTCATGTCAACACATAATTAACTCCGTTTGTTTCTATTTAACGGAAGAGACTTCATTGACGCAAAATTTACGAAGTGGGGACACATTTGACACTTCTTTCAAAGGTATGACCAAATTGACACACTTGAGCGAAATTGGGGACAAAATAAGCAATTAAGCCTAAAAGAATATGCATATGGACATGCAGAGCCAAATGTATCTTATGAAGATGACCTTCAATGATTTTCTCAATCTTCTATGTGTTTAGTAGGTTTCTTTCAATCTTCATCTCGCTGCACATTCTCCACAAATGGATAGTGGTATGTTTGTAGAAGACACTTTGATATCCAAGTTAGCAGGGTTTGTCAAATAACAATTGATATTGTAAAAAATGAACTTTCATTATTTACCTCAATGAGTGTACTATTTATAGGATAATTATGGATTTGAGTCTTCACCTATATGAGTTTGGATGGGTCACGACTCATTTATCTCAGGAGTCAGTTTCATAATGTGCTAAGTTAAAAAAAATAGGCTAGGTTAGGGCTAGGTCAGCTTATGTTAGGGTAAATCAGGTTGACTTGTGGCTGGATAGTATAGGTCGTGTACAATACATTAGCCCCAAGTCTTCTTATGACTGGAAGGTATGTGAAGAACTTCAATAAGTTCGATAAAATAGTTGTAGCTTGTTGGTTGTTGACTTACGAAATGTGATACTGATAGTTGGTGCTTTGTAATATCTTGTACTACAGAGCGAATATAAAGAGAAGCAAAGAAAATTTGTATTTTGCAAAAAGAATTGTATCTTTATAGAAACCTTACAGATATAATACCTCCCAACCTTGATAAGCATATTAATGAAGATGTTTGAATGATTGAATGTAGGGTCTGACTAGATGTGAGTTTCCAGAAAGTTGCCTTTCATTTAATACTCGTCTCTGAGTTGTTAATCTAGGTCACGAAGATCCAAAGCCAAGGTAGCTGACACACGAATCTGTTATTGATAGTAAAGGTAGGTGACACCCAAGAGTTGTTAAACTTAAGTATGGTAAAGTAGATGACACATAGGAGTCATTTGAAAGGTCAACCAAGACCATCAGGGTAGGTGGCAAGAAACTGTATGAAAGGTTCAACCAGGACCACTTGGGTAAGTGGCAAGGAATTGTATGGAAGGTTCAAACATGACCTCTTGGATAGGCGGCAAGAAATTGCATGGAAGGTTCAACCAGAATTGTTGGGTAAGCGATAAGGAACTACATAGAAAGTTCAACCAGAACCGTCTAGGTAGGTGGTAGGGAGTTGTATTGAAGGTTGCACAAGGATTTGCTTAACGGTGGCAGGGGAACTTTTTCTCTTGCAAAATAGTCAAAAATGAGGTTTGAAAGTGAGAACATTTGTTTTATAGATGAAGCCGGGATGTTCCAAGCCATCTTAAGCAATGGTCCTTATAGATAGAAATGTGTCAATCCACCATAGGGTGAGATGTTCCAAGTCAACATAGGCATGTAGAAGCCAAGCAATTGATGAGGCTTGAAGAACTGAGTATCAGGGTACTAAAAATGAAAAGTGAGGAGTTAATATGTTCATTATAAGAAAATCAATTGACATTCACCTATTTTGGTATTGTGGGATGTGATGTATTAGTGTTGTTAGACAACATGGATACTTTCATTAGGGAGAAGACTTCCAATTGCAAAAATTGACGCATTTAAGAAAAATGCACTTTCTGATTGACTTAATTGTGAAAATTGGTACATGGGGTGTTATGCGACAACTATCAATTGTGTCACAAACACATATCTTTCTCCATCAAATGGTGAGGATGTCAACTTCATTTCAAAACAAAACTCTCGAAGGACCATTGTTTAATATGGCTTGAAACATCCCGACTTCATCTATAAAACACAAAGGTTCTTACTTTTAAACCTCATTTTTTACTATTTTGCAGGAAAAAAAGTTCCCTTCAATATAGTTCCATGTCGCCTACTCCAACAGTCCTGGTTGAACCATCCATGAATTTTCTTCTCCATACATGGTGATCCTAGTTAAGCATTCCATGCAGTTCCCTGCTGCCTACCTAAAAGTCCTAGTTAAACCTTCCATGAAGTTTTCTATCGCCTACTTAACAACAGGCTTTGTTGAACCTTCCATGCAGTTCCCTACTATCTACCCAAGCTATCCTGGTTGAACCTTCCATACAATTTGCTGTCACCTACCCAAGTGATCCTGGTTAAACCTTTCAAATGACTCTTGTGTGCCATCCACTTTACTATGCCTTAGTTTAAGAACTCCTAGGTGCCACCTACCTTTACTTTTAATAACATATTTGTGTGTCAGGTACCCTGGCTTTGGATCTCTGTGACACATATTAACAACTCTAAGATGAGTATTGAATGAGAAGAAACTTCCTTGTAACTCACATCTAGTCAAATCCTACATCTGATAATGGTTGAAAAATCATTATTTTTATACTTAATTTTGACATTAAAAACACCCTTTATGACTTAGAAACTAGTTTGAAATCATGTTTTTGCTTAAGTTGTGGAAATAAGAGAGTTGAATGGGTTTTATGCTTGTTTTTCATTGTTTTGACAAGAATTAAGATGAATTGGATGAAGAAGTTGAAGTAGAAAGGAGTTGGACTCAGGAAAGGAGGGAAAATTGCACAAAAGAACAATCGCAGCCACCGCTGAGCGCCAAGCTTGCTGTTGAGTTCTCTGTCTGACGCTTAAGCACCATCGCTGACGGCTAATCCAAGTATCGCAGTCACCGCTAAGCGGAATTTCTACCGCTGAGCGCTAGAGTCTACTATATTATGAGTGCCACACTTACCGTTGAGCGCTGTAGACTTGGGCCTGGGCCATTTTTCTATTATTTTTATAAACTATATAAGGGTTTAGTTGACCTAGGGTTCACATTTTTGGATAGAAAGAGGCGAAATTACACTCCTTTCACCCCTCAGAGGCGGATTTTGGATGCGGAAGCTCCGATCTTCAACTTTTAGGGTTCTATCTTTCATTCTTTTCATCTAGTTTCACCATGTCTATGGTGAACTAAACATTCATTGTTGTTGGGAAACGATGTAATCCTTTGAAACTATCATGTATTGAATTGATTCTTATTATAAAATGTTTTACTTCATTAATTGTTAGGGTTTTTCCTCTTTACTCTATGCATGCTTTGTTTAACTCATTCAATTGCATGATTATTGATTTTGTCACTATGGACACATATGAGAAAATCTAGAACTGGAGAAATTCTCCCAAAAGTAATATTACCTAGACATAGGGATAGGAGGGTTGGTTGCCTTTAAGCTTCTGTGCGACTGTAATGCATGATTAATTGCTAGGGAGACAAGACATTGTGAACTAGTAATTAGGAGTAGGCTTTCTTCACCGAGGCATCGAGTTTAAGGTAAATTAGAAAGTGACATTAACATTAATGAAGAAGTTGAATTCATAAATACATGAGAGTGGATAGGATAACTCGGAAATCCCAACAACATAATCATTCATTATTTTATATGAATCACCTTTGCATCTTTCAATCCAATTGATCAACACTTGCATTCATATTTATTTTCCGCAATATAAACACAATGATTTCGTTTACAAGTCCTAATTAATCAAGAAATCATATGAATATTTAGGCCGTGAATCTCTAGGGAAACAATACTTGGTCTTACCAATTATTATTACTTTATACAATTCGGTACACTTGCTGAAGTGTTAAGAAGTTTTTGGCGCCGTTGCCGGGGACTCGTGGTTTAACTATTCTATTTGTATGATTATTGATTAACTTTGACTTGATTTTTATATTTTTTATCTTTTTATTTTATCTTTTTATCTTTTTTTTTATCTTTTTGTGCTAACAATTGTTTCTAGGGTTTAGTTTTCTTGTGTATGCAGGATACAATTCGTACTAGGAGCAACAAAATTTCGGAACCTCTTCTTGAAGGATTGGACGAGAGTAGAAGGAGGAGGAGAATTCGAACATCGAGAGAATTATTTCCTCCTCCGGAGATACTTTTGCAACCCTCACCACAAAGGTCTGAACAGAGCATTGAAGAGATGGTCGCTCTCGCGGATTACACCACTGTTGTTTGCCCTCATCACTTTAACAACATTGCTAGGCCGAGAGTCAATGCTACAAATATGGAGGTGAAACCGACGTTGATACAATTGGTGAAGAGCAACCTATTTAATGGACTGTCACATGAAATTCCATATGAACATCTAACCACATTCAACGAGATTTGCAACATTGTGAAGATCAATGGTGTGTCGGATGATGCTATAAAGCTTAGTTTGTTTCCTTTCTCAGTGGGAGGCAATGCTAAGTTATGGTTGAATTCTTTCTCGGAGGATAGCTTTACTGAGTGGGAAGATGTGGTTTCAAACTTTCTAAACAAGTACTTCCACAGTCTAAAATCAACAAAGGGAAGCAAGAAATTTCCTCTTTCAGGCAAGGTATGGAGGAAACACTAGGTTAAGCATGGGATAGATACAAGAGCTTGTTGAGAAAAACGCCCACGTATGGCTTTGATGAAGCAACAATAGTCATTCTTTTCCTTGGAGGTCTTGGTTCACAAACCAAATTGATGCTAGATGCCTTAGTTGGAGGTAATATCAAGTGTAAAACTCCAGAGGAAGCTTTTGAATTGATAGACAACATGGCTACTAATGACAACGAGATGCATAGTGAAAGAGGAGCTCCACCTCAACAGAAGGGAGTCCTACAATTGCAATCTCAAGATGCCTTGCTTGCACAAAATAAAATCATAACTCAACAGTTGGAGAATTTGAAAAAGACACTTGCTCAGTTGCCAAAGGAGCTGAAGAACGTTTCACAAGTTCAACAACAACTCTGTGAATTATGTGGTGGTGACCATATCAATGGTCAATGTGCTTTTCTAGTAGAGGTCCTAGAAGATGTCAATTTTATGGGCAATCAATTCCAAAATCAATTCCAATACCGCCAAGGGAACTTCAACCAAGGATGGAAACCTCATTCAAGCATGGGTCAAGGTCAAAATGGACAAGCTGGACAAGCAGGACAATTTAATAGACCACAACAACAACTATCACTGTAGCAACAAGTCTCTGCATTAAATGAGAGATCAACAAAGCTAGAAGACACTCTTCAACAATTTATGCAGGTGACTATCTCCAATCACAAGAGCACTGAAGCTACTATAAGAAATTTGGAGATATAGGTTGGCCAATTGGCTAAGAAGTTGGAGGAGATGCCTTACTGGAGTTTTGGGGCTAATACTGAAACTAACCCTAAGGAGGAGTGCAATGCCATTATGACTAGAAGTGACAAGATTTTAGATGAGAGAAAAGATGGGAGAAAAAAGAAAGTTGAGTTGAGTAAAAAAGAAGAAGAAAAAAAGAAAGAAGACGCAGAACAGAGAAAAAAAGAAAAAGATGTTGAAAAACCCCTTCCATATCCAAAGATTTATTCAAGGAAGGAGAAAGAAAAAAAGCTGGAGCGGTTCATGGAGATTTTTAAGAAACTGGAGATCACCATACCCTTCTCTGAAGCTTTGCAACAAATGCCTTCATATGCTAAATTTTTGAAGGAACTCCTCACTAAAAAGAAGAAATATCTAGATGAGAAAACAATTGAAGTGCAGGGTAATTACAGTGCCATATTGCAGAAGACGCTACCTCCCAAATTCAAAGATCCGAAGAGTTTCACCATCCCTTGCATCATTGGGGATCATGATATTGAGAAGGTCCTAGTTGACTTAGGGGCTAGCATCAATTTGATGCCCTTATCTATGCTAAAAAAGATTGGTGGTTTTGAGGTCAAATCTACAAGAATAACCTTGCAAATGACAGATAGATCCATCAGGCATCCTTATGGTGTAGTGGAAGACGTGGTGGTTAAAATTGATAAGCTCCAACTTCCTGTTGATTTTGTTGTAATGGACATGGGCGAAGAGGTAGAGATACCTCTCATTCTTGGAAGACCATTTATGAAGACAACCAAAGTTGTCATTCATGTGGATGAGGGAACTGTGCAATTGAAAGACCAAGATGAAGATATAACTTTTAATGTCTTTGATAAGGTGCAGCCAATACAAGTAACAAAGACGAGTCCTAAAGCTAAAGACGAAGTTTTCTCAGTGACTAGTCTACCTGATAAAGCTGCCAAGACGGTCAAGAGGAATCATAGTTGTTGCTTTCCAAGGCTGGAGGAAGATGATGGAGATAAGGAAGAAAAACTCGTTCACCATGACTTTGTGATGGAAAATAATGAACCCTACCTTGGCAAACCAGTGAAATTCAAGAACAGGTTATGGGTTATCAAGGATATAAAGGCAAATGAAATTCTTGAGATTGAGGCTCCTTACTCTAGAAGAGTCAAGTTGGTGACAAGAAAGATGTTGAGATTATGTTGGTGTCATGAAAGGAAGAAGCATATCAACATTGAAAATCAAACTTGAGCTTTATTGGGTCAAGCTAGTGACGTTAAAGAAGCGCTTACTGAGAGACAACCCAGCTTTCTAAACCTATCTTTTTAATTTATGTTTGTTTTTCTGTTTTTAGTATAGGATTTGATGTACTTGGCTTAAAACTTTATCTGTGATGCAATGGTTTGTTGATGCTATGATGTTTGTGATGAGTATTGCTCTATGATGCTGATTATATTGATTGATGTTGAGATGATGCATGATGTTGATATATAGGTGGTTGCTCATAATATTGTGAGACAAATGCATGATGATTTTTGATTGTGTTACTAAGCAGGATGTTTATCTAAATGCTGGAACTTGAATTAGCCTTTGTGAGGATTGAACTCCAGAGTTTTTGTGAATGATTGCTATTACTTTGAAATCATGAATGACTTTGCCCAAGTTTCTATGATTGAATCACTTGCTTGTATGTGTCATATGCTCAAGGCCATCTTTTGTTATCCCTTTTTAGCCAATGCATGATTTTAGCCCAATAAAAGAGAGCACAATGCGTTCTATCCTTTGAACCTTTAGCCTTGAACATAATATGAAAACCCTTTTTGAAAATCTTTACCTTGAGTTAAGTTGAGAATATTTATGGTATTGATAAAGGTTCAAGTTTGGGGTTGTTGGGAAATTTGAAAAAAAAGAAAATAATTAAGCATTGAGCTAAGTGTTGAGCAAATGAAAAGCAAAAGAAAAAGGAAAGAAAAGAAAGAAAAAGAAAAGCTCAATGTAAGGGAAAGTTGGGAATAAGTAAAAATGATTGTCATGAAAGTATGAATGACTCTCTTAACTCAAGGATTTTGTGATCCAGAAAAACCAATTTTCTTCTTAGCCCAGCCACATTATAAGCCATAGAAAAGTCCTTGTGATGATGCTTGCTTGTGAGTGTATTTGATTGTGGTTGAATGAAAGACAAATTTGATTCATGTGACATTGTGATAGTAGAGTGAATGAGTGACCTCTATATACACTTGTGTGATTGAGTGAAACACTTTATCTGGTGAGGAATGATTCCATGAGCGCATGATTACATCTATGCTTAGTTAATTGATCATTCATGAAAATAACATTTGTTGGATATTATGTGATTATGTGAACACCATGATGAGTTATTCTGAATCAAGGCCTGTGTGTATCTTGACTGAATTCTATTTGATGAGCTTATTTGAGTAATTAATTGTCTTGAAAGAAAGAGTTTTTGAATTTGTTGAACCATTGTATTGATTGGTGGAAGACTGAGTTACATCTTGTTTGCTTGAGGACAAACAAAGTTCTAAGTTTGGGGTTGTGATAACGGTTGAAAAACCGTTATTTTTATACTTAATTTTGACATTAAAAACAGCCTTTATGACTTAGAAACTAGTTTGAAATCATGTTTTTGCTTAAGTTGTGGAAATAAGAGAGTTGGATGGGTTTTATGCTTGCTTTTCCTTGTTTTGACAGAAATTAAGATGAATTGGATGAAGAAGTTGAAGTAGCAAGGAGTTGGACTCAGGAAAGGAGGGAAAATTGCACAAAAGAAGAATCGCAGCCACCGTTGAGCACCATTTTCACCTCTGAGCGCCAAGCTTGCTGTTGAGTTCTCTGTCTGACGCTTAAGCGCCATCGCTGAGGGCTAATCCAAGTATCATAGTCACCGGTGAGGGGCATTTCTACCGCTGAGCGCCATAGTCTACTGTATTCTGAGTGTCGCACTTACCGCTGAGCGCAATTCCTATCGTTGAAGGCTGTAGACTTGGGCCTGGGCCAGTTTTCTGTTATTCTTATAAACTATATAAGGGTTTAGTCGACTTAGGGTCCACATCTTTGGACAGAAAGAGGTGAAATTACACTTCTTTCACCTCTCAGAGGCGGATTTTGGATGCGAAAGCTTCGATCTTCAACTTTTAGGGTTCTATCTTTCATTCTTTTCATTATTTTCTTCTAGTTTCACCATGTCTATGGTGAAGTAAACCTCCATTATTGTTGGGGAAACGATGTAATCCTTTGAAACTATCATGTATCGAATTGATTCTTATTATAAAATGCTTTACTTTATTAATTGTTAGGGTTTTTCCTCTTTACTCTATGCATGCTTTGTTTAACTCATTCAATTGCATGATTATTGATTTTGTCACTATGGATACATATGAGAAAATCTAGAACTGGAGAAATTCTCCCAAAAGCAATATTACCTAGACATAGGGATAGGAGGGTTGGTTGCCTTTAAGCTTCTGTGCGAATGTAATGCATGATTAATTGCTAGAGAGACAAGACATTGTGAACTAGTAATTAGGAGTAGGCTTTCTGCACCGAGACATCGGGTTTAAGGTAAATTAGAAAGTGGCATTAACATTAATGAAGAAGATGAATTCATAAATACATGAGAGTGGATAGGATAACTCGGAAACCCCAACAACATAATCATTCATTATTTTATATTAATCACCTTTGCATCTTTCAATCCAATTGATCAACACTTGCATTCATATTTTTTTTCCCGCAATATAAACACAATGATTTCGTTTACAAGTCCTAATTAATCAAGAAATCATATGAATGTTTAGGCCGTGAGTCTCTAAGGAAACGATACTTGGTCTTACCAATTATTATTACTTGATAGGATTCGGTACACTTGCCGAAGTGTTAACAACATCCCATCATTCAAACCTCTTCTTCGCTACATTTCTTGAGACTGGGGTTACTACACCTGTAATGTTATCAATAAAGATACAAATTTTCTTTGCAAAATATAAATTTTCTTTGCTTTTCTTTGCATTCGCTCTACAATTTAGGACGATTGTCGAGTACCAACTATTAGTATAACATTTTGTATGTCAAGTAACGTCCAACTACAATTGTTTTTAATGAACCTAGTGACGTTCTTCACATACTTTCAAGTCATAAAAAGATTGGGGGGCTAATGTACTATACACTGCCTGATGCTACCTGACCACAAGCCGACCTGATTTACTTGGACATAAGCCAACTTGGCCTCACATACTCTAATGATGTATGATTAATTTGAAAAAGAGAATGATATTATTATTTTCATTCATGGTAATTACATTCTCCTTACCTCTGTTTGTAGAAATCTAATTCTAAAAAGGAAAATAAGAAAACAAAATAATCTAGAAGATCATACACATATTTTCTTTAATTAAGAAGATTATATAGATATTTTCTCTAATTGAAAAGATTCTATGGATATTTCCTCTAATTACAACACTAGCCCTCGAGTTGGTAAATGAATATCAATGCTTCCCAACTTGCCTACAAGATCTATAAATCTACCTAGAGGGAGCCTTTTTGTGAAAATGTCTACTATCTGAAGTTCTGTAGGAATATGAGTTGTACTCACAAAGCCTCCATCTATATTATCTTTGATGAAATGCTTGTCAATCTCAATGTGTTTGGTCCTATCATGTTGTACTGGATTATGGGCCATGCTCATGACAAACTTATTGTCACCATGTGATTGCTCAGGGCTATCCACCTTGACTTTAAGATCATCCAAAATGACTTTCATCCAGAGTCCTTCACACATTCCTTGAGTAAGAGCTAAGAATTTAGCTTCTGCACTAGAATGAGATACTCTATCTTGCTTTTCGTTCCTTTATATTACCATACTATCTCCAAGAAATAGAGAATACCTAGAAGTAGATTTTCTGTCAGTAATAGAACTTGCATAGTCTGTATCAGTATATATTTTCATAGTCAATGTGTCTTCCTTTTTGAATAATAACCCCTTTCTTAGACTTTACATCAAGTATTGGAGAATTTTGTCAATTGCTTGCATATGTCTCTCTCTTGGGTCATGCATAAATTGGTTCACTACACTAACTGCATAAACAATGTATATTCTTGTTTGTAATAGATAAATCAATTTTCCTACCAATCTCTAATATTGGGTCTTTTCTACAAGAGCACTTTCCTCACTCCCAATTCTGTGATTATGTTCTACAGGAACTGTTAAGGTTCTACATCCCAGTATTCATGTTTCTTTGAGGAGATCAAGTACATATTTCCTTTGGGAAATGAAAATTCCGTTCTTGGACTAAACAATCTCTATTTCAAGAAAATATTTGAGTTTTCCTAGGTCTTTCATTTCAAATTGGGCTACCAATTTTTCTTTTAACGCTAATTTTTCTGTTTCATCATCTCCTGCAATAATCATATCATCCACATAGACAAGCAATAAAGTGAATTTACCTATAGAAGAGTGTTTTATGAATAGAGTATGATCTCCTTGGCTTTGTTTGTATCCCAAGGAAACCATGACTTTTGTAAATCTTCCAAACCATGCTTTGGGAGTTTGCTTAAGACCATACAATGCTTTCTTTAGGAGGCACACCTTGTTTCTTTCGTTTTTCACTTCAAAACCTAGGGAAATTTCCATGTACACTTCCTCTTCTAGATTTCCATGAAGGAAGACATTCTTTACATCCAACTGGTGTAAGTCCCGTCCAAATGAGCAGTCAAGCGAGAACAACTCTAAGTGTATTCATCTTTTCCACTAAGGTAAATGTCTCCTCATAATCAATCTCATAAGTTTGGGTATATCCTTTTGCCACCAATCTAGATTTATATCTTTCTATTGTCCCATCTGCCTTATGTTTCACTATGAATATCAATCTATACCCTATTTCCTTCTTGTTTCTTGGCTTATAAAAAATATTTCAAGTTGAATTTGTTTCTAATGCATTCATCTTTTCTTTCATAGCTTGATTCCAATGTTCAAGTTTCATGGCCTCCTAGATTAAGGTAGGAATTTATGTGGCATCAATGGTAGAAATAAAGCTTTTGTGCTTATCAGAGAGATTATTAGTGCAAACATAATGAGAAATAGGATATTTAGCACATGATATTCTTTCTTTTCTCAATGCAATGTACAAATTCTCAATAATACTTACCTCCTCCTCACTGATATCTTCAGGGCTCCTCTCCTCTGGACTAGACAATTTTTCTTGATCCAGAGTTGATGTGGGTTGTTTTCTTCTTTCATATTTTTTGCCAAATATCCTGCTTTTAATGTCATAGCATGCAACAAAATCCTTTTTTAATAGGAAAGTACTCTCTAAATCATCCCATATTTCTTTGGCAGAAGAATGAAACATATATTTTTTTACTTATCTTAAGAATCATGGACTGCCGCATCCAAGTCATAATTAGTGAATCTTCATTGTCCCAAATTGGAAAATGAGTGTCATCTAGTCTTAGTCCACCTCTATCTATGTGATATAATCTTGAACATCCCTTTAGAATCCTTTGAATATATTGGCTCCATTGTAGGAAATTCTGACCATCCAACCGATAGGAACCCACCATATTGGGTAGATCATTAGGACCCAAAAGAATAATTTTTACTTCAAACATCACGTAGAACGCAATCAGGTGTCTCTAGTGCCTTATTCGAGGCGACAACGACAATGGATTACACCGGGAAAAGGAGTATAACTTAAAACTCATATCTACTCAAATGTCGGCCAAACGAGACATCACCGACTCGTGGAACGAACTCGGGAGGCTTTGGTGACCTTGTCTGTGATGGCGGCGGCGAGTGGGTCTCGCCAAAACTAGACGTACACGTGCCGACAATGGTGGTGGTGCGTGGCGGCGCATGGCGACTTCTTTCCTGAAGCGATTTCTAGTGTTGTGATCACCGGAGTTGGGTGCACCTTTCTGCCCTATCAACGACCTTGATCGGCTACTGTAGTAGCCGCGATGGTGGGACAGGGGCAAGAGTGGCTACTGTTTTAGGGAAAACGGATCTCCCAAGATCGAGATTTTTGATGCCAACTTGAAGAAGAGAATGATTTTATTATTTTCATTCATGGTAATTACATTCTTCTTACCTCTATTTGTAGCAATCTAATCTTCTAGAAAGGGAAATAAGGAAATAAAATAATATAAAAAATCATATACATGTTTTCTCTAATTAGGAAGATTCTATAGATATCTTCTCTAGTTGAGAAGATTCTATAAATATTTTCTATAATTACTACAGATTATTTAACTTAGCACATTCTGAATCAGACAATTAACTTATTACGTGAATGAGTCACAACTCACCCAACCCATATAGATGAAGGCTCATAAATCCATAATTATTTTATAAATAGTACATTCATGGAAGTAAATAATGGGAGTTCATTGTTTATCGTATCCATTGTTATCTGACAAACCTTATTAACTTGGATGCCAAAGTGTTTTTTGTAGACACACCACCATCCATCCATGGAGGACGAGTACGAAAGAGAGGATGGAAGGAAACCCACTCGACACATAGAAGATTGAGGAAGTTCATAAAATCCATCATTTTTAGGGTACATTCAACTCCATAAGTCCAACATCACTTAAGCATTCTTTGGCCAACAAAAGTGTTTACTTATTCTGGGATCGTTGTGTACCACTTGAAATTTTTACTTATTCCAATAATGTTGAAGAAATCAAAGAATCATCCGTCACTATCAAGCAATCTTTCTCTCAATTTCAAGAATGCAACTGAATTGATGCATAATTTGTATGCAATGAGTCGAGAAAAGTATAATGCCCCAACTCCATGATCCCACTGGGATAAATGAAAAAAAGAACTCCTTGATACCAAACATACATGGGGTTCTAACAAAATCTCTTTTACATTGAAATCGGTTTTACCTTGAATCCAGAGGAAAGTAGTAATTGATAAGATGAGCAATAAACATTTTAGATATTAATCAGTTCGATCGACAATGTCACAATAATTTCTTGAAGATGGATCCTTCAACCAAAGTCCTTCAAATTTTATTAACCAATCAATAATTACTGGGATCATTATACAACACACGCTTTTAAATTGGCCAAATTTCAGAGACACAATAATTAAACAAGCGCTTAAATTAAGCAATTAAATAAAACAGAGCTAAGCTGCATGTGGAGGAAACTAAGAACCACCCTACGAAGGAACTGAGACACCAAGAGGCTCTGTGAGAGCAAGAGTTCTAGCAGCCATGGGGGACTACACCACCAGCTAGCTTCCCTGCTTAGCCACTGACATAAAGAAAAACATGTGTTTTTGATTTATTAAATATCAAGGGAAAAAGAGTCCAGTACTTACTATACAATCATACTTTAATTCACAAACCATAACTATAATTTACATCTTTGGTTTGATAAAAAAATCACAACTTGGAATTAAGTCCAACGAGTTAATCTCATGCTTCATTTGTAATGCTTAGATCTCCTAAACTATAACTACCGACTGGATAAGAGAACATTTACCAACAAAACTAATCAAAGAAACTGACATTCATTAATGAAATTGATGAACGGCATTTTAAACCAACACCGGAGAAAAATGTAGCAGAATAGTATCACACTAAGTGAACCACAAATACTTGGGGCACTCTTGTATGATCAAGTTACAATTTTGGGGTTCATACCAAGGGAAAATCCCATTAATTGTTGGCAACTTCTTGAGTTCTAGCCAACTAAGATTTGGAAACAATAAATGCTTGGCATGATTATCATCAACCGCCACCCCAGAACCTTCTTCTTCATTTGTAGCTTTATCTTCAAATTTAACAATCTGCTCTAGTTGAGGGCAAGATTCTACATCTAGTAAATTCAGCGAAGAGCATTGACAAGCCACAGAATATGGGAATATAAACTTCAATTTGTTGCATGTTTTGATTTTAATGCTACGAACTTTTGGAAGACAAACATGTTGGAAGGGAGCAGATATATTTTCAACTTGTCCTTCCTCTGAACCGAAAAAGAATATTTCTTCCAATTCATTGCAATCCTCTACACTCACACTTTCCAACTCTGGCAGGCTTCTTACAATGGTGAAGGAAAAGATTGTCTTCAATTTGTCGCATCTTTCGATTTGGATATTATGTAGTGTGGGGAAGTAGATTTGTTGGGAAGAAGTTGACAGGTTTCTCAGTGGTTTTGCTTCTGAATAAATTATATCCTCCATTTCATTGCAGTCCAGTACAAACAGTTTTTTTAACTTTGGAAATCTTGATAAAGTGACTGTAGAGAAAATGTTTTTCATTTTGCTGCATCGCCTGATCACGATACTTCCAAGTTTTGGGAATCTAACTTCTTTTGGAGGACCTGATAGGTTTCTAGATTGCGTTGCTTCCATTGAATATGGAGAAATTATAGCCTCCAAATTGTTGCAGTTGTCAACAAAAAGGGATTCCAAGTTTGGTAATCTGGATACAATGCATAGAAAGAAGATTGTTTTCAATTTGTTGCATTCCTCAACCCAAATACTTTGTAGCTTAGGGAAACATTTGTTGTGGCAAGGATTAAGGAAGTTTTTATTCTGTCCTACTTTCCTTGAACCTAAAGAAATTATTTCCTCCCATTCATTGCATCCTGTTACATTTAGATGTCGTAACTTGGGTAGGCTAGTAACTGTTGCACAAAATATTGTTTTCAGTTTGTTGCATTTTTCAATATAAACTGATTCCAGCTTAGGGAAAAAAACTTTTTGGCAAGCTCCTAATAGGTTTCTTTGTTTACTTGATTCCTCTGAATCTGAAGAAATTATTTCCTCCCATTCATTGCAATAGCTTATACATACTTGCATCAACTCTGGAAGGGTAGTGACAATCTTTGCTGAAAAGATTTTTTTCAATTTGTTGCATCTGTTGACCACTATATTCTGCAGCACAGGGGAAACAACTTTGTTGGGAAGGATCATATAGGTTTCTTAGTTGTCCTATTTCCACAGAATCTAGAGAAACTATTTCCTCCAGTTCATTGCAGTTGTCGATACTCAGATACTCCAACCTTGGCAGTCTAGAAATTAAGGTTGTGGAAAAAATTGCTTTCAATTTGTTGCAACATTTTATAACAATCTCGAACAGTTTGGGGAAATAAACTTGTAGGAAAGGGGTGAGTTGGTTGGTGCATTGCCTTGCTTCCTTTGAATCCAAGGAAATTATATCCTCCAATTCACTGCAGTCCTTTACAAATAGTTTCTCCAACATTGGCAGTCTTCTAACAGTTGTTGAAGAGAAAATTGCTTTCAATCTGTTGCAGCCTTCAATCTCAATCTTTCTCAGACTAGGAAAACAAATAACAGAAACATCTCTAAGTTCACTTTCTTCCATTGAATCTAAGGAAATGATTTCCTCCCATTCATTGCAATCCTTTACAATCAATTGTTCCAACATTGGTACGATATTAACAATTACCATGTAAAACATTCTTTTAAATTTGGAACATCTTTCGATACTAATACTTTCCAGTTTTGGAAAGAAAACTTGTTGGGAAGGAGCATATGAGTTTCTAAGTCCTCTAGCTTCATCTGAATCCAAAGAAATTATTTCCTCAAAGTCATTGCAGTCCTTTACAATCAGTTGCTCCAACTCCGGTAGGCTTGAGACAATGGTTGTAGAAAAGATTGCTTTCAATTTGTTGCATTTCTCGACTTCAATCTTCCTCAATTTGGGAAAACAAACTTCTTGGGAAGAAGTAGAAAGGAATCTATACTGTCTTTCTTCCTCTGAATCTGAAGAAACTATGCCCTCCCACTCATCGCAGTTCTTTACAACTATTTGTTCCAACTCCGGAAGGCTTGTAACAATGTTTGTAAAGAAAATTGTTTTAAGCCTTTTGCAATTTTCAATTTCAATTTTCTGCAGTTTGGTGAAACAAATTTGTTTGGAAGGAGCATATTGTTTTGCTTGCTCTAAACCTAAGGACATTATTTTCACCCATTCTTCGCAACCCCTTACAGTCAACTCAAGCAACTCTGAAAGGGTTGAAACAATTTCCATGATGAAGATTGTTTTCAACGAGTTGCATCTTTCAATCTGGACGCTTCCAAGTTTGGGGAAACAGTCTTCTTGATTGTAAAGAGGATGCAGATTTCTAAATTGTCCTGCTTGATCTGAATCTAGAGAAATTATTTCCTCCCATGTGTTGCAGTCCTTTACAATTAGCTGTTGCAACGTTGGTAGACTTGTAACGGTGGTAGCAGAGAAGAATGTTTTCAGTTTGCTGCAATTCTCAATGCTAATCCTCCATAGTTTGGGGAAAAATTGTGGGAAAGGAGCATTTACATTTCTATGCTTCTGTGTTTCCTCGGAATCTGAAGAAATTATTACCTCTAAGTTGTTGCAGTTGCATATAGACAACTGTGTCAACTCTGATAGGCTTGAAACAATGGTTGAAAAGAAAATTGATTTCAATTTGTTGCATCTTTCTATCTCAACCATCCACAATTTGGGGAAAGAAACTTTTTGAGATTGAAAAGGTAGATTTGCCAATTGTCTAGCTTCCTCTGAAGAAACAATTTCTACCAATTCATTGCAATCTTGTACAGACAGCTCTCTCAACTCTGGGAGGCTTGAAACCATGCTAGGGAAGAAGATTTTTCTCAATTTGATGCATCCTTTGATTAAGATTTTCCTCAGTTTGGGAAAAACTGGCTGGGAAGGGGCATACAAGTATCTAAGTTGACCTGCGTCCTTCCAATCCAAGCAAATTATTTCCTCCAATTCATTGCATTCATAGGTACTTGTCAAGCCCTCTTGAACATCAATTGATTCAGAAGTTTCTAGTCTAAATAATGCCAATTCCCAGTTGGTAAAAGTCTTTCCCTTCAAAGTTCTTGCCACTGCCACAATGGTAACTAGCAGTCCTTTGCATTTGTCAAAGACTCTCTTAGCCACCTCTCTCAATTCTTCTGGAGAATCATCATGTATTTGTGCACGCTGCTTGAACAAATCCCAACCTTCATCTTCATCTAACAAGGAGAGTTCAATCACTGTTTGGCAGTTCATTGAGGTGCAAACTTCTTGGTTACGGGTGGTAAGGAGGACGCAACATCTCTTCT
This sequence comes from Vigna umbellata, assembly GCF_029865625.1. NCBI lineage: Eukaryota > Viridiplantae > Streptophyta > Magnoliopsida > Fabales > Fabaceae > Vigna > Vigna umbellata. The sequence continues at coordinate 36,754,229 of NC_142169.1, forward strand.
CATTCTCATTCAATGGAATCCCAATAGCTTCCAAGTCCAGTTTCTCCCATACACCATCCAAGATGATGAGAATCTTCTCAGTTTTTAACCTGTGAGATAACCGTAGTGCCCTGCCAAGTTCTGTCTCTTCCATCAATGAAAAGCTCAAGTGATCAGCAATTTGACCTTGAATATCTCTCAATTTGACATCTTGAGACACAATTGTCATAACCACATTGTCAAAAAGCTTTGACTCCTCTAATTGCTTCCCCACCACTCTTGCTAAAGTGCTTTTACCTGAACCTTCCACACCAACCATTCCAATCACATTGCTCCTCTCATCTTGGATTGCCTGCAGTAGCTCTTCATAAACTGGCTTCCTAGAATCCAATGCCACAAAGTCTTTGGGAAAGAAGTAATTCATGCTTGAGAGTTTAATGGGGTGTGAAAATGGCTCAAATTTGTTATTGTTGTTCACCACATTCATTTGCAGCGTCATGCATATTACCTCTTTTGCTAGAGAATACTTAAATGTCATGTTCAAACAGCATTCACTTTCCTCCACCCTTTCTTCCAGCCCCTGCACATCTTCCAGAACCCTTTCCACATCTTTCAGCCACTCTTCAACTGGTTGCACAATCTTCTCTGCATTTGTCGTGGCTTCTTTAACACGTTCTCTCATGTGCAGCAATGACTTCTCCAACTCTCTCTTTGATTTTTGAAGTTTAACAACAGACTTCTTGAAATAGAATAAACATCGAGCACGACCTATAATTGCATCCACCACACGCTCTATTAATGTTGACGCCACAGCTGCGCCTATTTCAGCCATTTTCCTGCAATAAAAGGCTCCCAGATTTATATTTTTCAGCATTACGTAAGCCTTCATAGGTTTTTATGATAAAAAGTCTCAGTAAAAGTCATGAACATCCTCTCTCTCTTTATATTATTTTACTATTATAGCAATGAAATAATGGCAAAGTAATGTTTAAAATGAACTTACTGAAAAACTACAAACTATTCAATGTGTGGATTTTCTCATACAATATCTTTCTAGTGATTATACATACTCTTGAACAGCTGTTCTTGACATGCTAAAATATGGTCTTGCTATGATGATAATGAAGAAAACAATGACAAAATTAGCAAATCTCTTCAGTTTCGGCCAAATAGCTATCCTTCTTTTCTTAAGCTTAGTTAAAGTCATGTTGCAAATTTTTTTTCTTGATAATCACTTCCAAAAGCAAAGAGCCTAAATGCTATTAATCGGTGGCTGATATTAATTGTACCAATGATTTACAATGGGATTTTTTAACTTTATTTTTGGTTGAGGTAAGTTAGACAACCCCATAAAGGAAAAGTACCAGTTGATTACCAAAAGACTCCCAGTTAATACAGGGTTTTATTATTCACGTAATGGTATGAACTATATTTATGCATACTGCAACTGATTTTTGTATTTGCACATTAAAACAACAGCTATGACATACTGAAGATTGTGCCAGAAAGGGAATATTCGAAGCAATGATTTCAATCAACAGCATCAAACATTAGGAAAGTAGCAACTGCCTGAATGTTAAGAGGTCACCAAATTATAAATTTCAAGAAAAAAATATTTGAGCTCAAACAAATTTCTGATTTCAATATTTTAGGAAAAACATTTCAAGAATGAAAGCAACAGTGCCAACAGCCAAGTGATTTCGGAAAGATAATGCATGTTCCTTTGATTTTCCACTACTAAATATACATTATTTACCAAAAGACAGAATCCAAGAGAGTAAAACAGATTCCTAAATGCTGTTTTCGGTTCTATCTTTTGACATTAAATCCTACCAAAAAGAAGTCAACTGCGTATTGCAGATAGGAGGCAGTGCAACATGCAATGAATGAGGATGAAACAAACCTTGGATTAAGATTACAGATGGACCCAAATTCCCTGAACAACTGTTGCAAGTTTCTTCCTTTATCAGGCTTAGGTTTCAGAATGAACAAAAGGCTTTGAGGGAGGCTACTATTGAGAAAGGTTTACTCATCAATGGGCAAAAACATGGTATCAGTTGACGAAGACTTGACCTTTAGGGGCACTCATGTCTGATGATTGTGGGCACTAAAGTGTCCTTAACTTCTCTAATAAAAAAAATTAACAATAACTTAGTAAAACAAAGAGTTTAATGACTATTTAATATTAGTGTAAGACTACATTATCATCCAATCATAAGTTACCCTTATATTGAGTCAACAAGCTTAACATCCATAATTGTTCAACATGAACTGCATAGTAAAATTGTTTTACATTGCTACTGTATTGTCTATTTTCTCATAAAAGTGTTTATTTTCATTATTTTGTTCTGTAAGAGAATTAATAAAATTACAACTAGTAGGTTTGAAAAGTTCATTAACTTTTACTGTATCTTGTTACTCAGTGGTAATAACTTTTGATTGGTTTGTAGTGAATTTTTCTTACACTTTACCATATTAAATCGTTCGAATCTTAAAAGAGTTAATTATCTCTTAAAACTAAGTTGCAATTAGACACAGAAGGCATGAACTATCATCATCAACAACACAGAAAGTCATGAGGTTTCAATTAACATGGATATGAAGCTCGGACACCTCTTCTATACGAGGTGTCATGTGCCTGATATTATTGGATACCAACACATGTATGACACAGGTGCCACATGCTTAGGTGAAATGTCTAATTCAAAACAATTTTTTTTATCTCTCCATCATTTTCTCACAACTTTAATATAATATTAATAACAATAAATACAATAGTTTTAAAAAAATCATAAATTTATTGTATAAGTTCGTATTATGATTATAAAAATAAATAACGAATATATATATATATATATATATATATATATATATATATATATTAGAGTATTAGAGTAGATCGGTGTATTAAAATAATAAGACGAACAATTTTATTTTAAAATAATCTTATAATATAAATAGAACTTTTTTGTTCATTATCTAAATACAATTCATCTCTCTAGAACACTATTCCTCAGAGTTTTCTGACATCTCTCTAGAATTTCTCTCAATTGAGTTGTCAGATTGACGATCAGGAGGTGCCAAGCCATTCTATCTGGTAGAGGGCTACACAACTAACCGATCAGTTTCTTGATTCTATCTGGTAAGCTGTTTTCCCTTTTCATCGCATGTTCTTGAGTCGAGATCATGCAAATTCTTCTGTCGCATGTGTCTTGTAGTTTTCATCTAAAATTCCTAGTTCAATTCAAGCTCTAAGAGTTGTTCTCTATCACCAATTGGTGAGTTGTAGGTTTCTGTTGAGTTTCCTTGCGGTGCAAGGTACTGTTTGAATGATTCTGTGAGCTGGGCACTTTATCTCTAAGGTAAGGGGAGCTAGATACTTTCTTTAAATTAGTTGTATGACATGTGTGTATGCTGAATTCTGTGTTATTATGTTGTTTGGGTCACATTTTAGGTTTTGAGTAGATATAATTGTATGTACTGGAATGTAAACTGTGAAATTGTGGAATGATGCTTGTGAACTGATTTTGGATGTGATGTACACTACAATTGAGTATGTTAGATGACTGTAATTTGTTATAATAGTCACTTTAGTAAGTTAAGTGAATTGGGTAGTGTTTTTGGTCATTTTAGAGGAACTGAGGTAGTGAAATTGAGAACTAAAGGTCAAGGGCTCATTTGGTATATTGAGGCAGTTTAAGTAAGTTATATGTGACTTGTTTGAGTCATTAAAATGGTCAAAAACAGGTTCAAAGTGGTAGATTGAGATTTGGGTCCCTAAGTTGACGAATTTGATGTTTTAGAGTAGGAATTGGTTCATAAACACTTTCGATTGATGTTAGAAAGGTTTTGAATCACTTAGACAAGTCTAATTAAGTATATAACACAATCTAGGAGTGTTAGAAGTTGGGAAAATAGTTAGAATTGGTAATTTGTGGTTGAGTTGCATAATTATGCAGAATTTCATTCTGCAGACTCGTTGAGCGAATGGATTCGCACAACGAGTCACCCTGGCAAAATGTTCTCTGCCAGGGCATTTGCACAACGAACTGGTGCGCTGTGCGAATGACTGTAGAGAGTTGCTCACTGTTTGGGGCACTCACACAACGAGTTGGTGCGCTGTGGGAGTGATTGGAGAGGGTTGCTCTCTGTCTGGTGATTCGCATAGCGAATCTAGTTGCTGTGCGACTGGTGGTGGTCTGAGATAAATGCTAGATTAATTTGAATAGTGAATGGGTGCACTTTGCGAGTGTTTGGGGAGTATGAGCCACTGTTTGGGGCTCTCGCATAGCGATTTGGGGCGCTATGCGAGGACTGAAGGTCTGGAACCTATGCGAGCTTATTCGCACAACGACTAAACTCGTTGTGCGAATGGTTGTGTAGTTTGAGTCTCTGTTTGAGGATTCGCACAACAAGTTTGGGTCGTTGTGCGAGACACCTCCATTTTCGCTCGGCGAGATCCTGCGTAGAGCGAATAGCCTAGGTTCTTTAGTCTATTCTTTCTTTCTTTGTTCTTGTGTGATTTAAATCTAGTATTGGACTGAGTGTTTGAGTATGTATGAATGTATAATGAAGTAATGAATTGACTATGTTATGTATCATGTATCAAGGTGAAAGTAAAGTTCCAAAGTAGAATCTCTTGGTGAGATTTCAAGTGTATTTTAGAATGAAAGCAGGAGCTCAACCTTGGGGGTTATCCTAAAACTCCAATGGTCTTTCATTCTCACCTAGAGAAGATTGAACTATGTCGTGAGGAGTAGCAAGAGGTCTTAGTCTTGGAGGCTTCCAGTATGCTCCAAGGCATGATACACACTAACCTCGTGAGTCTGGTAGGGTGAAACCCATTGGCAACGACTTTGCAAAGCAGTAGAATCCATCACGAGTGCCAACCCGCCATAGCTCGGCTATCATTCTAAGTCGGAACGGTCTAATTCAATGTAGTGTCATGCATACAGAGTTGGTGATATTTATATATGAGTGGATATGATTGTGTGAACTGTAGTTAATAAATATATGATTGCTCTTTTGTTTAAACTAGCTTACCATGTTGCTTGTTATCTGTGTTTTGTATGTGTTGGTGTTTCTTTCTTTGCAATGATCATCCTGTGGGTGTGAGCAGAGGGAGATGATGTGTCCCTTGAGAAGGCATTGGATGAAGATGACGCGGCAGCTTAAACCAGTTGTTTTTAGCATTGTATATAGTATTGTAGTAGTCGGTTTGTATATAAAGTTTTAAATTCTATGGTTATTTTGGGATAACTGTAAAAGATAATACTTTATATTATAGCGGTTTAATTGATTCGGAGGTCCCTATTTGTGCACTTTTGCGTCAATTAGGTCCCTGTATTTTGAAGTAGCTCAATTTGGTCCCTATTTATGAAAAATTGAAGCAATACAGTCCCTGCCGTTAAATTCTATGGACGGCGTCAAAATTATTGCCTGGTGGCTAGCTGAGGTGGCATTTCATTTGAAAAGTACGTGGCACATGTCATCCCCTTTACCAACCAAAATTAGGGTTTGCGAAATTGGGGAAAAAGAACTTGCGCCTTTGTGAATCTGAGAGCTAAACATTGCTCCTTCTCAGCTTAATCCTAACGGTTGGGCATTCGTACAAGCCTTTGTGACGTGCTCTACTAAGGGAATTACCCCTACCGTTCCAGTATTTCTTCATTAATTTAACGTTCATCTAAGATCGTTACCTGTTCAAACCGTACTCAAAGTCATTCAAAACTTCAAGTCGAGATACTTTAAAATAATAATAAGGGAATCGGGTCGGTCCGAGTTCCACGATGAAGCGGGCATCCCTCTCTTCCCCTTTTATTGGATGAGGAACCCTCGTAAAATAAACGCTTAGGCGGTTGGCCGGATGACTCCTGATGAGATGGAAGTTGTGATGATAATAAACAACCTGCCCCGCCACCTAAATGCCCGCGGCTTTGTTGAGTGTTTGAATTATGAGGACTTTGATCAAATAGCATTCGGTATGGTGTTTTCCATTGGTTTGTTTGGTATTTTGTTGTTTAACTTAGCTAAATTTCTGATTTCTTTTTAGGATACATGTCATTGTCGGAGCCACGTAAGACCAGTTTCATGTCCTCCCAAAAATGTACAAGGGATACCAGTTCCAGGGCTCGGGATCCCCGATCAGCCTCTTTTAGCCATGCGACTGCCACTGTCAGAAGTAGACCGGTGGCTCCGCCAATTTCTAAGGTGACGATGGTCAAGGCTCCTCAGCAAACGTTGATTGTTAATCTAGAGCAGTCTTTTGAAGTTGTTGTTGCTGCCACGACCATTCCATTATCAGAGAGGAAAAGGAAAAGCAAAGAGGGGGAGAAATCTTCCTCTAAAAGGAGTCGTAGGGAGAAAGTGTGTCGTGTCTTATTCCGGCCGACGTTTTTGACCTTGAGTTCCATATTGGCTCTCATGTCAATTTTCACATAAGTTCCTCCTAACGAGCAATGGTCGAACCGATGTCCGAGGGGGATATTATCAATGCCGCTTTGGAGTTGACCACCCGAGGGGCGATGTTAACGTGGTGTCTTCGAAAACTTGCTGATCGTCGAAGTGCCACTAACTTAAAGGCCAAGCTGGATGAGGAGAAGAGAACCTCAGATGGTCTTCGCGCTCGGTTGGAGGCCTTGGCCATTGATCATGCGGGGTGTGGCGAGCAGCAGTCTGGTTTGCAAGCTAAGCTTGATGAAGCTCGTCAGGAGTTGGCCGAGACCGCTCAGCAACTGAGGAACGCCCGGGCGAGGGGCGATCAGGTGGTGGGAGAAGTTGGCAAGCTGAAGGTCGGGGTCAAAAGGCTAGGGAGGAAGAACTGTCCGGTCAGAATGAGACACTTACCTCCGAATTTCTCAATGCAAATGAAGTGATCGCCACTCTGAATTCCAACGTGACTATAGAGAACTAGGAGGGTTTCAACAAGGCTATGTGCCAGGCGGCCTTCCTCCTAGGCGTGGATGCGTTGGCCTCAGGTTTCGACATCATGTATTAGATGGAAAGATGCTTCCTTTGGGGAGGGCGAGCATGATGCGGGTGCAGATGAGCCTGTTATTGGTGGGAAGGACGGGGTACTTGAAGAGCGTCCGGCCAGGGAGGTTGATTAAGCTCTTTGCGCAGGTGGCAGTGGTTCTTTTGAAGAACTCGCCGTTCACTGCCCAGCGTTGTTTCCTCTCACCAACTCGTCCATTAACCATACGTCGTAACAAAGTGTAGTAAGTTTGTTACTTAATTCTTCTTCGAAAATGCTGATCATTGTATTCATTTCTGAAAGAAGGAATGATATACAATAATCATTTTAACTGAAATAAAATTTGAGGTGTGAGGCATTCCAAGTGTTTGGAATAGGTCGGTAGTTCGGATGTACCAGGCAGTAAGCTCCGTTCTCGAGGTCTTCCATTACTCTAAAGGGTCCCTCCCACTTTGCGGCTAGCTTCCCATGAGAGGCCGTTCGTCAGGCATCCCCCATCTTTGTCCATACTAGGTCTCCTTTTTTGAAGCTCTGAGGTCGAACCTTGGTGTTATATTTTCTTTCCACTATTCGTCTACAAGCCTCCGCTCGCAGAACCGCTCAATCTCGTTGTTCGTCAAGGGTGTCGTAGGGAGAGTTTCCCTAATTCGACTAGCAACATGGCGTTGGTGCCATATGTCAGATTAAATGGCGTATCGCCAGTCGTCCCATGCGGGGTGCACCTATACACCCACAAAACCTCTGGTAGCTCGTCCACCCATGCCCCTTTACTCTCTCCTAGTCTCTTCTTTAATTCGGCTACAATCGCCTTATTCATGGATTTCGCTTGGTCGTTCGTCTGGAGATGCTCTACCGAGCTCATGAGGTGCTTTATCCCTAAGCTCTGGTAGAACAGTCCTAGCTTCTTGTCAACGAACTGCCTACCATTGTTTGTCACGATCGTCCGTGGAAGGCCGAATCGGCATACTATCTTGCATACAAACTTCTGTAATTGTTGGGTCGTGATAGTTGCGAGGGCCTCTGCTTCTACCCACTTGGTAAAATAATCGATGCCAACTAGGAGGAATTTTTTTTGTGCCCGACGTGGAGGGAAGGGTCCCACAATGTCCATCCCCTACTAGGCGAACGACTAGAGCGAGACCATGGTGTGCAACAGGCTTGGTGGGGCTTGAGGGACGTTGGCGTGGGCTTGGAAACCCGTGCATTTTTTAACAAAGCTTCTCGCGTCTTCTTCCATAGTCGACCAGTAATAACCGGGCTTGATGGCCTGAGCCTTCAAGGTACATTGTCCGGTATGGAACCCGCAAATTTCATTGTGTAGTTCGTCTAATACATATCGGGCTTCGGGGGCAGCCAGGCACTTGAGGAGAGGGGTGGAAAATCCTCTCCTATAAAGGTCATCTCCTACTAGGATATACCGAGCGATCTTTCTCTTGTATGCCGGCCGAACAGGTTGTCCGACATCCTATTGCTGCTTCATCTTGCGAATCTCAATCCTTTAATCGTCCGTGTCTTCGTCCGTCTCGGTAATGCTTAGGCATTCAATTGAGGGTTCGGCTAGCACCTACCGAATGATGTGGTGAGTTGTCCATTCTCCTTTCCGCTGTTGAGTTTGGACATCATGTCATCTCGAGAGTTATCTTCGCGAGGGATGTGTTTGATATCAACTTGTTCAAAACCTTTGACTAAGGTAGTTTCCTTGTGGAAGTATTTAAGGAGGTAGTCGTCCTTGACCTGGAAATCGTCGTTCATCTGACCCACCACCAATTGTAAGTCCGTTCGGCAGGTTATCTTCCGAGCTCCCATGTTGCGAGCTAACTTCAAGCCTGCCACCAAGGCTTCATACTCTGCTTGATTGTTGGATGTTTTAAACTTGAATATGAGGGAATGTTCCGACAAGAAACCGTTCGACCCTTCTACCGCAAAATCCGCCAAGTGTTGGCCTTTAACTGATCCCCTGGGTTCATAGCGCAACCCATATTTTGACAACTCCACCGCCCAGCCAACCATCTGCCCGGCGAGGTCAGGCTTCCTTAAGATTTTCGAAATTGGGTGGTCCGTTCAACTGACCACCTGATGACTCTACAAGTACGACCGAAGTCTCCGAGTTGCGTTGAGGAGTGTTAAGGCAACCTTGTACACTTATTGGTAGCATGTGTCTCATCGTCCTAGAGTACCCTGCTCACAAAGTAAATAAGTCTAGGGTCCGATCTCTCTTGTACCAATGCGGTGCTGATGGCTTTGTTTGAAACTCCTAGATAGATCATAACGGTTTAAAATACCATTATCTGTGATGTAATTTTGATACTAAATGCACCCTTTTTGACTTAGAAACTTGCTTTGACTCATGTTTTTGCTTTAGTTTTGTGAATAAGAGAGTTGAGGTTATACTTGATGATTTTATCACAAAATTCCCTTGATTTTGTAGGTTATTGGAATGATTTGAAGGAATAATTAAAGTACCAAATAGTTGGAATGCAGAAAAGTCAACCAGAGTGTAGAAAAGTCAACCAAAGTGTAGAAAAGTCAACAAAAAGTCAACCAAAAAAGTCAACCACGAAGCTTGGGCGGCCAGTGGAGGCTTGGGCGACCAAAAATTGACGCCCACCGCCCGGGCGGCCAAAAATGGGCCCGAGCGTCCATCGTGAAATAGGCCCATTTTTTTATCTGTTTCGACTTATTTTGGATTGGGCCTTGTTTCTACTCTTTTCCGACTCTATTTAAATGATCCCGACGCTCTAGGTTTTGCATTTCTGGCTGGAGCAACACAACAGCACACTCTTCTACTCTCTAAAGGCGGATCTGGAGGCGGGAGCTTCCTCTTCTACTCTTAGGGTTTTACTATCTCATGTTTTTCGGTTGTTCATCTAGTTTCTCCATGTATATGGGGAACTAAACTCTATTTGTTGTTGGGGAATGATGTAACCTTGTGAACTCTCATGTATTTGAATTGATTCTTAATTTATATGCTTTATTCATTATTTGTTGGGAATTCATTTGTTTTTAATGCTTGCTATATTTAACTCATTTAGTGCATATTTATGAATTGCATGAGTGTCGGGAGGTTCCTCACAATTCAGGTTCTTGTTGCATTCTCCCAAGGTAATATTTCTCAGGGATGAGGGTATGAGTACTTGGTCGTCTTAAGCTCTTGATCTTTAGACTTAACTCTCTAGGAACGCTAGGAATTACACGAACTAGGAATTAAGGCAGACTTATTGTGCCAAGGGATTTGGTTCTAAGTACTTTAGTGAGTGACGTTAACATTAATGCATAAAGAGGAATTCTTACATACATGAGAGGGAACTTGGTGAAATCTAGCCCCAACAACATATTCATCTCATAGTAAACAACATTCGTTCATCTCTGTATTACTCTACTATTGATCAATTTGCATTCATATTTTATTTCTGTTTTTGCATCTCAAACCAATGATCTCGTTTATTTTAAGTCTTAATTAATTAATTTATCACACGATTGTTTAGTGCCAAGAGTCTTCTGGGATACGATACTTGATCTTACCATAGTATATTACTTGTGTGATTTGGTACACTTGTTAATCCATCAACAATAGACTTGCAAGTTTTCCCCGTCGAGTGGCCGGTTCATGACCGGAGGGTTGGTTAACACGTTCTTCATTTCTTCGAATGCTCGCTCGCACTCCGCATCCCAGACTACTGTACCAGTTCCTCTCTTCATCCTCTTGATTACCGAACGGATGCGCTCTGCTAGTTTCGGTATGAACCGAGAAAGCGAAGTCAGCCATCCGACCAACCTTTGGATTTCCTTCAGGTTGGTCAGGCTTCTCATCTCGAGGACTGAAAACGGTAATTCTTACCATTATTTGTGGTGCAATTTTCTTACCAAATCAACTCTCTTGAAGCTTGAAACATGCTTAATCCTCTCTTTTATCTAACTTTGTGAACAAGTTTAGCTTACGTTATACATAGGAGTTTTCATCACTAATTCCTCAAGTTTTGTAGGCAATTTGTGTGCTTTGGAAGAGTATCTAAACTACCAAGAGTGAGAGCCTAGGAAAAGCTACAAAAAGCAAGTGTTTTGAAGGATCACGAAAGATTCCCCACGCCTGGGCGCCTCAGGAGGGGGGCTGAGCCCCATTCAATTCGCATTTCACTGCAAGTTTCATGCCAGGATGCCTCAGAATGGGGTCTTAGCCCCATTTTGTGCGCAGATCTCGCGCCTGGGTGCCCTAGACAGGGGTTCGGGCGTCATTCTTCACACAGGAGCTGCGCAACCCTCGCGCCTGGGTGCCCAAGAAGAGGGGGGCTGGGCGCGACTTTTGCTGACATGGCACCCTAGACCTATTTAAGGCTTCCATGCAACGAAGGTGCCATCTTCTTGGCAGCTAAAGCTCTAAAACACCATTTTTGGACCTCTGGGAGCTGGTTTTGAGCAGTGGGAACTCTTCATTCTTCCTCCTTGGTTCTCCATCTCTTCCATTTTTCTTCCATTGTAAGCTCAAGCTCTCAATGACTATGGATAGCTAAGTTCATTTTGTTGGGGAATGATGTAACTACGAAACTTTCTTGTAAATGCACTTGTGTTTAATGAATATAAGTTTCTTTCATTTATTGTGAGTGTTTATTTCCTTCTCTTAAAGTTTGTTGTGACTTGATCAACCATAGCATGATTCTTAGGTTTGCTTGATATTGGGAAGTATTGTGTGAATCTTGAACTGGAATAAATACCTAGAGGAAATTGTGTCTAGGGATAGAGCTTGGACCTTTAGTTGTCTTAAACCTCTAGTCTTAATGCAGATGAACTTGTTAGGTTACCAAGGGATTGGAATTTAATGAGTGAATCTAGGCTCTCTCTACCAAGGGATTGGGTTTGAGTAATGTAGTAGGTTGACTTGAGCAATTAAATGAAGAAGTAGTAATGTGCATTTGCATGAGACTGTAGTAGGTAAAATCATTCTCCAACATCTCCATTCCATATCATCTTTAATCATTTAGTTTCCAAGTGTTTTAACCCCAAGAAGTTCAATTTCTCACTTATGCATTATGTTTATTTTCATTACACTAAATTCACATTAAAAGAAATCATTCTTTAGTCTAAATTAGTTAGATAATTATACGATTGTAAAGTGTCATACGAGTCTCTTGGGATACGATATCCGATCTTACCGGTTTATTACTTAAAACGATTTGGTACGCTTGCCTCTATTCCTCGATTAGTCAGCATGAATCCTACAAATTTTCCAACTGCGACCCCGAAGGTACATTTGGTTGGGTTCAACCTCATGTTGTACCGTCGAATCTGCCTAAAACCTCCTTCATATCCTCTATATGCTTGTTACCAGATTTTGACGAGACCACCATGTCATCTACATATACATCCCTGCAACGTCCAATCTGATCTGCAAAGATCTTGTCCAATAAGTGTTGATAAGTTGTCCCTGCGTTTTTTAAGCCGAATGACATAACGTCATAGCAGTAATTTGTTTTTTCGGTTATAAAGCTTGTTTTTTCTTGATCTGGGACGTACATTGGGATCTGATTATAGCTTGAGTAGGCATCCAGGAAACTGAGCATACAGTGACCAGACACGCCATCGACCAGGTCATCAATGTTAGGGAGCAAGTGAGCGTCCTTAGGGCATGCCTTGTTCAAGTCGGTGTAATCTATAGACATACACAACTTTTCGCTGGCCTTCTTGACCAGGACCACATTGGTCAGCCATGTGCTGTAAGTTACCTCCCTAACAAAGTCGGTCTCCTTTAGCTTCCTCACCTCTTCATCTACAACTTCCCTCTTCTCCGCTCTCATCCTTCTTTTCTTTTGGGCGACCGGCCTTGCTTTCTTGAAGAGAGACAATTTGTAGGACATTACCGCGGGATGGATCACATGCATGTCTGTCGTCGTCCAAGCAAACAGATCTCGATTGCGCCAAAGGACCCACCGCAATTCCTGTTCTACCTCGGATTACAGACCTTCTGCCATGTTGGTGACCTACTCGTTGCCTTGTCCTATTTTGGCGGGACGCACCTCCCCCAAGGGCTCAATTCGATCATTGGTGTTGGTGCGAGAGTCAAGATCTGCCATGGCCACTTCCGACCGAATCACCCTCTTCTTGGTAGATTGTGGATAAAGTTTTAGTCCGGCTGCATAACACTCCCTGGCCGTTTTCTAGTCCGCCCGGAAGGTGCACACCGTCTCTTTTTCCAACGGGTACTTCATTGTCAAGTGAGGGGTGGAAACTATCCCTCCAAACTCTTTCAGACATGGGCGTCCCAGGAGGACGTTATACGATGTATTGGCTTCCACTAACAAATAACGGACCTTTTTTTCGTCGTCGTCTCGACCAGCATCGAGACGGGTGCGGAGCTCTACATAGCCTCGCGTGTCCACTCGCTTGCCCGCGAAACCTACTATCTACTCATTGTAAAGCACAATTAGGTCTTCCAACAAATCCATACGCTGGAAAGTTTTCCAGTATAAGATGTTGACCGAGCTTCCCTAATCGACCAGCACCTTGCTTACCCCGTAGAGGGCTATTTCTGCGGTGATTACCATGGGGTCATCCTGCTTTGGGTCAAGAGCATAAAAATCTTCATCTGTGAAGGTGATGGGAGGCATGGTTTTCCTGAGCATGCTCACGGAGTTAACCGATCGGAATGCTCGAACGTGACATTTCCTGGTCGACGACGATGATCCCCCTCCGACGAACCCTCTGGATATCGTGTTGATATGACCACGTAGCGAGCGGTCATTGCTCCTGCTATGGCTTCGACTTCGCCGCCTTTTCGATCGAGGTCGATCACTCCTGCCGTACCTCGGACGTCCACGATCGTCCTATCTTGCCTGACTCCTCCGCCGCGGGCTACGCAACCGTTGTGCCATTCGATCGGGCGATCAACCTTGACGTACTTCTTCAAATGACCCGCCCGGATCAACTCCTCAATTCGATCTTTGAGGGTCACGCACTTCTCCATGGTGTGACCCATGTTCTTATGGTACAAGCAGTGCTTGTTGCCGTCAGCCCCAAGCGGCGTAAGGCGCCTCTTCGACGCCTGAATCAATTCGGCGCTTAGTGCTTCTTGTAATATTTTGTCTCGGGGGATGCTCAGAAGGGTATACTACTGAAAACACGGCCCCCTGGGGAACTCCCTCTTCTTGAACCCTCCGATCTTTCTCGACTGGTTTTCATGTTTCTTTCTTTACGCTTTCTCCCCCTTCGATTCTTGTGACTTCTTCTTGTATGATTGTTTCATATCCTTCACCCTTATTTCATCGGTCATCTGCTCACGCAATTCTTTCATGGCCTTCGAGGCGCGGCAACAGACGATGTCCTTAAAAGGCCCTGGTTTAAGGGCAGGCAAAACGTATTGGAGGGCGAGCTCAGAATTGAGGCCCTTTACTCGCCGAACAATTTTCTGATAACGGTCCATGAACGCTTTTAGAGTCTCCTCCTTCCCTTGCTTAAGGTTTACTAATTCAAAAATGGTTAAGTCCTGAGAGTCTACTAGCAAACTGGCGTCCGAACATAACCTTCAGGCCCTCGAAGTTCTCAATAGAATTTGGAGGTAAAGAGTTGAACCATTTCAAAGCTTCTCCCTCCAGCGATAGGGAGAATGCTCAACACCAAATAGCCTGGTTCTCGGTGTGGAATGCCATCCGGTTGGTAAATGTTTTTACGTGGTCGTCCGGGTCGATCATTTCGTCATATATTTTGAATTGAGGAGAGACAAACTACTCGGATATGTGAACATCCATAATAGCCTGAACAAACGGTAAGTGGTCGGAGGTGTCTTCGACCTTTACCACCAACTGCCTACTCAAAAAAATGGTTCTTAAGGTTTACTAATTCAAAAATGGTTAAGTTTTGAGAGCCTACTCGCAAAATGGCGTCCGAACATAACCTTCAAGCCATTGAAGTTCTCAATAGAATTTTGAGGCAAAGAGTTGAACCATTCCAAAGCTTCTCCCTCCAGGGATAAGAGAACGCTCGGCACCAAATAGCCTGGTTCCCGGTGTGGAATGTCATCCGATTGGTAAACTTTTTTACGTGATCGTCCAGGTCGGTCGTCCCGTCATATATTTTGAACTAAGGCGAGACGAACTGCTCGGATATGTGAACATCCATAATAGCTTGAACAAAAGTGGTTGGAGGTGTCTTCGGCCTTTACCACCAACTGCCTACTCACGGCGGCACTCTCTATTGGAGCAGACTTGGCCCCATTCGCCCCAACTTCAGGCTCGGTCGGCTTCCATGTCTCATTCGGGATACCACTGTGTTCGGTTGTTTCCCCCTAGACGGCCTTGCCACGCTCTTCATCAGCCTTCTCTCCTGCTTTGGTGTCCTTCCCTTTAGCAATCCAGGTTGAGCACTCAGCCCGGACAGTTGCCAATTCCGCCTCGTGACGCTACTGCATTTCTTCCATTTTTTGTTGTAACATCTTGATCATCTCGGTCGGGTCCTCAACGCTCATATTCCTCGTGGTCACTGTTGGCTCTTCTAAGTCACTCGGTCCCACGGTGGGTGCCAAAATGTTCCGGGATGGGTTTAAGTCACTTCTAATACCTACGCAATTTATGCTCTGGGATTAATTGGTCTTCAATCCAAGCCTTTGTCCTCGCCTGGCCGTCCGGAGGTGTACCTGTTAAAGGTTTTCTGATGCCAAAGTCAGCAAACAGTCCGTTCGGCAGTTCAATGTAACAATAATAAATGCACAGTAAATGTGATAACCTACCTCTTACCTTTGACTTGTATTTATAGTTTTTGGCGCAGACCTAGAATTAACGATACCTTAATCCCGGCCCAATCATGATCCACTATCCTTAAAGATGGTTTGCCCTAATCTTTGAAAGTTATTTGTCATCGGTCGGTCGTCCCTGACGGTCGTTAGGAGACCCTCTTTTGTTGGTCGTCCGATAATCCAGTACAGTAGTCTTCTTATTTGTAAATATTAAATTCTATTGGTATAAGAGTTAAGTTTAGAATATTATGTATACGAATAACTACTAAACTTGAATGTGAAATGTCAATTTTGGAAACTTGTTGAAAAACTAAGTTTGAGTATTATGAAAATTATGTAAAACTTTAAAAACGAAGAACTTTATTTGTCATTGTACCGTCCGGTCCTCCCGACTCATAAACCGAACGGTTTCCCCCTTGCCGCCCACCCAGGTCACCATCATGACCGAGCGTCCAAGCTAAACACTGTCCGAGCATACATAGACCTAGCGCTCCTCCAAGGTCCCCATCCAGGTCGGCCATTAAGACCGAGCGTCCAAGCTAAACGTTGTCCGAGCATACATAGACCAAGCACTCCTCCAATGTCGCCCATCCAGGTCGGCCATCAAGACCGACCGTCCAAGCTAACGCTGTCCGACCACACATAGACCGAGCGGTCCTCCAAGGTCGCCCATCCAAGTCGACCATCGAGACCGAGCGTCCAATGTGACCGATCAGCAGAACCGAGTGGCCGCCCACCCAGGTTGACATCCCTGGCCGACCACCCTTCTGACCGGCCGTCCAGACCAACCCTCACTAGGTCGACTACACGGTTAAACACTAATGACTTATTAAAGCCCTTAATGAAGATTAAGGTATGATTGGGTCGTTATCAGGCCCACGAAAGGTAAAAGCCCATTACAATCAGTATAAATAAAGGTTCCAGGTATGCTTTCTGCACAGATTACTTACGATACAATATATACACGCATTACAGATCGCTCTGTCATATTATTGACTTGAGTATCGGAGTGCCTTTGACAGGTACCCGACCGCCCGGCTTAGAGAACGAGGAGAGAGAACGAATACTACAACCAGGACTTGAAGACTGAGAGCCCTTTCGGCCCTTCCCAGCTCTTCCAGCACTCAGCAAAGAGACAACCGTCCGGTTTTCGCCAGCTTCTAGTGCCCCCTAGAGACGGAGTCGCTCGGTTTGCTTCAGTTCGTGGAATTCAATGTCCGCCCGGTCTTTGACAAACTCGTATTTTAGCAGGATCGTCCAGATCTGGCCGAAACAGTCATAAAAATTCACAAGTTTTTGTATAAGATGATGTTTACTTATATTTAAGTATAACTCGATATTATGATTGAATGAATAACGTAATTGGATGCTTAAACTTGGTAATTAGAATGTACAACATAGTTGGATGCTTATGTTTCATAAGGTGTGAGACGTGTATAAGTATATAAAGAGGATGAATTGCATTTAGAAAATTGCATTTCACGTTTATGCAAATAGGCATTGAGACAAAAATTCAATTTAATAACATGTTAACTTTAGAATACGGAATAAATAGAGTTTGACAATTTTTCTCAAAAAGGGCAATAAAAAATATTTGGTAGAATATCTAATGGATGGATATTATACTTTAAAAGGACTTTTAATAAAAATAATTTTCATATACTTTAAACAAAAATACTCGTTTTTATATTAGTTCATTTAACTTGAGTCTTTTAATGAACTCTTGAAGAGTTATATTATGACCAAGCTTAATTAAAATAAGTAGTTGCCATCTTTATATTTTTTTTTATTTCTCATTTTAAACTAATGTTACATAATTTTTTTTCACTTTTCAATTTTTATAATTTTTTTACTATGTAGGAAAATATTACTTACTTCAAATTATCATGTGATTTTATTATAATTTAAACTACTTCAAACATTAAAAACAACTAACTAAATATTAAAAATATAAAAATAATAAAAACATGTATTATCTATTCTATTATATGAAGAGGATTTCCTTGTTGGGACAAAATCGTCTAGGAATCATTTATTTTGAAGTTTAATAAAATTGTATATTGAAATAAATGTTTATAAAAAAGCTTGTCTAGGATAATTCGCTAAATTCTATAATAAATGGACTATCCTATATTCTATAATAAACTGATTATCATAAAAGTTATAGTAAAACAGACTATCGTAAAACCTATAGTAAACAAATTATCCTAAATGCTATAGTAAATAAACTATCCTAAACGGTGTAAATAAACCGTCTAAGTGTTTAAATCCTATGTACGAACAATCATTTTTGTTTTATATATGCAGATCTTATTAAGGACAAAGTGTTTTATTCAAAGTTATGTACTGATTCATAAAGACATTAAGAGATACAAACATCGTTGTTTTCTGTCTCACCATTCGTACAACAACACAGTTTTTTTGCCTACAAAGCACAATAGCATCTTGCAGTGTACAAAAGGATATAACAACTCTATCAAAGTCAATGTTCCCGTGTAATGGATTTTTTTTAAGTTCTTTATAAATTGAAGACTACAAGAAGAGAAGAATAACTTCCTTTGATTTTGCGTCGTTTAGCTTTAAGAATACTTCTTTATAACAAATTTTTCAGATTTATATTCTTTTGATCATATTGTCTCTAAGTGAATTATTCATTTACACTTATTTTAAAAACGTTTATTTGTTTTTGAATAATTAAGAGCGATTCAAAACACTTAGTTTATTTAACTCAGGGGAGTTAAACATTATTTAGCCAATTGGATTATTGTAAACCAAAAGTGCTAAAACTCGTTTGTAACTTCTTAAAGTTAGTGGAACCTTTTAAGAATGCTTAAAGGAGAACTGGACCTAATTCAGGTTAAATGAATCAATATAAAACGAATTTTTATCTCTTCTTTCTTTTCACTGTGCTTGTAAACGCTCTTAAAAATCCTTAAGTGTTCAATATTGTCTACATGAGAATTTAATCCCTGCAAACAACTTCTAATACAATTTATTTTACTCATTTTAGCGTTTTTTTTAAATTTAATAATTTTTTATTTACTATTTGTTTCTCTAAAATCTAGCTATTTATAATAAAAAGGTTAACTAAAAAACGAAGAATTTATTTTTATTATCATAAAAAATAGAACCTAGAAATTAAATAAATTATAAATTATATGGTAGAAACTTAAATTAGAAGTTCCCAATATAAGTTTTCTAGATAAATTTATCCAACACATTTAATAATTAACTTAGTAATCTTACCAAATATATTTTTAAAATTATTCAATAGAACTAATGGATAAATTAGTTGATAATGTAACATGACATAAAGGAATATAATTATATAATCTTTACTATATAACAAAATTTGTGTTTCTAGATAAAATATATTATGTGTAATTTTAATTTATCAACATTGAAGAGATGACAAGAGTACTAATATATGAGTGAGAAAAAAGGTATTAATCTCAATAAATTTGAAAATAGATAAAAACAAATAAAAAATAATGAAAAACATATTAAAATATAATGAATTACTTTAATATAATTTATCAAATACTTTTATATTGATCAAGTTAACTTATAAATTAAGTGTATTTTAATATACTTATTAATTGAATAATGTCCTTAAAATAATTTGATTATTTTAATTAATATTTCATAATTTTTGTACTAAGTTACTTTTATTTAATAATAAGAATTAATAAAGTACTAAAAAAATATAGCAATGACACATTATTTATAGAAACTAAAATTAAAAAATTACTTGAACTTAAAGTATATTTGAACTAATTATTTTATACTAACTTTAAATTTTATAAGGAAAGGAGAAGAAAATAATAATAGTAATAATATATTTTTATATTAGACGTAATTTTTATATATTGAAATTATTAGTTGGAAAATATAATTATCATATATTGTAATTATCTATTAAAAAAATAACAGAACATGGATTTTTTTATTGCTTTTATCTTTAGATGAAATTTCTGTTTATCTATACCTACAAAGGATTTTCTTTTCGGTATCTACATTTATTTTTTAATTAATTTTATTCTTTAAATAAAAGTTTTTTAAAATTAAAATAATTATTATTCTTTTAAATTTAATAATTTTTTATTTGACTATTTTTTTAATTATAAAACTACCTATAAATAAAAACTTTTACAACAAAATTATAGAAATTATTTAACTTAATTTTATAATTATAATAATAACAATAATATTTTATTATCTTTTACTATCATAAAAGTGGTGGACACATGTCATCAACTAGTAATTATTAAAAAAAAAGTTTATCTTTTTTATTATTATATCCAAATAAACATAGAGAAAATAACTTATAAGTTATCAGTAAAATATAATTAGTTTTAAATATAATACAATATTAAAAGTGAAATGAAAACGTAAAAATAGCCTATAAAGTTATTCTGTTTATATTAAATAATAAATCTTTTACTAAATTAAAATGTGTGTTGAAAAATTCTTGATTTGAAAAGTTTGTTAAGTTAAGTATATTAATTCATATCTTTATTTTAACTTACTATATCAATGATAAAGATTAAGAAAATATTAACAGATTTAAAATTTGAAATAGTTTGATATAAATTAAAGATATAAGATATTTATATCAGTAAAACATGTTTAAATAATCATGTAATGTATGTCATTTTAGAGAATTTTTCCTTGGACTGAAATTTCAAAGCTGTTAACTTTGTATATTTCGTGTTTTGATTCAAAGCCATCATCAAGCCCGAGAGAGAAGGAAGGAAGTAAGAACACTGACCCTCGGTCACGTTTCCGCCACCAAACCCCACAAATACAGTATTCTTCTCATCTAATTTTTTTATTATTTATACGCAACAACACCAGAAGCCAACATCATTTGACCAAAAACACATTGCTTTTTTGCATTTTCCAATTCGTTGGAAGGTAAGATTCCAAGGAATCATTCCCTTTCCTTTTGTTTTTCTTCTATGCTTTTGAGTTTTGTCTTGAATTTTCTGTTAAAAATCTCTTTTTTTATATTGTAATTATTATTATTCTTGTTATTATTGTTTTGCAGTGTTTTGGTTTGACATAAGTTAGCCTTTCAAGATCTCAGAGGGGCAGAAGATCAAAGCCTGGACACACTCTCATAGATAAAGAGTGTCTCTGATTTGATCTTTGTTTCTTTTCTCCTTGAAAATTTTCAGCACCCCACAGGGTTCTGTCAGAAAAGTTTGAATTTTGAGCCTGCCCTTTACAATGATTTCTTCCTTGAGACAGCCTGTTGTGGGGATCAGTGGTTCTGATCTTCTTTTGAGGCAAAGACATGCAACCCCAGTTAAGGCACGGTCGTTTTTGCCTTGTTTGGCAAGGGAAAAGGGACAGGGATCTCTGGTTTCGGTGCATAAGCCACTGCACATTGCTTCTTCTCTTGGTGGTCGAAATTTTTCTTCAGTGAAGAGTGGTGGAAAGGGTGATTTGGTGAAGTGTGAGGCCTATGAGGCAGACAGATCAGAGGTTGAGGCTACAAACACACCATCAGAGGCTTCAAAGAAGGTGAAGATTGGCATATATTTTGCAACCTGGTGGGCTCTGAATGTGGTGTTTAATATTTATAACAAGAAGGTGTTGAATGCCTACCCCTTCCCGTGGCTGACTTCAACTCTCTCACTTGCATGTGGGTCTCTCATGATGTTGATCTCTTGGGCCACTGGGATTGCAGAAGCCCCCAAGACTGATCCTGAGTTTTGGAAGTCTTTGTTCCCTGTAAGTATCGAATTGGTTGTTTGTTTGTTTGTTTGTTTCTTGAGGAAAAAAATTGATGTAAGGAAGTGAAAGCTTTGTTTTGTTTGCTCATGTGTTTTTTGTTCTGGAAGAAAAATGTTTTTCTTTTTGACAATTTTGGACACATATCTGGATGTCTATGTTGGTTAAATCCAGAAACGTACAAAGTAGAGAAAATTGAGTATGTTCTTATCAAACCTTGCGGCTGAATTGGACTGAATTAATTTTAAGATCTTTGGTTTATCAATTATAACAATTTTCTAGTTTTGAAAAAGTGATTTTACTTTAGCTGGACAATCAGCAAAGTTTCTTCATCCACCCTATAAAATCCTTTAAAATTTTGCTATGCCTGAATAATTGTTTCAAAAAAGTTATGGATCAATTTAGCCACCCTCCTTTATTTATTTATTTATTAATCATTTTGGAGGGATGGAGACCTTAGTTCTTGTTTTGTTTGTCCTTCAGGTTGCCGTTGCACATACAATAGGACATGTGGCAGCAACTGTTAGTATGTCAAAAGTTGCGGTATCATTTACACATATAATCAAGAGTGGTGAGCCTGCTTTTAGTGTTCTGGTTTCAAGATTTCTCTTGGGTGAGACTTTCCCCGTGCCAGTCTATCTGTCTTTACTTCCGATCATTGGTGGATGTGCACTTGCAGCCGTGACTGAACTCAATTTCAACATGATTGGTAATGAATTTTTCCTTTGAAGGATTTTGTTTATCCTTAAAATTGTTGTTAAGCACGGTAATAAGATGGAGATATGATGATAAACTGATTTGGAATTTGACTAGAAAAAAGATAACCTGTCTGTGTTTAATTAAATTTGGTTATGTTTTAGCTATTACTTTTTTCTTTTAGTGTTAGTGAAACTGGCCATTACTACACTTTGTTGTCTATTCTTGCTTGCTTGAGTTATCTCTCAAGCGCAAGGGTAATTTGTTTATGATTAACTTGAGTAATGGTGTAATTAGAGGTCTTCTATTTGAGCTGAAATGACCTTGTTGTAAAGTTTGCTGCAAGTAGCTCTTCACTCTTCTAACTTTATTTTCATCATTCTTTTTCAGGTTTCATGGGTGCTATGATATCGAATTTGGCATTTGTATTCCGTAATATCTTTTCAAAAAAGGGAATGAAGGGAAAGTCTGTCAGTGGAATGAATTACTATGCTTGTTTATCTATTTTGTCCCTAGCAATTCTCACACCCTTTGCAATTGCCGTGGAAGGACCACAGATGTGGATTGCGGGATGGAAAACATCGATCTCTCAGATTGGAAACCAACTCATATGGTAATTTCAAGAAGACTGCATACCGTAATGTTATCCCTTTTGTGTTGTTATCATGTTCACACTCATCTCTATTTCTATTCATCTCTATTTTCCATGCTCTAAGGTAATATGTTGAATTTTTCATAATATATGGTTAGTGTTCAAAGTTCAAACATCTTTTATCTGAATCTTTTTTATCCTTATGTGGGAATGCAACTTATTTTATATTTTTCATAATATATGGTTAGTGTTCAAAGTTCAAACATCTTTTATCTGAATCTTTTTTATCCTTATGTGGGAATGCAACATATTTTATATTTTTCATAATATATGGTTAGTGTTCAAAGTTCATTTGTTTTTGAGTGAAATATTTAACAACAGTATGGGGGAAGGTGGTGTTCCTGGTCCCAATTCCTGACCATCAATCTGAAGATGACTTGAGTAGTTGGTAGTTATTTTCATCATCTTTATGGTTAATAAAATTGAATGTTTTGTAGCTGTTCGGGGTCAACTTGATAGTTTGTAATTTTGAAGTGACTGGGATATTTGGATCTCTCCCAGTGTTGGAGATTCTGCATTAAATGCTTTATTCAGTTGGCTTGCATATTTATACCTTGGTTGAAAATATAAACTAACTTCAGAGATTCAATGTATATATAGAATGCATGAGAACATGTACTCTTGGATAGAAGACACCAATGTCAACTTCCTTAGTCTTTTCTGCCACTAATTGATGATCATGTCCCTATGCTAATTTAAGGCTTGTGGGTTGATAGATCCTCTGTGCTGGGCAATGTATTGATTATCAAATACCTGATTCTTTTTTTTTTGTGTGTTGTAATCTGAAGAACAGCTTACACCTTTTGTAAAGTTTAGTTTTAACATTTTAACGAAACATCTGACTTCAATTTCTTCATTCTGATTGAGCTGTCTCTTGTTTGTGCTCTTTGTCTTGTGATCATAAGCTTCTGCTCTCAATATTATGACTAAATTTTTGGCTGGTAATTGTACACGACAGGTGGGTAGCAGCTCAAAGTGTATTCTATCACTTATACAATCAAGTGTCATACATGTCTCTAGATGAGATCTCTCCCTTGACATTTAGCATTGGAAACACCATGAAACGTATATCTGTCATAGTGTCTTCGATTATTATCTTCCACACTCCAGTTCAACCTGTTAATGCTCTTGGTGCCGCTATTGCTATCCTTGGAACCTTCTTATATTCACAGGTATTTTCTGTTCTTCACCTTTTAATGTTATGTTTATCATTGTTTATTAGGCAGGCGATATTTTTACCACCAAAAGAAAAATGTTATTTATATTTGAAACATCAAACACACACTGTGTTACCTATTATACTGGACCGAGGGTCCATTAGAGAGATAATGTGTTTAGGTTGATTGTTGATAGTCATTTATGTGAACTGGAACCCTTTGCATTGTTATTTTGTCTGATCTGCAAACTGTCAAATTTTAAAAGGGTTTTTGTGTCTGATTTGGTGAGAGTTTACCATGGAGAAAAAAACATGGTTCATAGGGTGGAGTTGGTTATGAATGTTTTTACCTTCCAATCTAATGAATGATATTCTGCTGAAGTTAGGTGATCCAAGTTTTATTGGTGAGTAGCCTCTTAAATTGCCACCTAATTCCTTTGGTTCTTACATTGAACCTACCTATACAACTTCTTTTCAAAGTCAATTTTCAACATAAGTTAGCTTACCTTGTAGACTTACCAAAGTTGTCCACGCCATATACTTTTGCACATGCTTTTTGGTTCATACCTTCACAATGAGGCTTCTAATGAAAGCATCTTTGGCATGTTCCTTGAAAATATGTCAGGTGGGTGGGAATCTTAGAAAATTGAGAAAAAAAAAAGGTTAAAAACAAAAGAGAATAACAATCAGATTACCAGTTTCTTTAAGATAAACAAACATGTGGTTTTCTTTCTGAAATAATGATTTTGTTTGGTAGGTATACTTATTTCATATTCTTGTGTGTCCTGCAGGCAAAACAATAGATTTGGTGGACTAAGATTCCTCTATGGATTTGTTTGTTACCGTTCTTCATGCTCAACCAGGGGCAAGAAAGTTAAATTTGGAATGTGTCACTGCTGGATTTTTGCAAGACTAGGATGCTCTGGCTGTCAGTCCATCTGTAGATAGATATAATAATAAGAATGATGCTGCTGAGGAAACATTATTATAATACAGATTATTGTTATTATTAGGTAGAGTTTTTTTTTTTTTTTTCAATTTCTGACATGCCTACGATTTGAAATAAATGTTTTTGAGAATAATCTCTCAAAACATTGTTTTCTGTAAGGAGCATGCAATAATGTGATGAATCCCATGATGAATTTGAGTGTCAGAATATATAAATGTTTGTTGTTGTGAGTGAATATGGTCCTTCCATTTCTATGCCCTTTGACCCTTTCCATGTTATGGTTGTTTGCTTTCTGTAGTGAGAAAGTGACTCTTCACTTTTCTAAAGGACATGTTCTCATTCTTCATGTCTATGTTCATTCGTTGATATTTGAAACCTAATTCATAGAATAATTAATCAGAGAATATTCGAGCATTGATTCCTTATGTGGGGTATATTTGGGGTTGTTAGGGATATAGAGTGCTTCATTATTTCATCATCAATTATATTTCACAACTATATAATTTTTTTGTTTGTCTTTTTTACTTGTTTTTGATAATGGTGTAATTGGATCTTTTGAAGTTAATTTTTATCTAAAAAGTGAAAGTCGTTAGAATGTTCAATGAACTTAGTTGTTTAATTAATGATAAAGGAAAAATGACAATATGTTTATATATTAGTTTATTCTTTAATTTTGTATAGTTTCTTTTACACAATTCGTGTTTAAAGGTCAAGTTTTATAAAAAAAGTTACAAAGAAAGTGTAAGGTAAAATAAATAAGGCGAGGTTAGTTAAGGTTTAAATGTTATTATTAAAACAGAATGGTAAGTTTCTTAAGTAGTTAATTAGAAACTGAAATCAGAGCCTAAATGATAAGATTAATGTGTTTTTTCAATTTGATATAACAATTCCACAGAAAGTAAAAAAATTTAGTTTAATAAAAAAATAAAACGTATTTATAATTTAAGTGTACTACAGTATAGATACTTTTACACCGTAATTCAATAAGAATCAAAATTACTAGAAAATAATTCATATAATAACCTACAATTCATTGAAAATCGTAACGTTTTGTGCATAAATATTAAAATCACGAGACAATATAATTAACACTGTTTTCAGATAATATTTGGATAAAATATGTTTCTGTTGACTCTAAAATTTCTCAAATTCGGTTTTATTTTTCCAAAAGAAGCCTTATCTTATTTTCACTTTATCAAAATTATATAAAATTTAGTTCTTAGAGTGTATTTTTGATAGTTTATAACCATCATTAGAAACATTTTATAATAAAAAAAAAAGGAAATTCCATATTAGAGAAGCAAAAGTAAGAGAAAAAAACTAAGGAGAGAAAGAGAGAGAGAGAGAGAGAGAGAGAGAGAGAGAGAGAGAGGTGAACCAGTTTAATGAGAGAATCTGTGAGCATACTTCACTGATGAAGTTGAGCTTCCATGTTGTTAATAATAATCTTATTGGAAAGCATTGAAGATAAGAAGAACAAGAAATTATGAACTACAATACTATTTTGTTTGTTGCTGATAATGCTATTGTCATTGAAGCCTCTGATATAAGGATTTTCTGGATAAGATTTCATTCAATACAAACCAGAATTAAACTTGGACAAGAATGTTTTTCACCCTCTCAAATTCAACAACGGCTATTCATTCCTGTACCTCCACAATTAATAACTGCACCTCCACAATAATAGGAAAAATACTCAGAAGAGCTCATTCTGAAAATTTTGTGGGAAGGAGAAAATGTAAAAAATATCATTTTGAAAAGCTCTTTTCAAAACGCATTTCATGTACGAAATTTTCCGAAAATATTGTTTCAAAATCTTTTTCGTTATTTTATTTCAAAAAATTTCAGAATGTATAATTCGAAAATCATTTTTAAGATAATAAAATAACCATTTTGAAAATTGATGGCATGTGTGAAGAAATTGTGAGAGTGCAGGAAGTAGAAGCCTTCAGCAACTTAGTCACCGGGCCTTCTTCCTTTTTTAGGTTGGTAATTGAGAAGTGTTATTCTTAACCCTGCTCTCACATCTCGACTTGCTAAATTGTTTTTACAAATTTCGAGAGACTATTGTTTTATAAGAAAACTATTTTAAGTATTATTTTATATCTGTATATAGGATAATCATTCTAATCAAATTTATTCAAACCTCTATTACATCTAATAAAAGTTTGTTTCACATTATATTTTATACTTTAAAAGCATTAAAATCATACTAATCCTTACTAGTTTGGGCAACATTACCTCTTATTACTGTAATTTATATCTCATCAGTGTAAAGTGACATTTAGTAGTATATGTTATCGTTACATTGTATTAAGTAATAAAATAACGTGATAAATAGTAAAATTTTACTACGGTGTATAAAATAGAAAATTTTGAAGCTTAAATTTACATAAAAAGCCATATATATCGAAATGGTTTTGTTTTAATATCAAATACAAAAATATTAATATCACGAAAATTTCATTAGGGACTTATTTTTCAAAGTAAACTGGAAGAATTTACAGTGAAGGAACTTAGATACTTACCATTATAATGGTTTTTCATATGGACACTACTCTAAGTTAAGATGTTTTCTTTCTTTATTTATATTTTTATATCAATTTTAGAATTCTATGAATAATGATGCATAGTGTTGTATATCATCATTTGTATCAATTAATGCATGATTTTGCATACTCAATTAGAACTGATTGGACGACAAATTGGAGTGAACTGAAGAAAAATGAAGAACCTGAAACTGAATTGAAGAATAAACAAAATTTTCTTGCATTGGGAGTGAACTGAACCCAGAAGAATAACAAAAATACAACCTCATTTTCACCAATCTTCTACGTACATACATAAAATATAGGAATGCAACTCTCAGCTAAGCTAAGAAGTGAGCAGAGAATGGTGATATCAGTAGTGTGAGCCTAAATTCTCGTTACATTTTGTTTGGATAGTAGATCAGAAAAACCTTACTCAACTTCTTTGATAATTCTTCGTCGCCGTAAGGGTTGTGTTGTAATGCTCCCTGGAGCACTGTGAGCTTTCCTCTTATCTTCCTTCCTCTTCTTGGCATCAGTCATAACACGCAATAAAGCAGAAGCTTTGAATATTGGTCTTGGCAAGTGCCTATGTCTGTTGAGCAAATCAGAAAAAGCAAAAAGTGACAATTATGCACAGGGAAAACTTCATTGCGGAAATATATAATATATGACAACTTTTATCAGGTATAGCAAATATGCTTGATCAAATCTTACCTTGCAATCCTGTTAACCTCAGGGAGGTGCTTATAGCGTTTCTTTACAGCCTTGTGATAGTCGTGCTTTTTACGTTCTCTTGGAAGAATCTGTGGCATGATCACAAAGTAATCATCTGTCAATTAAGGGTTTCTAAAAATAGAAATAATCATGTATAACCAATAGGTAGCAAATTGGAAAACAAACAAGCATCCAAATTATGATGATTTAAGGATCTTAATCATTGTTCATCTTTTAATGTGCGACAGACAAGAATGACAGGGAACAATGAAACTCAATTAAACTATAAAATGTATTTGGATCCTCCCAACTCTAGTTCAAGCATGGACCTTAGCATTTTTATAGACCAGCAGGTATTTGGAACAATGAAGAGGCAAAGTGGCCTTCCCTCCCTTCTCTCGTACAAGATGGTGTCTATCTCACTAATAAGATGACAATGACAGCCATGTCGGGATATGAAAGAAGTAGGTTTAAATCCAAATAAATGTAAAGAAAATGTATGTATATAAACGAACAAAACTGAGATTCATCTTTATATGAAATAAACATTGCCACATGATGCTAAGTCTCCGACACATTAATTATTTCACTCAAATCTAAGTAATGTAAGAAGCAAGGAAGATATCTTACTACTCCAAGTTGCTCAGATGCTTTTGCCTTCCAAATCCTAAGGTTAGTATCATCACTTCCTGAAATCACATAACTTCCATCACCACTGAACTTGACACAAAATACCCTGCATAACAAAGAAATAGATCAGCCTACCATACGGATAGAAATCTTTCAGAAGAAAAAATTGGCAAAAGCAGCAATAGCATTTTGTTAGGATATAGAATAAAGGGAAGTATAGCAGCTACTGATTAGAGGGATATCATGTCTATAAATACGAGGATACTATACCAAAGGGGGCTTTTCATTTCGTAGTCTGAGCGTCAACCCTTTGTGAAAGGAAAAAGCCTTCGTGAAGGGAAACCCTTGGAGGAGAAAGTGTTCTCCCATTTATTGATATTTTCATATTACTCGATAAAAATCTTTTCAATTCTTGGTTCGTAACATATTTTGTTGGCTATTTAAAAATCTTTTCAATTTTTGGTTCGTAAGATAATTTATAAGTATCTTGTTACACATCCAAGGTTTACATTAGTTGAAAAGTGACATGAGTAATAAAGCAATAAAACGTTCATTTTCAAATATAAATTAAGTAAACCTTTGCATTCTCTTAGTGTGATAAATCTCTTTGCTGTGACCACCGTTATACTGAAAAAGTCTCACCTACAAATGAGAAATCATCAATAGATAGGAAACCATTCTTAGTAAGAACAAACGTCAGATGATTGAAAACAAAAGTCAAGGAACTAACTGTTCTATCGTAAGATCCAGTGACAAATTCTCGCCCAGTTGGTGAATAGTCAATATCCATCCTGTGGAATAGAATATGATCATGCATGCATGATAAAATTCTAGGATTACCAAGAACACAACACTTAAAGAAAAATCATCTTACACTGCAGAAACATGATCTTTATGAACACATTTAGCTTCATCCAACTTCCTAGTATCATAGCTATAGCAGTTGCCATCTTCATTTGCCTGAATAAAATTTGTTGAGAAGAATGTAAAATATCTCTATTGAAGATGTCTCGACCCAATAATATCTCATGTTAGCCTTAACGAAAACCCTAAACAATAGCTTGAGAACCATTGAATACATTCAAATGATCAACTTACATGCTGTAAAATTTATGGGTTCCATTGGATTCCAACATAAAGAATTGGTTTTGGTCTGTCACAATGAAGTAATAGTTAGTGTAATCATGAATATATTTGGAATAAAGCCAAATGATTTGGGGAGTCGGACAACTCAACAGAAATGATGTTGAGAAATGTTGCAATGATATAATACGGTGTGCAATTTAAGAACCACATAAAATAATAGAGACCTCCGTGAACAAAATATGTTGATTAGAAATAACATAATAAAAACAGCAATTATATGTTATAATTTAAAACAATGAAAAAGGTAATTACCATCATTATCATTTTCCTCACAGGGGAAGCCATACGTAGATCATACAGAATTATGCTTCTGTCACTGAAAAAAGAAAAGAGGTTAAAAAGGCAGGTAATTTACATACAAGAGTAAAGTACGTTAAGCCACCGATATTAGGACTTATAAAGTAGAATAAAGTAAAATCATTCAAAATCGGTAAAACTTGAAAAAAAAAGCATACCAAAAGAAACAAAACCAAGTCCCCTTCTTGATATTCCTTTCCATTCAATGAATGAAATGCCTTTTTCACCAGATAAATGACACTGTTGGAATATATTGCAGATGTCTAAACATTATGGAAATATTATACATAACCCCTGAGGAAATTTTCATATATCTTTATATTTCTCAATTTGTTTCCTTATATAATTAAGATTATTAGCCTACTAATTACTATATATAGAGCTTAGCATTGTCTATCGAATGATATCCTCATTTCCTCCTTCAAAACTTAAATCCCTGTAACGCCAACATGGCATCCGGGTTCCTGTAATGCACCTTGAGAATGCTTTACCCTTCCATTGAGTTGTGTTCAAGGAAATTGATGACCCCACTCTAGTGCTTTGTTCATTGTTTGCTGCTCCTAGTCTCTCGCTTTCCAGTTGTTATAATTATAGAAATAAGGAGTAAATCCTAAGTCATCCTTATGACGAGATAATATCAAATTTCCTTTTTTTATTGTATTAATTCTGTTTTCTCAATATAAATAAAACATTCATTCAGTCTCAAAAAAAAAGTCTCAGCCCAATGTCTCCCTCTTTCCTATGGTTTAACAAGATATCTAGACTACCACATGCAAGAGCACCTAATGGCCGACCAACCTACACCCAACTCAACTCTACACTCCTACACCCATGGTGGCGATCTACATTTTCCTCTCCTTAGATAATTTTATTATTATGTTCAGATTTAACGAGAAAAATGTCTTCCAACACCCCCTTCAACATCCAGAACAGATTCTCCCATCTTTTCTAGCCATATTGCTAGAATAGAGAAGATGGACAGGTCTAGCTTTTCTTTTCATCTTGAGATTCCGAAATCAGGTTAGGGTTAAGTGGGCAGGGCTATAAATCCAATCTCACTACAGCTGCCAGATACATTCCTAAGGAGCATGAACAATTGATAGAGATTGATGTTCAAATATGTAGTGTAATTAAACCTACCATTCATACTTCACTCAAACCTATGTTTCACTCCCATGAGACGTGTGCTTCAGTTAGGAGTAAGGCCAGTTCCCTTTATACCAACAACACACAGCATTAATATGACATGTCTCCTGACACTTCTCGCACCATGACAATTTGAGGACCCTATGTTTGCTTATCTTGGACAGCTTCATGCTGACTTACATGAATTTAATGAGTTTATTTCACCATCTCCAGATGTAGAGAAGGAACTTGAGAACTGCAGTACATTTTTTATGACCTTGGGTTTGTATGGGTTGCCAAAAAAGTATGCTACTACCTGTGATCAGATTTTTGATTGCCAGTCAACCCTACTATGACTTCTCATTACCTATTCTCCTCTGTATTTCTTAAAAAATGGTTATGGAGATATGTACTTCGTGTACGAGGGAAAATACTCAAATTGGATACAATCCATATGGATCCTAAAGTATATTATAAATGCTCATGGCCAAGACCTCATTTATGAAGATAAAGAAAATACTCAAATTGTTAGATATTTTGACAATGACTGAGCAGAGTCACTAAGTAATAACCGTTCCACTACATTGTATTTTGTTCTTATCGGACGTAATTCAATATGGCTGAAAAGTAAGAAAAGAAGATATTGCATTGATGACATTAGTCACTAGTGTGCTCATGTGGCTAAAACAACTTCTTAAAAGAGCATAAATTTGAAGAAAATTCCCGAAAGCACCTTATATGTGACAACTAGCAACATAGCACACTGCCTCTAATCATCCTTTTCATGAGGACCAAATACATTGAAGTAGATTGCCATTTCATAAAAGAAAAGCTAAAGTCTAAAGACATCACCACTAGATTTGTCAACTCTAGTGAACAATTCGTTGAAATATTCGCCAAGTCTCTGAATGGACCAAGGATCAATAATATATTGAACAAGTTGAGCAAATGTGACTTATAAGCTCCAGCTTGATGGAGAGATATATATATTTAAATATAATTGTAGAAATAAGAAGAAAATCTACAATCAGAAATAATTACACTAGATGTGTTAATAGGAAAACCTTTATTTATTCCTGTATTATATCTTCATTATTAGAGGATATTAAATCTCCTCTATGTATTATATTGATTCCGTTTTCTCTATAAATAAAGCATCTGTGTTGTCTCAAAAACAGTTTCAGCTCAATGTCTCTCTTTCATATAGTTGTAATGAGTTTTGACCACCATATTCTGGTGTGCGTTATTTAGATCATCCCAGCTTATTTATGTAGAATGACTTTAAACCAGTCTATTTTCTGTACATCTAACTTTAACATGCTAAGCCTTACTTCGGTTGGAGGAGTGAAAATTCTAGAGGATACAATACTTTTATGCCCCCCTACTGCGTTTTCTGTCCTTGGCAACTGTATTCAGTAGACTAGCCCGCTAGCTGGAAAGCTTCTTAGAGAAGTTTGCCTTGTATCATATAAATAACAGTACCTAACCTTCACAACTCATCTATAAACACAGATCAGAATAAAGAATTTTCTCCATCTCTCTCTGTACAATTTCTTTGTCTCTTGAAATATCAAAGGATACCTTATAACATTATGATTATATTTTAAAATAGTTTAGAGCACCTACGATCTCAAGGAACTAGCTTCCATATTCTTTCTATTTCATCATTGATGATTTGTTTCTGGATTTAATTAAGGGCACAAGACATGTAACTAAACTAAGTACTTTGTCTTTTGGATTCTACTTACAACATCATTATACACATAATATTATTTTGAATATTTATTTTTTTCATTTCTTTCTTCCCAATAATTTCAACAAAAAACAACGAACTATTAGATTAGTACCAGTTTTCCATCCACAACAAAACATAAAACGGAATTTTCTTATACTCAGGAACCTATTTCAATTGCAACTTCAATCAAGTTGACAGTACCAAGGCTTTAATCTCGGAAATGGAACATTAAAATGTGATACCAAACAAGAAGGAAAATATACGCATTAAAACAGTATAAGTACTCATTAATGGAGAAAAAACAAAAATTCAATGAGACCAGCAAAGACCTAACAGGCAACAAATAAAAAAAGGATCAATATATCTATTGGGTGAAAAAACCTGAATTGTATTGTGAGCAATATTGTAGTCCTAAACCTATAGGCAATGTCACGTACCTAGCTGAGGTGGCCAAAATATTTGGTTCTCCAGGATTAAACCGGACAGAAATTACTGTATCTGTCCCCCATTCAAAACTATTAATCGGCTGAGACCTGCAGAAAGAAAGAAACAATTACATGAAATAAACATAAAATTTAGAATGGTCAACTACTATGATTCTAGTAAAACAAGTAGACCAAACAGAAACTGAGCACCTGTTGTGATTCCATATATCTACTTGAGCACCAACTGTTGCAAAAAGCTCACCATCCCACTGGTGATCAACGCCCCTAAATATTGAGAAAGTAAAACAAGGTTCAGTAAGCAAAAAAATAACAAACTTCAATATCTTCCTCAGGGACAATTCACTCCAGAACTTACCAAAAAGCATTCTTCCAAACAAAAACACTTGCTGGCTGCACAAGAGAAAAAAAAGGTTCATAAAATTGAGTCAGTAATATACCCACTTAATTTAAAAAAAAAAAAAGGTAAAAGTAAAATATGCTAGCATAAAATTTCACCTCAACAGTGCTCTTGGTTGAGTCATCTGACTCCACAGGAGAAGTATTAGGAACATTCCAGAGTCTGATACTGAATTAAAATTACACGTTACATCATAAAAATAACTACTGAAGGCTAAATATGATAGATAGATATAATAGGGAAAAAGGTTGGTTATTACCAGGCATCAGTTCCACAGGACACAAGAACTTTTCCATCAGTAGATGCTGTCAAACCTCGTACAGCCCCTTGGTGACCAGGAAACTGGCAAACTGTCTGTCTTTTATATCAAATACAAGGGGCACCAAATTAGATACATATAGTAGTTTAAAAAATTGTAGCATTAATTTTCTTCTTATTTATAATTTTCATGCATATTGCTAAATAATTTTATCATGTAAGAACTACCAGTCTTCAGGAAGCCATCATACCCCCTCAACAGAGAAATAATAAGAAAATCTCAAGTGATATTTGATACAGTAAACTACAGCTCATTCATAACTAATAAGAAAAAAATTATGACTTTCCTCTGAGATATACTTATTATCTATTGATAGTCCATACAATGTATTGTTAATTACTACAGCATCCATTTCTTTTCATATAAGCACTCTAAGGCTCTTCTTAAATACACAAAAACTTATCATAGATGACAGAAATAATAGTAAAGATCACTAGGGAGTTAACAACAATTTTAATATAGACAAGAATATTAATTACATTTCTTAATATTTGTGTTATCCTCTAAGCAGACAAATGGAAAGAAATGTACAGAATACAAAGAAATGTTTTTCAATTCAAAAATATTACTAAATATCATGAAATTGATTCAAATTCCAAATATAAATATTTTCGTTCTGAAGAAACCAAATTATTAAAAAAACTATTACCTTGATGCTAAATCCCAGAGTCGAATATCTGTAAAAACAACAAAGACAAATGTTAAGGCTTCTTTTTTATGTATGCAACTCAACTCATCCACCATTTTACAAAGATAACAATGTACACTGGATTGAGTCTAATCTGCTAAAAGATGGTGTTGTAGTAATCCATAAAACCTATTACCATGTAGAAGAAAAACCATTGGAAAATAACCAATAAAGCAAGGATAAAATTACAAGATTGGGATGAATAGTAAGACATGCCCACACAATTATTCCTTATTTATGATAGATTATTTATACAATATAGTAGGCAAAAAGAACCACACTACTTTAAAGAGCTATGTTTCATAATAGTCCTATACACACACACACATATTTATGCTCTCCCCATCTCTAGAGCATTCCCAGTCCTCCTAACAAAATTTAACCACTTCCTGAATTCAAAATTTTTTATCCATCATATAGCAAAAGCAAATTTCTTCCTCTTCTCTATCTCCAAATCAAGATACTTCCTACAGCTACAACTACACATATAGCTGCAGGTACATAACTAAATAAGGTAAAATGAATTACCTCCATCCATTGAACCAGAGAATATCCCTTTCAACTGGCTAGGGTTCTTCGTCATGCACGAAATAGCATCTATATGTCCATCCAATGCTCCAATAAATGGTCTTGCAAAAATCTAAACCCTCAAAGATTAAAAACACACAATAAGAAACAAAAAAACTTCACATGTAATAAAAACACACTGATCACGAAACTGAAAAAAAAAAGTTATAAGGAAAAGCGGACCTTGTCCAACTTCACTGCATTTAGAGCCCGCACATACTCCACCGCCTTCTCTTGAGGACGAAGGCTGGGGTCGTAATTCCGGAACACCCTCTGTCCAAAATCAAAGGGACAGTTTCAGAAAAAGCAAAAGATTGAAAATTGGATTGAACTGAGTAAATAGAATAAAGCTATTGGTAAAGGGTCGTGTGCATTGAATCACCTGAAGGTCTTGACTTCGTTCTCGGGTGAACTCATCAACGGAGCGTGATATAACTTTGACCTTCATTGGGCGTTATACTGTGTTCTGGTTCTTCAACCTCCGAATTAGAGAGTGGAAAAACCCTAGTATGATTGATGGAGGGAATCAAGGTAAGAGGAAGAAAGGGTTTTAGTGATGTTTTGTTCGCGGGCATATGGATACGGGTCGGGCCCGAAAAATAAATTTATGTGCTAACAAATTTTAAAATAATAACTATAAATTTCATTAAAATATATACAGATATTAAATTTTATATATCGAATTAGTATATATAGAAATTAAAATCAATTTGATAGTGTTTAATTTTCTTGTGTTAATTTAAAATATATAATATTTAGATTTTAGAAATTGTGTTTTGTAATTTTTCTTTAGTGTATACATTCTTTCATCATTTTTTTAAATACTATTTTATACACATATTGATTTTTTTATTTTTTCTTTGTAAATATAATTAATTTTATTACTTTGGTGATTTTTAAAAAATTACTCATCATAAATACTAGTCATCACAATAAAAAATAATATACATTTATAAAATTAATAACATTTTCTATTTTAATAATCAATTTTCTATTATTTCAAAATAAAAAAAAATTAATAACATTTTCTATTTTAATAATCAATTTTGTATTATTATAAGAAAAAATATGAATATATATATATATATGAATAAACTATATATATTGTTTCTACTTATTTGTTGATAAAATATTACAGATGAAATCAGATATTGTAGTGGTATAATTGTTTCTGTTTGGTATATAATATTGAATTCTCTCAGCTGATCATTTTTGGGGTGAAATTAGGTTTTTGTTTCCTAAATGTGTCAAATGTATTTAGTACAGTGACTCAGGGTGGATTGTGATTACTGTAACTAATAATTAGTTTATTTGCTCTATTTTAATTTATTTTTATTTTGTCTAATGATTTAAGATTTTAGTGTAACAAAATATATTAGTTTTATATTATAGAAGTGGGAAGAAGTTGTGTCTTGATATGTTTTAAACAAAAATTTTATTAATAAATATGGTGATTTGTAGTATGTTATATCGATAAAGTGTGTAATCAGATTTAATATTTGGATTTTTTATTATTATCTTTTAATTTTAAAATATAACTAAAGATAAAATAAGAATATAAAATATATATACACAGCTATAAGTTTGTTTTTAATTTAAAAATCTGATAAAAAGTAAAATAGAAACATGATATATTAAATGCCATAATGTATTTAGTTATGTCTTGATATAAATATTTTTCTTCTTTTTAATTTGAAAACATAATTAAGAGTAAAGTAAAATAAAAATATGAAATATTTATATATATAAAAAAATTTGTCTTTCTTTATTTTGTTTCCTCCAAAAGTAAATAATTTTGTGAAATATTTTTGTAAAACTTCAGAAAATGGTAATTTTAGAAGTGATAGTAATATAAAAATAATGAGACTTGGTTATTTTAATATTAAATGATTTATTTATAAATAGTTTTATTATAAAAGAGTTTCATTATTTTAAAACATAGCATCTCTCTATAAAACACCTTTTTAGAGTTTTCTACTTTTTATTTAAGAGTTTTAACTATTGAGTTATCTCTTTGATGATCAGAAGGTGTCTAATCGACCACGATGACAAGGTCTACATTCCTATATGATTAGTTTATGCAACAGAGCAAGTAAGTTTCAACTCATTTTTGCTTTGCACTCTTTAATTGAGTCCATGCATAAAAGTTTCCATTGCATGTGTACTTTGACCTTTTCTATGAGTTTCCTTATCAATCTAAGGTCTTAAGGACTCTTTCTTTTTTCAATTTGATGTTTCGTAGGTGTTTCTAGAATTTCCTTGTATTTCAAGCAATTAGGGAGACTTTCGTAGAGTTTGATAGTTCCTTGTGAGGTAAGGGAAGCTAGATGTTTTGACTTTAAATTATGTTTATGATGTAAGTTTGGTGTTTGTATGTATGTTATAGTGATTTTAGTATAATCTCAATAAATATGTTAGTGTTAGTTCATTTCAATGTGCGTGGTTAGTTAATATATGATTTAATTATGATATGATGTGATTTGGATGTTTTTATGAGCATGAATTGTATGTTATAATGTGGTTTTGATGTCTGAAATTGGTAGCAAGGTTTAAAGAATGAGGAGTTATTAAATACATAGGTTTTAAGGTTGAAACCTGTTTTAGTAAGCAAGTTTGCGAGATAGGGTGTGGATTGAGAAGTCTAATGTTTCATGTTTAGTTACATGTTAATTATGACTTGTTAGCACCTTGAGTTGGTAAAAATCTGATAGGAAAATCGGTATGGGTCAATGTAATGGTTTTGGTAGGTTTTATGTTCAATTTAGAGGTTTTAATAGATGAAAGTTTAAAGGAAGTAAGTCTGATGTAAAACAGAACTTTTAGGTCCATCCTTAGATGAGTTAAAACTAGTTTAAACTTTAAGAATGGTAGGAACTAATGTAAGACTCTTTAGTAGTTGATATGTTGAATTTGGCTTGAATTAAAACTAGTTTTATGGGTTGTATGAGTGAGATTTTGAATTAGAAGGTCTAAGGTAAAAAGGATGATTGAAATTGGTGTTAAAAAGAGTAGAGATGAATTTGGGTAGATTTGAGAAGTTGATTCGGTTTGACGTGGTCATTTTTAGTTAGAGTGGTGTTTCTAGAGGTATTTCAATGTTTAAAAGTTCCTAGAAACCATTCAAAGTTGTGGGGTAAGTGTGTGAAAGGACCCATAAAGTGTAGAGTTTTTCTAATAGCGCCTGAGCGTCCCTTTCCAGTGGCCAGGGTGTTGAGTGCCAGCCCCTAGGCGCCCGAGCGCCACTGCACCAATTTGGAGGGGGGGGGGGAGAGGGTTTCAGGGTTCTGGATATTAGTTTTGGACGTTCTTTAGGTCGTTTTGGACCTTTCCAAAGTTGTTGGTGAGAGTTTCAAAATTGTTTTCTTTGCCTAATGTGAGGATCAAGTTACTATGAAGAAAATTGTGTTATTGTGTGATTTCTGATGACTTGTAAGGGTGTTTCTATTTCTTTAATGTATGATGAGTAGTCTCATGTATTGACATACTATGTGAATACGAAGTGATCTCAATGGTTTCAAAGGTATGGAAGAAAGTTCCAAGAAGGAACTTCTCAATGGTGGTTTCAAGTATTGTAAGTATGAATATGGAAACCTCGGTGTTGGAGTTCATATTGACATTCTAATGGTCATCCATTCTAAAGTAGAGAGGGGTGAGACATGTCGTGAGAATAACATGAGGTCCTAGTCGAAGGACTTTACCTTGGCCTAAGGCGAATGATAATGGACTAACCTTGTATGGTAGCTTGGGGTGGGTCAGATGTTTCACCACAAGTGCATGAACTGTCATAGCTCGATATTCATACTAATTCGAATAGTTAAGTCAAAGTATTGTCATGCATCAAGTGTTTGGTTGTTTAATGTAATATATTTGTTTTATGTATAATATTTACACTTTCATATATATATATATATATATATATCATTAATTGTTTTTTATTTTAACTTATCCTTGTTTTTGTCTTTGTTTGTGTGTGTTCTCTCTTATGTGATGATCACCTTAAAAGATATGAGCTTAAGAAAGATGTCCTTTCAATCATTTCAGCATGAAGGAACAAGATAGATAAAGTGTTGTTATCATCTATATATTCTCTAGTAGTTTTATTCTACTAAAATAATGTTACAGTTTTTATAAAATTTATTTTAAAATCGTAACACCAAATTTTAAAAAGTCGCATTATCCGCATGGAATTTTTCCATCGTGACAATTTAAATGTCAGATCAAAGTTCACGATAGTTTATATATTAGAAAATAAAATTTACAATATCACAACGTTTTTAGGTAAAAACAAGTGTAATAAGCTTTTTACTATTTAAAGAATAAGGTTTAACATAATAATGAAAATCCGAAAAGTAATGTTACACATATAAACACCACTTCACATTCATTTATGTTTTTATTCTAACAATCTGTTTTTGTCTCAATCAACATTATCTTATTTATATTCCAGCTACTTTCACTTAAATTGATAGAACATGAATCCAAAAACATCTATACCAAGCATTTTCCATGTTAAAATCACCATTTATTTTTTAACCTCAATTTGAAAAATGTACTAAAATTATATAATCTATGAGCTTCTTGCATATAGAATTTTATTGTACTGAGTCAGCATTTATTATTATAACATAAACCAAGAATATAACTGAGGATTGAACATCAACAGTTTTCTGATGCAAATATACATTGTTATTTAACTTGGTCTAATAATAAATTGTATTAATTATGTCTCTATGAGTAAGCTCAGTTCAGCACTCATTCCACATGACATGATGAACATTTCAAATCTTCAAGTACTTGATGGCAGTTTGAACATCCTTATCACCCCTGCCACTGAAGTTAACCACAACCTTGGTTCCATTGGGAAGGTTTGGACACACTTTCTCTAGATATGCCAATGCATGAGATGTTTCCAAAGCTGGAATTATGCCTTCAAGTCTTGAAACTCTCTTGAAAGCTACAAATAACAAAACATCAAAAGTGATACAAGGGAAACATTGTTTTACATTAAACCAAAGAAGTATAAACTTATATGCATCTTGTTAAATGCTGGTATGATGGAAAATGGCAAGATGTTGTGTGGTACAACAGGTTTATCAGCACTTTGCTACTACACACTTACACTAATCAGTAACCATAGATGCATGCAGGAGATGTAAGAGATCAACAATGAGATTACATAAAGGACAGTAATTGTAAGTTTGTGACATTGCCCAAGATTAGTAGAGGTCAAAAGGTTGATATGATAATGAAGTTTCTAAATCTCTTAAATGCTAGGGGACTTAAGGGTTAGAGAACAAAGAGGAAGACACTTGAATGGTTTAGCTGATCGGATTCCTATACCTTTTGGCTAGAACAATTGGTATCAACTAGTACAGACATACAGCAACTAGCTCTAGAAATTTGAAACTCCAAGAAATTACAGTTCTAGCCAACACAATGTTTATTCATTTAGTTCCTACAATTAGCAAATTCATGGTTTTGATCCCTATAAAAAATATTTTGTTAAATGTACGTACTAATTTTTTTTTATAGCAAATTAGGAATTAAAACAAACAATCATGATATTTTCAAAGACCACAGACATTTAGATTTGAAGCTGTAGAACAATTGTAAGAAACAAAGAAATTAATAGTATATGATATTTAACAGAACGGGAAAACAATTTTAGATCGTAGAACACACCATTCTATGTAAAACTTATGCAGAATAAGTGCCAAAGGAAACTTAAGATCCTCAGATCAAGATTAGCAGAATGATACAGTAACATGAGTTTTGAACAAGTGGTTGAGATGAAGGAGGGAGAGAAACAAATAATAAATGAAATTCAAAATCTATGCAATTTCTACTTTATACTAAATTTGTATTCGTGTGCTTTACAAAAAGCAGCAAGCTCAAGGTAACCTAACCTTCCAATGCTTCTTCGTCAGTGATGCTATAATATTCAGCACGTCCTAAATCTTTCAAAAAGCTATGTTCGGGACCCACACCAGGATAGTCCAAGCTGCACACAATTTTTGTTGTTGAAAACATAATTACACAATCAGAACAAGGAGAATTGCAAGAAACACAAAACACTGATATAACAAATTAACAGTAAGATGAATTACCCTGCGCTAATAGAGTGAGGCTCAACTATTTGTCCATCAGCATCCTGCAAAAGATAGCTCATAGCTCCATGTAAAACCCCAACTTCTCCTTTTGTTAAAGTTGCAGCATGCTTGCCACTGTCTAGGCCAAATCCAGCAGCCTCCACACCAATTAGCCTAACATCTTTGTCATCGACAAATTCATGGAAAAGTCCCATGGCATTTGAACCCCCACCAATACATGCAATCAGAACATCTGGCTTCCCTCCCCATTTTTCCAAAGCTTGTTTTCTGGTCTCCTTGCCAATCACAGCATGAAACTCTCTGACCATCATTGGATATGGATGTGGCCCAGCAACAGAACCCAAAATATAATGAGTCGTCTCTACATTAGTCACCCAGTCCCTTATAGCCTCTGATGTAGCATCCTTGAGGGTAGCAGTCCCAGAATGA
Organism: Vigna umbellata; assembly: GCF_029865625.1. Classification (NCBI taxonomy): domain Eukaryota; kingdom Viridiplantae; phylum Streptophyta; class Magnoliopsida; order Fabales; family Fabaceae; genus Vigna; species Vigna umbellata. The sequence continues at coordinate 36,796,226 of NC_142169.1, forward strand.
ACTGCTCTAACCTATATCAAGAGAATATATCCTATCAGATAGATCAATAAACAAAGACAGATCTTTTGAATTCAATATATAGCAACTAGATTTGAACACACATGAGGTCACATCACAGCACTTTTTACCATGCAGAAAAAGAGCATATAATTTCCCTCAAAATTGTAATAAATCAATCCTAGTGTTTTTCTTTTCATGTAAAACAATCAACAATTGATCTTTTTGGATCTACAATTAGCCACGTACAACTAATTATAATAATACCATACTGATTTTATTTTATTTTTTTCCATTTGCTTTTGACATTCTCTTGTAAGTGTCACTATCTTGTCCCAAATCTTGCAGTCCTTCACTTTTATCATGTGTTTTGGCATGATGCATTCATGCATGTAAAGTACAAAAAAGCTCTCCAGATAATGGCATATACCAACTATGAAGTGTAAGCCATCGGATCAGAAAAAAATGTTAACGAAAATATTTGTAAACATTGGTGTGTAGAAACAAAACCTTAACAAACCATATACTTACAGAATATTCATAAATTAACCTGAGAATAACATAATACAGGTAATGATTGCAAAATAGAACAAAGCAGAATATTCAATTTATTTTATGCAGAAGTCAACATCCAAAAATAATGAGCATAAAAGACTATGGCGTTGGTCTAACAATAGAGAAACAATGAAAAGCTTGTTCATGGAAGCTTCATGTCCCCTATATGTTAAAAGGATAAGGAAACAAACAACAGACTAAAAGATATTTATGTTCAAAACAACACTGCAAATCCACAGTAAGATAATATTTATATATATCACAACAATAAAAATGACATACCTCAGCACCAAGGAGACGCATTCTAAAAACATTGAGAGATTGTCTTTCCATATCCTGTGCACCCATATAAATGATGCATTCCAAACCAAATCGAGCACATACAGTAGCAGTGGCAACTCCATGCTGACCAGCTCCAGTTTCAGCAATTATGCGTTTTTTTCCCAAGCTCTTTGCAAGCAAAGCTTGAGCAACAGCATTGTTAATTTTGTGAGCACCAGTATGATTGAGATCTTCCCTCTTCAGATAAATGTGAGGCCCTTCACCATTAGGCCTCTTATAATGCTCTGTCAACCTTTCTGCAAAATAAAGAGGACTCTCTCGACCCACATAATCTTTCAGGATCCCAGCCAATTCTGTCTGCAATTTGAAACATCTATCTCAGAAAATTTACATTATTTTTCCCCAAGAAACTACATTGCAAGGCCTCTGAATGTCGTAAGCATACAAGAGAATAAGTGACGGGGCAGTGTGTAAAAGAGCTACAGAAACTTATTCTTTGTATTATTAAGTGAAGATCAATATGGAGTTCCAAATTGTTTAATTCTGTCACTTCCGTATGAAATTGAAATGGTAAAGACCAAAAAGTGTGCTGAAGGATAAAATGATACACATTCAAAACTTCACAAAAGTGTATATCTCACAAGCTATGTAGCATGGATACTGACCCGGACCTGGACACTCTGACATGTGTAGTCTCCAAAATGTAAGACACCAGGACACATATCTATATATTAGATCATTATGAATTATCTAATTTAACAACCACTATTTAAATAGCCAAAATCATCTATAAACAAGACTAGTCAAATATAATAATCTAAACATATAGTCACTTAATACAAAAATGAATCAAATCTATCTATCTAATATCCAAAAAGTGAAAAGTAGTGATCATATAAGATTTGTTCCTTATTATAATCATTGTATTTGTACTTATTAACATTATGTTAGAACCATGTAAAAGAGAAAAAAACGTCTTTTGACTTGTACTGTACTATTCACCGATACGTGTCGGACTTGGAGTGTCCAACACACGTGTCAGACACTGGACACACCATTTGGGAGGCTTGTCCGAGCTTCATAGTTCACAAGCATCAAAATAAAAGGAACAGCACAAAGAAAGGAAATAAAACATCAAGGTTTCAAAATAACAATATTGAGAGTATGTAACTCTAGGGCGTTCAACAGAAAAAAAAAACTAAGGGTTTTAAATTGCTGTCATAGTTTAGTGGCTAACCCTGATCTTGCAGAAATTTGCTAGATAAATACGGCTGATATAGCCACAACTGCGGTTGCAAATACCCCAAAAACCTCCTCGTTGCAATCGCAGTTGCAGTAGCATATCATTTTTAAAAACTTTGAAAAAACTAAGTCTGGGTTTAGTTTCTGGCTATGCCCCCACTTCCGTCATGCCATGGATAGAGGATTCAATTCAACAAACAAAGCAACAATCCCAAACACCCTAAGCTTTCAAATAATCAAAAACAGTTACAATAATCATCAGTGCCACATTTCAACAACCAATTTGTGAGCAATACCAACAAGCATTATGCACAAGGACTAAAAGACCAACCCACATAGCCATAAAAAACCTTCAGCCTAACCGTACATTGCCTGGGATACCCATTTCCGCCAGAACCCACTAAACCACTTCACACACACTCAAATCCAAAAAAAAAAAAAAACAATCCCCATTAACGCAAAAGCTGAAAAAGCTGAGCCTGAGTCACAAAACCTGAAACTGCTCATCTGCAGTGAGGGAATGAAAAGCAGCCTCAAGCTCAGTGAGTGCATGCATCAGAGTCTCAGGGACATACTTCCCCCCAAACTTGCCAAACCTCCCAAACGAATCGGGTCTACTGGGCAAAACTGACCCATTATCCAAATTGCGGTGTTCCTCCAGTGGCACAACATAGGAAGGGTCCCTGGTGGCAGAGCAGGACACAGAAGAAGAATAAGCAGAAGGTGTTCTGAAAGGTGCAAACTTGAGCATGTTTGAGGGGAAATGGGAAGATGGGTGCGGCTGGCTGGTAATGGGAAGCACCGTTGAGGAGTTGAGGCCTGTGAATGTCATGGAAGCAGCCATTGACATGGAAAGTTTTTGTTTTCTTTTGTTGTGAAAGAAATTGATCTGGAGTAGTTCTTGGTGGTGGGGTTTAATTTATAGGCCAAAAGATTGCAGAGATTTTGTTTGGAACTTTGCTTTGGTGTTTTTGTATGTATCCAGAAACAGGATTCATAGCTATGATTGGACGATAAGAGAAAGAAGATCACATTTCATGCCCTAAATGGTTTTTGACTAATATTAGATTATTTATTTATTTACTATTTAGTTTTCTTTTACCAAATTTGACATCGGTATGGTGGAATCATGCTCTGTTTGTTATAAGATAGACACCAAAAATGGAAAAGATGTTTTTTATTCGGTGAGAAGTGTAGCTAAATTGAAAAAGAAAAAACATATTATTATTATTCTTATTATTATTATTATTATTAATCAAGTCAATTTTTACCCAGGAGTCAATTATGAAAAATTTATAGTATGCCATGTGGTATATTCTTATACTTTAAGGATAATGAGATATAATTAACATTTACACTTTAAGGATAATAAGATATAATCAACATTAATTATAGTATACTACATAGTGAATGATGTGATTCTTTTAGACTTGGATTGGATAGTTGAGTTTTAATTGTACGAAATTATGTAACTCTAGTAGCTCTAATGATTTTATGATAAAAAGTATTAAATTGTCAATTGTGTATATACATTAAAAGGAAATAAGCATGAATATGTTTTATTACAATCTCTTATTATTTTTAAATATTTAATTAATTTTTATCTCATTTCCATTTTTAGATTCTTATTATTTTAAACATTAATTGAATAATATATTATACATTTAAAAAAAGTATCATTAGGAATATAATATAACTGGTCTTATCTATTGTTTTGAAACTTGTCCGAAAATAAGGTTACTTTCTTCTTTTGCGAAATGGGCATTTTATCTTTTTCTTTTTTATACTTCTATCACAATCTCTCTTGGGTTTTATGTATTTTTACCCTTTTATGTTTTTCTCGTGTTTTATTCTCGTGTTTTATGGCAGAGCTATAATTAACGATGACAACTACTCGGATCAGACACAAATAATGTCTATTCGTAATCCGATCCGTTGGATAAAACTATATTTTTCATTCGACTCATTACTCGTGTGATATTCGTTTAAAAAATACTCACGATTATTTTAAAATTTACAGATACCCTAAAAAATAAATAAAAATTTATACTTTTTTAAAATAAAATTTAAATAAAATTACAAAAAATATATATAATATAATATAACTTAAATTAAATATAAATTTAAATTTAATTTTAATTAAATTTAACCTAATAAAATATAATTTTTTAAAATTTAATTTAATTGAAAAATATATAAATTAATTTATTTTTTGTAAATAATGGATACCTCAGGTCAAATAATATACTATCCATATCCAACCTGTATAGAAACGGATATTAAAATATTTGCTATCCGTTCGCGAAAATAAATATTTAGGGATAATATATATCTACTGTAATTCATGACGTTATATGGATTTATGTGTAAGGTTAAGTTTTTTTTCTTGTTTCGTGGTATATATTATATTAAATGAATGATACGATCGTATATTTATATTTATTTGACATATATAATAAAGATATATTAATTCGATTGTTTTGAATTTATATTATGGTTTTCTTTTTCTTAATCTCAGTTTATAATTGTTAGGTATTTTTCCTTTTCTTAATTTTAACTAACTTTCTTTACTCATTGATCATTCCTTACGAGATCTTTTTGTATTATGTGGTTCAGTTGTTGATAAAACTTTTATGTTTTTGTTCTACAGTTAGGAGTATCTACTATGCTATATGTTCTTTTATTTTATCTTATTTAACTTATTCCACCTTTTATTATTTCCCTATAAACTCATTTTCTTTCTGATTTAATCATCGTCTATTATGATGACACCAATTTCTATTATATGGTTCAGTTGTTGATAAAATGTTTATATTTTTATTTTACATTTAGGGGTTTTTATATTATCAATAATTCAATATTAAAAATATGTTTTCTTTTCTTTAATGTTAGTTATCAATAAAGAAATTATAATTATATATCTAACAATAATTAAATAAAAGTCAAATAATTATAGAAAAATAATAAAAATAATTAATCAATACAAAATTAATGACCAAATAAAAGTTAAAATAAATTTTGTATATTAATTAATAAAGATGTTTTAATAATTTGATCATAAAAGATAAATCAACCTCCACTCCTTAATCCCATTGTTGGTAGTGAAAATGATATTTGTTTTCTATATCATTAACAATGAATTATAATGGTTTTACATAAACATCAAACATTAAATTATGTTTAGTTTAAAAATATTATTTTAGTCTTTAAAATTATTTATTAATATTTGTTAGGTTCAATTTAAAATATCAAGTATTACACACTCATATTCATACACGTCCTCATATATTTTTAGGATAATAATATTTCAACAAACTTTTGACTCCATCCATGTGTTAGCGTGTAATTAGTCCAGGTGGAGAAGATTTTAAAAAACTGAAAATGACGTGGAAATTGAAGTGAGAAGGGATTGCAGGGGTTTTCATTTGGCAAACTTCATTTCGGGTTTAAAAAATTGGAAGTTCATTTGCACGAGAGAAGCCTCGAGATAACGTCCTCCCACCCACGAACCTCACATTCGTAAAAGCCGCCGTTTACCCACTTTGTACCATTCACCAGACCGTCATCGTTCACCGGAGCCTTATCCACTGTTTCGAAGCCGTTCATTGGAGCCTTGTTCGCCACCTTTCCACGTTCCGCTATTTCGAAGCCGTTCATTATAGCCTGTCCGCCGCCGTTTCGAAGCCGTTCATTGGAGCCTTGTCTATCGCCGTTCATCGGAGCATTGTCCGTTGTCGTTCCGCTGTTTTAAAGCACCAACTTGTGTCGAAAATCACCATTGAAGAGGCATAAACACCGTTTGTAAGTTTGTGTGGTTCATTATCGTTATCTTCTGTTGTTTTTATTCAGTGATTTTGAGTTGTTTGAAATATTTGAACTTTTGATTGATCATTTTGAGATTTTTGTGCTTATTGGTGCAAAGTTACAATTTTTTGGACGTGTGGTTGTTGGGTTATTTTAACATATCTTTCTGTTGATGTTTTTTGTAAAGATAATTTGATTTTGTTTTCTAACTTTGTTTGTTTCATTACATTACATGGTATACTTATTGCGACGAAAGGGAATCAAGGTTATTTGGCTATTAGTAATAGTACCTGTAAAAAGAAACATTTCTTGAACATTATTTCCTGCAGTAGCCAAGACATGATACTTATACTGGTTAATTGCATTCTCTTAAATTAAGTTTGGTAGACAAATGATGTATAGATTATAATCCACTTGTATTGTAGACATCACTACTATCAAAATTTCAATTTCTTAGATTTCTTAGAAGATAGATTACAACTATTATAATAATGTCCATGTGATAATTTACTTGTGTTGCCACTTGATGATTAACTTTTTTCCCTTTAACATTCCACCACTGTTAGTGGACTTTTGTTGTATGTTAATAAAGAAAACATTGGGCATCATAAGAAACTAGAAGCAGGCATTAATCCTTGGAGAATCAAAGATAGTTCTCTAAGTAAATGAAAAAACTAGAAGCAGGCTTTAAGAAACTACAGAGCCTTCACGCCTAACTAACATTAGCTGAAAACCTTTAGTAAATTTTCCATACTTACAGAAGACATTAAGTCATCACTAAACATTTTTAAACAATCAATGGCAGATAGTTAACGCTTAATTTTTTCAGCTATCTTCCACTTTTTACTTTTAAGAATTAACCAAAGGTAGCATTTTTAGCATTCAACTCATTAAAATTAATCATAAACAGCTGCTCATGGTTCACCCACTTCCATCTCCCGGATCTGTAAATATGAACTAAGCAGAGTTTGCCTGCTAAAATTGACTAAGTAGAGTATCTGTAAATCTGAACTTGGAATAAATAAAGTTAACTTGGCATAATGCAAAGATGGAATACAATAGGAAGCATGATATAATATGAAGTGGTCCCATACTATTAAATAAGATAAGTAAGTTAAGTGGTTCCTTACCACTGACAAAAAATATTGTAATAGCAGTACTAAAGTAAGTTAAGTGGTCCCTTACAATTACATATGATGGTAGATGTTAAAAGCAACCACTGTACCCACTACTATTGTTCCTTAAGTGGGTGACTGTGACTTACAAAATACATTAAAATATAGGTTTGGCTACAATAAATCTTCAATTGGTACTAGCTTGGGACCCTAGATGTTGTGCAGCCAATAGTCTTGAGGATGTTCTTCTTCCACTTTGGTGACTTGATGCAGGTCCTACTCCATTGCCACTTTGAGGTCGTCCTAGTTGAGAAGTCCCCCTTCTTGATGTTCCTCCACCTTGTGACGTTGATGGAGCTGGTTGTGCTTGAGAACCTCCTGCAGTGGAAGTTGCCCTTGTTCTTCCAGATCCTCCTGCACTTAAAGTACCCCTTGTGTTCTGTAAATGGAAGTAAGCAACATTGCAATTATCATAGTGTAAATAATTATGAATGTGTAAATAAGTGAAGTTGTAAAATAGTGATTTTGTACCTTTTTCTTTCCCCTTTTACATGTTCTTACATTATGACCAAATTCATTGCAGCTGCTACACTTCATAACAAGATTCTTCTTTTGACAATTTTGTATGACTCACATATTCATCAGCCTCCCTTCTTCTTAGTTTTTTAGGCCTCCCAGGGGGTGTTTTATAAATTGGAGGCAATAGTGCACCAGATTCAGAAGTAGACCACAGTTGTTGTCCATTGATTGGAACAATTTCAGGGCCATAACAAGTTTCATAAGCCTCTTTCTTGTAATAAGGATGTACATAGTCTTCAGAGTTTTCTACTTTGTAATTTATGGCAGCCACAACGTGCCTGCAAGGTATTCCTACTAAATCCCAAAAGTAACAACTACATGAATGGTTACTTAGGTCAACTACAAATTTATCCATTGTAAACCCGTGAGTGACTTCAAATTTTGCAGCCCCTGCCCAAGTTGGAATCCAATTTCCACTCTTCTCTACTTCCTTATCAAGCCTATTTCGTGGTTTAGGCATCATAACTCCTGTATATGTCTTTGCTTTTTCTCTAAGTGTTGCAAACCTACTCATAATGTAAGTTCTAATCCATTCCATCATAGTTATGATAGGTTTGTCTCTAGCTAGTAAAATTGTACTATTAAATGACTCAGACAAATTATTTATCAAGACATCGCATCTAGAATAACTACTGAATGCATGTTTATACCAACACTTAGTTAGAATAGCTAGCAACCAATTGTAAGCATCAATGTTAACATTCGATAACTCACCCATTTTCTTTTCCCAGTCCTATTGAAATGTGGCCTTGGCAGCCCCCATCATAAGATCTCTAATAAGCACTCCTCCATCAAATTTCTTCTTGTAATTGTTATACAAGTGCCTTAAGCACAATCTATGTTCCACTCCATCCAAGATGTCATAAAAAATTGTCATTTGTCCCTGCAAAACACAAAAGGTCTTGGTCAATAGTAAATAATGTCACTGCTACGAAATAAAAATAGGAAAACATTATAATGAAAATACCTTTTGTTGATCAGAAATGAAAACCCAACGTTGACAATCAATGCCACCAATATCATCCAGAAGTAGTGTCAAAAACCATCTCCATCTTTCTTTGCATTCATTTTCAACCACAGCAAAAGCTAGTGGGAAGTATTGGTCATTGGGGTCTTTACCTACTGCCACCAACAATTGACCACCATATGTTGTCTTCAGATGACAACCATCTACCCCTATAAAGGGCCTGCAAATTCCTAAGAAGCCTTGCTTACAGCCCTCTAAACACATATAAAATGACCCAAATCTTGTGGCAAACTTGGTTGGGGTTGATTCACTTTAATTTTAAAGGTTCCAGACTTCACTCTTAGCAATTCACCCACATAATCATATAGACGACCATATTGTCGTTCTCCATCACCAACCAAAGAATCCAAAGCAATTTGCTTGGCCTTTCCAGCTTTCCAAGCAGTTATTCCAACAATGAATGACTTCTTAATGTCATCAATGATTTGGTTGACTGTCATGTTAGCCACATTTACAAACCTGTCTACTAATACTTGTGCAATCCAGTTTATATTTGCACTTTTGTTTCCAAAAATCCTTCCACAACTGTGTCGTCCAACCAAGGTTTTGACCCTAAATGTTTGCTTGCCTCCTACCTTTCTAGCCATAATAAGAAAATCACATTTGTTTTTACAAACTGCCCTTACTCTGTTAAGGTCATTCTTCACAAACTTAACCTCTTTTCCATTAATACACTATGCTCCATTAGTGCATTTTTAAATTCCTTTAATGAACAAAACTCCATCCCCAATTCGAATATGAAGTTCTTGTTCATATAATCTTTTCTATACTTTTTAAGCTTTCTCTTTTTCAACCGCACATCCTCATCACTATCTACATTTGAATCAAATTCATCACTATTGTATTCTTCATTGATGTCATGATCTCCAACTTCTTCATTCATTATAAATGAACCTTCCCCAACATTGCCTCTTCTAGTCACACATTTCTTCTTTTTTTTTCATTGTATTCCACCTATCAAAAACTGGATTAATGTTTCTACGAACTTGGTCCACCCTATCATGCTCAACACCAAACCCATCATCATCATTAGCCATTTTGTCTTCTTCACTGTCATCTAGACATTCTTCAGCTGAAGCTTCTACTTCCCCCTCAACCACATTCCCCCTTCCTCTTCTTCACGAAGATAATCATGTTCATCACCACCATCACACTCTTCTTCTTCCTCACCCATTTCAACCTCTTCCTGTTCATCACCACCATCACACTCTTCTTCTTCCTCACCCATTTCAACCTCTTCCTGTTCATCACCACCGTCACACTCTTCTTCTTCCTCACCCATTTCAACCTCTTCCTGTTCATGACCACCATCACATTCTTCCCTTTCCTCACCCATTTCAACCTCTTCATGTTCCTCACCACCATCACACTCTTCCTCACCCATTTCAACCTCTACAACCACATTAACATGTGAACCCTGTTGCTCAACACATTTACCCTCTTCTACAACACTATCACCCTCTTCCAAACCCATTCTACCCTCTTCTACAATCTCAGCCACTTCTTCCTCATGTAAATTAACCTCTTCGTCACCCACTTTGGAAACCACTTATTCCTCTTCCACTTTTCCTTCATCTGCCACTTCACCACAACTAAGAAAGTGAACTTCCACTGCCTCACTAGAAACATGTTGAACATAGATTTCTACCTCTTCCTTATTCTTCTCTACATAGTGAGCCAAGTACAGTGCTTCCCTGTCATCACTCAATAATCTCACATTATTCATCAACCTTTGTTTCAACCCCTTCCACCATAGTTTGAAGTCTGCATCATACTTAAATTCTTTAACTATTCCAACTGCTTCAAAATACGACCAACGATTCAGATCAAATCCTTTGATCACGTGTATCTCTCCTCCAACATATTGTAGCCCCTTATTAATAACAAACTTCCCCATGTGATGCAAACAAATGTCGAAAACCATTTCTAGACCTACATTCAGACATCAACGCTTTACGCCCAAATTACAACAACCATAACCGAAAAAGAAAAACAATAGCTTAGCTTACCTTTACGCTTGTCTTTCACGCCCACTGTTTCTTTCACGAGCACCGCAAGGACCACCTTGATAGAATGCTTTGAGTGGAAGGTTTCGAGTACAATGCTTGGAGTAAAACTACTTTTCCCCAATTGAAAATATAAACTTTGCCCAATTAAGAACCCTAATTGTTAATCTGATTTCAATCGCAATCACTTAATCTCATTAAAAAAGTTAAACAACCAACGTGGCAGAGAGTGAACAGGGCAGCTGACATAAAACGTGGCCTCGCCGTTTGCCATATCTACTAAAAGTTAACGCTGTCCAATTTTAAGAACTAATAGTAAGTGTTTCAAAACTATGAGGACTAAAAACCATCAAAGTTTCGAGTAGAAACTAAAACCAAATTCGTGTGATACTTAAGGAATGAAAAAGATATTTAACCCAAAATTATAATACAAGATATATAATAAAAAAACTGATGAAAAAATAATAAAAAATTAAAAGATAGGGGAACAATAAAAATAAACTAATAGATAGGAGAAGTGATTATGATAGATTTACAAAATTAATTATCTAAATATTAATGACGTATAATCATGGATTTTGTATTACTTTAAAAGTTACCTGATGTCTACTGTATATATATTAAAACTAATATAACGTATAAGTTTTTAAATGTATTAAAATGTTAATAATTTTATCATTTTATTATTATAATTTAATTTTAGCTAAATTTAATACAAACTTATAATTAGTAATTGAATGGACAAATTATAAAGTGAATTTACATATTAAGTAAATACCGAGAAAAGTAATTGGTACTTATGATTTTCTTTGTATAAGAAATTAAAATCATTTTAATGACATAAAATATCTACGTTAATCTATTATCACGCTGAAGAAATACGTAATATTTTTATCTAATGAAGTTCTATATTTTCTTCAAATATTACCAATTGTAACTTATAAGTAGTAAAGAATAATATACATTTTTTTTAAGAAAAAAAAGTAATATAAGAGTTAAAAACCAATAATTTTGTCTATTCATCTTATTTCCATGACATGTGTTGAAAAAGCTGTACAAAATATTAACTTTAAATTTCCAGTTATTTGGTCTTTGGTCTCTACCCATTTTTTTATAAATGGTTATAAAAAAGTTGGTTCCATGGTGATAGATTTGGATGTAAATGTGGTCATGAAATAAACATGACTTGTATGTCCATTAATGGTTAAAAAAATAAATTAATGTCATGACTTGTGTTAACCTTATTGTGCAAATCCTTTGTCTTAGGTCCCTAGTTATTTAGTCTTTGGTACCGATGCAATTTTACATAAAGAGTTATAGAAAAAATAGTTCCTTGAAGATGAATTTCGATATAAATGTCATAATCACTGTTTGAACATCATTTGTATGTCCAATAAGTGTTAAAAAAACAATTTTGCACTTAAAAACTAATGAAATTTTCGTTGTTGACTTTATTATGCAAAACCTTTCTCTTAAGTCCCCAATTATTTAGCCTTTGGTCCTGATGTAGTTTTACATGAAGAGTTATGTACAAATTGGTTCCTTGAGGATGGAGTTGGACATAAATGTCGTTATCATTGGCTTAAGATGACTTGTATGTACATTGAGTGTAAAAAAAAAAATTCTGCACTTAAAAATGAATGAAATTTTGTTTGTTGACCTGACACTACAAAATCTTTGTCTTAGGTCCCCAGTTATTTAGCTTTTGGTATCGATGTAGTTTTGCATAATGAGTTATAAAAAAAATGGTTCCTTAGAGATGAACTTCGACATAATTGTCATAATCATTGTCTGAACATCAGTAATATGTCCAATAAGTGTTAAGAAAACAATTCTGCACTTAAAAATTAATGACATTTTCTTTGTTGGCCTTGTTGTGCAAAACTTATGCCTTAGATCCCTAGTTATTTAGCCTTTGCTCCCGATACAGTTTTGCATGAAGAGTTATGCAGAAATTGGTTCCTTGGGGGTGGAGTTGGATATAAATGTCGTTATTATTGGCTTAAGATGACCTGTATGTATATTAAATGTTGAAAACAAAATTTACACTTAAAAATGAATGACTTTTAGTTTGTTGACCTGGTTATGCAAAACATTTGTCATAGGTCCCTAGTTATTTAGTCTTTGGTATCAATGCAGTTTTGCATGAAGAGTTATAGAAAAAATGGTTCATTGGGGATGAATTTCGTGCAAAACTACATCGAGAGCAAAGGCCAAATAATTAGGAACCTAAGGCAAATGTTTTACACAGTGAGATCAACACAGGTCATGACATTAATTTATTTTTTAACAATTAACGGACATACAAGTCATGTTTATCTAATGATGACCACATTTATATCTAAATCTATCATCATTGAACCAACTTTTCTATAACCATTAATAAAAAAATGGGTGGACACCAAAGGCCAAATAACTAGGAACCTAAGTTGGACATTTTTATAAAATAATAAAGTTTTAAATGATGTTGGACGATATGAACCATTTGTAAAAGAAATATTTCAATATACTACAAAGTTTCTTAGGACTTTGTTGAACTTTTTTTTGTAAAGAAATATTTATATTTGTATTGATTCATTACAAACTATGTCTACATCCTTTTCATCAATTTATAAAAAGTTCTCTAACTTATATCATTACACAATGTATATTTATATTAATGTATATTTATATTACTCCATAAAGATTTTCCAAAATCTTTAGAATACTCACCTGTTACTTAGCATTAAATAAGAGAGCTCATATAACATTTCAAAAATTATAGTTTTAATATTAATAGAAAATTATCACATCTTCTATAAACAAGAAAAATTAACTAAAGGAAACATATTTTATATGATTATAATTATTCAAAAATATAATCATAATTCAAAACTTTATATACAAGTTATCTTATACAAATAATATCTACAAAAGAACTAAAGGTTCTTCAAAACAATGAAATTAAACTAAACCATTCTTTTCATTCAAACCTTCATCAAACACCTTCAATGCACCAAACTTCCATTACACTTTCATAAGTCCACTGCTTCTATGGTCCATCGAGATTTCTTCATGCATGATACCTGGAGTTGCTTCCATCACGTGGTAGTCAGAGCCTTGATCGAGCACACTTTAAGAGCTAAGTGACTTTCCATCCACATCTGTGTTTTTTTGCTCATTTTAGTGCACTCTATTCTGTTGTGTAATCTGTTTTACATGAGCTCACTATTTTACTTCAATCCTATCTCTTTTCATGCTATGATTCATCGTTTGTTCAATTCCTATTAGCATTTTAATTGGCGAAACATTGTTGTTTGGAGTCATTGTCAGTTTTAAGAAAATTTTGTTTTGTCATGCTCATATGCAATTGTTGTTGCAGTTTTCTCACTGTTTTAGTCCAGTTTAATATGATTTTGTTTTTAAATTTCGGTTTTAATGGATTTCAGAAGAAAGTGTAGACATATATCAACGAAATGAGGTAATGAGATCTTATTCTAAACCTTGGTGATATGTGGAAAAGCATTGAAATCCTGTTTCGAATTCCAGTTATGTTAGAATTTTGGTTTTAGTTTAAGCCTTTTTGAATTCATTTTTAGTATTTTAATTCGGTTCTGGTGCATGGTTCACCACTTTTTGATGTTGTATATGTTGCAACAGGTATGGAAAATTGTAACAAGTAATGAAATGCATCTAGCACAACTTCGTTGCCTTAAAAACCATAAGCAATTGTTGCTTTACTCTTGATTCTAGCTTATCATTTTGCTATATATCCTTGCTTTATTCAATCTGATTAATCATGCTAAGCTTCATTGTTCTAGCTTAGTTTAATGCATTGATACTTTCTTGAGTCATTTTTATTGTTGTCTCATCATTTGCTTCATTTGAACTTGTTTTTGGTGGTGTGATAGAGTGAATTTCTACATTTTTGGCCATAAGCAAAGTCAAATTTTGAATGCTAGCATTTCTATGTTGTGTGACAGTTTCAATAAGTCTAAAATGATGATTTAAAACTACTAGCAAGGTTCAATTCGTGATTGATTGGCTTAAGTGCATAATAGTATACCAAACCCTCAATTTTGAGTCAACTTGGGAAGTGGCAAGGTGAATTTGAGTTGCAATATGTTTTTAACTCATTTCAGAGTTTGAACACATGTAAAATCACTAAACAAAGTTGCTAAAGTGATCAATTTTGAGTTTGAGTCACTTCTATGCAAAATTGAGTTTCAAACCACCATTTCAAATCAACTTTCTATTGCAGAGGTGGAAATCAAGTGTTGTTTTGATATTTTATCAATCAAATTCGATTTTGGATTGTAGAAAAAGTTGGTTCAGTGTTTAGATTAAAAATAGATGATCAAAAGAAGTAACATGAAATGCTAAAAAGCTCTTTTTTGTTTTTCTTTAAGTCTTAGAAGGACTCTAACCATTAAATACTTGTATATTTTTTCTTTATTAAGACTCAATAAAGCTAAGAGATCATAGACTAACCAACCAAGATAGGGAAATATTATGGATGACTTCCGGATTGGAGTCCGGCCTTGCAGATTGAAGTTTACAAAGGGAAGTGCCTTATGGATTAGAATCGTGATAACAGTTGATTTCACCGTTATTTATGATTCAATTTTGATACTAAATGAGCCCTTTTTGACTTAGAAACTTGCTTGAACTCTTGTTTTTAGTTAAGTTGTGAATAAAGAGAGTTGAGGTTAAAACTTATGATTTTTATCACTAAATTCCTTTGATTTTGTAGGAAATTGGAATGATTTGGAAGAGGAGTTAAAGTACTAAGGATTTGGAATCCAGAAAGGACAAAAAAGCACCAGAAAAGAAAGCTACAAAAGGTCGCATGGGCGCCTGGCTGCCCCTTTTTGGGGCCCTCGCGCAGGATATCTCGCATGGGCTCCTGGCTGCCCTTTTCTAGAGCCCTCAGCGCAGGAGGCCTCGCATCCACGCCTGAGCACCTTTTTAGGATCACTGAGCGCCAGACTTTGAGTACCGCTTCATACCTGGGCGTCCTTCCTAGGGCGCTGAGCGCCACTTCTCTCGCAAGCTCGCCTAGGCGCCCTAAGTAGGGGCGCTGAGCGTTGGTGACGTTGGCCCATGATCCAATTCAGTTGTATATAAAGACTTGCACGTTCTAGAGGGATAATCTTTTGACAGAAGGAACACAAATTCAGATTTATTCGACTCTCTAGAGAAAGAATTGGATGCGGAAGCTCTTCTCTTCGGTTTTTAGGGTTTATCTTTCATTCTCATCCCATTGTACATCTAGTTTCTCCATGACAAGGGGAAACTAAATTCATTTGTTGTTGGGGAAGATGTAACCTTTAAACTCTCATGTATTTGAATTGATTCCGATTTATATATGCTTCTTTCATTAATTGTTAGGGTTATTCTCCTATGCTCTATGCTTGTATGTTTAACTCATTCATGGCATGACTTTTGGTTTTCTTTGTTATTGACAAATACCTAGAAACCTAGAACTGGGGAATTTCTCCCAAGGGAACTATTGCCTAGACATAGGGATAGAACACTTGGTTGTCTTAAGCTTCCGTTCGTAATGCAAAATTAATTATTACGGATGCAAGACATTTTGATCTAGCAATTAGGGATAGGCTTCTTTAGCCGAGACATCGAGTTCTAAGTAATTTAGAAAGTGACCTTGACATTTAATAAAGAAGAAGAATTCTTATATGCATGAGAGTGATTAGGTGAAATCTAAACCCCAACAACATCTTCATCTCATAGTACAAACATCATCACCCTTTTTGTGTTTCTATTCAATTGATCAAAATTGCATTCATATTTACTTTCTTGTTTTTGCATTAAAAAAACCCAAAATTGTTCTTAAAAGTCTTAATTAGTTGAGTAATTACATGATTGTTTAGTGTCGTGAGTCTCTTGGGAAATGATACTTGGTCTTACCATTTATTATTACTTGATACGATTCGGTACACTTGCCGAGGTCTTAACAAATCACGAGGAGATTTTCACATGCGTCTTGTTTTCCATGTGCCAATTGTGTGGGACGCGTGACCTAGCTAACTAGACCATCCAATTGGACTTTTTTTTTTGGAATTTTCACAGGAAAATTTGTTAGAATTTGAGGCCTCCTCAAAGCTATAAATAGAAGTGTTTGGTTTATGTAATTTTCCACTTTTAAGTGTAATGAAATGATGCAGAAATTTGTTTCAGCTTCTTATATTCTTGGGTCAAACCTTGTGTCCTCATTCTCTCACTCTCTCACTCTCCTCTAGCTTCCTTCCTTGGTAGGAAGCTCTTCTGAGCTTAGAGGCTCCAAACATCAACCATTTTTTTCATTCAAACCTTCATTAAACACCTTCAATGCACCAAACTTCCATTGCACTTTCATCAGTCTGTTGCTTCTCTAGTCCATAGAGATTTCTTCACACATGATGACTGAAATTACCTCCATCAATATATATATATATATATATATATATATATATATATATATATATATATGTATACACATACATATATATGTATGTGTATACATATATATATATATATATGTGTGTGTATATATATATATATATGTGTGTATATATATATATATATATATAATATTGAAAATGAGTTTTATCATTTTTCTTATAAATTTAAAAGTTGGATATGTGTCTTCTGAAAAATGGTTGTCTAAATGAGGATCACTTCCCTAAACGCGCTCTCATGTTAAACGAAGATCACCAAAAAAAGCGTCAGTAAGTAAAAATTTGGTAAAGAAGGCTAAACGATATATTGATACAAATGTTATTATTGTTTAAAAGATGAAATACTTACAAATCCATACTTGCTATCTTGTCAAAAGTACTTAAAGGATTTATAAAGTTGTTTTGAACATGCAAAGTAATGCATTAAATGCAAAACATTTAAAATAACAAAAGTTATGAGAAAAAGCACATATGTGCCAGCATGCATTTCTACTCTACTTTGTGCAAATGTCTGTTACAAGTATCCACCCGCTCCATCATGAACAAGTGAGAAGTGGACGTTAGAAAAAAGAAGATATTCATGGAATGTTTTCTCTATCAAAAGTCGTGTTGAAGAAATTGTACAACTTACTTTGAATAAAATACTGCAAAAAGCATGTCTACTCTGACACGTTGACTTTAACCTATGGCTGTTACTTACGAAAAAGCTACAAAGGTCTGAAGTTGAAAAATAATCATTGTCTAACGAATCTTTTCTCATGAAGCTTATAAATATAAGAATCCTTGGAAAGAAGAACAAGAAGGGTAAGCACACGAACCACGTGAAAGATAAAAGAAAAACTCATACTTGTGCAAGATCATAAATGCTGAGAATATACTTACAAGCCTCATAAAGTCATAAGCTTACATTTGTAAGAAGTGAGAAAATCCTACAAGGTCTATTAGATTGAGTTGTATCATAAACACCTCTCTTTGTGAGAGTCGTTGTCTAAGACTTGTAAACAATCTTTTTGATTGTGCATTCTGAAGAGAATTCAAACACTTGGTGATTAACTCAGTTGAGTTTAACGCCTACTAGGAAGCGTAATAGTAGTTATCAAGATTGTCTAATGGAAACTAGGAGTGGGTGAAACTGAAACTAGGCAACGTATCAGGTAGATACCAGGATTGTCTAGTTGAAAACAAGAGTGGGTGAAACTTAGACTAGTTAGCGTATCAAGTGTTGCCAAGATTGACTAGGGTTACCAAGAGTGATTTATAATACTCAATTGGTCAGCGTAACAAGTGTTACCAAAATTGATTAGTTGTAACCAGGAGTGGTATTAATATTTAGTTGTAATCTTGTTAAGATTCTAGTGGAACCCTCTATTGAGATTGTTGATAGGGGGATCACAAGATTAGCTAAACCCACAATCTCAGTGATATCTATGCTTTTGATTATGATAACACATAGTTAATAAAAACACATGTGTATGTACTATGTTACATGTTACATGCTTATATGCTTACTGTGTTATATTTGTATAAGCATAACTGTGAACATATTGTGTTGATTATTGCATACTACTGTGTTAGAAATGTGTTTTTATCTGTGTATGCATAATATGATCTTTCGGAAAGGTTTAATACATCATTTGGTCCCTAGTTTTGGGCTTTTTGTTCAAATTCGTCCTACCTTTTCAAAAAGTTCATTAAGGCCCCATTTTTCGTTAAAAAGGGTTCAAAATGGCCCTTTTGGCTTACGACGTTAAAAACATAATGGTGCAATGATGTGACAATTGTGACCTGTTCAATTTTTTCTTATGTGGCACTGTGAACCAATTGATGTGGCAATGTTAATGTAAAAGGAAAGGAGGAAACCGTGAAACCTTAATTTCCCTAAGGACAGAAACCCTTATGCCGCCACTGTGAAACCCTAGTCGTCGCCACTGCCACCAAACCCTCATGCCACCATGCCGTCATTACCATCATCAACACAGACCTACAATTCGAAGCAGAGAAAAGCAACAAAAAACCCAAAAATCAAACACAAATCGCCTAATTCCAACCAAACCCTAACCACCATGAAACCTTAAACCGCACCGCCACTAACCAGGGCAAAATCTCCACCATGTGTCGCGCCTCACCATCATCAAGCAAGAACCAAATCGAAATCCCTAAACTACAAACCAGAAACTCCAACCCAAACATGAACAAGAAAATCATAATCGCGACACCTAAAAACTCAATTCACACCTGCAATAAACCATAAACACACATAATCGCTACCGAAATCGCACAAACCCTAGTTCGCAAGCAGCATCCATGGGCATTAACCTGCAAATTGCACAAGCCAGAAATGCAAAAACAATGTGCCTCCATGCATCGTGTAAGAAGCCTCTTTATGCATCCTCCATCTTCGTCTTCTTTGGAAAGAGAAAAAGCCCAAAACAAGAGCTTCTTCTTCATTCATCATTGATCAAATGCGTTGCGCCACCATGGGCTGCCGCGAGTTAGAGTGCAGAATCACAATTGCCACATAATAAAAAATTGGACAGGTCACAATTGCCATGTAATAAAAAATTGGACAGGTCATAATTGTCACGTAATAAAAAATTGGACACGTCACAATTGCCACATCATTACACCATTATGTTTTTAACGCTGTAAACCAAAAGGATCAACTTGAACCGTTTTAAACGAAATATGGGGTCTTATTGAACTTTTTTAAAAGGTAGGACGACTTTGAACAAAAAGGTCAAAACTAGTGACCAAATGATGTATTAAACCTTTTCGGAAATGAAACATCACAACCTAGCTTCAGTTATTTGAACTTTAAAGTGTGGCAAAACAACAAGTTTTAAGTTGATTACATTATTGGTTAAATTGATTAAAACTCGTATGTTTGCGCAAATATTTTTCAAGTGTACTGTGATGAATGTTGAGAAGAAAAGTTTTCAAATATATGCTAAGTGTTTCTACTTAATCGATTGCATGCATCTTGTATTCGAGTAAGTCTGTTAAAGTTTTGAAAACTGTTTAAATGCTTGACATAACTATCACAACGGTCATATTTTTAAATATGTTGACCAAACATTTATTGCAAATTGATTACATTAACTGCGATTTTAATTAATGCATTTGACTGTTGTTAATTTGTTATAACTGTGAATAGTATTCGACCAGATTAATAGCGTAATCGATTAAAATGCGTCTGATTTGTCTTATACTATATATAGATGCATGATTTGATTTCTGTAAGAAGAATTGATCTTGACACTTTCATATCTTTTTCAGTGTGTACTTTGAAATCTTACAAAAGAGAGAAAAGCTCCAAGAATCAAGAATTACCGTGGTGATAAAGTCTTGAGGATTTCTTGTGAAGCAAGTGACTGATAAGTAAAGACTGATCAATCTGCCCAGGAAGGTGCTTTCTACGTGATCAGGAAAAGCTTTGGCAAACACTGAGTGTTGCTGGTGTTCCTTGTGGTGTATACAGGAAGAAGAACGTGGTTCTTGACTTTGAGGGATATCTCAAAGGGGTTGACAGCAGAAGAGGATTGTTCTTGCTGCTTATCTGTTTTGTGTACTGCCTATACTTAGATTAGTGAGTTAGAGAGGTGATTTACATTTTGACGTGAGGTCGCTGTAAAGCCTTTGGTGTAAAAACTTAGATCTTTATAGTACATTGGCTTCTATCTCGGATTGAGTGGATGGACACTGGATGTAGGCATGGCCGAACCAATATAAACTGTAGTGTTTGAATTTTCTTATCCGTTCTCTCTGCATGTGTTTGAATTTTCTTATCCCTTCTCTCTGCATTAAGTCAATTATACTGTCATTGCATTCAAATACGCTTATTGTTTCATTGCGTACAAGTTTACTTACGATTCAAGAAAAATTTAAAGACTTCCTAGTTTGCGAAAAAGTTTTTAAAAACAATCATTTTTACACATCACCAATTCACCCTCCTCTTGGTGTGAGAAACAAAACACTTCTTTTTTAACACCCTTTAATAGGTCATAGAGGAGAACTGGACGTAGCTTAATTAAGTGAACCAATATAAAACAATTACGTGTTTATTGCAATTTCTTGCAAAATTAAGTATTGATAAGCACGATTGTTATTAAATGTCACTTTCTTCAAAGATTGATTTTCTTCAAACACTGCAGTACATTTGCTAAAATGCTTGAAAAACACTTCATCTTTAAATGTGTAGTTTAAACAATGATTTACAAATCAAGCATCTAACAACCTGTGTAGATCGTGTAACCATTACTAAAGTTGTTAAGCATCTTTTGGCAAAAAGTTTTCCACAACATTATTCAAACCACCCCTTTTAGTGTTTTCCAGTTATTTCACATAGGTTCAATTACCTCCTTTAACTCTATTCTAAGGCCATTTTCAAACTTTTTGCTTCTTCATACATTATTCTACCTCATACATAGATTCTCTTGCCAATTGTAGAAACTACACTTCTTTGGCATGCCTTATGTTGTCATTCTACCTCATACATCTTTATACATTTTTTTATTCTATGGAAAATGTAACAATTATTTACCTAAATTTTGAACTCTAGTTTTTGAAAACTCGTTTTTTGAAAGCATATAGGATGGATGGGTAGTTTTTTCGTAAGAGGTTGTAATAAAAACATATTTTTGTTAAAATTTCAAATATGGGTTGAAAGTCTTTGAAGAAAAATAAAAAAATTGAGTGAAATATAAGAAAACAAGACCTATAAACTTTAAGTCTTAAAACTTTATGTTGAAATTGATGTCACCTCTTTTAAATGAACAATTTATACATTAAAGATAATCAATCACTTCAATTTATCTCAGAAAAAAATCAACATTTTATTTAATCCATGGTTCAAAATATTATCTAAATTTGAAACAGTTGTTAATGGATGAAGGCTTTTTCTGATATGATATAATGTTGTATGTTGGTAAGATGTAAATTGTTTAATTTTTCACCATTTATTTTATTTTATTAGTAAAAAAATAATGTTGTCTTCCAAACCAACTATGTGGTGTTGAATTAGACGTGTAAGAGAGAAAAAGGTTAATAATTAGTGAAGCATGGCAATGACATTGTATTCACATTTCATATAAATTGAAACTTATCATGTTGCCTCCATAGTCAATGCGGTGCAATAAATGCCGCTATGGTTACGTTTTCAAATACATTCGTCAGACTAATATTAAATTTAATTTGTTTAATCTTGGTTTTTATTCAAGGAATATTAGATTTAATTTTTAAGTTTAATGTTTTCGCTTCTTTTTCGGCGTTTCAATTGGGTCTTTATTTTTGTAAAATTAAAATAATTAGAGACTTGCTGTCAAATTGAACAAACAGTGTTTATAATGGTCTTACGTGGCATGATCATGATATTGTTTAATCTGACGTGGCATTAAAAATGTGTGGTCATGGTATTGTTTAATCTGATGTAAAAACGTGTGTGAATTGTATTTTGTATTAAAAAATGAAGTGCAAAAAGGGGGAAATCAGATTTACTTAAGGACAAAGTAGGCAAAACAAATTAAATTAAGTGCAGCCCTTTCTCTGCAATTGAGAAATCGAAATCTGATTAAGGGAAAGAAAATTGGGGCTTCGTATTAAGGTTCATATTTTTTGTTTGATTGGAAGAGATGGTATTTGTCCACGTGACTACAAACCCTCTGGGAACAAGCATCTGATTCTGTTAGGAGCTGGAAGGTTTAAGAAAGAAGGAAGAAAAAAAGTACCGAACGATTAAGGGAATGGGGGTGAAGGACTGAACAGTGAAGGACTGAATAGTGAAGGACTGAACAGTGAAGGGAATAGGGTGAATGAGAGAATCAGTTGAACACTCAGGATAAGCCCAAAGTTGTTTAGCATAGTCAATCTTTGCCGAACGTCTTGAATATCATCTACAAACGACGTCTCTGAAGTGAAATTCAGAACCAGCTTACCCAATGACTTCGACATTTTAGGAAAGAAGTCGAGCAAAAGATCTGACAAATAGCTCCCAATTGTTATGGTGGTATTGACAAAACTTAATAAACCAATCGTCAGTTCCTCGCAAACCTTATCGAAGAAAACATCTGCAGCGATAGAAAATCCTGAAAAGAGACAATCGCAAAGTTTCCTTTTTGGGAAACAATATCTTCGCTACCTTGCACGTGTCTAACCAATTCATAATCTTCCATTTGTTGGACTCTTCAAACAATCGAACAAAAAATAATTTCTTTGTTCTCTCACGAACCCTAATACGAAGCCCCAATCTTCTTCCCCTAATCTGATTTCAAATTGTTAATTGCACAGAAAGGGGCTCCTGCACTTAATTTAGATTCTTTTGACCACTTTGCCCTTATTTAAATTTTATTTCTCTTGCACTCCATTTTTTAATTCACAAATTAAAAAATTACACTTCACACACTTTTTAATGCCACGCCATTTAAAAAGACATTGTCAGCATGCCACATAACACTCTCTTTAACGACTTCTTTTCAATTTGAGGGTAAGTCTCTATTTAATTCAATTTTACAAAAATAAAGACTCAATTGAGACGTCGAAAAAGAAGAGCACCTATTTGAGATTTTGAACGAAAATAGAGACCTACCAAAACACTAAATCTTATTTAATTAACCTTGGATTGATTAATTGATAAAATCAAAATTTTCATAATTGTATCTTACTGCCATTACGAAATCAGTTTGTAACTTGCGTGTATTCTTTTTCCTTTAACAGAGAGTTGGAATCTTTCTATTCAAGGTTCCTTCATTTATCTATCATCTTTGTGTTATTAAGGCATATAAGACTGTGTTTCTTGTTAGAATCACGATTCAAAGTGCGATATAAACAATATAACAGTGATTCAAGAACACAAACGAGTTTTACTATCATTCTATCGTGGATATTATGAATTATATATAGTATCATATATTATGAATTGTATATCGTGCTGTGGAATTAACAAGTTCGTTGCAACGGACAAATAATTGAATTCTGTTTTTCAAATATTCATGTTTGAAAGAAATTAAATTTCAACTATTATTTGGACATACCTTTTATGAGAAAAAAAAGATACTCTGCAAGTTTGCAAGAGAATTTTGTTATATTTTGAGTTCTAATGATTTAATGCTTTAACTATTATCCTCATTAGTAATTAAAATTAAATAATTTTAAAAGAATTTAATACGATGCACAAAAAAGTTGTGAAGTGTTTATTTTTCTCTTCTAATTATACCATTTAATTATTGAATTTTATGGCCCATTCTGCAACTCACCGACGTGCACATAACTCACTATTTTTGTTTTTTTTAATATTTATTAATTTAACTTGCACAAAACAGTATAATATTATTAATTACTATTCAACTTATCTAGTCTTGAAAGAAGTCCAAATTCCAAGTATGAGATATATTCAACCTTTAAAAATTTATGTAAAACTCAGAAGCAGCAAACATGGATGACAAAATTGTACTAGAACCTAAAACTACAGTTAACCGCTGTTTCTTGATAGGTTAAGCTTCATTATTATATAAGTTAAAATTAGATGAGATGGTAAATTTATCACATAATATACTCTCTTTTTTTATAATGATAAGCATAGAAATTAAAATCAATTTTATTGAGACATTAGAACAAAAATTAGATTTTCTTATGACCTATGAAGGAATGAGAGAGGAAGAGAAATGTTTGAACTCTATCCTAAACTAACAAGTAAATGTTTCAATCAAGCAAAGTTCACAGGGCAAATTTATCAGCTTATAAAGATCAATTTTGCTCAAGTAGGGAACTGAAGATTGAATTTAGCCAATGTGTTTTGCAGTAATAACAAGAAACTTGTACATAACCTGAACTACAAACTTCTGAAAGGAGAGAGATACACATAAGTTGAACTCTGATTACAAGAACTTCTGATGAAACGCTTTGATCAGTTCTGATGGGCAGACCGGAGCCAAGCTAGAAAATTTGAAGTTCATTACCCCATGGAATTTTCATGTAATAGTACATATTCTCGACTGCAGTAGAAGAAAACTTGTTAATAATAATCATTATATAGAAAATGTACAAAATCCATTACTAGGAAATTAAAGAGGTGAAGAGGCATAAGAACTATATAGACATACTTTGAGTAGTGGTCAGAGACTTGCATTTATACCAACAAAAAAGAAAACACAAGAATATTCATTGCATAACATGCCTCCGACAAACTAGTCCTCAACCAGTACAATTTTTAGTCAAATACTTTAAATCATCCTGGAAAATGTCTCACAATATCCTAAAAAAAATTACCCCTTCATGAAAAGTAAACAAATTGTTTTCAGCCTCTTGTAAACTGGCGTCAGACTTGTGTCAGAACAGAAATGCCTGAACTTGGCACTACTAAAAACAATTTAACAGTAACTCGTAGCTCAACTGGAGGTCACAAAACACAAGACTTAACTCCATATATTCAAACAGTGTTACTAACAAAATTTGTCCCTCCCTTTCCAATCAAAGATCTCAATTTCCCTCTAATACATGTATGAAATCTTTTTCCATTACAGATTCTTTCTTCAATTAAAAACCTTGTTACAAAAAACAATTTAGGTTCAAAGTAATGAATGATAAATAGTACATATTAATAAGCTACAAAATATAATATATGTCATCGGAAGTTGGCAAAGTTACTAAGTGTGTGTTGGATTCCCGCTTTAGTCTGCACATTCAAATGCAAAAAATGGAGAAGCAATAGCTCTAATGGATTGGGAAAAACATCAGTAACCTTTAATTGCAGTCACCCAAAACACTATAAATTTATTCACAGATGAAAGCAGAGATACAACATTTGCCTAAAATTTTCCACTCGGACAAAAGAAACATGTATTTTGATCATGAAAAACAATGAATATCTACATCTCACTTACCTACTATTACCAAATTTAATGGTGTCCTTTTCTCTAAGTTCGTAATATCGTTGAGGTTCAATGGGACTATCCTGCAAAAGCAGAAAGTATCACACGTACTCTTTATACATCTAACTTCAGCCCATTCATTCTACCGGAACAAATAAACATAAAGAAACTAACCAAACTATCAAAGGCATTCAACGAACACTCACATTTATTAAAGTTTTGTTTGTGCTTCCCAGGTCCATAATGTAAGGCCTAGTGTGCAGAAAATATGCATATTAGGTTAACATACGGAGAAACTTTTGGCGGTACATGAGTGCATATAAATAAGAATCAGACATTACCTTATTTGTTTCAATAATGTACCATCAGGTTGCTCTTTTTCAACTTGCCTAATAAGATAAGGAATTTTAGAAAGTTCATAGAATCCAATCACCATAATTAAAATACTGATAACCAAAGGAACCCTGCGGGGTTGCTTAAATTGATGAAATACCGGAATTGAATAACAGCATGTTGCTTGCTGCAAGATGGATGATCTGTAGGGATGTCAGCAACCCTTCGTTCCCTTCCAAAAAGATAACAACTTTGACGATGTATATAAAGGGGCTCTGTCAATCAATCACATACAACTTTTTAAGCACAGATAGGTAGAAAGCAAAAAGAAAGTGTTCTCTGGAAGTCCAGAAAGTTACATCACAGAAGATTTTTAATTAAACTAAACTGCAAAATTGATCTTTTTTTTTTTTAAATTAATTGATGAAAATTTATGAGAAAAGAAAGGAAATTAAAGACACGAGCATAACATTAAACAAGAATATCACCAAATGTGGCAATAGAAAAGGAATTCAGACATAGAGCTCATCTAACTATGGGAGGCTCACCCAAATGCATAAGGTGTTGGAAACTGAGTAAAAAACCAGAGCTTACATTTATCAGTAGGAACACTTCTTACGTACCCAACAGGCAGAAGTGTCCAGGGCTCAGGGGCATGATTATAACAAAAGTAAGAAAAAAGAAAAGTGAACAATAAAACCAGAAAAATTCACAGGCATAATGCAAGGCAAAGGACAAAACAATAAAAAAAATAACAAATTGTAATTGAAAACACCAGAAAGTACAGAAAAAAACCTAAGGTCTATCACGTGTGAGAA
The DNA here is from genome assembly GCF_029865625.1 of Vigna umbellata. Classification (NCBI taxonomy): domain Eukaryota; kingdom Viridiplantae; phylum Streptophyta; class Magnoliopsida; order Fabales; family Fabaceae; genus Vigna; species Vigna umbellata. Next base: position 36,823,282 of record NC_142169.1, read on the forward strand.
AAGCTTTCATAAAATATTGACATGGGGCATACAAGTTTGCCAGTTTGTTACTATAACATATTTTATATGCAGAAGCCATGAAGACTAACCATTTAGCACTTCACCACCCTTGAAAACATAAAGCCGCCATTTAATATCTGGTTTTCGAGCCTCTGGTGGTTCATTGAATAACAAAGTAACGCCTGAAAAGAAACACTGTTTAGCATATAATTAAAACTGAACAATATGCTTAACAATAGTTAGTTCCACCTCTGACTCGATTTGTTTCAGCTGCGAGATTTCCAGATAGCTCAAATGAAGGTTTTTGCTGCAAAAAGTGCAAATGACAGGATTTCAGAAAGCCACGAGGAGTAAATCACTCAGAAATATCCTTATTTATACACAAAAATAGCAATATCAGCTTTTAATTTTTAAACCATATTATTTTCACTAATTTTCCATGGATTGCAACTAAATTTGAGTTAATAGATACAAATGAAGCACTGGATACACAACCAACTTCGAATTCAATTTACATAAACATAAACGCTGTCGTAGGTATTCAACATAAACAATACTTAAATATTTACTCTCTATGTCATAGAGCAGCAGTAACCTGGGTTAGATATGATTCTTTCACAAACATCTACTGAACGCAAGTGGGCAATTAAACATTGTTGTTGCATGTACACTATCCAACCCAACCAATTACCAATAGAAGCCTCCAAAAGATTAAAGCAAGACAGAACAGAATGAAGCTTAGCAAAAAAGTATAAGGAGTAAACAAGTTAATTACTTGAAAGGGGTATCAACTCCTACCCTACCAGTATAAAAAGAACACGGAGAACTACATAATATTCTGACACAAAATTCTCATGAAAAAACCCATTATTATACCTTCTGTTTTTCTTCCAAAGCGTCCTCAGCAGCCTTCATTTTCCTAATGGAATCATTCTCCTCATCCCTGCCAAAGCAGCAATCAGACTGTTATCACCAAAAGCAATACCAACTAATTCTAAATTATTCATAAACATAGAATCCAAAAGTTCAACATTTTTAAGGATAAAGGAGAAGGAAATACAAGAAGCGAGCTAATTATGCAGTTACATTACCACTATTTTTACAATGCAACTTTATTAAAATGAGGATGCTGGGACCCTTATATTCCATAAATGAGGTTAGACCATTAATTTCCTCTTAAAATAGAGACATCGTCTCTTTTCATGTATAGACGTAAAATTGTAACCTACTACATTCAATTCATAGAGAATAATATGTAGCTCTCTACAATACAAATGTTCATATTCAACCTGATGTTCAGCACAAAAATTCTACAGTATGTTCAAGCTCAAGGCTGCCTAAAAACATTATTTACAAAAAAATAATTTATCATTTTGATTATCACAAATCTAACCACAATTGAGACCACACCAAGGCCTAGTAAGATTACATACATGAGATCATGCCATTATTCATCCAATCAAGATGAGCAAAGATGGGGGGGGGGGGGGGCTAGAGTCAAAGAATGTTGTAAATTGAAAAGTTTAAGAAGAAAAAGATGCAGCATTCCTATTAATAGATATGGCTTATGTTAGATATATTATATCTTTTATCTTTTAGTTAGTTTGTTATTATTTCTCATTTGTATTTTGGGCTTAGCCCATATTTCTTCTATTATAAATAGAGAACCCTATGTGTGTATTCAACACAAGGGAGATTAATTCAAATATAGTTTTTCACTATATTCAACATGGTATCAGAGCAAATTCTCTGATCCTCTTCTGGTGGTCTCTGCTGTCTGCCGGCGGCCGGATGCCATGGCCGCCGGCAGCCCCTAAAATCTCAGTGGGCAGTCCGTTTTTTCTTCTTAAATCTCTGCCACAGTCAGCACCAGTCCAGACCTAGTGTGCCACTACTGTCGCCGCCACTTTCCGCTGCCGTCCTTGCTAACTCCGGCCACCGTCGCTGCCGCCACCGCCGGCCACCGTCACAGTTTCGACCGGTGACCAGCGGATCTGAAGCGTCTCCTCGAGCGACGGCCAACCCCGCCGGAGTGATGACCAGACTCCTCACCACGCGCCGCTTCTTCTCGGCCAGTCTCGGCCGCGTGTTCTGCACGCGCCACCTTCCCGGTGTCGGAGTTTCACCACGTCACTGCAGATCGTCTCGTCGGAGCTTCTTGAGTGTGTTTTGGTTCCTGTTTCTTCGTTTTGTTGGCTTGGGCTCATACCTAGGGTTTCCGCTATCCAGGCGATGTTTGCCGTGGTCCAGGCGCCGTTTGCCGTGGTCCAGGCGCCGTTTGCCGCTGTCCAGGCGCCGTTTGCCGCTGTCCGCGCCGTTTGCCGCTGTCTGCGCCGTTTGCCGCTGTCCAGGCGCAGTGTGCTTCCAACCACTGTAGGCCCCCATCACCTCGTCAGTTAGTGATGACAGTCCCTGTAGTTTTGTCGCTTTCAGCCACTACAGGCCCCATCAGTCAGTGATGGCAATTTAGTCCCTACAGTTTTATAGCAGTCAACCGCCGCTGCAGTCGCTACCGCCTCAGACAGACGCAACTGCGTCAGTTGTTCTTGGGCTAGAGTTTAGTCCGATCTTCTTGTGATACACGGCTAAGTATCACCACTTGTGAGTTGTCCAGCAAAGAATCTTGGACCTCCAACATATCTTTGGATCTTTGATGCCTTTGTTTCGGCATTGTAGCTTAATATTTGGTTTTGTTTTAGTGGTTCAGCAACTGTGATCTTTCACATTTCCACCTTCACACTAAGGGGGAGTACGTTTCCAAGACACTGCAAGTCACATAAATATGGGTGTAGTCCCTGCAGTTTTGTAGATTTCAGCTACTACTGTTGATCCCGTCACCCATCCATCATTGATGAGGATTTAGTGTAGTCCCTGCAGTTTTGTAGCTCTTAGCTTTCAGCTGCTACTGTTGATCCCGTCACTCATCCATCATTGATTGGGAATCAGTCCTTGCAGCTTGTCATTGTCCACCACTGCTCTCCTTCATCCACTTTTGAAGTTGAAGTTTCACAAGCTGTTGTTAGTCCATCTATGTTTGTCTCACACTCTTGAAGACAAATCATCTAGTTCAACACTGAGTTCATCTATTCCAAGCTTAGTTCATACAATTTGTATGCTCCAGCTTGAGGGGGAGTGTTAGATATATTATATCTTTTATCTTTTAGTTAGTTTGTTATTATTTCTCATTTGTATTTTGGGCTTAGCCCATATTTCTTCTATTATAAATAGAGAACCCTATGTGTGTATTCAACACAAGGGAGATTAATTCAAATATAGTTTTTCACTATATTCAACAGCTTAAATCAAACAAAAACCAACAAACGAACAATATGGTAAATAAAATTCAGAGTTCAAACAGAAACTTACATTTCTTCAGCTCCGCTGGAGTTGATCATCTTCAAAAGTTAAACAGCAATCCATATAAGCATTAATTCTAGAAAATAGTTAAACCTTAAAATAGAAAGAAGTTCAAAACAGGAATAAAGAGAACACAGAGATGGGAGAAAACAAGGGAAAATGAAAATTAAATGCCAAAAATAAAGAATACTAAACAAATCAAAATTTTGGAATCAAGAGATTATCATCCCCACACTCATGACTTGTCAAATAAAACTGCTCAATAGTACTAAAACTAAAAGCGTCCCATGACAAAGGCACCATTTTAGTCTATAAAAACCTCCATAAGTTCCAAGGTGATATCACCTTTTTCCTTACTTATTCTTCAAAGCCACAATATCTAAAAGAGCATATGAGACAACACCAGTAAGCGACATGAAATAAGCAGGTACTCAAAAAGAAAAGCAATACAGGATGAGCCAATTTTCTTTAATTAAAGAAAAATATCAATGTCAAATACAAAGTACCAGTATAACTTCTGTCAACGTTTCCTTTTTGTTGATGTAAATTGTAAATAGAAAAAATACCCTTCAACTGGAAACTAACTTATAATAGGTTGTCAACACACAAGCCAACAGAATCAGAGCTCTCAAAACTTCTACAGTTGGAGCCACTACCTTAATCACATAACTAGAGTATAAACCATAATTCCAATAACAATCGCATGTTTGTCTCTTTTTTTTCCACATATTTCCATAGTACAAATATTCTACTTAAATCCACCTTAAGAAAATCATCAGAGAGATCCTCTAGCCAACCTAAGGAAAAATCCAACCTAACCTAAACTTTTTTACCCTCGTTCCTAAATCTCCCAATCACACAAACATTTCTTTTGCCAAACTCTCTGATCCACTCGTACATATGAAGAACCTTCGCATTTTCTCAAATTACCTCCAGAAATATACATTCCACAAATTCAATGGACATCCAGAAATGCTTAAATTCTCACACCCTACTCATGCAAGAACACCCCTGTCAAGCAAAAAGTCACAACAAATGTTCAACAGGGTTCCAACCATAAAACCATCTCCCAAACCACATCCTCAACCTTTGATTCCAACATCAGCATTAAAAATAAACTTCAGATTCTTCAAGTCAGCAAAACAACACACATACCATAAGAAAAAACAACTTAAATTACAAAAATAAAGAAGAACTCGAAGAATTGATATGAACAAGGGTTGGATATCACCGGACACCTCATCACGAGGCTTTGCATTCCCGGAGGAGGCGTGACGATGCGGCGGAGACTGAGACCTATGTCGGCTCCTTCCATTGTGCTCGCGCTCCGGCGACCTCTCGTGCCTCGACCGCGACGATTTGTTACTTCTCCCGCCACTATCTTCGTTCTCCGTTCTCTTCTCCGATTTGCTACTCCTTCCACTACCACCGCCACCTCCGTCGTTTTCCGTCCTCCTCTTCTCCCTCCGCTCAGCCCCTTCCCTCTCCGAACCTCTCCCTCTGCTACTACCACGGCTCCTCTCACTCTCACGAGGCTCACGGTCCGTCTGAGCTCTCTTCAACCGCTTCGTTCGCGGAGACGGAGAGCGCGAGCGAGAGGGAGAATCCGGAGAACCGGAATCCGTCCGAATCGACCTAGCCGCGGTGCGGGCGGAACGCTCATGCTTTTCTCGCAGCTGCGGAGAGATGCTGCGGTGGCTCCGGTGACGGCGGGATGAGGGAGAGTGGTTGCCAGAAGAGTGACGACCCATGGTTACTATGGTTATCCTGAGTGAAACAAAATCCAAAATTCTACAAAAATGTTAAGACTTGTTGCATTGTTTGCTAGTTATTTCTGCTATGGGATTCAGATTCTCTGTTGTGTGGTGAGTTCAGGGTTCCCCAGTTTAGGGTTTATCAAATTTCATTTCAGTGAGAGAACAATTTCTTCTTTTCTCAGTAAATTTTCTTTTATCAATCTTCATATTGTCATTTCCCTGGTACAAACTAACATTTCAACATAAAATTAATATTTACTATATAACTATAAGTTATAATAGATAATAAATTATAAATTACAATATAATTCATTTTATATTATAAATAAATTATAACACACGTTTTTATTAATTATAAATTTAATATATAGTTTATATTTAAATTATTTACTATTTTTAATTTAAAATGTTCAATCAATAATTATTTTTTAACATTCACATTATATTTTATTATATTTTACTGGTGCGCGAGTGTTTTATTTTTTTAATAGTAAAAATAATGAAATTGTAATTATAAAATTAAATATAAATTTTAATTTTATTATAATAACTTTTAGTTATTTTGTAATTAATATTTTATTACAAATTGTCTAATTTAAACAAGCACACATCACACACATCAATATGTTTATGCAGGCATGGGAATTATGCACAGTACCAAGGCTTGTTTGAGCACTTGAAATGTGACACATGTTTTAGCTTTGTGCTTTTCCTTAAGAAAATTCATTTTCAAATCATCTCAAAGAGTTAAATGAGTTAAATGGTTTGGAACCTATAATGTTAGTTGGCTGTGGTGAATTTGGGATTGTTAGTTGGCTATGGTGATTCCTTAAGAATCTACTTAAATTTTTCCTTAGGTACTCCAACATTTTTATTATAGCAAAATTTTGATGGTATGACGAATATGATTGCAATCAAAATAAGTTGTAGATAAAGGTCGCTGATGTTACTCAATTTCCTAGCATTCATTTGACTGTTTTTTCTTGTATAGTTTATTTCTTGCTTATTAAGTACACTGCTTCGTGATCCTACCAAGGTTTCAAAATTAGAATTACTTAAAGTGAATTTTGATAGTATGCTCATTAGGTACTTCATTCTCTCTAACTGTGTTAGACAATTTTTACAATGTTGAACACTTACTTTACTTTATTTTATGCCATGCCTAGTTGCATTTTTCAAGCTTTCTAATTCAGATTTTAAGTTTTCATTTTCTTTGTGCAGATTTTCTATTATATCTCTAGGCATCTCTTTTCACTCTTAAACCTATTTATTTGGTACTGTATTTTCATAGCTTCACCATGTAATTCCTAAAAAACATCAAGTAATTGATAATACTTGTCTTCAATGGATTCATCTTCAAAACTGCTAGCACTGCTTTCAGAACAAATTGATCCTGCCATCAAGCATAAATTGGTTTCCTCTTCAATGCTATCATCTGAGTCACTTGAGGAGGAACTTGAAGCATTGTCTTCCCAGACTATATAGGCCTTTTTCTTCCTATGATTTTTGTTGTCTTGATTGGTTTTTTTCTTCTACCTTATGTTCCATTTTAACCACTAGACACTAAGGTTTAATATGTCCAATCTTGCCACATTCATAGCAAGTTGGTGCAGTAGTTCTTTTCCCTTTTCTCCTTTTTGTCCTTTCATTACCTGCAAAATCAGAATCAGTTTTGTTTTTTTAACTTCATGAATTTAGAGAACCTTTTTACCATAATGTTCATTGCTTCGAGATCTGAATTGTTAGCTTTAAGATCATCTTCTGCATCATTTCTCCTTGAGCTTGCCTTGCCTGTTGTTTTTGCAACTGTCTTGAGAGTAATTGTGTGTAACACCCTAATTTTGGGATGCCACGATTACAATTGAAAATTAAAATTTTTAAAATCAAAATGCCATTGCGGAAATCCAAATTCAATAAGTCTTTACAATTCAAGAAAAATGAACCACAATTCCAAATTAATTATAAAATAAAACTCCATATAAAATAGTTTATTCAAACAACCATAAATTTTCCAACTCTCTCAATCCACTCATCGCCCTATACAATATTCGAACTAACTGCATGATCATCTACTCTCGTATAAAAACGATCCTGTTAGGTGGAAACCACAACCACAACATGAAAGGGTGAGCTAAGAGAAACAATTCATATAAACATACATATTAATTATATCAACCATAATCAAACACATAACAAGATACTTACCTAGTGATTATATCAACCATAATCAAACACACCATACACATAAGTATTTACAACATGATTCCTGATCCTCTAAATGCAACAAATAAACATATCTGAATACTCAGTTCCTGAACCTCAATACTCTATCCTTGATTATTACTAACATCACACACCTAGCCTGACAGTCTATTCTCAGAGTAGCACCTATGCCAACTATTCCACCTGATATCATTACTACCAACCTAGTATTCCGCTAATGCTCCATCATCACAATACTCATCAACATGTGTACTACCATCATAGTTAACCTCATTATGATTACCACCATGAGCCTCCTCCAATACCATAACATCATAGTGGAAAGAATTAGTCATACTCTTGTACCCTACCTCACTGACTATAACCGACAGCCCAATCTATAGCCTCCCCTATAGATATGTTCGAGTAGTCCTGCAATCAAGCTAAGGAACATGCCTTCCTACCACATAAGGACAAGGAAACCACCATCACCCTCACACAAGGAAGGTTCAATACTCAAACAACCAATACCTATCCGTAGATAAAAACAAAATTTACTAGGCACAATTAGTAGACCTATCCCCCACTCATATGCTCATGAACCACTCATTCTGGTACAACCCAACACTCACCCATGCTCCAACCTCCATCCCAAGTCAAACCTAACCCTAAACATAACCATTAATCCCATGCAGAAACACCCATCATACATACATTTACACTTACCCAACAATAACAACAAATAATCATAATTTGTAATCATGTACACATGCATTAAAAGAAGGATTACCGATCAAGATAATCAAGAACATATAATGTACAACAAACAAACAAACAATGTAAACTTCCTCGTACCCCTAAAGAAAATCAAGAATGTAAACAATTATGAATCTAAGAAGTCAAGAATGTAAACAATCATGAATCTAAGAAATCAAAAATGCAATCAAGAATGTAACAAATCAAGAATGTAACAAATCAAGAGTGTAAGCTTCTCTTACCTTAGCCAATACTAAGGATTTATCTACACCCCACAGATCACAACAAATCTCCCTTTGCACTAACATTTTCTACAGTTAATACTTGTCTTCTCTCTAAGAACGTTTCTCTCTCTTTTTATATTCCTAATGGCCAGAGTTTCTATATAGATAGGAGGTGTCTAATATAGTGACAATTATGTGTGGGATTAATTTTTTTGTGTGGAATATACACAAGGAGTAAGAACAACCAACTAAGATAAAAGATATAGATAAGATAAAATAAAGTTATCTTTAACTTAATTAATTCTGATAAGTTTCTAATATCTTCTATCTTAATATTTTTATTCTAATTAATTATGATAAGTCTATCAATAATAATTATTTTTTATTATCAAGCCATAATATCTAATTATATATAATAATATTTCAATATATCTTCTAATTAACTATATAATAATATCCAAGAATATCCTTTAAAATATCTAATAATATCCTTTTCTAATAATAATATATCCTTTAATCTCAAGATTATATCTCCTATTTTCTTTCAACTACTTTTTAAGATAACAACAACTAAATCTTCAAAAGGATTTATATAATATCTTTTTATTAAATTCCCATATTATTTAATTTGTATTCTTTTCCTTTCTACACCCCCTTATTTTAATTTCTTGCACCTAATTAATAAAAGATAAAAGACCATTTTTACCCCTAAGCCAAAATATTTATAAAATAACATAACAATTATGTTCTAAAAAAATGTACACTTAAAAATACTAATTTCCAAAAAAAAACCCAAAGTCTTAAAACTACTTTATTTCTAAGACCCTTATTTTTCTCGGATCTTACATTGTGTGCTCTTGCTCTCCTTCTTCTTTCAGTCTTCCCAATTCAAGCTCATGTTCTCTCAATTTTCCAAATAAGGTGGCCATATTCATGGTAGTTAAATCTCTGGATTCAGATATTGTAGTGACCTTTGGTTGCCAACTCTTATTCAAACTCTTTAGAATCTTGATGTTTAGCGCTTCCTCATCAAAGGTTTTCCCAAGAGCAAGAAGATGGTTTACAATGTGAGTGAATCTCTTTTGCACATCATATATTGTCTCACCACTCTTCATTCTAAACATTTCATATTCTTGGATTAAAGAATTCTTTCTAGCTCTCTTCACCTCATTTGTACCTTCATGTGTTACCTCTAACACATCCCACATCTCTTTTGTAGTTGCACACATAAGTATTCTATAAAACTCATCAATAGTAAGTGCAGAAGAAATAATGTTTTTAGCTATAACATCATAGTGAGCTCTTCTATTTTCATCAACAGTCCATTCAGAAAAATCCTTAATCTTGGTTTTTCCATTCTCAACTTTGGTTGGTTCAAATTGACCATTTATTACAACATCCCATACTCCTTTGTCTGCCGATTCCAAGAAGATTTTCATTCTGATTTTCGAAAAGGGATAATTCTCACTTGCAAATAGTGGTGGTCTATTTGTAGTTGCACCTTCTCCAAAGGTTTGAGATATAGAGGTCATTAGGATCAATTTAATCTATTAAATTACAAATGTAATCGATTAAATTTTGATTAACTTTTGAATTCTCAACTCTGATACCAATTGTTAGAAATGAGAATCCTTATATCACAAGCCTACATACAATTCTCCTTCAACAACCTTAGTTGAAGGTAACCCACTATAATGATTGAGTTTACAAGAATACAATGACAACCCTTAATTGCACTCATCTCACCACTTAAAATAAAAATAGCAATACAAGAGATGAACACACTCAATCTCTTACAAACACAAGAGCAATCTCAAGTCTCAAACTTGGCTATCCTCACACAGGTATACAATGCACAAATTGTTGATGAACCTGATCTTTAACACACTCTCCAAAGTGCATATTGAATAAGAACCAATGAAGTCGAAAGTCTTGAATGAGTTCTTAATGTGTAATCACCAAATGAAGCTTAGACTCTCCAAGAACGTTTCTTGAGATCACCTATAATCAAAGCTCAACAAAATTATTAGTATTTAAAAATTGTAATACTTCAAGTCACATATATATAGGATTTTCAAATCTTGTTGCAGAGTAATCGATTATGTTAATTGCATAATCTGTTATGTTTGTCTTTCTGTTTTAACAGATTATCTCATGTGTGTAATCGATTATTTAAACTCTTAAGCCCCTATTACTACTATTGTTAACAGTCTTAATAGATTAGGTTATTTGTGTAATGGATTAGACTATTCTTTCTATTTTAATCGATTATCAAACTTATGTAATTGATTATATTGACACTTAGCCATATTAGTCAATAATTTGTCATCCTTAACAGATTTTGTTACTTAACTGATTTCTTATGAAACTTTATCATATATTAAACCTTTACAGATCAACACTTATCCACTAATTTCTTATGAAACTTCATCATATATTAAACATTTACATTACCAAACCACAAAAATTTCTAACATCATTTTGCACAGAAAACTTTACGTTTGTTTATGCCTAAACAAATTGCAACAAAATTTCTGGCCATAAACCCCATAACATTTACCCATAGCCACTTGACAACACAAATATTAACATAATTGGTCAACGTGAAACAAAATTATATACCTCAAAAATTGTTTCATGTAATCAAACCATAATTTTAAGAATTGAAAAAAAGTATATAACATTACAACCATGTCATCTTGATCCCACAAAAAAATTTTATCAAGACCTAAGAATTAATAGGTTTACATTCAAAAGCATAAAAGAGCCCTTGCATACTTTCATTCATAGACCAACCACGCATCAATCCCAAAACCAATCACAAACCTTAAAAAGTCATAGTACACAACAACCAACACCTAACACAATGGTCATCAAAAAATCATAAAACACTTCCACAACAATAAAAACAATAGTCTAATCATAACATGATCACAGCAGAAACCAAGAAAAAGGCAAATGAGTAAAAAGAATAACTTCCAATACTTTGGTTTACACTACTTTCTTTTCTTGATTAGAAAACACCCTTCTATTGGATCCCCAATCTCTCATAGAATCTTTAACACGAACGTCATTTTTCTCTCACGACATACCACGTTTCTGCCTCTTTTTCTCGTTGTGCAGGGTTTTTATCTTAACCTAATTTATTAAGGAGGCACGTCTAACCTTATATCCAGAGTGTCTAGGTTCATCCGCAATTAAATTATGATTATCAACCCTTAACATACACTTAACACACGTAAAACCCTAAAAAATATACTTTTACTCTAGCTAAGTTCAAACTCACCACCTTCAAGTTCCAAACAAACACACCAAACCAAACAGACTATCAAATTTATCTTGTCATACACATGCACAACAAATAAAACAAACAATATCACACACAACATGTTCAAATAATATAAAAAGAAATAAAATATGTTTGATGCACACAACAACACATGACCTCCAACCTATAATAAGGAGTTATAACCAACTATGCTGTGACTTTACTTTTATATAACTTATCTTTTTTTTATTTAAATTAATGACATCACTAGTAAAAATATGGGTTTTTAACACGCCTATTATGCTTCGGTTGAATAGAAACCGAAGCATAAGCTGGCGTAGTGACATTTTTGAAATTTTCGCTAACGTATATGTTGCGGTTCTATTTTAATCGCGACCATAAGTGGTATACGACCTCAGTTGCCCTTATAACCGAGGCCATAAAGTCTGCAAGAATTGACAATCAAAGACTTTTCACCTGCCAAATATCTGTGCAGAGGATTTGACCGCGGTTGTCCACAGAACCGATGCCAAAAACCCTGGCCCTACTGACATTCCCGCCTGCACACTGACGTTTTAAATGACTAATTTTTCTGAAAGGGTATATGGCCTCGATTGCTTGCAGAACTGAGGCCATAGACCCAGTTCCTAATGTCTTTTCAGATTTCCTGACTTAGTAAAATAATTCAAATATATATTGGTTTTTGACTATAGTTGGGCGCGTAATTGAGGTAAAATGCCTAATCAAAATTTCAAAAATGCCATTTAAAATTAATTTTGAATATTTTTCTAGGGACTATAGACTGCGGTTATCGGGAGAACCGAGGTAGTATGCCACCTACTGCTTCGGTTCATTTAGAACCGAGGTAGTAGCCCCTGTCCAGGGTAAAATTTCGCGAAAGCGCGAACAGTTCTTCTTCTCCAGCGACTTCTCTCTGTAACTTCTACGCCGCCGCAACCTTTCTCCCCTCTTCCTTACGCCACTGTTGCGTCGCCATCATCACTGAAGAAGGACTTCCTTCCTCATTTTTCATCACCTACATTTGTATCCGATCAAATTTGGCTTTGGTCGCCAGAGTTTTTTAGTTTTTTTTTTTAGTTTTTGGGTTGGTTTGATACGTTTTTATATTGATTCGGATTATCAAACTTACGTTTTGTTGTATTTTTTGTAAGTATTGTGTTTTTTCTTTTAAGTTTGTTTCGTGTCAGACTGCAGGTTGTTCCATCTTCTCCATTATTGTGTGGTTTTTCATGCTCCCAGGTTCGTATTATTCTGTTTATTAATTTTCATTTTGTTAATTTTTTAATTTTTTGTAGGTTGAATATGAATAATTATGTATGATTAAATGTTTGAATTGATAATGTGAATGGTTATTAATTGTTTGATTGTATGATTCTGTTTATTAATTTTCATTTTGTTAATTTTTAATTTTGTGTGTTGAATATGAATAATTATGTATGATTGAATGTTTTAATTGATAATTTGAATGTTTATTAATTGTTTGATTGTATGATTGAATTGATTGTATGTTGAATATATTGTATAATTGTATCATTGTAATTTTGTAGAATATTTACGTATGGATCGAAATTGGATTAATTTACCACGCATTAGTGCTGAGTACGAGAGAGGGGTAGAGGAATTTATACAATTTGCGCAACGTAATGAGGGTAAAAGGGATGATGAAGTGAAGTTTAGATGTCCTTGTATGAACTGTTTGAATGCGAGAAAGTTGAACGTAACCCAAATTAGAGAACATCTTATCTGTGATGGTATCCTAAGATGCTATACAACATGGATATGGCACGGCGAAGAAATGCACTTTCCGAATGACTCCCAAACTGAAAATGTTATTGATTCCACCATGGAAGAAGATTGACCGGATAAAAACAAATTAGAGGACATGATCCGCGATGTTGGCACAGAAAATTTTGCCAAAGCTCATGTGTATGCGACGATGTCGATTGTTGCGAAAACACCTTTAAATGTCGGTTCAACTAAGTTCACACGTTTGTCAGTGGTGTTAAGGCTCATGAATTTGAAGGCGACCAATGGATGGACTGATATGAGTTTCACAGAATTGTTGACGTTGTTGAATGAAATGCTGCCAGATGGAAATACACTACCCACTCGTAATTATGATGCGAAGAAAATTCTTTGTTCGATGGGTATGGAGTATAAAAGGATACATGCTTGTCCCAATGACTGCATTTTATATAGGAAAGAGTTTGAATTTTTGACAAAGTGTCTAAAATGTGGGTTATCACGATACAAGTGAAAAAATAATAGTGAAGATAATGGTTAGATAGAAAAAAATGGATCTGCTTTGAAAGTAGTTTGGTACCTTCCAATTGTGCCCAGACTTAAGCGTTTGTTTGCGAATCCAAAAGATGTTAAAAACCTTAGATGGCATGCATATGAGAGAAAAATTGACGGGCTGCTGATTCAAAGCAATGGAAAAATATTGATCAACAATTCCTCCAATTTTGTCAAGAATGTAGAAATCTTAGGCTTGGTTTAGCCACTGATGAAATGAACCCATTTGGTAATCTAAGTACCAATCACAGTTGTTGGCAAGTTATATTGATAAGTACATGAAGAGGAAGTACATGATGTTGTCTATGATGATATCTGGTCCAAAGCATCCTGGAAATGACATAGATATTTATCTAAGCCCACTAGTTGAAGACTTGAAGTTGTTGTGGGTTGGTGGGGTTGAAATATTTGATGCATTCGCTTATGAAACTTTTGTGATGCGTGCAATGTTATTTTGCACCGTTAATTACTTTCCAGCTTATGGTAATTTGTCAAGATACAGTGTCAAGGGTCATAAAGCATGTCCTATATGTGAAGAAAACACTACAACTCATCAATTGAAACACGGAAGAAAGACGGTGTATCTGCATCATCGGAGATTTCTAAAATGTAATTATCCATATCAAAGGTTAAAAATAACATTCGATGGATATCAAGAGAGCGACGAAGCACCAAATCCACTTACTGGCCTTCAAATTCTTGAAAAAGTTAATAAGATACACCATATATTTGGGAAAACATCCAAGAAGTCATCTGTAACGACCCTTTGGAAGAAGAAATCAATATTCTTTTATCTTCCATACTGGTCAAAGTTAGATGTTAGACATTGCGTAGATGTTAGACATTGCGTAGATGTGATGCATGTAGAAAGAATGTGTGTGATAGCTTGATTGGTACACTACTCAACATTCAGGGAAAGACAAAAGATGGAGTGAATGCTCGTTTGGATTTGGTTGACATGAATATCCGAGAAGAGTTGGCACCCAAGGAGATTGGTAAACGTACTTATTTGCCCCCTGCATGTTACACAATGTCTAGACAAGAGAAGATAAGTTTTTGCCTTTGTTTAAAGAGTATCAAAGTACCACAAGGATACTCTTCAAATATGAAGAGTTTGGTGTCAATGCATGACTTAAAGCTTGCTGGCATGAAGTCTCACGATTGCCACGTCTTAATGCACCAATTGTTACCGGTGGCTATTCGTGGAATTTTGCCCAAAAATGTTAGGCAGAAGATAAATAGGTTATGTTCATTTTTCTCGTCAATTTGTAGTAAATCCATCGATCCTACAAAGTTAGATGAACTTCAAGGTGAGATTGTTATCATCTTGTGCCAACTAGAGATGTTTTTCCCTCCATCTTTTTTTGATATCATGGTACATTTACTTGTTCATTTGGTTAGAGAAATCAAGTTGTACGGACCGGTATACTTAAGATGGATGTATCCTATTGAGCGTTATATGAAGATTTTGAAAGGGTACATTAAAAATCCATATCGTCTCGAAGGTTCAATGATTGAAAGGTATATTACTGAAGAAAGTATCAAGTTTTGTTCAGATTACATGACATCAACAAATCCAATAGGAGTTCCTCGCATATCATGGTTGAATAAATGTTCTACAAGTTTAAAACATCTGAGGTGTGAATGTGGTGACAAAAGATCGCGAAGAATTGTTACAAGCACGTCTTTATATATTGAACAACACAGATGAGGTGATCCCTTTTTTGCAAGAACACAAAGCCATTGTGAAGAATAAAAATCCAAAACAATAAGAGAAATGGCAGTTGATGGAGCATAACAAAACATTTATGTCTTGGGTCAAATCTGAAATTGACAAAGAGCCACATTCTTCTCAGACTTTGTTGTGGCTTGCAAATGGTTTAAAGTTTGATGTTGTATGTTGTACAAGTTATGAAGTCAATAATTGCACATTCTATACGAAGACTTTGGATGATAAAAGCACAATACAAAATAGTGGAGTCAGTTTAGAAGTTGAGTCGCTTCAATTTTCCACATCAAAAGATCAATCTCCTGTACTTGGATCAATGAGATATTATGGTATAATAGAAGAGATATGGGAGGTTGATTACACCAAGTTTTTTGTTCCATTGTTCAAATGTAAGTGGTTTGACAATACGAGTGGTGTGAAAAGATGAATCGGGTATGACACTAGTTGATTTATGAAAGGTGGGTTATCGAGACGAACCGTTTATCATGGTACATCAAGCATCTCATGTTTTTTATGTCAAAGATCCTGCGTCTGACCATTGGTATGTCGCTCTTCAAGGCAAAAAACAAATTGAAGTTAACGAAGACAATCTGATTAATATTCATATTGCTAACAACCATTCATTTCAAACTACGACAAATTTGGATGACCAACCTCTAGTTGATGATGTACATGCAATTCGGTCAGATCATAATGAGGGAATATACAAATGATGAATCCATATCTTTATGTATGAATTTCAAATTTGTGTATAAGTTTTTTATTAATATTACAGAAGTCTTTTATTAATATTTCCTATAACTACTATTACATGTTTTGTTAAATTATATGATATTACATAAGTTTTTTATTAATATTACATGTTATTTATTTTGATAGATATATGGCTGACCATCCACATTCATCAGGGGATGAGGCTCCCCCATCCATACCTACTAGAGGACCCACCAAAATGAAACAACTTTTGGTCAGAAAAAATAGTGGTGAAAGAACACCTGTGAATGTTAATGTGATCACGGGTGTGGCATCTGGCCCAAATGCAGATGACTTCCGATCATACCTTAGAGTAGTGGCGCGTGATAGGATTAGTATTCTTACTCCATCTTTTGACCATGTGTCCGAGATTGATCGAAACATGATATGGAACGATATATTGGTAAGTTAATTAATATCATTTGAATTACAGTTTGTTTATATTGATAATTTTGTACTGATACAACTTTATTATGTTTATTTCAGATGACATTTGACATTCCAAATGTCGAAACACTTAAAAATAAGTGTTTATCAACTGTTGTTGAAAACTTCTAGGGTTTTAAGAGTAAGTTGACCTCGAGATATATATTTGGAAGCAAAAAAAATAAGTCTCCATGTCAAACATATAAGGCCATTGATGAGGAGACTTGACACCTCTTTGTATAGAATCGGACATCAGAGGAATGACAGGTTAGTATAGTTGATATTATTCAATTCCTCTTTAACAATATATATCATATGAACTAATTAATTGAACATATGTGACAGGCAAAAAGAAGCAAAGCACAAGGAATAAGTGCTCAAAATAAAAACCCCAACTTATCACTAGTGCATAATTGGCTTTCAACGTCCCCCCATAGACGTCCATCCATAAAAGCCCCTAATTGACCGGTGGCATATTCGTAAATAAGTGAAACTCTAGACGTCCGCTATGGGGGGAGACGGACGTCTATAATATTATAGACGTCCGACCCCCTTCCCAACGGACGTTTCAGGGGCTGAAGATAATTAATTGTTCAACCACCCTATCAGCACACTAAACCTCCGATATGGGGGGCCGGATGTCTATAATATTATAAACGTCCGTGCCCCACCCCAACGGATGTTTAGTGGGCTGACAGGGGAGTTGAAGCGTTCATTTGTTTCAGCCTCTTAGACGTCCGTCCTTGGGAGGGACGGACGTCTATATTATTATAGACATCCGTGGGAGGGGGACGAACGTCTAAAACCTCCCGCGAATATCAATTTTAAATCCCCAAAGACGTCATATTAGTGATGGCCCGAACGTCTATAATATTATAGACGTCCGGGCCCCAGAGTACCGGACGTCTAATAGTATTAATACTAAAAACGCGAACCCGCGAGCAGTTGTGCTCACTGTTCATCGTCTTCCCCGCGAACGCTCTCTGCGTCATTGCTTTTCCAGGTGTGTTTTCTCTCTTTTGGAACGTTTAAATTTACTTTCGATCCGATTACATTGCCCTGTGATGAAATATCTTTGATTTGAACCGATTAAAAATCATTTTCGGTGCGTTTTGATGCAGTCTCTTGCGTGTTCTTGGGCGGCTTCTTTGACTGTTTTTGGGCTACGTTTTAGGCCCTTCCCTCCTCGATTCCTTTCATTTGGAATCTACTTTTCAGGTTATCTTGTTCGTTGATAAATTTTTGTACGCATGTAATTCGGTTTTGTGTATGCATGTTTTTTACTCTAAGGTATGCATGTGTTATTGGCTTTTGAATATGCATGTATTAGTTGTGTTATTATAAGTATCAAATCATTGAGTGACACTTAGTTCCCGTTTGAAATTTAACACAAACGATTAATCTTTTAATCGTTTGTGTTAAATTTTGAATTGTCCGATTGGACAGTTTGAGAAAATTAATTTTCATAATTTGCAATAACATGTCAATTGGAGTTTATGGATAAGATTGATAAAATTTCGGTTTATTATTTCTGTTGTTCTCCGGATGCATATTTGATTGTGGTCATCGTTGACTACTCTCATTTCGTGTATTTCGGAGAACAATGCGAAATATTGCCGAAATCTTATCAATTTTATGATGTAGACGACAATGCACATGTCTGAGCAAATTATGAAAATTAATTTTTTTGAATGGGTAGGGCCTAACCTTGTGAGAGTTAAAAAACTTCAACTGATGATTTTACGAACATAGTATGGATCGAAGCTGGATGAACGAACGTCGCATCAGTGAAGAATATGATAAGGGTGTTTCGAAGTTCTTGCAATACGTTGAACAAAATGCTAAGTCTGTCAACGGGACATATTTTTGTCCTTGTGTTCGTTGTCTTAATTAAATACGGCAAGACTTAGGCAATGTGTGTGACCATCTATTCATGTACGGCATAATGAGGACTCATATCGTTCGGACTTGGCATGGAGAAGTACTGGACCAGCCTACCACGTCACGAGGAACAAATTATGTGGAAGAATGGATGAGTGACCATTTAGAGAACATGATACGTGATGTCGGTGAAGATAATTTTGGAAGAGTTAATTTGTATGATTCTCTTATTAATGATTCAGAGCAACCTTTGTTCCCAGGATGCTCAAACTGTACACGTCTGTCTTCAACTTTAAAGTTGTTTAGTTTAAAAGCAAGGAATTGATGGACCGATAAAAGTTTCACCGAGTTGTTGGAGTTGTTGAAGGAGATGCTTCCAGAAAATAATACTCTACTTATTCGTAATTACGAGGCAAAATTTTTTTTATGTCCAATGGCTCTTGAATATCAAAAGATACATGCTTGTCCTAATGATTGTGTTTTGTACACAAAGGAGTTTGCTTCGCTAAAGTATTATCCAACATGTGGTTTATCCCGTTTTAAAAAGAAATCTGACAGAGTCACTGGTAATAAAGGTAATGATGGTGCACCTGCTAAGGTGATGTGGTATTTGCCTATAATACCTAGGTTCAATCGTATGTTCTCTGTTAAAGAAGATGCAAAGAACCTTAAATGGCACTCTAACGAAAGAAAGTGCGATAATCTTCTTCGACACCCTGTTGATTCACCACAATGGAAAAAGATTGATGACAAATTCCCTGAATTTGGTGCAGATCCAAGAAACTTAAGGCTTGCACTTGCAACTGATGGTATGAATCCTTATGGAAGCTTAAGTAGCAAACACAGTTCGTGGCCAGTTATGTTGATGATTTACAATCTTTCTCCTTTGTTGTGCATGAAGAGAAAATATGTGATGTTGTCCATGATGATATCGGGTCCTAGACAACCTGGAAATGACATTGATGTTTACTTAGCACCTTTAATTGATGATTTGAAATTGTTGTGGGAAGAAGGGGTCGACGTGTTTGATTCACATGTTCAGGAACAGTTCCGTTTGCGTGCAATGTTGTTTTGCACTATGAATGATTTCCCAGCGTATGGAAACTTGAGCGGTTATAGTGTTAAAGGTCATTTTGCATGTCCCATATGTGAAGAAAACACTAGTTACCTTCAGTTGAAGCATGGTCAGAAGACGGTATATACAAGACATCGAAAATTTCTTCCTCGTAATCATCCTTATCGTAGATTGAAAAAAGCATTTAGTGGAAGTGCTGAGGATGAGGTTGTGTGCAGACCCCGGAATGGTGAAGAGGTGTACAACAAAGTCAAAAACATTGACATTGTGTTTGGAAAACATCATAAAAGTACGTCTACAAAGAACATTTGGAAGAAACGATTAATATTTTTTAAGCTTCCATATTGGTGTGAACTTGATGTTAGACATTGTATTGATGTGATGCACGTTGAAAAAAAATGTTTGTGACAGTGTCATCGGAACTTTATTAAACGTCAAAGGGAAGAGCAAAGACGGAATAAAAGCAAGACAAGATTTGGCTGACATGAGAATCCGATCTGACTTACATCCACAGATAATAGGAAGACGCACCTATCTGCCCCCAGCCTGTCACACACTTTCCAAAAAAGAAGAACAAAGTTTTTGTAACTGTTTAAGAAGTGTGAAGGTTCCGCAAGGTTATTCTTCAAATATTAGTAACCTTGTGTCTATGCAAGACTTAAAGCTAGTTGGTTTAAAGTCTCACGATTGTCATGTATTGATGCAACAATTGTTACCTGTTGTTATTCGAGGCATATTACCTCCTTTTGTTAGGGGTATTCTGACACGTCTGAGTTTTTTCTTTAATGTCATTTGCAAGAAAGTTGTTGACCCTCGAGGTTTAGATGAATTGGAAAATGAGGGAATAAGACTATTATGTCAATTGGAGATGTATTTTCCACCTTCCTTTTTTGACATCATGGTACATTTGATTGTTCATCTAGTCAGAGAAATTCGAATATTTGGGCCGGTCTTCTTAAGGTGGATGTACCAGTTGAAAGATACATGAAGATCTTAAAGGGATACGTCAAGAATTAGTATAGACCAGAAGCTTCAATCATAGAGCGATACGTTGCAGAAGAAGCCACTGAATTTTGTTCAAGTTATATGCCATCTTGTGAACCCGTCGGTCTTCCCAAGAGCAGACATGAAGGAAAATATGAAGGTAAGGGTGTTCGAGGTGTGAGAATTCAAAGTGTTAGCAGAAAAGAAATTGACCAAGCTCATTTGTACGTCTTAAACAACACTATTGATGTGATTCCTTACATTTCTGACCACGTTAATGAAATAAAGGCAGCAAACCCAAAAATGAGTGAAAAATGACATCTTAATGAACATGTGAAAACCTTCTTGCAATGGTTTAAGAAAAAGATTTATGCAACTCCACATGTTTCTGAAACTTTATTGAGGTTATCTCGTGGGCCGAACACAGATGTCATTACATATGGTGGGTACTGTATAAACAATATTTCTTTTCAGACAAAGGTAGAAGATGACAAAAGTAGAGTTCAAAATAGTGGCGTCACACTACAAGCTGAGGCTGTGCACTTTGCTAGTTCTAAAGACAAAAATCCAATCACAGCATCCATCAGTTATTTTGGAATAATACAAGAAATATGAGAAGTTGATTACGTCACTTTTAGAGTCCCAGTTTTCAAGTGTAAATGGGTTGATATAAATTCTGGTGTCATGATAGATGACCTTGGTTTCACATTGGTAGACTTGAACAAGATGAATTACACTAATGAACCATTTATCATGGCTAGTCAAGCAAGACAAATATTCTATGTAAATGATCCAGCGAATAAGAAATGGTCAGTGGTTTTAGAAGGAAAAAACATGCATGAACATGATGATGACGATTCTCTTGAAATACTTGAGACAACATCTGTTGCATCTAGACCCACTAAAGACCTAGTTGATGACGTTGTCGATGTCATGTAGGCAATTCGTAGTGATCACAACGAAGGCATTTGGTAAAAAACAATTAATTAATAGGTTGATATTTTTTTTATTGACTTTATATGTATGTTCATCATAATTGAATTATTACTAACCTTGTATAATTTTTCAGGTATGTCGGCCTTAGACTCAGGATCGGGAAAGACCAGACATGGACGAGGCGTCACCCGAGTGGCAAATGTGACATCCAAACGCGTGGATGGTCAGAGGAGACATGTTGACATCGACCCCAGATTAGGTCATCCATCAGGGCCAAATGCTGATAGGCTTAGGAGTTATCTGGGTAAGTTAGCAAAAAGTCATGTCTCTATCCTTCATGCATGTTGGGATGACGTCCCAAAGGTCGACAAGAACCTCTTATGGCAAGATATTCAGGTATGTTTATACTTCATGCAATTTGTGATATACTTATCTTTTATGTTTTCTTTTGGAATAACATGTTTTTTGTTTTAAACAGTAACATTTTGATATTCCAAACACAATACAAATTAGAAAGAAAGTGTTATCGCATATAGCGATAAGATGGAGGGATTTCAAGACAAGGCTGACACGACTATATGTCTTTGGAGACAGGCAACATGAAAATCCCTATCAGCAATATACATTCACATAGGAGGATTAGATGCAGTTTCGTGCATCTAGAGAGTCTGAGGAATGGAAGGTATGTTTCTTAACATCGTCTTTCATTGAGTTTTTATGATTTTACACTTATTTATATACATGGTTTCACAGGGTAAAAGGTTAGCCGCCCAAGAAAGACAAAGGCTAAACGATGCACCCCATTGTTATCACGAGGTGGTTATGCAAAACTGGAGAAGAAACTGAGAAAGTCTAGAGCGTATGCCTTGGGACTTGAGTCGCCGGACCTAGCACCTGCACCTGCTAGGTACGAGCTGTGGAAGGCTGCTCGGACTAAATTTGATGGGAACATGACATCTTCCTCAGCTGCCTTAATCTCACAGAGAATTGTAAGTTTAAATTATAAGCAGTTCTGTGATTGTGTATCTATCACAACATGTCTTCTAAGTAACTTTGTTTTTTTATGTGCAAGATGAGTTGGTTGAGCAACAGACTCAGGGCACATTTGATGGTCAAGGTAGGGACCACATTCTAACAACGGTCATTGGAAGGCCCGATCACCCAGGACGTGTGGAGTTCCTGGGGCGATTGGTCTTCGTGACTACTTTGGCCCTACACAGAAAACCCCCTCATCAATGAGTCAGGAGACATTGAGGCAGATGGATCTTCAGTGGGAGGAAAGGCTCAACCAAAGCATGAGATCAATGGAGCAACGATTCATGGAGCAGCTACAAGAACAAAAAGAAATACAAAGAGCGCTTGAAGAAAAGTTGCATTCCATGACGCAAGGCAACATGGGGACCACTGAAACTCCCACACCACCTTGTGTCAGCACTAGAGGATCATGCTCCACTGTAGACCCCACTCAGTATAGCGGTCAATATGAGTTGTTGGTTGATGGGATCCCCCACGCATTGTGGTTGTCGGACAAGTGCTTGAGGGAGGGCAGACTATTCATGGTGTTGCCATATTACCCCAGCACGTGCGTGTGACCATTGATGAGGTTCGGGATCCCCAGGCTCAGGTGCTTGTACCCACTCCAGAAATTAACTTTGTGGGGGAGGCCATAGGATCATTTATTGTTTGGCCTAGAGCATTGATCATGTCACACATCGCTACTCCACAGGTATAATGTCTTTTTCCTTAGTATTTCGATGTTTATTCTTTAAATAATTGTTGATAACTCTTTGACGTAAATTCTTATCTTCAGTTCACACGTCCTCAGAAGCAGCCAATTCATGATACAGTCATACATGAAGATGATGAGATGGCTGAAGCGGAGGATGATCCTCAAAGCTAATGAAAAAATTACCCAGATTGAAGAAAGCATCATTAGAACTATACTGGGATTTGAGGGTATTTGGTCTTCCCCCACATGTGCCAGTTTATATCACATTCTCTGATGCATTGGAGGTGATTGGGGGAGACAGGATGTTGAATATTTCCATCATTCAGCTGTGGTGCATGTAAGATAGTCAATTTGGTCTTTCATATTACTTTTATTTACATTGTTATAGTTTCTAACAACTTAACTTTGTTGGTACATGGACACAATCGTTGTAGACCAAGGTCGGTCTTCCATGTACGGATTTGTTGAACCTCAGACCATTCAACCATCTGGTAACACACTTCAAAACAAACAACAGTATTTGCAAACATGGATGAATGAGTCAAAAAGAGACGTATACCTTGTGCCATACATTGAGGGGTAGGTGTTGTTATATGTGGTCAGTTCATTATTATAGTTTCCTTAATTAGTTGAATAACTATTTGTCCTTCGTGATAGGTCGCACTAGCAGCTGATGGTCATCATTCCCAAACAATGTAAAATTATATGGTTTTGTTCGTTGCACAGGAGGATGAAAAATGACTTGAGAACCATGCTTCAAGGGTAAGTGTTTCTCCAAAAATGACTTTGAATTCGATGTCCACCTTCAACTTTTATGATAAATATAGTCATATTAATTATACTTTGTGTTTTCAATCTGTACAGAGTTATTGGTAAATCTCGTGGTCAACTGGTTCAAATTTTGTATCCAAAGGTTGTAAGTCATTTATAGTTCTAATTCATTTTCTATGTTATTGAATTATCTAAATTCTTAACTATTTAGTTTGTCATTTTAGTGTAACCAACAGCTAGATTCATGGGAATGTGGCTTCTATGTGATGTGTTGGATTAAGACCATCATTCGAGCTGTCATTTCAGATGACTGGAATGAGGTAATGATGTATACCTTGAATACATTACAAATCAAATTCATCTTCAAACATATATATGAAACCATAATGAATCTTTCTTGAATTTTGCAACGCTTCAAGAGTACATCTCCTATACCAGAGGACACAATTAGGCAGATAAGGCAGGAGTGGACCGCTTATCTTCTGCAAAGATGGAGTTAGGAATAGTTTTATTTGTTGTTGAACATTGCTTAGTTTTAGTTTAAGTTTTATCTTGATAGTTTTGGTAGTGGATTATATTTTACATTAAGTAGAATTTTGTTTATATCAAACACATATATATATTGTTGCAAAATTGTTCTGGGACAATTTTCTGCATTTCAGGTGTGGTTTTATTACAAAAATAAATTGATTTTTTTAAAAAATACGCCTAGTAGACGTCGGTTAATGCACTGTCGGACGTCTATAGATGTTCGGCAGTGCACAAACGGACGTCCAACCCCAGCCCTACCACAAAACAATTCAGGCAAGTGGACGTCGGGGGAAGGAGGAGACGGACGTCTGTGTAGACGTCGGGGGAGGAGGAGACGAACGTCTATATGGACGTCAGACGGGCACGTGGGACGTCTATATGGACCCCCCGATGTCTGAGTAACGTCACCCACAAAGACGTCGGGGGAAGGTCGGACGTCAAAAGGCCAAAAGATCGGACGTCTAAAGCCTTTTTGCACTAGTGTATTATCTCGTGGTGGGTATAGGAAGCTTGAGGAGAAAATCCTCAAGCAAAAGACAGAAGCTAGACCATCATCTGAGGGTGGTAGCCCCTAGCCTCCTTGTCCACCTTCTCGGCATGAGAAATGGAAGCTGGCTCGTTTAAGATCATCGGGCGCCTACTCTTCTGACACTACACGGGAAATATCTGAAAGAATTGTAAGTTATCATTGTTCCTAAAATAATAATAATTTCATTATACATACTACCTTGAACTTTTTTAAGAATAATGGTGTTTTGTTATGTTACAGGACTCTTTGGTTGAGCAGAGCTCCCAAGGTCAATTCACTCAAGAAGGTCGCCAGGATATTCTTACCACTACAATTGGACGACCTGAGCACCCTTGACGTGTGCGTGCTGCTGGAACTGGAGTAGGCATTCAAGATTATTTTGGGAGTTCTTCTCGTCAGACTTCATATGCACACAACGAAGCACAAGAACAAAGGCTGACACAAGAGATCACAAACAAGCTTCGAGCGAACCTTAGGGAGGAGCTTAGGACAAAGCTTAGGGAGGAATTGTATAATGAGGTCACTACAGAAGTGATTGACAAAGTTATGCGCCAGTTCCAGCAACAATTTGAGAGTTATGGCATGCGCTCGCTGCCATTTCCTGTACAGGAATAGGAACATGTTGTGCCTCCCACAGGTAAAATTAATAAACATTTATGTTCAATAATTTCTATGTTTTGTATAATCTAACATTTACTTTGACAGGGAGAAGCGGGAAAGGAAGTTGTTCAACATTAGTCGTCCCAAGGGATGACATGAATGATGCTAGTCCATGTCTGCTATACATTTTACATGGTATCGGGACGATGCTAGTAGCTCGTGGAACAATGTTTCAGGTAGCGACTGTTGTTCATGGTATGAAGCTATTAAAGGATGAGGTGAAGGTCTCAGTAGACGACATTATCATACCAGATGCCTCAATTCCTCTACCCACAAATGAGATTTTCACTGTGGCACAGTCATTCCAATCTTTTATCGCTTGACCTAAACACTTGGTTGGTTCGGTTTCTGACCCCCGGTATGAAATTCTACTTTACACTTCTCAATTTTAAAGTTTACATGTTATTGATGTCAAAACTTATCTTATTTTTCCATGTAACAACAGACGCATGCATAGGAGAAGATTCGTTTATCTGAGGACGACCCTCTTGGTGCATTGCAACAACTTGTTGACATCATTGGAAATAAGCTTTTGGAGGTTGAATATGATGCTAATGTATTTGGGAGATACTCTAAGGTCCCAATATACCTGCATAGCCAAGATGTCAGAGAGCTTGCGTCAGGAACAGAAGAGTTGAATATTACATTAGTTCAATTATGGATGATGTAAGTCTATGAGAAATTATTTATATAAAATTGATTTATATATCAAGTATACTTATATCAAAGGTAATTTTTGATTTTAGGTATATGTTTGGTGTCAGTAACAACTTGGGGTACAATGATGTCTATGGGTTCATTGATCCCCAAGTCATTCACGAAACAAATGATTTTGATGAGATCACAACATATCTCACAAGCAGATTTGCAAGCGGGAAGAACATACATTTTATTCCTTATATCTGGTAAGTGAACTTTGTTAACATAATAAAGTTCCATATATGATTTTAATATATAATAATTAAGTTATTATGAATTTCAGGCATCAATGACAGCTACTTGTTATTTTTGTACTTGAGATTTATGCTTTGTGGTTCTACTCATTGCACAAGTCTCCTCCCAAACATCTCAGACAAGTAGTTGATTGGTAAGAACCTCAATGTTTGGACTTTCTTTGTTATATAAATGAATGCTAAAACCTTTTTTTATATAGTTCTATTTAATCAAGTATGATGTTGGTTGGGAGATCAATTGCTAACATTAGAAAGCTTGCATGGATTGCTCTCAAGGTTTGACATATGCTAAAGCCATACTTTCTTATAGTTGTTTTGTTTTAATGATTTTCACTAACTATTTACAACTATGATGATATCTTATAGTGTAACAGACAAAGTGGGTCATATGAATGCGAATCTACGTAATGTATTGGATGACACACATTATCCGTGCCCATATCACAAGAGGATGGGAAACGGTAATATTTAGATTTAATGAATTTTGTTTTTCTCTATCATTTGGAATTCTTATACACTAATTAATATCGTGTGTCTTGTACAAAGATTCAAGACTCCTACTCCAATTCTTGAGAAGCCACTAACATTCCTGAGGAAAGCAATTGCAAAACATTTAGTTAGATTATATAATAGTTCATAGTTATTAGATTTAAAATACATTAGAACATGTTGATTTGTAGTTATTAGACTTTGTACATTATGTGATGTAAATATTGACTATTGTGTTGAATCTGTGTTGTTATGATATTGTTTGATATGCAGGTCTATTTTTGTGATAGTGGATATCACAAAAACAGACCTGCTATTAAAAAAAATTGCAGGAGAATAGGCTCGGTTGTGGCAAAACCGAGGCCAAAGGTTACACGAATTTTTTTAAAAAAAAAACAGGGTTTGGCCGTAGTTCAACCAAGAACAGCTGTCATATCCCCAGGTTATTACCTCGGTTCAACCGAGGTAATAACCCCCTGCCCCCCCCCCCCCCCCCCACCACCACCTTTTCTCTTACTACTTCGGTTTCTAAAGAACCGAGGCAGTAGCCTTCAAGGTACCGCGGCCTAAAGTGTCAGACCTTTTTACCTCGCCTGTATATGCTGTTGTTCTAAAACTGAAGCGTATATTCAAAAACAACTGCGGTCGTTTCCCTTTGCTGCATTAGTGCATTCACGCTCGTACCACCTTTCTAGATATTTTTTTCCTAGGTCTTACACACATCCTCTGTCAGAACTAACAGCACATAACATAAGGCACCACAACTCTTCAATCCAACGATAACTTTTTCAAATACATTTGATCATAGGTAATCGAGCTATACTACCAAATTACTTTCGAAGCTTTCATCCCATCATAACCAATCCTCTACTACTCGAGCTTGGATGGCAATGTGTATATCACGAGCCTGACCGGTTCAATTTCAACTGGTTGGGTTAACCCCAACATAGGGTTATCAAACCGATCCATCAGAATAATTGATGAGATAAATAAAGTCGCACCATCTTATAAAAGATGTCGATCGGTCATTTGAGTTATTGATCAAATGTACACCTAACATGATTAAAAACATCTACAAGAATCAGTACAGATCAGTCTGGTAATTGCGAGTAAGAAGTGACTAAGTCATAATTAAGTCGGTGGTAAGTAAAAGTCCATTACAATTTGTATATAAAAGGGTCTATGGGTTGTAGTTATGATAATTGATTATTGTATTTAATACTAGTGTGACCAAATTCTTTCTAACTTAAGCATTAGGGTACCTTTCACATGTATTATTAAAGCGATTGTGGATTGAATGAAGACTGCATCAAACCGAACATAGTAGAGGATTTAAAAGGTGAAGAAAGAAGAAAATTGGAAACCAAATCACTTGGAAATACTCCAGTGAAAACATAGGTTTTGTTTTCACATTTTAAGTGTATCTCATTAAAAATTGTTTTCAAGTGTCATTTCTTGTAGATGAGAAAAAAATATATGGTGAAAATAGCAATGAAAAAGATATGATTAATACTTTGCAATGTCCTCCAAAATATGTTTAAGAGGTGATAAACGTGACAAACAGGTGAAGAAATATATATTATGACAACATATTCGTAACTTCACCCCGTGTTCTATTTAGGAGAATATGGAAATGATTTCTAAGTTTGAAGAAAGACCAATTAGACCAATAATATAATACGAAATGAATCCAATATTTCACTTAAAGTATATTTTAATTTGGCAACATTTAATTTCTTAAAACTTTACTTGATATGCATTTAAATTTATAAATTTAGTAAAATTTAGTTTTGAATTTAATTTATTATAATAGTATAAAATTAATTAACCTAATTTTCATTGAGAAATAATTATGTTTTTTTTTCAACAAGATATGTATATATATTTACATGAGGAGAAACTATAAATATTCCAACCCTTATACAAAATCTGAATTGATTGTCCTATTTTTGTGCTTAGGCTTAAATAACTTACCATACACAAAAGTCGTCTCTTCTTATCATGATAATTATGTACTTATGCAATTTTTTAAATTTATTAGAAACTCATCTTAATTATATATCTTTTTGAGAAAAAAGTATAAGTAAAAAAGGGAGGTTAATACAATTTAGAACTAATGTTTCTAAATTATAAGTTTCTCTCACATGATAAATATAACTTAAGTAAGAGACTATATTTTGATTCATCAGATAGTAGTTTTGATGTAATTTTTTATTCTTTAATGTCTCGTTTTTTTTATTGGAACTGAAATTATTTATAAATGAGTTAAGATACTTGATGAGAAAGAAAATTACGATATAGATAATGAATCAATTCAAATTATAGAAAAACGTAATAGGAATAGGTTAAAGAAAGTTAATATTAAATTCTTTAAATTTCTAAAATATGAGTTATAAAGGTTTTTTTTTTTTTCATATGAGAAGGTTGAGTAATGTTTAATTTCGTAATATAACCAAGAATTTGCTTTTTCTAAATATATGAAATTCAAAATATATAATGACTTTTTTGTAAAGAAAATCATGAGAGATATTTTTAGTTTATTTGTAATAGGGTTTTTTTTTTCTTATGTGTACTATATATATTTTTGTCATGTATAATTATTGTTTTCTTTTTTATTTTCTAATAAAATTTCCATGTAATGATAACAGTGTCTAATATAAACGTGAGACTATGTTTTTGATAATAATGATTAAAATGTGTGTCTAAAATATCACACTAAAAAAACTAATATAGAAATAAATGAAGAATATTCATGAGAAGAAAACACTAACAATAAAGAAAACTCAACATAATTAAAATAAAAAGAACATATAGATATATACATGCATTTAACTTTCAAGAATGTTCTGTAGTAATAACAAAAGCTCTTCAACATAATAAATATATACTTTGCCAAAAAAAAATTAATGCTAAATCTAGGGCTTCAGAGTATTATAGTTAGAAAAATGATGGTTGAAATCCAAGTGCTAGATCCAATCTATGCATCTATTTATATATATCTTTCTCTTTCTCTGTCAGTATATAGATACTTTTTGGCTTATAAAGACATTTTAAGGTGTTAGATGCATAACGTTTTCCATTAGGAACATGATTTCTTTTTCAGATGATTCTGTTCCTTCTTATATATGCAAAACTTTTGTTTAGAATAAAAAACAGATACTAAAAATATTTTAAGTAGTTATTATCAAATTAGAAATATATAGAGAGAGGAAAAAGGGTACTCTATGACAAACAAAAAACATTGGAAAACATTGATAATATAGCAAGGAATAGAGGATGTGAACAAAAAATGTTCAGATGTTATATCAGATAGAAGAAAATTAAGAGCTAAGTTGAAAGTTATCAACATAGAAAGCCAAGATTAAATGCATCAGAATCATGATTTGGTTTCTGAAAAGTCCTTTTTTCCCAGATAGATCAAGGGTTGAACATGTGAAGCTGATTGTAATGAGCTTCTGCAAGAAACTCTTCAACAATCCCTCTCATACTTTCTGCTTCTTCTCTTCTTTTAGCAACAATCGCTTCCTGGAAAATTCAAACCAAACCATGAATTAAAATATATCCTAAAAGTATAAACTTAACCAAAAAAGAATTCAAATTCTGATTCTATGTTCATCAGCAAATATTTCTTATTTCTTATTGTTTCTGCAATGTTTAAGAAGAAAAAACATTTAAGGAAATGATCACACTCACCTCAGTTTCTGCTTTGTTCTTGTCGTTATACAGGACCATTTCCTACATATTTTAGCAACATTTCAATACTACTGTTATCAATTTCCAAAATGCCCTAGCAGTAAAACTAATGGAATATGTTAAACCTGAATGGGAAATATCATATTTGAAATGTAACACCCTATATTATTATTTCTAATTAGGGATATATTGACAAAAATAATCCTGTCTTTGTAGATATCTTATGAGTAAAATTATTTAACTTATAATTTAAAGTACTAATATTATTATGATTATAATAATTTATAATTATTTATTTTATAATATTTAATATAGCATTTTAATTT
The DNA here is from genome assembly GCF_029865625.1 of Vigna umbellata. Taxonomy (NCBI): domain Eukaryota; kingdom Viridiplantae; phylum Streptophyta; class Magnoliopsida; order Fabales; family Fabaceae; genus Vigna; species Vigna umbellata. Next base: position 36,854,627 of record NC_142169.1, read on the forward strand.
AAATTCACACTGTAACAATTATATAAATATCTACTTTTAGTAAATTTTGTATATTTTTTAATATAGAGTTATCATATTGTATTTTATTATTTTGAAATTAAAGGTGTTGTTGCATGATAGATACATATATTGGATACATGATAGATTTGTGAATGTAGTATTTTGAGAAGAAGCATATATATACTCACTTTGGTTTGAGTTTTAGATTTTTTGATACGTTCTTCTTTTTCTTGTTTTTTCACTCTGCGATGCTTAGGACGAATACCATGCTTCTCATATCTCTCACACTCTAGCAAAGATCGACACAAAAACCCTTTTTCCTTATGACGATAAGTCTGCAAAAACCACCAAAATCAGTCATCCAAACATCAAATAACCACTCTACATATAAACAACAAATAAATCTCTATAACTAAATATATAGTATTAATCTATCATCTCAAATATATATATATATATATATATATATATATATATATATATATATATATATTTAAACAACTATGTTATAATTTTTCCATATGGATTAAGAAACTATACTAATAATTAGCCTTCCTATTTTGAGTCTGACAATGAAGAAAGTAAGTAATATATTTCATATTAAATGGGATTATTTGAGATAGACATAACTAGAAGGGTTTCTTCAATAATATTTTGCCATGTCCATAAACAGTGTTAATTTTCTTTAATGTGTATATGTTATAACATAGAAAAAACCATTCGAAGAAGATTACATATACCTTATCAAACCTGTCACTATGTGGTCGTTTTTTGCTATCAACATCCCAATTTCCAATCCATTCAGGTGTTGGCTTAGGGCGTCTTCCTCTCTTTGAACTTGAATTTTGAGTTGCAGATTGAATTTCAGGCTAATAATACACACCATATATAAGGTTATTGATGAAAACAACAACAAAAAAATCATAAAAAATTATGCAAGTAATAAATTAACGTACCATTGTTTCATCAGTGGAGACTTTTGGATTTTCTTTTCCCTGATACAAAAAGTGTGTATATTTATCGATAGATGATAACAAGTCTTAGGTATATATGCTTGCAAAGAAATATTTCTTTTTATCAGAAAAAATTATAAATGTCAAAGTATTTAGAATACTCCAATTCGGTTACAGACAATATAAATCTTTAAATTATAAAAGATAAGAGCTAATAGAAATACAATGAATATATATCATACAACAATTTACATTACTGTTGTTCTATAATAATCTGTATCTACTTCAGTCCAAATAAAACACTAATATATACTTCCTAATAAATGAGCAGAAACATTCATGAAAATCAACACAATTTAAAGTGTGAAAATATATATATATATAATGGAGTATCCTTTCTGCCACTTATAGTACAGTACTTATAGAACACTCATATGTTTGAGACTAATAACTAAGTTTTTTTTTTTTAAATGAACTATATGATGTGCTAAAGCTATATATGAAAGGAAAAAGAACAAAAGTGCAGCACTACACTAATGCTCACAATTTTGACCTAAACATGTCCATAACTAGTAAAAATAAATTAAAGGTTAGATAATTTGACATCTGAAATACACCTTTTCTTCTGGATAAAGTGTGGGAAAATATCAGTAAATGATATATACACGAATTCTGTGATTGAAAATTTTGATTATTTTTGACAGAACATTTAATTCAAAGATTAAATATTCATGTATATACCTTATTTGTTGGCACGTCAACCATATCATTGCAGTCCACAGGATGTTGATCAGGAATGTAAATTGATATTGGGTTTGCAGCAATAGGTTCATCACTTGTTCTTGAATGAGTAGTCTTTGTTGGAGGTGTTTCGCATTCCTCCTATATTAAGCTCAAAGAGATAGTTAAAGTGTACTTAGTCAAGATTTAATATGTATCCAATACAACATTAAACAACAAAACAAAAGTAGAACTTGTAAAGCAAAATTTGGGTTGTAAATTTTAAAATTCCAACATAAGATTATTGTCCATTTTAAAATTTAAAGTTTGTCACGATTTTATTATAAAAAAGTGTCATGAAGAGTTCAGAAAAAATGTATTTGAATTTCTAACTTTCAAGTAATATAAGACTGTAAGATATCCATAGAATATTTCGCTCCCATAATCTTCAATATGGAAAAGTAGTTTCAAAGCCAAACTCTCATTTTCTTCATATATAGACTTAAGAGTTTGTTCTAATACATTCATTAGTTTTATATACATCCTTCCTTCTCAAAGTTCTCACACTCTACTTTCCTTCTACATTCATTTCTCCTATATATAGGTTGGAAATTATTTGAGAACAAGTAGTTACAAATAAGTGAAGTTATCCTTAATATTTTCTAATCATAAATTTGAAATAAGGTTTGGTTTAGTGTTGAGGCTTTTGTGTAATAGCTATTATGTTGCGTACTTAAGATTTGGATTTTGTAATTTAAAATTCTAAAGTGTTTCATGTTGAATTCTCACCTTCGAGTTAGCTTGGAAGTAAAAGTAAAATAGATTTATTGATTGTATTTTGTAAGAAGTAATATCATGCCTTAGAGTAAGAATGTTGTTTTGAGTTAAAAATTGTGAAATTGAGTTTTGAAGTTATAGACAGTTGAATTGGAGTAGTTTGAAGTTATTAATATTATTGGAATGTTGATATGATGAAAAATTATGCATGTTAATATATTGAGTTGAGGCATGCGTTAAATTGAGTTTTCAACATAGATTACATAAGAAAAGCTAGTTTCTCCAAAGTAAGATAAGTATTGATATAAGAATTCAATGTTAATGAATGTTGTATTGAGCTTTAATGATCCAAATTGAGTTGGAATAAGTGAAGTATAATAATACAACAATTTATACTTGTATTTCACTATCTTAAGTTTCTTTAAAGTTGTGCATATGTTATAATGGAAGAGGTAAACTTCTTTTATTTGCTCCATAAGTGTTTTAAAATTGATATTTTTCTCAAGTGAGATTTTGATTGCTCAAGAAAAATTTAGCTACAAAAATAAAATGAAAAAAAAAACTTTCTTAATTTGATTTTTGCTTACTTAAATAAATTCTTGCTCTAGTTAAAATTCTTAAATCATATTGTATAGGAAATGTATTTGAGAATGACATGATGTGTTCCAAATTTCGAAGACCTTAAACTTATCTAAATTAAAGTATACTTAATGGTAAGTTATTGATTAATGTGTCTCTATTTTTTAGTGTGATCTCTCTCTTTTTTAGTATGGTCAATATATTCATACCCATGTATTTGATGAAAAGATAATTAATTGTGTTTAAAAAATAAGTTTAAGTGTACTTCATTCTTATAAACAATTCACAAGGTGAAGTTTAGGATTTATGATTTATGTTTATATTCACTTACAAAGTGTAAAATGATCTTATATTTAAAGATAATAGTATTTTTAGGGTAAACAACTCAAAAAGACACTATAATATATTTAATACTATATTATTTAAAGGGAAATTACTAAACAAACCAGAACAAAATCTTTTGGAGCCCTATGATGTTCATACATGAACTACAATTCACATAATTATTGTTATGTGTGGTAAAAATAAAACAAAAACATTCTTTCTATATCTAGCAATGAAAAACTAGGCAAATTGGAACAAATGAAATTTCACTTCACAATTATATAATCCCTGTGATAATTTTATCCCAAAATGTGAGTGCCACCAAAATTTAACTAAACAATGTTTCATGGAAACTATCAAAGCTTTTTTTTTTTGTTAATTTCAAAGTATACTAGCATTCTGATCAGTAATCAACGATTGTAAAAACATTTACGGTATATTTAGATGTGAAATTTTAAAATATATATTCCTGAAATTTGAAATTCTTTATATTTGATTTTTTTTATTATTAAAGTTCGATTTTTTTTTAAATATTTCATATGTATAAATCAATTCAAATTCCTTGTTTAAACTGAACCATTTAAGTTAGTCCATATTCAAAATTCACTTTTAGATATTTATTTTAAAATTTGAAATTTAAGATTTAACCTTCTCAAAATAACTATTAGTCCTCTTGGTAAGAAAGGGGTGAAAGAGAGTTTAAAAACACTGAGAAAAGAGAGAGAAGTATCCATTCTAAAAGAAATTTTATCTAAATAATATATTTTATTGTAAAATATTTAATTTCCACTAAAAAAAAATCACCCTTTCATTCATCATCCAAACATGATTCTAGGGTTTTTAATACAAATATATTTGAATCATACATAAATCACATCCAACCAAACAATGTTAACAAAAATTCACATCCTACACAAGAAATTAGAGAACCTTCAAGAAAAAATAAATGAATAACGAAACATTTGAAGTGTTCCAACCAACATATATACAAGAATCTAAAACATAACATACAAAGGAAAATTATATAAATATAAAAAAAACATTTCATAATCTTTCTCCTACCAAAACATATAATTTAAGAAAAAAAAATGAATATTTGAAATTGTTACCTCCTTTGGGGAAATGAGAACATTTGAATTGTTGTCAATGGCAGCCATGAAATTGTGGTGAGACGATGATGAATGAGAGGTTTTGAGTAAAGGCAAGACACTTCACAGAGTGGGTTGTGCCTTTTAACAAGGGTTAAGTAACTCTCTTAAATTAAACATATTAATTACATAAACATAGTTTATTGTTTATACATTTAATATGGATGATTATCTTATTAAATGGTTTGAAAAATAAAATATTAATTGTAATAAATGTGTTGACTTTTGAATACAAAAAATATTGAATGTGAAAAAGTTAAAAAAGTCCATGTGCAGGATTAAATATTTAAATAACCATTTTAAGTGACTGTATTGTAATATTCAAAATATGTTACCTTTAAGATCTTAAAATAAAATTTTATTTATTTATCTCGAAATTAATATTGCCAACTAAAAAATCCATTCAAATTTTGAAGAAAGGAAAATAAAATAAAATATTTATAATTCATAATTTTACAATAATAAAAAGAGTAGTTTAGATTTTGAAAAAATGAAAAATAAATAAATTATTTTATGTTGCATATATAGACTAAAAACATATTTAAGAAAAAAATGCATTGTAAAACCTTTTGTATTTTTAATAAAGTAATTAATGTCTGTATAATAATAATAACAATTAAACATTTAGACATTAACATTGAAGAAAATTTCCTTAACTGATATTACTGACAGAAAATATATTGTCTGTTGTCATTACCTTCTCTGTTTCTTCTTTAAAGCATTAAATATTTTCTTTAATATGCATTTAATTGCTATCCCGTTACTTTTAAGTGTTATTTAATCTTTTTTGATAATTCAATGTAATTGGTTTTTTAACTTCAATAAAATATTTGTCTACTGCATAGACTTATCGATCGTATCTCGGTCGGTCAGCGTTTGTAATTTTCAAAACAATGTTAACGATGTTAAGTATTTTATATATTAAAAATATCACAATTGGGCGGATATTGGACCAACCTTAATCAAAAGTTTATTTGGAAACCTATAAATAGAGATAAAAAGGAAGTACTGATGAGATTTTTTAAACATTTGAGAATTAATTGTAATAACCAATCACTATGATTGAAAACTAATTTGGACGTTAGAGTACCTTTAACGGGAGAAGATAAATAAAAGAGATGATGTAAAGTGTGAAGGTATAATTCTCTTTGCACTAGTACAAAAATCAGGTACAACGTTGAATATTTTGGGCTTTTAACGGCGAATTCATGAATGACGTCGTATTAGGAGACGTTAAATTGACGTCGAATTTAAAAAATTCGACGTCGAATTTTGTCCATATACGAAATCGAATTTTGTTAATATACGACATTAATCACCTTTTTTTGTTTTTTTTAATTAATTGTGATACTTTTTTACAACTCTCCGAGACCTGAAAAACAGAAAAACAACAAACTTCAATTTTTGGTATTTTATAAAGCAAGAACTATGAATGTAGTATTAAGAACAAACAACAATAACCAACAACAAACAAGTTCAATCAAACAACAACAACAAACAAGTTCAACCAAACAATAACAAACAAGTTCAACAAATAAGTTTTTCAAAACGAAAATGAAAACTAACCTTCAAAAGGTGGGTTCGCTGGAATAAAGTGTTGTCACCAATGACAGAGAAAGCAGAATGCGCCTATAAAGGACAAAAACACGAAAATAATCGATCAAAACAAACGAAAATCATACATAAAATGCATTTGTATCAAATGAAAGAAAGATTACATGTGACGGTCATCAAACTTCGTTCGAGAAAAGTTTGAGAAGAGAAGAGGGTCTCGCGCGCTAAGATAAAGTGAATGAATTTTCAATCTCCCACTCAAATTTTTATTGAATTCACTAACCTTCTGACGTCTAACGCTGGGACATTTGACGTTATATCATTTTACGTCGAATTACAATTTTAAACGACGTTTAATAATTGCATTTATTTAGAAAAATGTCACCGGTCATTTTTAACGTTAGCTTTTCAGTGGTTGGACGTTAAACGCGTGACATTATACGCTGTTTTTGTACTAGTGACAATGAAACAATTTGTATATCATAACAGTTTACTCTTTTCATTTCTATATCATAATATATAAATTAATTTAAGATTATGTTAAAAATAAGTATATAAATAAAAATAATAATTTATATTATATTAACCTTTAACAAAAAAAAAATCAATAAATTTTAATTTTCAAAAAAACGACAATTATAACAATTACGATAAATGCGTAACAATTTATAAATACAGAAAATTATTTATAAATGGTTAAATATTTAAAATGTAAAATTCTAGAAAATGATTTTTTAGAAGTGATAATAGTTTAAAAATAATGAGACTCAATTATTGTGATATTAAATGGTTTATTTATAAATAATTTTGTTATAAATGAGTTTCATTATTTTAAAACCTATCATCTCTCTAGAAAATACTTTTCTAGAGTTTTGTACCTTCTCTCTAAGAGTTATAACTCTTGAGTCATCTCTTTGACGATCAGGAGGTATCTAATCGACCATGGCGACAAGGTCTACATTCCTATCTAATCAGTTTCAGTTACTTTTTGCTCTTCACTCTTTATTCCAGTTGATGCATGAATGTTTCCATTGCATGTGTGTCATGTGTTGTTCTTTGAGCTTATTGGTAAATCTAAGGTCTTAAGGATTTTTACTTTTTTAATTTGGTATTTCATAGATGTTTCTAGAAATTCCTTGTGTTAGATGTAATCGGGGTGTTCTTTCAGCGTTGTATCGTCGGTGTAAGGTAAGAGAAGTGAGGTTTACTTGATTTGTTTGATAAACGAGTTCCAATTAATGTTTGTATGGTGAATTATTGATTGAATTGTGAAATTGTATTGCATTGAGAAATTTAGTATGTTGAGTTGCTTGTATATATTGTGTATTGATGTGAAAACTGATGAATGATGAGGTGAAGTGTGATTTCTGATGTAAATGTTGTGTGTGATGAATTTGAGATACTAAATTGGATGAAATATGAGTTATCAAACTGTCTTTGTTTTGGATAAGTCTTTGTTTTGTATTCAGCAAAAGAAATAAGTAGTTTTTGGGCTAAAAAGGGGTTTTGACAGGTGAAAAGTTAAGATAAAGGTTACCTTGAAAATATAGTGTTTTAGGATTGGTCTAAGGGGTGATTAAGACTTGTTTGAGTCATATGTTAACAAATTTTTGATGTGGAACTAGTTGTTAGCCTTTTGAGTGTGTTTTGTATGTTTTTGGGTTCATTTTCAAGGGTTTTCACTAGTGAGATTCTAAATTAGATGGTCTGGAATAAATGTGATGGTTTGGAGAATGTTGTTAAGTCTATTAAGACTTGTTCAAGCTGTTAGTTGCAGAAAATTTGTGTTGAAAGATATATAGAAATGAGTTTGAGTGGTTTAAAGTAGTTAAATTGGCTTGAGATAGTAAATTTGAGTTAGGAAAGTGTTTTTCAATGCTGCTCAATGCATAAGAGGTCTTAAGGAACATTAGAATGTGTGGAGAAAGTGTCTAAGTTGAGATTTGAAGTGTATCTACAAGAGGTTAGTAACTACTCTGAAAAATTCCACTACTCATGGAAAAATCCACAATCTGCTTGTGTTCTTCTCTGTTTTCAATTTCACACTTCCAAAAGTAAATCCACAAGCAGTAGTAAAAGTCACAACTTAGTTGTTGAACTTGCTGGTTTTCAATTTGTTTCTCTTGAGACAAATCCATAGGTTGTGGAAGCATTCACAACTAAGTTGTGGAACTCTCTGGTTTCAACTTTGCGTCTTGGACATCAATTGTTTTATGTGTTCTATGATGACTTGTTGGGTTGTTTCTAGTTATTTGAAGTATGTTCAATATTTTCATATGTTGGTATGCATTGTAAAAGTAAAGTGATACATATATGGTTTCATATGGTTTTAAAGTTATGAAAGTTAGTTCCAAGGTGGAACATCGTGGTGTGGTTTCAAGTATCATTAGTTTGAATGTACGGAGCTTAGTCTTGAGGTTATCCTGATACTCTAATGGTCATTCATTCTCAAATAAAGAGGATTGACACATGTGATGAGAGTAGCAGGAGGTCTTAGTCTTGGGTGCTTCCAATATGATCCAAGGCGTGAAACACACTAACCTTGGGAGTGTGGTAGGGTGAAACTCATTAGCAATGTCTTTGCAAAGCAATAGAAGCCACCACAAGTGCATAACCCGCCATAGCTCGACATTCATTCTAAGTCTGGACAGTCCAATCAAAGGGTGGTCATGTATAAAGTGTTTGGTTGGTTTTGTGTGATATTTGTATCATGTGTAGAATGTTTAAAATGTTTAGATATATTATGAATTGTTTTTATATTCTAATTGACCCTTATTTTTGTGTTTGTTTGTCTGTGTGTTGTTTTCTCTTTTGCAATAATCACTTTAACCGGTGTGAGTTTAGAAAAGAGACATCTTTTTAGTTGAACTAGCTATTGGTTGAGAGTGAAGCAACAAGATAGAGAATTTTTCTCTTCAAAAATAGAATTTTCTGTTCTAATAGTCTTATATTTCTTGTAAGTTATCATATATGTACATTTTATTTTAGTAATTTTACACTATTAAAATAGGATGTTACATAAAATATAATATTTTTTAACAAATTATTTAAATGTATTTATTATAACTATATATATCCATCTGAATTTTTGTAATAAATCTTGCAAAGTCTTTTAATAAATTTTGTGAAAAGTAAAGTATGAATATTAATAATTTTTTTTTAACAATTTCTTTTATATATAAGGTCATAATGATCAATGAATATAAATAATGTTATGAAATGTATAGAGGTTGGAATTAGCCAACTTGGCCCAGAATGTGATTGCATATAGAAAACATAACCTATAATTAATTAAATTAAATATGTATACATATGAACTTTATTAACTATGCATTTGATACATTCGCTTTTTTCTATAACTATTAAAACATAAATTCGAATATTTTTGTGTTTATCCGAAACAACACAATGGTTCAAAACAAGTTGTAAATTATTATTTGTTAGCCTTCTTTGGAGAAAATGCTATAATTGTTTATGAATTCTTTGTATTTGGATACTTTAATTATTTAAATGTAAATTAATAAATGTATATTTTGTTTTACGAGATAGTGGTACAATGTTTTTCAAAACTTATCAGAACAAATAAATTTTAAAGAACAGGATTGGTGACAAAAAGAGGGATTATTTTGATATTCATTTTGGGCATAGAGGCATTTTCAATAAATATTTTAAGAGTGATAGAACTCTTTTATAGAAATATGAATTTTTAGAATGTTAAATATATAAAATATACTAAAAATTTAAAAATCTTTAAATAATATATTAATTTATATATAAAAAGAAATTGAGGAGACAAGGCCCCTTTTTTTCTAACTAAGCACCGTCACTGACTTTGGATAAGGACATTAAGGTCCAATCAATAAAGATAGGAACGTGAGTTATGAATGACTTGATTTTATAACTCTTGGACTTCATAAAGAGGATATTATTATTATTATTATTATTCAAAATTCATATATATTTCAAGTATAATATTTGGTACTTGTAATTAAAAATATAATAAAAATTATAAAAGAAACTCATATTAATTAAAGGACATTCCTTCTAATATTTATTTGGTGCAGTAGGAACCCCTTCATCCTATTGTTTGTAATATACATGTTTAATCTCTCGGTAGGTTCTTATTTTCGACGTGAATTTTAAATAGGTCCATTTTCCTCAGCGTCTCAATTGGGTTCTTTTTTTTTTTTGTAAAATTGAAACAATTAAAGGTTTACCGTCAAATTGATCAAACGTTCGTTAAGAGTGTTATGTGGCATGCTGATAGTGCAATTTTAAATTACGTGACATTAAAAACGTGTCTTAATTCTATTTATTTTATTTTTAATTAAAAATGAAGTGTACAGAGTGGAAATATAATATAAGTAAGGACAAAATTGGGAAATCAATTAAAAGTAAGTGCTGAAAGCTCCATTCTCTTCTGCGAAATCAATCGGAATCAAAAATCGAATTGGGAGAAGTTGAGGTCTAGGGTTTCTTGATGCTACGACATGATATTCAAAGGGAACATTGTAACGCTTACAATAGTTAGCAAGACGGTGACCTGTCTCCTCAATCCTTTCAGAGGGACGAAATCCTGGTTGAGAAAACTTTATCCCTGTGATCCTCAGCTTGGGAGGACCACCCTCTCTGTTTGATAAAAACTTTATAAGAATTGGCCACAGGAAACCATATAGGATGCCAAAATCAATGATATGGACGGTTTCTGATTTTGCAGTAGCTTCCATAATCATTGTGTTTACAAAGAAATATGTAAAGTTTTTGAAAGGGGTGGAAGATAGAAACACTTCATATGCCTTCAGGTACTCTGCAGTAGTAATCCTCTGAGAGTTCAGGAAAGAAAATTGTTCATGACCGCCAGAACCAGCCTCAACCAAGCGTTCATCAAGACCATTGGCGAAGTAGTGAGCTACCTTCTGCGATGCATCTCCAAAGGGAGAAGAGTGTTGCCGAGTTTGTGTTAGTAATTCGGTGGCAGCTCTAATGTCATTGGCATACATCAGTAAAATATTCCTCAAATCCACAGTTTCCTTCTTCCTCCCTTTTTTCTTTGATCGGTCCTTCCCTCCATCTCGCTCCTCACCTTTCACTACTCCACTCTGCAAGGAATTGTGTTCACTACCCAGATTTTCCACACTCAGAAACACCCGATCTATAGCATTTGTTCATTACCCACGATTTCCAAAATTATTTTTCTGCTCTTCACCATTTGAATGAAGACCAGTTACAAGCTTAGGGCCAAAAGGAAGAAGCTTGGTAGTTTCCTCTAATCCTCCCCTGAACTGGGAAACAGAATCAACATCATTGAACATATTTTGTGCCAATAGTTTGGCGATAGAAGAATCCAAATATGCGATCCATGACTAACAGTAAATGAAGGTGGCTAAGAAAAGACAACGACATTTCCAGTTGCACATGCACAGTTATTTCAAGTCGATGTTCTTCACCCATCAACACTCGCACTTCCAATTGAACAACAAGGATTTTGTGGATGAGTGACGAGCCCTAAAAATCAAATTTCCCCAATTTCATTTCGATTTCGCAATTGCAGAGAGAGTGGGACTTTCAGCAGAAAGTAAAATATGAATTCCCAACTTTGTCCTTTCTTTAAATAAATTTTTACTCTGTTTACTTAATTTTTTAATTCAAAATTTAAAATAAAATAATTGACACACGTTTTTAATGACACGTATGTTAAAACTACAATGTCAGCATGCCAGGTGACAGAATCCTTAACACTGTTTGATTAATTTGACAAAAAGTCTATTTACATCAATTTTACAAAAATAAGGAATCAATTGAGACGCTAAAAAAGGAGACCTATTTGAGATTCTGAACAAAAATAGAGACTTACTGATACATTAAACCTAATATACCACTTCCAATTACAAGTACTATTGTTCTTATGCAATCATGCTTCCAATGTCTTTGATGACTCAATGTTCTTAAGCAATGGATAGGATAGACAGTTCTTTTTTCATTCTGAAATTTATATTTTAAAAAATATAATCTTGTCGTTATAACGCAGACAAGGAGCTTAATTAACATCCACTTTTTTGAAATTTTATTTCATTACCACTAGTTTTTAATAATATCACAATAATAGAGTTAATTCTTAGTTTTCTTTTCTAAAATGTAAGGTGTAGGTAAAGATACTTCAAGAAAATCATGTTAAATAATAAATTAGTAAAGTAATTTAGTTAAATATAAAATATACTTAAGTTAAAAGTGAAACAAACCCAAGCTCTCCTTAATCCATCAAATGGCAATTCGTTTTAAAAGAAACAAGTCAAATGCATGTTTAAATATGATTCATGTTTCTCGGTTTCTCGACCTAAAAAAGTATATGATTGGTACATACCAAGGAGTGTTCAGAACAAAAGCTAAGAAATCAAAAGAATAAAACTACCTTGTTATGTTTAAAATTAGTCTTTGCATTTACATCAGTAAATAAACAACAATAGCCATGACTCAATCTCCCATGTCATCCATTGTTTGGCCACTTCAATCTCTCATGAAGTTGAAGAATATCTTAACATCAATAGTTCATGACTCAATTTGGCCATATTTCCACGTCATCGAGCAACAAATATTATACAGAAGCTATGAATTCTTGCTTCAGCCCAAACATGATCCAAGTGTTGGTAACGTGCAACAGCTAGCAAACAGACACTAAGATGTGGGTCGAGTTAATGTAAGATCCTTGACGGAGACAAATGCCACCTTCTTTGGCATAGAATGGAGTTTATCATTGGTAGAAGACCTTGATGATGTATGCAAAAGAGCTTGCTGTGAAGATTCGTTGATGGAGGTTTTTGTGGTGTCTTCATTTTCTCCTTCCTCACGGTACACAGTCATCTTAGTGTCAAATTGTGATGAGTCAGTTGACAAATCAGTATTCATATTATCTACATGACAGAGATCTTCTTTGGCAGCAACAGCTTCCACTCCCTCAAGCTGATCATCTACACAACACAATTTACTAAAATTTGGTTAAAACAAAGGTATCGACCATAAACAATCTCTTTGCGTATATGCCAAGATAAATTTACGTACAATGACTTTCCCTCATACCTTAACATAGATAAGAGCTTTCTGAAACAAGGGAACATTACCACAAACAAAGGGGAGAGAAAAGTAATTATTTTATTTGTGATTTGTATACAATTTCATGCATGTAATCACTAGCAGAAACTATTAACAATTGAGATGCCATTTTGTAAGCCCAATAGAAAGAAATCTATAGAGTATCCGAAAACAAGCAAAGATGACAAGAACAATGCAACAGCAATAGTCTTATTCTAGTAGGTAAGTTTGGTCACATTGACCAGGCAATGTAATTGGGTTTGGCTAAAAACTAAGTTCTCAATTATATTATTCATCATGAGATCCCTTTTAAAAATTTCTGCTAATATTCTTCTCTGGTGACATGATCAATTCAATCGAATTATGTTAGGGGCCGGCAAGTATATGAGAGAAGGAGGTAAAGGAGAGAAAGAGAAGGGGACCGAACGGTAGAAAGGGGGAGCAGGAGGGCCGAACGGTTGGAAGCAGCAAGGAAGCATCCTAACTGCTGTGGCAGTTAGGATGGGCAGGAAATTAATTAGAGTAACAAGAGAGATATTCAGAGAAGATATTCAGCAAAGGATAATTAGAGTAATAAAGTCATATCTCAGTATATTATTACGTATAAGTTAAATATAGTAAATAAGGCTAAAGATATTCGTATCAGATAATTATAATAAATAGGGTTATTTTCTATTATTCGTTACCTTTTTGGGAGGGAATTAATTAGTATAAATAAAAGGGGAAACCTAGGGTTAAAGGTATGTTTTGATTTGTGAGTTTTGTAAGAGAGGTTATGCTCTCAAGTAACTGACGGAGATCCTCCAGTTATTGTTTGCTTTCTTTGATTCAGTTGTTTCCATTCAATAAAAGAGGTTTATTAAGCTATTTTCCATTGATCCTTATCTGTGAGAGTGTGAGTGAGCGTTCTAGTTACGTCCCATACTCGGATACGTAACAATTGGTCCGACTTGCCGGATCGAAGGAGGAGAGTGTGAGGCCAGCCAGAGTGACAAAGAAGAGTGAGAAACGTCATGGAGGGGAGGATGAGTGCAGTCAAAGTCAAACTGGAGCACGAGGGGTTAAATTAGGAAAGCATGCAGGTGTCCATAGGCGTAATGGAGACGAAGATGGAAGCAATCTGCAAGAATTTACAAGAGTTGATGAGAATGATGACAGTACAAACCCATCACCTAGATGGGAAGTCAGACGGAAGTCAGGGGTCCGTTAATGGGAAAGTCAACAAGGAGGAGGGCGAGAAGGATGAAGGACCGAACGGTGGGGGACCAAATGGTGAGGAAGAAGGTGGATCGAACGGTGAGAGGGGCAATGGACCAAATGGCGTTGAACGTCAGGAGGAACCTTTGAATTGGAGAAGGGTAGAGTTACCCGTTTTCGAAGGGAGTGATCCATTGAACTGGATCAATAGGACGAATAAATTCTTCGAGTTACAAGGGGTGTCTGAGGAGGAAAAGTTGCGTCTAGCGTACATCAACATGGAGGGTAGTGCAGGATTCTCGTTCAGATTCTGGAGGGAACAAACCGACGACCCAAACGTGGACGGGACTGAAGGAGGCAATAGTGGTACGGTTCGGAGGCATTTAGGGACCAGTCTTTGAGAGACTAGCAGCCATTGAGCAGACAGGCTTGGTGGAGGAATACATCCAGGAATTTGAAATTCTGGTGGGACAGACAAAAGGAGTGACCAAAGCACAGCTGATGGGATACTTCATGGCAAGTTTACAGGATGGAATTCGAAAGCAAGTGTGATTGCTTGATCCGAGAGAGTTGATGATAGCTATGAGGATGGCGAGGGACGTTGAGGACGTCCAAGGGGGCGTGAAGGCTGGGAGTGGAAGTATGAGCAGAAATCAATCCTGGGGAAGACCGACTGGTTCTAGCTCGCGTTTGGAGCCCAGTCGACCCACCAAAACCGATCGGGAGTGACTGTAGGAAACCGAGCGGGAACCACGGAGAACAGGGGCGCAAGAGGAAGAGATGGATCACACAGGAGTGCGACAGACCGATCGGCCGCCAACAACAGAGAAAGAACCATAAGGAATGCAAGGGTATTTCACGAGCCCAAAGGACTACCTCCAGACAAGGGGCATGGTTCATCAGATTCCATTAAAAGAAGGTACGGATCCAGTGAACGTAAGGCCATACCATTATCCCCATGTGATGAAGGGGGAGATTGAGAAGCAGGTGGCCGAGATGCTAAAGACTGGGGTCATAAGGTAGAGCACCAGTCCATATTCGAGTCCGGTAATACTAGTGAAGAAGAAGGATGGCAGCTGGAGATTTTGTGTGGATTATAGAGCCCTCAACCGGGCAACACCAGATAAATTTCCTATCCCACTGATAGAGGAATTGTTAGATGAATTGAGAGGGACCAAGTATTTTTCGAAGGTGGATTTGAAGTCCGGTTACCACCAAATTCGGATGGGAGAAGGGGACATAGAGAAAACGGCCTTTCGGACTCAACAGGGTCATTACGAATTCATGGTGATGTCGTTCGGTCTCACCAACGCGCCAGCTACCTTCCAGAGTGCGATGAACAGCCTGATGCAGCCTTACCTGAGGAAATTTGTACTCGTGTTCTTTGATGATATATTGGCATATAGCCGATCCTGGGAGAAGCACTTAGATCCTGTCGGTTTAGTGCTAGGGAGTCTCGAGGAGAACAGATGGGTGGCCAATAGAAAAATATGTGAGTTTGGCAAAACTCAGATAAGCTATTTGTGTCATCGAATATCAGAGAGGCGTGTAGAGATGGACCAGGACAAAGTAAAGGCTGTGGTAGATTGGGAGAAGCCCAAGATGGTGAAAGCTTTGAGGGGGTTTCTGGGCCTGACAGGGTACTATAGGCGGTTTGTGAAGGATTATGGGAAAACTACTAAACCTTTGACTGATCTTCTTAAAAAATGGCAGTTTACATGGACAGAGCAAGCGGAGGAAGCCATGTCAAGATTAAAGAAGGCCGTTACCACTGGACCCGTGCTGGTTTCGCCTGACTTTGACCAGCCGTTCCATATTAAGTGTGATGCATCGGGAAGAGGGATAGGAGCGGTTCTCACACAAGGGAAGAGGCCTATTGCTTTCTTCATCAAGGCGTTATCGGAGCGATCGTTGAGTAAGTCGATCTATGAGAAGGAATTGATGGCGTTGGTCCTGGCCATACAACACTGAAGGCCCTATCTATTGGGTCAAAATTTTGTGGTTCACACTGATCAAAGAAGCCTGAAGTACCTTTTGGAGCATCACATCACCACTCAGAATCAGCAAAATTGGATAGCGAAACTCCTGGGGTATGACTTTGAGATTTTGTACAAGTAGGGGGTCACCAACAGAGTAGCAGACGCCCTATCTCGAAAGAAGGACACAAAGGAGGAAAAGGAGTTGAGCATTGTGGCCAGACCTTATTGGCATGATTTCGGGGAGATTCTGGAGGAGGTTGAAGCAGATGAAGCGTTAAAGAAGGTGATAGAAGACTTAAGAAAGGACCCCAACTCGCATCCCTCGTTTACTCTAGAACATGATCGATTACACTATAAGGGGAGGCTTGTGATTTCAGCTCACTCGGCCTGGGTGCCTAAGTTGATAGCAGAGTTTCATACGACTCAAATAGGAGGGCATTCAGGGGTCTATCGGACTTATCGCAAGGTAGCACAATCACTTTACAGGATAGGAATGAAGAAAGCAGTGACTGACTTTCTTGCAAGCTGCCTGGTATGCCAACAGCATAAATATTTGTCATCCTCTCTACAGGGGTTGCTGCAGCCGTTACCCATACCCAACGCCATTTGGGAGGAGATAAGTATGGATTTTATCATGAAGTTGCCTAAGTCCCACGGGTATGATGCTGTGCTGGTAGTAGTATATCGCCTCAGCAAATATGGACAATTCATACCATTGAAACACCCCTATTCCGCCCGTACCATAGCTAAAGTGTTTGTAAAGGAGATTGTCTGGTTGCATGGGATACCCATACCTATCGTGAGTGATAGGGATCCACTGTTTCTGAGTATTTTTTGGAAGGAGTTGTTTAAACTACAGAGAACTCAACTGAAGATGAGCATAGCCTATCATCCTGAATCCGATGGGCACACCGAGGTAGTGAACAGGGTGTTGGAGGGTTACCTCAGATGCTTTTGCTCAGAACAACCAAAGGGATGGAGCATAGTACTACCCTGGGCGGAATATTGATACAATACCAACTATCAGGAGGCGGCGGGATGTACTCCATTTGAAATAGTTATGGGAGATCTCCCTCTTCTTTGCACGAGTTCATACCAGGGGAGACCTTAGTGGAAGCAGTCGGCCAGGAGTTACAAACAAGGGACGAAGCACTAAAACAACTAAAGTTCCATCTACCAAGGGCCCAGGAACTGATGGTGAAGCAGGCTGACAAAGCAAGGAGACCAGCAGATGTGGTGGGAGATTGGGTGTACTTGAAGATCAGACCACACCGGCAGACCTCGATGTCGTCCAGACTGCATCCTAAACTAGCCGCTCGGTATTTTGGACCTTTCCAGGTCATACAGAGATAGGAGAAGTGGCTTTTAAGCTTCAACTTCCAGATACCGCACGGATATATCCAGTTTTCCATGTATCGCAATTGAAGAAGGCCGTGGGGGAGAGGAGTGTGGAGAAGGAGTTGCCATAGATTTGCAGGTGGAGGGACCGTCTTTTTGGCCGATCAGAGTTTTGGATAGAAGACAGGTACAACAAGGAGAGGACGAGGGGCAACAAGTGTTAATAGAATGGCAGGAGGGAGGACCGGATGGGGCGACGTGGGAAGATGCCATGACCATCAGAGATCAATATCCAGACTTCAACCTTGAGGACAAGGTTGATCTTCAGGCGGTGGGTAATGTTAGGGGCTGGCAAGTATATGAGAGAAGGAGGTATAGGAGAGAAAGAGAAGGGGACCGAACGGTAGAGGACCAGGGTCGAACAGTTGAAAGGAAGAATCCTAACTGCGGTGGAAGTTAGGATGGGCGGGAAATTAATTAGAGTAACAAGAGATATTCAGCAAAGGATAATTAGAGTAATAAAGCCACATCTCAGTATATTATTACATATAAGTTAAATATAGTAAATAAGACTAAAGATATTCATATCAAATAATTATAATAAATAGGGTTATTTTCTATTATTCATTACCTTTTTGGGAGGGAATTAATTAGTATAAATAAAGGGGAAACCTAGAGTTAAAGGTATGTTTTGATTTGTGAGTTTTGTAAGAAAAGTTATGCTCTCAAGTAACTGACAGAGATCTTGCTCCCAGTTATTGTTTGCTTTCTTTGATTCAGTTGTTTCCATTTAGTAAAAGAGGTTTATTCAGCTATTTTCCATTGTTCCTTATCTGTGAGAATGTGTGAGTGAGCGTTCTAGTTATGTCCTATACTCGGGTAGGTAACAAATTACTTAGTATTGTGTCATTTAATAGCACTCGACTGTAGCCCAACGATGACAATAATAACTAAATAAACAGAACATTGGCTCACAATTATTCTGAACAGAAAAAGAGAAGCTACAGAATATAAGTCATATCAACAAGATACAAATTCCGTGCTTTCTTATATAAAATGCTTGACTGCCGTAATATAGTAATATGAAAAGGAAAAAATTGTTTCAAACAACAGAAAGACGTTCAATATAAAACAGTTAAACTGCCATGAACTGAACTAACACAATTAAATAGTAAAATAGACTTCGAGAATACGCAACAGCAGAAACAAGCACATCATGGTTCTTACCCCCGAGAAAAGAGTCAATACTATTATAATTCACATTTGAAGTTTGGACAGAGGCATGTTCATTAGAGTCCTCGGCTTGACTTTCATTTTTCCTTTTATGCATCCTCTCGTGTAATATAAACTTGTCTGATTTCCAAACACAATCTAATGTAATATAATCATCACTAAGAGGATAGAAATCTCTAAAAACCTGCATCAATAGGATATATCAATAAGGGAGAAGAAAATACATCAGCCTATCATTTTACATTCATATGTGGAAAACTTAGAGGAACAAACTAACCTCAATTCCATTAAGAGTTATTTTTGTTGACTGTTTGGTTATAGAGAGAGAAGAAACCATGTTGAACAATGAAACAACATCAAGTAATATCTGTGCAAGGAGTATAAAAGAGGTTCAAGTCAATTCGATCAATAATGCTATATGATAAATGCATGATCATAGTGAGTAAAATCTACGTTTTACGGTATCTAATATCAATCTAATAATGTCTTTTACTTACCAGCTAATTAGAAAAAAAGTACTTTTGCATTAGCTTACATTAGATAAATTGCAACTTAATAAATGATATAGCCAAGATTAAATACATAAACTTGGAAAACTTACTTGTTGAACCAAGACTCGAAGACGTGCAAGCAAAGCCATTATTGTAAGAGAAAATCCCATAAAAAAGGATTGTGCAAACAATACCGATACCTCACTATTAAATAGTCAAGGAAACAACTTTTATTTTGCAATTTTAACAGATTCTCATAAAATGATAAAAAGGAATACTAAAGGGCCTCTAGTTCTCTGACATTAATTGTGATAAAAACTTTCAAGGGTTTGTGTATTCTACTTCTCCAAAGTATAGAGCAGAATGATGATTCATGGATAAAATAAAAGACCAAAATCTCACATTAGATAACCATAACCAATCAAAATCAGAAATGTAACACTTCAAAATCAACATAATATGGGACTGTTGAAGGGAAGAGGAGATGAAATCAACACTGGCAAGTACGAATTAAGAAGTCCATGTTTCAATGAAAATCTAGATCAACCAACAAACACGGTGGGAAAAAAATCAGCATAAGCAAAGAAACAAAAAGATAGAACACCAAAAAAAGTCCAGCATTAAGTTAGTGCATATAATCAAAGTATATGTAAGTAAGCTCCTTATGTTTTACAAATAGCATTGTAGTTAAATGGGGGAAAGATAATGAAAAAATAACACCACAATCCTATTGGGAGCATGTTATAAGAAATAAGAAAAAATATTAGCATCATGCCATGATCGTAGTATGGCCAATTTATTAAATTATGAGCATGAGCCAAGTATTAAAATACAAATCACAATATGACAGTAGCAGATGGATACGAAGCAGCCTTGAGTATTGGTTCAACCATCTGCATAAGAAAACAAAACATAAATTGAAATAAGGGAGCAGGTTCCATAAATATAAACAATCCCATTATGATGCATAGGGAAAATTATTTCAATTAGAATCATACAATTTGTACCAAATCCTCATTATAATTATAGTGCATTGTATAAATGGAAAGAGGACAGCTACTGACCTACGACAGTATATATATATGTTGATCTTAGGGTACTAAGTAAGGAAAACATTTAGAATTTAGAGCAACAATATTATTGATCAGCAATTTCACCTCAGCTAATAAGCGTGCAGCTCCTAACAATCGCTCCATAAAATTGTGCTTTTCACCATCACATTTTCTCCTTTTTAAGCTGTTAAAGAACAGTATGTCAAACACTATCATCATCAACATGACAGGAGTTATAAATTATAATATCATCATATGTAAGAATACCGCTGCATGATCCATATTCACACATTTAATATGTGTACAGCACACAGATCTATATAATGGTTTAAAAATAGTCATTTCCTATTTTTATGAGATCATGTAAATGAGAATTTCAAAGTTTTCCATTTCTTATTTTTTTTCTCTTTGCCTTGTGTTAGGAATAAAAAAAAGGAGAGTAGAGACCGAACGGTAAGGCAATGGGGGAGTTTAGACCGAATGACATCAAGAAGGGAGGAGGGAAGTTGAAGACCGAACGGCAAGGCAATGGGGGGAGCACAAACTGATCGGCATCAAGAAGGGAGGATGGGAAGTAGAGACCGAACGGTAAGGCAAAGGGGGAGCATAGACCGAACGGCATCAAGAAGGGAGGATGGGAAGTAGAGACCGAACAGTAAGGCAAAGGGGGAGCATAGACCGGACGGCACCAAGAAGGGAGGATGGGAAGTAGAGGCCGAATGGTAAGGCAAAGGGGGAGCATAGACCGAACGGCATCAAGAAGGGAGGATGTGGTCAAAGACCGAACGGTAGATATACGCTAGTACCGAACGATATTCAATAGAAGTAGTTTAGGGTTAGCAGAAGGGTAGGGCGCGGGAAGACGACACTATAAATAGTATTCCTGTAACCTAATTCCAGGAGGTTATTATCCTTTGGGTAAAGACTGCGCATATTTGCCAGTGGAGGAAGATAGGCTTCCTTGGGGGAGATTACACTTGTAATTTTCTCTACATTACAGAATCAATAATACATACTTACATACTTTTATTTCTATTCTTCTAGTGTTTGCGTGAGAAGAGAGCGTAGATTTAGGTTACTCGTATAAAGTAACCTAACACCTTGCACAAACTACACATAAGGAAAAGGCAAAAAAAAATTCAATATCTTAGAAACAAATAATCCTCGTGACAAAGTGCTAAGCACCAGAGACTAATTGCCTGTTATATCGTCACAATATAAATATAAATACAACATATTTTAAACATCCAATCATACTTCCTTGCCATTAGCACAATTGTATAGCTAAATTAATTCTTTGAACACGATTTGGGAAACACCAAGAAAAATAATTGTTAGCAATAATATAGAGCTACCTCTCTAAAAGAATAACTTTCTGCCTTGGTTTATCTCCTTTGATAACATGGAGGCATGATGTTACAAGCTCCTCCAAGTTTGCTGATTGCAGGAGTTTTAAATCCCTTCTCACCTACAAATTTCAATACAGAACAAACAAAGCCCCAAGAGATGTAAATACAATTTTCCTCAAAAATGAACTCGATTTTAAAAATTGTATGTTACAAAGAAAAAGAAACTTTCATGATATTTGCTAAACATTATGCAATTACATATTGAATGTTGACTGTGCAGAAACTGTAAAGCATAACATGCAGAGAACCTTCAAAAGACGCTGGAAATAGGAAGAGCGTCGGTGCTGGTTCTTATTTTTGTACACTATTCTCTGTAGAATGCCACACTCAGATTGGAGTTGGGGAAGCATAGATGTTATTCTAGCCTCAATTGTTTCAAATTTGGTATCCATTGTGTCCCTGCCAAGCAGCAATCAGACTGTCATCTTCAAAAGCAATACCAACTAATTCTAAATTATTTAAAAACAAAGTTCCACTCTTCTAAGGATAGTGGAGAAGGAAGTAAATGAAACGAGTTAATAATCCATTTTCATAACCACTATTTTGACAATTCAACTTTATTAAAATGAGGATGCAGAGATCTTTGTATTCCTCTGTTGAATAGGTTTGATTATGTGATACATGGAAAGAATCTTGTTGTTTATGACTTTTGCCCACCATGATCAATCATTTTAATTCATATAAGGATTATGACTTGATAATTCTAATGAATGATACATAGTTAAAGTTTAGTACTTAGATTTTATAGTCATCACATGAACCAAGTGGCATAATGTTAAATTATATTAATTTAATATTTGATTCATATAATTTAAAGAATAACTTTAATACAAAGATTCGAATATGATGATTATTAGAATATAAATGTATTAAAGTTATAGGATTATTTTAGAGTTATTAAAATTAATCCCTCTTCTAACTTCAAAAAAAGCATTTTTGGTATTTTATTAATGTTTTAAAATACTAGAAGTTAATGATAGTTACTTTTATAAAAAGTGAAAAAGGGTTATGTTCTTCCGTGAACGAAAGGTAACAGTGTTTTTGACCGAAGAAGACTTCTTATTTGGGTAATTCTATATCATCAAGAAGCCATTAAAGAAAAGTGAGAGAAAGGAAAACATCAATTAAGAGAACTTTGCAATAGAACGAGATAAGTTCTTTTTCTTCATAATTATGTACGAGAATTTGTGAGAATCATAAAATTCAAGATCCGGTTTTTGGATTCATGTAAGCAATTTTATATTTTAAATTTCTGAAAATCATACAAGATCTTGAATTCTATGGTTCTCATAAATTCTTATATACATAATTATGAAGGTAAAGAACTTACCTAAATCCATTGCAAAGTTCTCTTAATGTTTCCCTTCTCTTTAATGGCTTCTCGATGATATAGAATTACCCAGATAAGAAGTCTTCTTCGGTCAAAAACACATTATCTTTCGTTAACGGAAGAACATAACCCTTTTCTACTTAACTATCATTAACTTCTAGTATTTTAAAAACAATAATACAATACTGAAAATGACCTCCTTGAAGTGAGAAGTGGGATTACTTTTAATGACTAAAATAATTCATAACTTTAATACATTTATATTCTAATAATCATCACTTTACAATCTCTATATTAAAGTTATTCTTTAAATTACATGAACCAAATATTAAATTAATATAATTTAACATTCTCCCACTTGATTCATGTGATGAATTTTAATACTAAACTTTAAGTGCACACCATACATTACAATTATCAAGTCATCATTCTTATATAAATTGAAATGATCGGATCATGGTGGACAAAAGTCATAAATGACAAAATTCCTTCCATGTATCACATAATCAAACTAATAACATAACTTTAATCAATTTTATAACTTTCATGTCTCTAAAATAAACATAACATGTCACCACAATCAATAATAAATGTATATAACTTAATATGAATAACAATAAAATAAAGAGAAACATAACTTTAATTGAATTCACAAATGTCATGACAGTACAAGCATATAACTATACATATGAATATAGATAGATAGCATCTTCATGTTAATATTGACTTATCAATAATGTCCATACTTTCAACATGGCCAATAAAAGTTTGGGCAGTAGTCCTTTAGGTAATGGGTTATAATCAAATCAGTACCAATATGCTGAATCTGTGTTTTTGCACTTCTTTGACTGGCAAATACTTCAAATCCATGTGTTTTGCACCCTTTGAGTACTCACCAATTTTAGAGAAGGAGACAGTTGTAAAATTATCACAATAAATCCTTATCAACCTAGCAATATTATCAATAATACCAAGCCTCGATACAAAGTTCTGCAACCATAATGCATGAATAGTGGCCTTAAAACATGCCACAAATTTATCCTCCATAGTGGAAGTAACAATGACTAATTGTTTTGCACTTTTCCAAGAAATTGCTCCTCCAGCCAATGATAGACATATCCAAATGTGGATTTTCTTGAATCCACACATCCAACATAGTCTGAATCCGAGTAGCCAATCATTTCAAGATGATCTGATCTTTTGTAGGTGAGCATGTAGTCTTTGATACCTTGTTAAGAACTTTCTTTGTAGCTTTCCAGTTATCCATTTCGAGATTACTTTGATATCGGCCTAACATTCAAACAGCAAAATTGATATCTAGCCGAGTACAAGTTTGAGTATACATCAAAGTCCCAACCACGAACGCATAAGGAATGGACTCCATGGCCTTTCGTTTCAAATCATTCTTGGGACATTGCATTTGACTAAACTTGTCCCCTTTCTGAATTGGAACTATTACAAGAGAGCATTTTTCCATTCTGAATCTCTCTAACACTTTGTTAATATATCCTTTTTGAGACAAACTTAACAATCTTTGTGATCTATCACGAAATATTTCTATTCCTATCACATAAGATGCCTCATTTATATGTTTCATTACAAAGTTGCGAGAGAGAAACTTCTTTACATCATGTAACATACCTATAATATTAGCTGCAAGAAGAATGTTGTCAACATATAAAACCAAAATAACAAACTTGCTCCCACTGATCTTTATGTATATACACTAGTCAACGATGTTCTCTACAAAACCATATGATGTTATGGTATCATTAAATTTTAGATACCATTGTTGGGAAGCTTGTTTCAATCCATATATTGATTTCTTCAATTTACACACCAAATTTTCTTTTCCTATTATTGGGAAACCTTCTGATTGATCCATATACACTTCCTCTTCTAAGTCATCATTCAGAAATGCGGTCTTTACATCTATTTGGTGAAGCTCTAAATTATAATGAGTCACCATAGCCAAAACAATTCTCAAAGAGTCCTTAGAAACAAGAGAGAAAGTCTCTTTGTAGTCGATGCCATCCTTTTGAATGAAACCTTTGGTGACTAAATTAGCTTTATACCTTTCAATATTGCCTTTTGAGTCATGTTTGGTCTTAAGTCACATTCATATTCAACCGAGTAAACCACATAGTCATTCGAAATAACCAGTCTTTTCTGCCTTACAAACCTTCTTAATACTGCTTCTTGTGGTTCCTCTATCAATTGTTCATTTGTGACTTGCTCATTGCTAGCTAGCCCAACATTTATATGTTCATTTTGTGGGATTGGAGCATTACCAGAGAAAACAACTTGAGAAGATACATTAGGTGTAGAAACATGACTAGTATTCTCTTGAATGTCCACTTTCGTGATTCCTCACTCCCACTAAATTGTCTATTTTCAATGAACCAAGCACTACCAGACTCAACTATTCTTGTACTATGGTTAGGACAATAAAACCTATATCCACAACCGAGGTTTGAACATTAATTTCCTATTAAAAAAGAGACATCATCTATTTTCATGTATAGACATAAAATTATTTGGAACCTACTACAGTCAATTAATAGAAAATAATATGTAGCTCTGCACGATATTCCAATTTTTAATATTCAACCTAATGTTCTGCACAAAAACTCTATAATATGTTCAAGCTCAAGGCGTCCTAAAAGCATTATTTTACAAAAATGCAATTTATCATTTTGATTATAACAATTTGGTAAGTTACATACATCAGATCATACCATTATTCATCCAATCAAGATGAGTAAAGATGGGGAGAGAATCAAGGAATGTTAAACTTGACCAGTTTAAGGACAAAACGATGCAGCATTCCTATTAACAGATATGGCTTAAATCAAACAAAAACCAACAATCAAACACTATGGTAAATAAAATTCAGAGTTCAAACAGAAACTTACATTTCTTCAGCTTCGCTTGAGTTTATCATCTTCAAAAGTTAAACAGCAACCTAGATAAGCATTAATTCTAGAAAATAGTTAAACCTTAAAATAGAAAGAAGTTCGAAACAGAATAAAGAGACTACAAAGATGGGAGAAAACAAGGGAAAATGAAAATTATTATTATTATTATTATTCAACCAAATGATCAACTGATCACCACCATTTGACGTCAACAATAGAGGAAAGGCAACAATAGAGGAAAGGAGTATCAAAACAACGTATGAACAAATATCAATGCACAAAAGAACAGAACAACAAAATTACTCAACGTAAGGACATCAAAATTAACCTAAGTTAGCTTCCCATACCTTGTTCGAAGCCTTCCCACAATTAAACCCTCGACCCAAAACCCATAATCGCCTTTCGTTTTTCCATTGGATCACGCCCCCACGCCTATCGCTAATTGACTCCTAGGGTTTGCGTTTTTGGAAGAAGAGGATTTAAAACAGAGAGAAGAGAGAGGACTCTCAAATGGTAACGGGAACGAGGTAGGGTTCTAAGAAAACATAAGACACGAATTTTGGTTCCCGCCGCGTTCAAGAGCACGTCTACACACCATACACAACGGCACATACCACCACTATTTATATATTTTTAATATATTTTATATAACCATTTTATATCTTTATATAACCATTTTATATCTTTATAACTTATTCTTATTTCCCATATGTTATATTTATATATTTTTAATACAAACTATTTATATATACTTATAGTATTTATATACATGATTTTTATCTCATCTTCGTAAATTCTAACTAATTAATCATATAATACCAAATATAAATTTTATCTAAAAAATATTTTAATAACTGACTTATACGTAAAATAGCATTAATTTATCGGATCTTACACTTTTAATATATTTTAAAATTAAATTTCCTATTATTGATTTTTTATAAAGTATTATAATAGAAAATATTTACAATCAATAATTTATATCTTTATAACTTATTCTTATTTCCCATATGTTATATTTATATATTTTTAATACAAACTATTTATACATACTTATAGTATTTATATACATGATTTTTATCTCATCTTCGTAAATTCTAACTAATTAACCATATAATACCAAATATAAATTTTATCTAAAAAATATTTTAATAACTGACTTATACGTAAAATAGCATTAATTTATAGATCTTACACTTTTAATATATTTTAAAATTAAATTTCCTATTATTGATTTTTTATAAAGTATTATAATAGAAAATATTTACAATCAATAATAACAAAAATAATGACAATAATGCTGTAAATTTTTAAACTTATCTTCTATTCCTCGTCCATAACTTTTTTCACAAACCATTATAATAATAATAACAAATTTTATTTCAAATTATATTATAAATTTAAGGGTAGAAAAAGAATCTACATATTTTAATAATGCATAGGTAACTATTGAGATTCACATACAACTTTTTTTACCATAATTCATAGGTAAATCAGTAGTTACAATATCATTTATTACTTACACCTTTTACAACTTTTGTAGGTGAGTGAAGATTGCAACAACAAGGGATTAATGTTTAGTTTCATGGAGCCTTTACAACAACATAAGAAACCAGCCTTTACAACAACACAAAAAACTACTTAACATATTGAAAGTCTCACTTCAACTAGAGATAAGATTAAATTATAATATATATAAGTTAGTGCAAATTTCACCATCCAAACTGATTTTGTGGGATTGAGTTAGACTTAAAACTCACTTCTTAATATGCTATCAGAGACATATTTAGAGTCTATCTTAACGAGATTTATGTGTGTATTATGTTTCATCTCCTATCGGGTTGTTATCGAATTATCCTATATATGATTGCAAACCTCCTTTTACAAGTCGATTTTTGTGGGATTGAGTTAAATTTAAATTAACTTTCTCTAGAGTAGCCTTAATCATCATTATATGGATTATTTGGAAAATGTACAACAATGTTATATAATTCAATATGCTTATTGTGGATAAAAATTGTACTGTGGCAGGTAATTTTTCTAAGGGATACATGGCAAATGACAAAATAATTTTGTACTTTAAAGCATTTCAACCTCAAAATTCATCCGACAAAACATATAACTATTAATGAAGGCTATCAATAGTGGGAATGATCAAATGCAATATAAATGGTGTAGCAATAGGAACACTCGGACCAACTAGTTATGCAGGCATCTATACATAGGAGGATTTTCGACCTTTATTCGCAATGCTCTGGCAATTAGAACCATTTTAGTAGAACCTTTGGCCACTAACTCATTTTAGTAAGGTTTTTTTTTTAATTTGAACGTCGTACCTTTGAAATGAAAATATCTACTTAATATATTTTTTGTTTAAAACAGTTTTAGAAAATCTTTCAGTTCTAGAAATAATTTTTTATTTTAAAAATTAGTTATTATTTAAATTTAAGAAATTAATATTAAGATATGGTAAATATTTGATAATTAATATTATATTACATTTTGCTTTATATATATATATATATATATATATATATATATATATATATATATATATATATAAAAGAGTATACACATAAAATAAAGTTTTTTCATATATAATATCTCTTATATCTCTCATATCTTCAAAAACACAAGTTTTCATAAATGGTATCAAGAGTCCTTGTTCTTACAAAATATATAAAATGAGAGAATAACGATGATAAGTTGCCAAAAAAATCTCATCATAACTCAAATCAAAATGCAAACAGAAAAAAAGACAAATAAGGCAAAATACATGTCTGTTAGCGTTCGACAAATGAACATTACTAGGAACATGACTCTAAAGACATCCAGAAAAATTTGAGAATATTTGAAATGAGAATATGAAGGAAAAAAAGAATATTCAAGAAAATTTTAAAAGGAAGTTTGAGATGTGTGAGATAATTAAAGAATACTCAAATAAATTCTTGGGAAGAGTTTCCAGATTCATTGAGAAAATTTTGGCAACAGTGTTGAAAAGATATAAAAGATCTATTGTTTTTTTTAGAAAAAACAAAAGGTTTATATTTAAGAAAACCTTATTTTGAAGTTTAACAAAAGCATTTAACGAAATAGTGTTTGATTATATTGTCTAGAATAAGTCTAATAAACGTTGCATGCATAAAATATATCTTAAACGTTGAATGTTTGATAAGTTGTCGTTGAAACTATCAAATTAATACTACTTTTCAAGGCAACTTCGGTATTGCTAAGTAGTATCTAAGAAAGTAGATGGGGCTAAAGTAACCCTGAGTCGTCTCCCAATGAATAGAGAATTGTCTTTCAATATTTTAATCTTATGAATGCAATGCTCAAGAATAAAAGTAATGTTTGGATAATGTTTAAAGAACAAATAAGAAACTTAAAAACAGTTATGATGAAATAGACTAATTCCACTGATTTTCTAAGATACATTGGTAATTGGTTATTCACATATAATTGTTCAATTGATTATTATTTAAGTTTCAAATTAATTAAAGTATATTCTTAATTAATTTAAGGGCGATCATGCAATCATTACAGGAAATAAGCTCATTACCGAAGGGTTTTTTCCGAAGGCCTTTGAGCCGTCGGTATTGGCCGTGGTGAATTAACTTACCGAAGGATATATGACCCTCGGTAAGGTGCTGGTGTAATTAACCCCAGGAGACTTGGGTTTCCCTCTACGAATTTTCATTTTTCGAGCCAAAGTTCCCCTTTCTTTCTTCGAACCCTCACCAGCATTCCCCCTTTCTGCGAGCCATCGAACCCTCACCAATATTCCCCAAATCTGCGAGGTTTCATTCACAGACGTCATCTCCCTCGTTCATGCAAGCATTCTTCGGTGGCAGTTTGTTGTGTGGTTGAGCGGCTGCGTGACAAATTGGTTGTCGCTGCGTCAGGAGGGCTTAGTGGAGGAGGCAACAACAGTGACGAAGGGCTTCGTGGTGCGTTGAGACCGGTGTGGGGTTCGTGGAGGAGGCAACAACCGAAGACAACACACCTGCTGGACTTCTCTCGCATCGATATGTAAGCCTCTTCACTCCTGATTTTTCCATTTTTCATCTTCTTTTCACTGTTTTGCTTTAATTTTTAGCTTTTATAATTTGTTCTGAACTTGTTCTAAACCATTTTACCATGGAAAATATTAGTGGACCATTTTGTGTAAAGCTCCTTGATTAGTTGGTTGTGTGGCCTGCCCAAAATGACAAACTATTTTCACCTTAGCTCCTTGATTAATTGATTTTGTTTTGGAAAATTGATTATAAATATCTTGAGGATGACAACTCCTAGCTTCCTGCCAGTGTCTGTAACTTAAGAGTAGTCCCTCATAACCTAAATTTTATTTTCAAGTTATGATGGCAAAGATTCAATTTGTGACAATGTTATATTGTCACTTTCTCATATATAGTATATTGGTTGGAGAGTTCGTAAATATCATGCAAATTAAAGTTGGCATCTTGGGAGGGATTTGCTTTCTCTGTTTGTGTCTTTCGTAAAAGAAATAAGTTTTGCTTTAAATGAATGATGGAACGAGTTGTTTGTTATTAGTTTGTAGAAAATTCCTGATACCCCTTTTGTGTATGTTACACTTCTATCTGATATGCAACAGTCAAAATATATTTAGTTATGTGAGAACATGAAGATCTTCTGGAATTGGAGAATTGTTACTGATTTATAGAACTGCACTTGTAAAAGGATGTGACTCCTCTAAAGTGAGGGAACACTTGTCAGGGTAAAATACAATAATTACTGTTGATTTAAAAATCAGCAGTTAAGATTATAATAAAATGTATACACAAAATTTAAAATTTACCATGAAGTTCTTAGAATTTCAACCATGGCATTTCTCACCAAATTATTTGAAGAAGGTTTTTTCTGAGAATTCAGTAACATTCCCTTTCTGCCTTAATGCTGCCAGTTTGTCAATGTACATTTCCCCCAAATCTTGTAATTAAAGATCTAGTTAGTTCTTCCCAAGATTGTAGGCAAGGAACCACTGAGGTTGTTCTAGGAGAGGTCCCTGTACATATTCAAGTCATAAGAGTTAACATAACAGTTTTTTACATAGAAATGAAAGGTTTGAATGTGCCCCTGGTTCTATAAGGTAAAACTGAAATATTATTAGGCAAAAAGGAAAATTAATGGTGCAACAAGGTGATAAAGACTTACACAAGGGTTTGACCTTCGATGTTGCTAAAAGAGTAATGAACTAGACCTAGCTGCACACTATCAACTAAGAGATATGAAGTGACCTAAAACCACTCAAAGACTAAACCACAGTGCTAAGCTCTACAAAACACAGAAACAATGATAAAACTAGGAAAATGATCAACTCAACAACTCTTTTTGAGATTCAGTGATAATTTCTGATTGTTAGCACCTGAAACATGTATGAATGTATCAAATACACTTGTCTCAAGCCTTAGAATCAATAAATATTTGCCAAAAAGAGTGTGCTCATAATCAAACCATTAAAGTAAATGCCTTTTAGCAACTGTATAATGTTTCTTTTTCACATGTTTCAATTCAAATCACAACCTAGCTTTTGTTACAACCCAAACCAATTACAAATGCACAAATTCAAAAATCAGAGTGTTGTTCAACTTTGCAGTAGAAAAAAGGAGCTGTAAATTGAGGTTTTGAGTTGTGAAATTGCACAACAGTGATTATAAGTAAAATTAGAATTTTAGAACAACTTTAAATCATCAAAACAAAGTCTTTTGAGCTATTATTTGGCATATAAATAGTAGATTCCAAAATTTGACCTTATAACAGGTAATAATGTAGCAAATTAAACAAGTAGACACCTCATTCTAAGTTGTAATGATTCCAACATGTAGCTATCAATGCAAATGACTGTAGAATGTGTAAATACACTAAACTAAGCTTGAAAACAACAACTAAGCATGATCAAACTCGAACTGGACATTGCAAGGACATTTAACACGGTGAAAACCATCACTTTTTGAGTTAAAATAGAAGTGGAGTAGTGATTTTGAGTTGCAGGCTGTTTATAACTCATTTTAGAGTTTAAAGAGAATTAAAATCATCAAATAAAGTTACCTGCACTTTCATAAAATAAGTAGCTTAATTTTGTTGTTCTTAAGATTTGAACACGTTCATTTCATGTTATAACACATGTCTCAAGTAGTGGCAACCTGTAATAATCCATAAAATGCAAAAAGCATATCTAAGTTGCTTCAAATCCATTAGCAAAGTGCTGTCACATATTTTAATCAATCTTTTCACCGTGATTGATATCCTTGCATGTGTTTTATGTCTTTAAATATGTCGTAGCTAATATTCTGCAGCTACATGTAGTGAGTTAGGACTTCCATAAGCTTTGTTTGTGCTGTCCAGTTTGATTGTAGTATTTGTTTTCAATTCTGGTGCAAATTTGGTGTAAAAAATGCTGCATAATTGGCTGCACAGTTGAGTTGCTTGAAATCTGGTTTCAAAACACTGTTAATGTTTTATCCAAGCTTATACACCGTGCTTGACTTCTTTGTTGTGTCTTAGGCCATTTAACATCTCCCAGCTAACATTTTCCAACTAGAATCTAGTTGCTTAGGACCTTTCTTACATGTTTGTTGATCCATCCACCATTGACTCTGTTATATTTTTAATTCCTGGTGTTGTTTGGCCATTTTTACTGCATAGTTGCCAACTTACAAGGTGATTTTCAGAATTAGTGTGCTTCTGTACTGTTTGACCATTTGTGTAAGTATAATTGGCCATTTCAAACTTGTATGCACTATTCAATTGGTCAATTTCCAGCTTTGGTGCAACTTCACATTTGAATTACTCACATTTTGTTAAATTTTGGGAAGTGAACCAGTGAATTTCTGATGTGGTTACTTTCTTTGTTTCCTAAGTGATTGTACACATTCCATTTCATCATCTAAACTTGCTGGAAGTCTCAGTTGAGCTTTAAACACAATACCATTCATTTTGGACACTGATTTTTCCATTTTCCAACCAGATTTTATGGTACAACTTTGATTAAAAGTTCTGCATAATTGGCTTCAACTGCTTTGAATTGTTGAGTTTGGATGTTTCTGTGATTTGTATATGTTTGCACAAGTTTATTTCACCATTTCAAACTTGTGTGCACTGTTGAAATGGTCATTTACAATCCTATATGCAAAATCACCATACAAACCATCAATTTTGCTTGAAATTGGAAGTGGATTAGTGATTTTCTGGTGTAGTCTTTTCCTTTGCTGTTTAAGTGTTTCCACACATCCAAATTGATGATATAAACTTGCTTGAGGTCTCAATTAAGCCTTAAACACCCTGCCATTCATTTTTGCCACTGCAAGGAGCACTTTAAGTGTCATTTTTTGGTGCAGTTTACTTTTTTTTTCCTGGACCCTGCAAAGGCTACAATGTAAACATGTAATGTACTAAAGGCTATCCTTGGACACTTACAATAACAGAATTTTAGAGAATATATAGGTGACATATAGGTGAGTCAACTACAAAAAGAAATATAGGTGACATTTTACCAAACAGAATTTTAGAGAATATAAATCCTCTGACTTCTTGGCTGAGATCATCGGTGCAAGGATCCTCCAAAGTCACCCCTGCAACCCACAACAGAATCATTAAGGGAACTAGAAAAGCAACCTATTACTATGATTATAGAAATATTCCTTCACCACTTTATTTGGATGAACAGTGCATGATCAAGACCAAAGAATTTGTAAATCTTGAATTAATTAAAATTAGGAAATATTTCTTTCAATTATCTGCTTCAAATATAAAAAATGAAATTTCTCAAGATTATCAAACTTGAAAGACCAAAGCCAAAACAACAGGGGTAGAAGTTGAGAATTAGGACATATTAACCTACAACATGACCCAAAATTACATGCAAAGGAAAGTGAGTTAGAAGAGATAGAAGTTCCAATAAGGAGATTAATTGATGTTCTATGGATATTCTATGAGTTAGAACATCCTTTTGTTACATTGTTTTATATTTGAACTATAATTACATAATCTATACATTAATGGATGTTCTATGGATTAATTGATGTTCAATGTATATTGATAATTGATTGCATCTTTGAGATGCACATTATGGATGTTTGTATGTGCTTGAAAACTGATATGCAGGTCTGTTTGTAATTGGAATTTGATATACAGGTGTGGGTTGCAAAGAAATACCATTTCTCTGAAACCTGATCTGCATTTTACCGAAGGCTTTTGCCCTTCGGTAAATGCCCATAGCAGGTCATTACCGAGGGCTTCTGCCCTTCGGTAAACACCCTCGAATGGCCATTACCGAGGGCTTTCGCCCTTCGGTAATTACCGAGGGCCAGAAGCCTTCGGTAATTACCGAAGGGCGAAAGCCCTCGGTAATGGTTAGCGACAAGGGATTTACCGAAGGATTTTTGACCGTCGATAGGCCTTCGGTAAACACCCATTATCGACGGCTTTTGGCATTTTCCGAGGGCTTATGGCCTTCGGTAATGCCCTACTTTTTTGTAGTGAATTAACCAAAGTAAATTCTCAATCAAATGCAAAACCTTTCTAGATTATTGACGATAAATTCAACCAAAGTACATTCTCAATCAAATTTTATTGTGTTTAATCATGTTTGTTCTTAAATATCCTAACCAAGTTAAAAGCTAATCAATCAAAGTAAATTCTCAATTGATTATAGTTGAAATTATTAATTGATAGTAAAAACCATTTAATCATATGAAAGTTCCTAAATTAAATCAAAGTAGATTCTCAATTAAACCTAGAAACCTTAGAACTCATATAATCAATATGAGTGTAGATTCAAACACATTATGATGCAAAAATCTTTGCTTTTAATTTGATAGAGAGATGAAAGACATAGAGAGAACAACTTAAATCAATAATCAAAATAAACAATTGCATTAACTCAACCTAACTTCATAATCCATAATGGAATTATGGCATAATAGCCCTAGATGTTTAGCTCTCCATGAATGGAGTTGAATACAAGATGAAAGAAAAGTGAGAGAAGTGGTGAATGAATGAAGCGAAGTCCCCTTTTATGCCTCCCCTGGGTCTCTTTATATAGGGCTTGATTGGGCTTGGACTCTGAATATTAAGTTGACAGAATCTTTTATCTTATATATTCTAAATAACTAAAAGATTTAGATAATTATAACATTATTTGGAAGATATTTTATGTTGATATTCCATAATTAAATTAATTCAACAACTAAATTTTATCTTTTAGCTTTTCTAACTTTCCAAAATTGTACAAATGCTTTGAAATTTCCTTTATCTGCACTTTAGCCCCTTCAGAATTCTCCAAAATTGCACCAGAACCCCTGTTTGACTAACTTTGACCAGACTTAAGCAGTGTTGACCAGCTTTGACTGAGGAAGAGCGCGCCCAATGAGGGACTGACACGTGGAATTCCCCCTTTTCCCAGATTGGGAAAAGGGATTCCCCTGCGACTCTACGAAAGAGAGAACGCGTTGTTCTCTATTCGAGACCATGGCTTCGGCCTATGGTGGTTCTGCTGGCGGCGCATGGTAGTGGTACGAAGAAGATCATGGAGGCGCTGCTCTTCAGTGGTTTGTTTCTGGATTTGTTTGCTGCAGGTGCGAGATACGAAGGTGGTGGAGGCACGACATTGGCGATGCGACAATGGTGCGAGGACGATGGTGGTGTCGCGGCGCTGTGTGCTTTTGGGTTTACTGTGGTGGTCTGGTTGCGGAGCGGAAAGGTTCACGGCGGTGGCGCGTCTTGCAGTGGTGCGATGGCAAGGTGATGAGAATCGTTGTTGTGCGTCAATGGATGTTGGTCGTGGTGACGATTTCGGAGGAGGAGACGAACGATGCTTCGACGATGGTGGTCTTGGTGGAGAGGATGAAATCGTCGTTGTTTGATGGTGCTGTAGTGGCGGTGCATTCTGCGTCGCGGCGGAGGTTGAAGGAATCGCGACTCTGGGTTCTGTGATTTTTTTGAGTGCAGGTGGTGAAGATGAACGGAGGCGCTGCTAGTCACGCTCTGGTTCTCTCTCGCGATTACGGATGACGCTGGTGCGATGAAAGTGACTTGGGGCTGGCGGTGCAATGGCGTGAAGAACTCGCGATGGTGGCGACGGCGCATGGCCTGGCGGAAGCGGAACGGCGACTAGGGTTTGGATTGGGAATTAGGGTTTCAGATTGTTTGGAGAAGATGATGATGTGGCAGCATGTGGTTGGATAGCACTTAGGGTTTTAGATTGCCACATGGCATGATCTGGTGGAGTCTAGTTTAGGAGGGGTGTGTATAGGAAGCTTAGGGAGGTGTAGGAGAAAAGGCTTAGTGTTTGGGCTTGGTTGTTGGCCCGTTTCAGAAATAGGAGTGTGTGTAGGGATTTTAGGAGGTGCAAATGTAAAGACTGCATGTTCGGCCTATTTGAATATTATTTTCCAAACAAAATCTGAATTTGGGCCTTAATTTGCTATTTGGACCAATAAACTTGTAATTTCAGCTGCACAAATAAACATTAGAACATCCAAGAATAATTTATGCGCTAAAACTCACTTTTTACGTCTCTTTAATTCTCAAACCCAACTATTCCAATCATCACAAATTCACTTAAAATCAACCATTTAAGCACAATTATCCCATAAAAAATTTGAATTTTAAAACATAAATGTGGGCATAAATATGCACTCATCAATGTTACTCAAACAAACTATGCCTAAATGCTTATATACATACTATGCCTAAACATTGTTACACGTACATTGTTTAAACACTTAAGGTACATCTAAAAGGTACTAATGAGAAGCATTTATGCTTTGAAGAGATTTTGACGATGATAAAACTTGAAGACTTGAAGAAACAAATACATTCATTCTTTGTAGAAATCATTTGTATTAGGTTATCTCTCAATTGTAAGCAATTAAAAGTATTATAACTTATTCTTTTTTATTGATTTCATGCGGCAATACTCGATTATCACAAGGGATAATCGATTATCACAAGGGATAATCGATTATCACAAGCAAAAGTAGAAAATGTTTCGTCTCGACAATAATGATTACTACTAAGGATAATTGATTATCTCCGCAAGTTTTAATTTGTCCAGGGTTCGCCAATAATCGATTATCATTAAGGATAATCGATTATCACGTGTTTCAAACCCATAACTGCCTAAGATAATCGATTATCACTTTTCATAATCGGTTATCTCTGGCAGTTGGGAGCAGACTTTTCATTTTCTGACCACTGGATTATAAATAAAAGCCTCATAAACCTTTTACAGGTTACCTAAACTCTTGAGAGCACATAATGGGTTCTGAGGAAGTTCTTAAGTTTAAGTCTAAGTTTGATAAAATCTTGTGAAAGGAGAAGCTTGGTTTTAGTGTGTCTAAAGGTGCAAGTGGTTCTTTACAAGTTGATTGAGCTAGTGTTCATTCCTTCGTGTGTTGAAGGAAGGTGTTTTTTGATCTTATTATTTCATTATTCAAATTGTAATCATTAAACTGATTTTTAGTGAAAAGTTTATCACTTTTATTAAAGTGATTAACGACTGGACGTAGAATTTTTTGATTCAAACCAATATAAAAATCTTGTATGTCATTCACCCTATCTCTGCATCTATTGTTTATAAATTGTTCACCGAAAGTTCTAAAAGAATGCTAAAATTTTTAAAAGAACCAATTCACCCCTCCTCTCTTGGTTTGTGTACGTTATCACGCTCATTAAATGTTTCGTTGTGCGATACCAATTTCAACAATTGGTATCAAAGCTTGCTTTGATAGTTTTTCAAATTTTACGAAAAGGGTCGGACATAATGTAATGCCCCACATTTCAGGGTGTCATGTGTTATTACAAAAACTGGTAAATTTCAAAACTTTCTTATAGCGCGAAAACGTATTTTAAAAAAACCTTAGCATTTAAATTTGCATCGTATAATAGTTCCAAAATACTTGTCTAATTGCATTATTTAAATAAAATTAAAATAACGAAGAAAATAAAATAACTCCAATTACATTGTCTTAAAAACTCAATTAAAATAGCTTTAAATAAAATTCCAAGTCTGTCCTCTGTCATGTCATGGATCTATCATGTTTTATCTTCATCTGTAGCATCATCTGCTCCCGTATAACATCACAATTTATACGATCATCGCATTCACATGCACAAACACAAACATGTATGGTGTAAGCTACCGATAAAACAATCATAATAATAAGACACATACATATTAATTATATCAACAATAATCAAACATACATAGAAGTAATAACAATAAGATTCCTAAACCTCTAACCCAACAATCAATCATGATAAATTACTAAATCCTCGAACCTGATCCTCGATCATCACCTATCTAGACCACATTCTATCTGTTCACCAGCACCTATGCTATCTACACCACATAATCTCATTACTATCAATATAGCATTCCTTGGAGCATCATCGTCATAGATACACCACACTCATGACTATCCCAATTAAGAACAACACGATGAGCATCACCGTACCACAATACCATAGTGGAAAGAGTTCATCTCACTCTTGTACCGTACCCACATGTAGCCTCTCCTACAGGACATATGTAGCCTCCCCTACAAATCATCCCCTTCCTATGCACACAAGGCAAAAGGAAACTCCTATCTGCAGATAGAACCAGTATTTATGAGGTACAACAAGTAAACTTATCCTCCACTCTCATGCTCATCAATCACATACTCAAGTACATCCCAACACTCACTGATGCTCCACTCTCAACTACAAGTCAAATTGACCCTAAACATAACCACTAACCTCAATCTCTAATTACCATCATGTTTCACAACTCCTTAGGCTTGGTTCACGTCCATTCTTCATCAAATTCGTCATTTTTCACCAAAATGCACTACGATGATCGATTATAACTTCAGATAATCAATTCCTTACTACCCAAATCACCCATGAGTAAAATTAAAGCAACACACCCTAAGAATCACACCTATAGCGGTAGAGAACTCTACCCCTCATGCATAAGTTACACCAAAAAAACCCCATCGTTTAAACCAAATAACGTGATCTAGGAAATACACAACATCTACACTCACAACCAGAGAGATTTAACTCCCCTTACAACATCATCATAAATTGATCAATGTATTAAGAAAAATACCAAAATAACCAATAAATTACTAATATAACATTTATATCACAGTAGTTAAGTCCTTATTACAATTCCATCACATCAAACAACATCAATTCATAATAAGACTATACCAACCAATGTGATAACCACACATACATTCCCTTAAACGAAAATCATGTTCAACCCCTTAGCTCTGCGCCATCTGTCAGTTTAAGGCAACTCGTACTTATCCAACCACCATTATAAATGTATGTCAACTTCCATATTTCACCGTATCATTCCTATTTATCAAAACAAGATGATTCTAATGGTCCCCCACTACATCTTTGGATTTGTCTCCCATATTCCCAACTCTTCACCCCAACATTAAACTCAACACGAGTCGGAACCCTTCGGACGAGACCTTCATCCCTTTCTACCCCCTTATAAGAGGAAAAAGCAGTACTCAAATCTATATCCCTTCCACCGCCACTCCAGGATGAAGAGACTCATCTCTTCCATTGTCACTTAAAGACGAAGAGATTCACCTTTCTACCCTCCCGCAAGAGGAAAGGTGACTACCTTTCTAGCCCCTCGAAATAGGAAAGAGCAGCACTTGAATCTCTGTCTCTTCCACTGTCCCTCAATGACGAAGAGACTCATCTCTTCCACTATCACTTAAAGACGAAGAGATCTACCTTTCTACCTTCCCGCAAGAGGAAAGGTGACTACCTTTCTACCGTCTCGAAAGAGAAAATGCAACACTCGAATCCCAGTCCCTTCCACCGCCCATCATGGATGAAGAGACCCATCTCTTCCATTATCTTTTAAAGATCAAGAGATCAACCTTTCTACCCCCTAGAAAGAGGAAAGGTACAACACTCAAATCCTAGTCCCTTCCACCACCTATCATGGATGAAGAGACATATCTCTTCCACCGCCTTTTAAAGAGATCAGGAGAGAAATTCAAACACAATTTTTATCCTAGTTCGACCTCAATGCCTACATCCAGTCACCATCCCAATCAACCTTAGATTGAAGAGTATTTCACTATAATGATCAGAGTATTACACCCAAGGCTTTATAGAGCACACTCAAATGTAAACTCCTTACAAACTCTCAATCAAATATAAAGTAGAATACACCTGCAAACATAGAACCCCTGTAGAAACCCTTTGAGAATCCCCTCTCAAAGTCAAGAGCTCCTCACTCTTCTTCCTAACGTGCACGTCCAGGGAAACAACAAATTAAAGATTGTCAAATCTTCTCCTAATCAAATCAGATGCACCTTCAGTCGTGATAATTTGATCAGCCAATACAATTCAATCAATTACCTCTCAAGAATTCCTCAAAATTCTTCAAATTCTTCGCGTTCTTGATTCTTGGAGCGTTTGTTCAACTTGAAACACTTTCCTCACAGAGAATATCAGATATAACAATTTTCAATTGATCAACTGTTGTTGTAGAAATCAAGCAATGTGTAAATATATATATTTTTTATCAATTCTGACGCAAAATAATCAATTACTATACTTATGTAATTGGTTACATTAAACAAATGTAACAAGATTACAACAAGTTTTAAACGATTCAACAACTAAAGTAATCGATTCAAATTAGTTGTTTTGCCACAGTTCAAAACATAAGCTGTTTGATGACCTTAATTGATTACTACAACACTGTAATCAATTATGTCATGTAGATATGCTTTTGTGCATGAGGTTTTCTTTATACAAAAACATACAGTGTGCATACACATATATAATCACATCATAATCACCATAGTATGGATAACCAGCACAATATGTCCAACATATGCATTTGTCACAATATATGCATTTATCACAGGAAGCATGTACAAATTCATATATGTATAACACAACACAGAAACATTTTTCTGTTGTGACATTGCAATATTCATTTGTTGTTGCTATTAATGTTTTGTCATCATCAAAATCAACTTAACATGAATTAGGTTCAACTTTCACATTGCTCCCCCTATCAACAGGTACAACACTCGAATCCTAGTCCCTTCTACCGCACATGATGGACTAAGAGACTCATATCTTCCACTGCCTTTTAAAGACGAAGAGATCCACATTTCTACCCTGTCGCAAGAGGAAATGTGACTATCTTTCTATCCCCTTGAAAGATGAAAGGTACAACACTTGAATTAACTAAGTATAGCCAGAGAACCATACTTAAAACATACCCAACATCACTCCACATGGTTGGTTCAACACTGTGACTCTCTCACTAAGCTAATCAATGATTACAAAAAACCATTATCGCTCTTCTGGTAACCCATCTTCTTCCCCTGCCTCACACAAATGAAAGAGAGATCATAACTTTAAGGGTATCACCGCCACCACACTAGATAACTTCCTACTCTTGAACAACATCACACAAGAAGGGATAATCGATTATATCGATTATCCCTAAAACCACACTCAAAACCAACACGTAGATAATCGATTATAACTAATGATAATTGATTATTGTCGAATTGAAACACATCCTAGACATGATTCAAGCATTCAAAAATACATACATCAACCTCAGATCACATGAAAACATAGTTAACACATCATACATGCATTCAAGCATCACATACTCATGTAAACATACTGAAACACATGTAATACATCCCTTGAATCATCCAGATCCAATCATTGACATGTTATACCCCCAATAATAGGGTGAAAAAGAGTCTGTGTAAAAACACCAAATGGGGTTTTCAATCAGCCAAACTAACTAAGCATAATGCTTACAAATGAGAAACAAGAAGAAGAAAATTCTCCAAAAGTTGCTGATGCGAGGCTATTGTCTCCCAAAATAGAACTCCGATTGACGATCTGATCGGTCATGATGAAGAACCATAAGTCTGGAACCCACTATCCAAAAATTAGCCCGATCCAACCGTGAACCACTTCACAACGACGAAAACATCAGTACAGGTTTTGTTATGCGGGAATAATTTCCTCTTTTCGTTTAGGCTGTTTTGTCCCAAATTACACCTTCTATTAACGATCCAAACGGTCAGAATGAAGAACCATATGTTTGAAACCCACTGTCTGAAAATCAGCCCGATGCAACGGTGAACGACTTCACAATGATGAAAACACTAGTGTAGGTTTTATGTTATGCGGGAATAATTTCCTCTCTTCCTTTCGCTCTTGCTTGGCTTTTGCCTCTCTTCAAATGACTCTAATGTGCGCTACTAATCTAACCCATCTCCATTGAAACAAAGTGAGACATAATGGTCCAATTTATTTAGCCTATTCTCCACATAGGAAGGGATCCCAATAACCCAACACTTACAACATATATTTGCATGGAAACCCCTAAATATCATAACTTTGTTCTCCCTTAGCATCAAACCCTCTGTTGGGATAACCCAACAAACCATATATACATTCATAAGGAAACCTCAACACAAATATTATATAAAACCTATGCCTATGCATACAGAAACCTTTGCCCAACAATAGCAACATATAATCATAATCATAATTATATCAACAAGGATTATCAATCCAAAATAACCAAGACCACATATAACATACAACAATAAACAAACAAAGGTAAGTAGTTCCCTATACCTTGGCCAATCATAAAGCTTTATCTACAATCCTAAAACACCACAAATCTTCCTTTACACTAAGAATTTCCCGTCGCTCTCTTTCTTCTTCTCCCAAAACGCGAATATCCTTTCTTCCTCTGTTTTTCTCTATCTGATTTAGAGTTTCTAAGGTTTCTAAACACAAAACCACCCCTTTATCTATATCTTAATATTTTCTCACTTATAATAATACTTTTTATTCTAATTTATTATCTAGCCATAATATCTAATTTTATACAATAATATCTCAATATATAATTTTAAATGTCTACAATATCTAATAATGATATCTCTTTTAAATATCTAAACCCACGAAAATTAGATATCCTATTTTCCCAGATCTTACACATAATTAAGTTTATGCTGAAGGTGCTTCCATGAACAGACCACCACATTTGTTGGTGATAACTATGCTCTCTAGAAAGTGAGAATGTAAATTTTTATGGAGTATGTTAACAAAGACATATGGGAAAATGTGGAAAATGGTCCTTTTATTTCAACCCAAATTCTTGATGGTATTGAAAAAGAAAAACCATACTTGTCTTGGATTACTGAGGAAAATAGAAGAGCCCAATTTGACAAGGCTAGAAATATTATTTCTTCTACTGTTGTGCTTGATGAATTCTACCCGATACCCGTTACACGCTCCATTATCCATCGGATATCCATTTAAAAAATACTTGCGAGTATTTTAAAATCCATAGATACCATGGATACTTGCAAATATTAAAAAAATATTTTATAAATTCTTAAAATAAAATATAAATAAAATTACAAATCAAAAATAAAAAATATAATATAAGTTAAATTAAATATAAATTAAAATTTAATTTTAATTAAATTTAACCTAATAAATATAATTAATTTTAATTTTAATTAAATTAAACTTAATAAATATTAATTAGTTTTAATTTAAATTTTTGTAAGTAATGTATACTACAAATATAGAAAGCATGATATTCGCACCCAACCTATTTATAAACAAATATTAAAATTCTCATTACCCACCACTCATATATTATAAATACAAGAAAATACCTACTATCGTAGTAGATTTTATGTGCGAATATATATAATACATGTTTATTTTCCATCCCTATCCCTATTCATACCCATAGTATTTTTTTATGGTTTCAATATCAATTAATTATTTTTTATAAAAAAAAATGTAAAAAAACATAAAAAAATATAATAATATCAAATATTCAATATTAAAAAGACATATTCTCATACTTCGTCAAATCTTTAGAAAGAAATTATAATGGTATAAATTTTAACATAATACCAAATAAAAATTCAATAAAAGTGAAATAATTATATAAAATAATTTCATAATTAAAATAAATAAAATTTCACAACCAAAACATCTATAGATTTTTTAACATTAATGGAAAAGAAATTAATAAAGTTAAAAAGTTTTTCTAAAAAAACTATAAAAAATATTCATGTTTAAAAGTATTTCTAAATCTCTCAGTTACTCGTCTCTTTTCTTATATATATCGACAAATATATTGAATGAAATTGCACAGAAAAAAATAAGTATATGAAAAATTTTCGTGCAATTGTAGTGATAAAATTATATTTATGAAAAAAATTTAAAATTTAAAAAATTATAAAAATTATTAAAAACAATATTTTACATAATAAAAATAAACCGTAAAAAATATATTTAAAAAAGTAAACAAATAAAACGATTTGATACATCATCAAATAAAATCACACAAAATTAAAAAATTATACTTAAGAATATAATAAAATAAAAAATATCTTGAAGAAGATTTGAGAAATTTTCAATTATTGAAATAGTCAAAATCTTAGAAAGATAATCAAATTTGTTTTAACAAAACAAAAAGTTTTCATTTAAAAAAGGAATAAAAAAATAAAAACAAAATAAATTTCTATGTTACCTAATAAATGAGAACACTTGAAATTAAGAATCAACTTTTTTTATGTGAAAAATATAAACAATAAATAAAAATAT
The DNA here is from genome assembly GCF_029865625.1 of Vigna umbellata. Taxonomy (NCBI): domain Eukaryota; kingdom Viridiplantae; phylum Streptophyta; class Magnoliopsida; order Fabales; family Fabaceae; genus Vigna; species Vigna umbellata. Next base: position 36,899,384 of record NC_142169.1, read on the forward strand.
TAAGAATAAGTAAAAATAATGGAATGTAAGAGTTAAAAAATTTATTTTGTTCATGATACCATTTGAACATAATGATAAAAGAAATATAATTGAGATTATGATAAGAAAAAAATATCTTAAAGATATATATAAATTTTGTAATATGAAATCAACTAAACAATTAAAAGAAAAGAGGAAAAAAATTATATATATATATATATATATATATATATATATATATTTATATATTAGCAAAGGTATAAGAAGTGAGATGAGTTGTGTATATATCCACCTATTCCTATCCTCATACCGTAAAAAAGAAAATATTATCTAATCCCTTCCTATGAACTTAATCAATATGAAAATTCTATGTCAAAACACAAATGAATTCGAACAATACCCATTTAAACGGATTTATTTGTCATACATAATTTTGCAATCTTTCATTTATAAAGAAGGAAATAGATACGCTAAAATAAAATATTATAATATAAAATATTTATGATCAATATTAATACAATTATAATAATGTTTTAAAATTTTGAATTTATCTTTTATTTCTCATTTATATTTTTCTATAACAAATTTTATCACAAAATTAATATTACTAAACTAAAAGTTATTCACTCTTAAATTATTTTTTAGTTTTTCTTCTCTCAAAATAATTAAAATTTAGTCTCAACATTTTAAATTTATTTTCTAACATTTGAATATTAATTTGTAACGTTTATTTTTTTTTTAATTTTATCTTTCTAATTTTCAAAAATCAAAAGAAAAATCCTCTAAAAATTCGATTTAAGGAGAACTGAAATTCCAAAAAGAATTTCTGACCAAACATAGAAAATTAGTTAAATTTGGCTCCCCTTAAAGAAATATTAAAGAAATAAAAAATTATTTTTTTAACAACTTTTTTATAACTGTGGTAATTGGTCTATTTCAAATATACATATTAAAGATTAAATATTGAAAATTGTTAAAAAAAATTATTAACTTAGTTGTCCAAAGAAATAATATTTTATATTAAATTCATTCGAAGAACGTGTTTCAAAATATATTATTTAAGAAAGAATTTGACGACATTAATTATTCAAGATAATTTGAACTAAATATTACTATTAATATAATGGTTTGTAAAAAAGATGAGTGAAAATTAAAAGAGAAATTTAAAATTTTACAACACTATTATCATTGATCATAAATAAATTTTTTATTATACTTTTATTTTTCATGAAATCAATAATAACAAATTTAATTTGGAAATTAAATTAAAAAAATCATAAATTATACTTTATGTGAACCCTTTTCACAAAGTAATTAAAATTCAAATCAAGTTTTTTAATTAATTATTTTAATTATTTTTCCATAATTTTAATTTAATTTATTTTCCTCTCTCATTTAAAAAAAAAATAAAGTAAATAGGTTGATTTGGAGAAATAATACTCCAGTAAATCTATTTAAGAAAATTCTCTTTAAAAGAAAATATTATCATGGGAAAAAAGTTATTGATTGTAAGTCTTAATTAAAATGCATTAATGCTATTTTTTCTTCTCTCATATATATGCCCAAGCGGCATAGTTGATTCTTTGACAGAAAACAGCACAAACAAAGTTTTGAAACTGCTTTCTTCCATCGTACCAATTCAATCAATAATCTTGCGTCATATTTACAAAACTCAAATTCCAAACATCACCACCCTCCATCGATATTCATTATAAATACTCCTGCTGAGCACACCTTCAACACACTTCTTCTTCCATGGGGTCGTCTTTCTCCATATATGTTGTGCTGTTTCTTACCCTTCTCATTCAGATACATGGAAGTGGTATAAGATCTGCAGAGAATGGTTGCAACTTGTTCGAAGGAAGTTGGGTTTATGATGATTCATACCCTCTCTATCATAGCTCAATGTGTCCCTTTATAGAGCCGGCATTTGATTGTGAAAAAAATGGCAGACCAGATAAGTTCTATCTCAACTATAGATGGCAACCAACGGGGTGTAACATAACCAGGTACATGTCTTCATTCTTCTCTCTTTCTGTCTCTGGTTTTTCTCACTACTCATCGTTCTGGTGGACATAGATTCACCAGTGCATGTTTTTTGCTTCAGATTCATGGTTTTCTTTCATGTTTTTTCTGCTTCAAGAATTATATATGTCTTTTCAGTTAAATGATATGTTGACTTTTACACTTCATCCACCATCATAGAGAGGAGTGCCACTTTCAAGTTTATATGTTCTTTTGCTGATAAAAACAACCCATCGATTTAAGACAAATTCTTTCTCACATATTGAATTAAAAGAATTATTTATTGAAACCAAAAGATAAGAGAATTGTTAAACCTAGTATATTGATGAATACTGTAACAACAACATTAAATATTACTTAAATTAAAATTTCTCAAATTATTTATATTATATATATATATATATATATATTTCAAACCGTTTTTCTTTTATTATTTATTAAACGCATTTGGGTATAATAAATGTTATAACCTTATGAAAATTTTATAGTTGGATATTTTAAAAGGTTTAATTAATAATTTTGTCATATATTTCTTTTTTATTCAATTAATATTTGTGAAATACATTTAAGTCAAATTGACGTTAATAATTTCCTTTTAAAAATATTATATGTTAAAATTTGGACCTTCTTTTATATTGAAATTCTCTATTTCCATTTTTCATCATTTTTTGGAATCAATTATATTAACAAGTACGGCAAATCAATTAAGTATAGTGTGTGTGTGAGTGAGAATAAATTATATATATATATATATATATATATATATATATATATATATATGCATATACACAAGTGTATTTTATTATAATTAATTGTTAATATTTATTAAGAAATAAAAAATATATTAAAAATAGATGTATTAATATTTTTGAGTAAAGGTACAGAGGAATGAGAGAAGAATAGAGGCATACTATTTAATATTAATCATAAGATTTATAATAAATAACATTACTTTTAGTAATTACAGAATTAATGTATTCTACATAAGAAAGTTAGAAAGTAATAGGAACTCTCTATTAGAGAAAGAGAAAAATAAAATATTTAATAAATAAATAAATTACACTGATCAGAGAGAAAATAGGGGTTATTTCCAATATTTTGTTTCACAGTTTTTAATAATAATTTTACTTTCCATCTCTTTGTATCATAAAGTTAGATTAGAATTTTCTGTTTAAGTTTTAAATGGAAGAAGACAATAGAGAAAGACAAGAGTCCTCAGTAGCCAGTAAGTTTTTTTCTCTGGTGAGGTTCAAGCGTAGATAAAATAACAGTATTAATTAAAATATCCAACTAAAATAACAGTAAGTTAATTTTTTTATTAAATATCTTTACATTTCACAAGTAATAGTGATATTGGATCAAAACTAAAAGGTGTCAATTTTTTTATATTCCACCCTCTAAAGTGCACTTAGAATGTCTGGAAAATGTTTAGCACATAATTCCCCCAGATTTCTCTTCTTTTAAAACTTGACTGTTTATTGTGAAACTGTGTGATTTTTCCTTAATGATTTCTGAATGAATGATCTCTATTAGGGTCACTTCTACTTGCTTTCTTCATTACAATTCATATTTTGTTGGTAATTTTGACCTATAACAAAGCTTTCTTGTTACTAAACTTTTTGCTATGTTAGAACCAGAAAACAATTACAGTCACAAGAGAAAAATTATAGAAATTTTCATTTTTTGGCATGTATATATAGATAGAAAACCTCTGGACATTGAATTACAAGGGAAATTAGAAAATTAGGGTAGTATCTTTAACCAGTACTCTTTCTTTAAGTAATGAAATTCCCTTTGTTTATGGAAATATATGAAGAGTACAGATTAACAACTAATTCATATAATTGAACCTTATATTGGTAAAAGACCTTTGTCGAATACTGACTTTATGATGCAAAAATAAAAATCAAGAACAATGAAATTAAAATCAGATGGTTGTTATCTCAAAAAACACTATGTGAGAACTTAAAAGGAAAATATTTGAACCATGAAAGGACCTTTTACTTGTTTTTTATGACAAATGTAGAGCTAGTGATACGTGGTAGCAAATCACATTTACAAGTAAGCTGTATGACTCAGTTTTTTTTGTGATTTTAGAAATCTTGAACAAGATTTTAGCCTTCTAAATATAAGTTCAATTTGGACAAATTTCCATTTCATAAATACTTTTATTGATTTAAAATGTTTCTTATTAAAAAATGAGAAGGGAAGAAAAAAAAACAATATACTAAACCAATGGTCAGTGTTATTCATGTCAGAAGCAGCCATCTCCAGTCATTAAACTGTTCAGATTTTTCTTCTAAACCATTATTCATATCTGATCCATTAAGGAATAATAGTATATTATGTTTATGGTTTTGACAAATCATCTTTGACAATGAAGGTTTTAAAGATTTATGTTACTAGAACTGCAACTGTAGCACCAATTTGTCACAATGATAAGAATGCAATGAAACTGTGATCTTATTGTAAATCTTTCATTATATTTCTGATTTCTGATACTTTAACCAACAGAACAGTTGCTTCTATCTTTAATTTATATCATCTAATCTTTCATCATGTAAAACATGACTGTCACAATTTCTTTTTATTTTGTATCCTTTAAAACTTGTTTTTGGTTTTATATATCCTTTCTTATCGATAAAAGAAAAATTAGGTAATAAGGTTGTTAGGGTTTTACGTTTGAACTACTTCATAAATTTAATGCTTGAATCTCCTCCATTAAGAGAATGCTGCTGTGAGGTTGCTTTCAAACATTTTAGGTCGAAACAAAAATCATTTGAAACCCACTTATCATCACTCTGAATGAAACTTGTTGTGCAGATTCAACGGTGAAGATTTCTTAACAAGACTGAGAGGGAAGAGTGTGATGTTTGTGGGTGACTCTTTGAGTTTGAATCAATGGCAGTCACTCACTTGCATGCTTCACGTAGCTCTGCCATCTGCTCCACACTCACTAGTCAGGAATGGTGGTGTCTCCATTTTCACCTTCACGGTTAGATCACTTTTTATATATAACTTTTACCTCATGATTTTTTTTTCCTCAACTCGTATTAAAAATATACTCATATTTTTATATATTAAAATTCTTTTCAATGTATTTTAAAACATTTAAATAAATATTTGTCAGTCTATTTTAAAAGCATAACTGAAAAACAACATAAAAAGGATTGATTTAATTCTTTGGTGTGGTTTCTCCATCATTCAACGATGATGACATATGTTGTTAATTATTCAGATACATAACAGAAGAAAAAAAATAATAGTTGAAAACACACAGACATATAAAGAAAGAGAAAGAAACAAATTGTGTTTGAGTTATACTCATAATTTCTTTATAGCATAATTATATTAAATAGTTAAATATACTCTTACTTTTTATATTTGAATAAAACATTAAAATTTATTTTTATTCCAAATTTTATTACATTTTAATTACTAATTTTAAAAATAAATAGATATAATCATTTTAATATAATATTATTAGTTTTTTAGATTTGTTAAATTAAAAAGCTGATATTTATTTTCTTTTAAAATTTATAGATTTCAATATGTCAAAATTTAAAACAAAAATAATTTTAATTTAATATCGAAATTTAAAGTTTAAAAACATATTTAATTCTTACATTTTTCCTCAATTAAAAAGAGAAGTAATACCTATTTATTGATTTAGGTTTTTCGTTCAGTTATTTAAAAAGATTTAAAAACACACAAGAGAACAACATAAAAAACACATACATGTGTGGTATATTGGTAAGTATTATTATACAAAATCATGTCTAGAACAGTGTCTGACATAGAGTTGATCAATGCAATTTGAAACTTGAAACTTCTTTACGTGGCAATCTAACTTCAAGTTGAATTTTTGGGTAATACCTCTCATAACTTAAATAATGTATGAGATAATTTGCAGACCTATGGAGTAAAGTTGATGTTCTCACGCAATGCATTTCTGGTGGACATTGTTGGAGAAAAAATCGGTCGAGTTCTAAAACTAGATTCAATTGGAGCTGGTCAAACGTGGAAAGGAGTAGATGTACTGATATTTGACTCTTGGCATTGGTGGCTTCACACAGGAAGAAAACAACCGTATGAAAAACCACTCGAGCTTCTTTCACCATCTTCATCATCTTTATCACTTTCTCTCATAATTTTGCAGATGGGATTTCATTCAAGATGGGAATCAAACAGTTAGAGACATGGATCGATTGGTCGCTTATGAGAAAGCAATGAAAACATGGGCCAAATGGGTTGACGACAATGTTAACCCTGCACAGACAAGGGTTTTCTTCCAAGGGGTCTCTCCAGATCATGATAAGTAAGTTCTTCTGCCATTAAATTCATCTTTCAGAACATTACAAACCTTGTTTAACTTGTAATCTTTATAAAATTGTTGCAGTGCAGAAAAGTGGGGTGAACAAGCAGGACAGACATGTTTGAGGGAAAGTAGGCCAGTTTTGGGATCCAAGTATCCAGGAGGAGCAGTTCCAGCAGAGTTGAGCTTACAGAAAGTAATAAGATCCATGAAAAAGACAGTTGAATTGTTGGACCTTACTACACTTTCACAGCTGAGGAAAGATGGCCACCCTTCTATTTATGGTAATGGAGGGCATAGAGGTTTGGATTGCAGCCATTGGTGTCTTCCTGGCGTTCCTGATACTTGGAATATTCTTCTCTATGCTGCTCTCATGCAAAAATGACTTCCTATTCTTCGTTAAAACTAAAATGTGTTCCAGAATAAATATATTTACACAAATAAAATTACTTCAGCTTCCTTTGATTTTAAAATGGTATTATTAATTCGGATTTTAAGTTGATTCCTGTCAATATACAAACTTGGGCTATTATTAGCTCTAATAAGGGAAACTATAAATATAAGTTAAATTAATTAACTAATTAATTATGAAGCATATAAAAATTTAAAATACTTATAATTACGTGATAATTAAAAAATAGAAATGTGACATGAAAGAGTTAACAATTTACTTATATCTGAATAAAATTGTAAATGGAAGTAAGTTTTAATTCATTTTAATAGATAAATTTCTTTTAGTCCTAGCATTCACAACTTTAAGTACAAATTTATTTAATTTTTGAAAAAAAACATCTAATTCAGTTTAATTTGAATTCTTTTAATTTCTAATCAAATTAAGTTAATGAAAACATAAATTAATTTAATTTGAGTAATTAAGTTTTAAAATAGGAATGTTATTCGATAGACTAATTAAGATAGGCAAATTTAATTTCAAAAATTAGTAATTTGCACAATAATTATTTCAAAAATATGAAAAAGCCACCCGATGGTCATAAAAGGAATAATAACTCTACGCCACACCTGAATTTCACAAATAATCAAATTAAACACAAAATGTGCCTTAACTATTTGAATTATTACAATGTATGTTAAAAGTATATTTTTTTAATTAAGATAGGTTTATAAATAGATAAAAACTTCTACTTTTAACACTAAATTTCCAGAATATTAGTTATTCTTTCCTTCTTTTAAACAATAGTTTTTTACATTACTTTTTATTACATTTATTTAAAAAACTAATTACATTTATTTAGAAAAGTATTTCTAAACACAGGATTTTGATATAAAAAATTAATTATTATTATAATATCTTAAACTACATTTGGACTACGAATATGTATCATGCAATTTTTGCAGGATTTCAGATTCTACCGATTAAATGAGAAATTTCAAACTAAAATATATTAAGAAGAGAAATGTTTCTGCAAAGAAACACAATATATGCTCAGAGTGCAGATCATATATTAGAAAAGGAACAAACATAGAATTTTATTATTGATTCATGAATGACTAATGACATTGTTATTCAGTTATACTTTCAAACCCCTTCAAGGATCTACTGATAATGGTGGTGGTGGTGGTGAATGAACAGCCTCGTCACAATATCCCTCCAACACATCAGTTTCTTCAGAGGTAAACCCTAGAGAACCAACAATGTTAGGCCAGCAATCATGTCCAATAACCCTAATAGCTTCACAGCAACTTCGCCCTAGGTAGGTCTCACCATTCAGAAAAAACGTTATGATTTCTCCACTACATGCTTGCATACGCCACAGTGATTCCCAACAGTTCGAGGGTTCACCCTCCACCTTCAACCTAAGAGCAAGGCTTGGAGGGGTAGCTGGGTCGGAGAGTGCTCTAGAATCACCAACAGATGCATTTAAGGCCATTGCAGTAATCACAAGAACAGTCAGAACAAAGGGTATGCCAGACAAAGCCATTGGCTTTAGCAGAAAACAAGGTGAGTTTTTTGCTTAGTGTGGATGGTTTTTGGAGAAAACTTGTGTGCGATTTATATAGTGGGGAGAGTGTTAGTAACGGCTGATTTGTGGGCAGATGAAGAGGGTGGAAATAACTATGCAGTGGTTACATAAGGAGAAAGAATAAGGATTTTTCATCTGGTGGATATTAATGTGGGATATGAAGATTCTGTTGAATTTAAATGGAAACTGATTCTGTATTATGCAAGTGTGTCTATTTGTGTTCTTCATATTGGATGGTCACTTGTCAGAGACTATTAAACTCAAATATTCTTTAATGTTAAGAAGACGAAAAGTTAAAAATAAATGAGTCTGCATAATGAAGGTGACGAATTCAAAAGTTAATCATTATACGTTACGAGGTGATCAAATTTTAAGACTTATATGAAGGTAATTTATGACATTTAGATAACTTCACTTTTTTCAGTAAAATTTGCATAGATAGGTAACACTATCAAAACTTGAGATAAAACTAAGTATAATATTAAAAAGTTTAGGTTGATTAGAAATATAGTTAAATTATAATATATAAATATACATTGAGGTTACATAATGCGTTGTAAAAATGCCAATGAGAATAGAAACACAATGAATTTTCTTAGAGATGTGGAAATTTATGGAATGTTTATGAGAAACTCAAAACTAGCCAAAGATGACTGAAAGCCACTCCAATGACAAAGATGACTGAAGAACACATAAAGAAGCAATAATGGTCAGCATTTCTTTGCTTGTATGCTTTTGAAGTTGCATATACTTGCTTAAATATGGGTTACATTTGGAGAGAGAGAGAGAGAGGAACAGAGTTTATGAGAAGCATATGCCTATGAATAATTGATGGCTCACAGTACCACACTTTTGAAGTCTCTTCCTTTCTTATTTCGGTAAGGTTTTCTTAATTAAAGGTAAAGTTTCCTACTCCGTTGATGGTTTGAAGAGAATAGTTAAAGTTACCTTAAATTAAATTAAACTATAAGTGATTAATAAATTAATTATTAAAATAATTAACAAGACACAATACTATAAACTTTTTTTTTCTATAAATATATTTTTAACATTTTTAGTTTAGATATACCACGCATTTATATTAACATTACATAAATCTATAAATATATATTAGAGATATATTGATTAGATAAGTCTAACAATATATACTAGATAAATATAACAAAAAATATTAGATTAGTCTAGCAATATAAATACTAGATGAGTTTGTTTATAATGAGTATAACAAAAAACATTACACAAGTCATTCCATATATTGATAAGGTGAGTCCAAGAATACACTAATTAAACGAATATAATAAAAAATATTAAACGAGATTGTCTATGCACTCATTATACAAGTTTAATAATATACATTACATGAGTCTCTTCATATAATCACTAGACAAGTATAACAAAAAACGATAAACAAATTGTAAGACCCTAGGAAATTGTGGTAATTAAGAAATAATGTGCCTATGAGACTTGGACATTATTGTTTGAGAATTTGTGTTTGATGATTAATTGTTTTCTAAAATTATAATTATTATGTTTATTATTTAATGTTATTATTGACTTAGTGGAACATATGATAGGTATAACGCTATTGGAATGATTTGGGTGGTGTGTTGTTACCAATATGATGTGTTGGATTGATGATAGGAGGGTGATTTAGGATTGAATAGGTGTGAGTCAATTTCTAGAAAGAAAGAGAGTCAAAGTAAAATTTTGGGTTTTAATTTGTAGTTTGAACCCAAGGGTAAAAAGATCATTTTACCTTCATTAATTAGTGTAGAAATTAAGTTATGGGGGTGTGGAAAGTAAAAAAAAGAAAAGTAAATCTAAAATTAAAAGATTATGTGGTTGTTGATGTTATTTTAATTAAAAAGATAAAAATAGAATAAGAAAAGATAAAAAAGAGAAAGGAAACTAGGGTTTCATAATTAACCTACATCTAAAATGAAAAAGAGAGAGATACGGAGAGAGAGAAAGAAAGGTGATTTTGGGAGAGAAGAGGAAAACCTATAGAAACCTTAGAGATTGATGGTGTTTTAAAGTGTATACAAAGCCGTATGATTGGTCAAGGTATGAGGAAGTCTATCTTTGTTTGTTAACTATTGTATGTTATATGTGTTCTTGGTTATTTTGATTAATAATCCTTGTTGATATATGTTTATAAGATTATGAGTATGGTTATGTTGCTCTTGTTGGGCAAAGGTTTATGTATGCATGTGCATAGGGTTTATGTAATATTTGTGTTAGGTTTTCTGTATAAATGTATGTATGGTTGTTGGGTTATCCTAACGAAGGGTTTGATGCTAAGGGAAAATAAAGTTATGAGGCTTGGGGGTTTTCCATGCAAATGTATGTGTAAGGGTGTGGTAATAATCATATGCGTTACAATTGTGTTGTTTGGGTTATAATATGTATAATGATTGAATTTAGATGATTCAAGTGTTATGATGTATGTATTTGAGTATGTTCACAAGGATATGTTGGGATGCTTGAACATGAATGATGTTTTGGGGGAGTTTCCTCGTGATTTAGGGTTGTTGGATGTGTGTTTGCAGACTTTATTTATATCTAGGATGTGTTTCGTTTTGCTGATAATCGATCGACTATTGCGCATCGATATTGAGTCTGGTTGCGGGAATAATCGATTATCACTTATGATAACCAATTATCCCTTCTTGTGTGATGTTTCTGGGTGATTTTCACCGAAATAATCTATTATCAAAATGTATAATGGATTATGATGAGTGCATATTTATGTCCACATTTATGCTTTAAAATTAAATTTTTGATGAAATTCATGTGCTTGAATGATTGATTTAAAGAGGATTTGTGATGATTGGAATTGTTGGGTTTGGGAATTAAAGAGACGTAAAAAGTGAGTTTTAGTGCATAAGATATTCTTGGATGTTCTTACGTTTATTTGTGCAGCTGAAATTATAAGTTCTATTGGTCCAAATGGCAATTCAAGGCCCAAAATCAGGTTTTATTTGGAAAATAATGTACAGATGGGCCAAACAGACAGGCTTTACCCTTGCACCTCCTAAAATCCCTACATACACTCCTATTTCTGAAACAGGCCAACAACCAAGCCCAAACACTAAGGCTTTTCTACTTCACCTCCCTAAGTTTCCTATTCCTACCCCTCTTAAATCAGATTTCACCAGATTCTGCCATGTGTCCAAATCCTCCACACACAGATCTGACCATTGAGAAACTGCCACATCACCCTCCTCCGCCACATCATCATCTTCCACCCATGAAACCCTAATTCCTAATCAAGTAGAACCTTAGCCGCCACCACCTTCCCGCCGCGCCACTCCGTCACCGGATAGCCACCACCGCTTCTCGCGCTACCATTGCTCGACCACCCTCGTCGCCAGCAGCGTCACCAATCTCATTCGTCTCGCTCGTGCCGCCACCACCAAATCGTCAGAATCGCGCCACTGCGCCGCTTTGTCACCGGACAGCCATCATCAAGGCGCGACTTTCTAGCTGCCATTCGCGAGTTCGTCTTTGCATCACCAACATCTCGCCGCCATCGCACAGAGTCATCGTCTTCTTCTCCATCTCTGATCACGACATCTCCTCGCGAGACACCTTGCCGCCTCCTCCGAAATCACCACCATCACGCCGCTGTAGAATGCCACCCAAAGCCGCCATTACTTCGCGAGCCTCCTAACTCCATGGTTGCCGCACCTCATTCTCGAAACCTGCAAGAACCCTAACCCAAATCCAGAAAACTACAACAAAAACCAGAAGCAAATCGCGCTTCCACCGTGACCACCACTTATTCCGCTCTGAAACCTCCATCTCCATGCCGTCGTGAAGCAGTCGCGCACTCCTCCTCCTTCATCGCGAGTTCTTCATCAGCCCGCCACGATCTTCATCTTCCCCGCCATCAACCGCAAAACCGCTCCTACAAACAACAAACTCAGAAAAACCACAGCGATGGAAGCGGAAACGCAAGGGCAAGCCCTTTCCCCAAATCTAAACCTTAATTTTGGGTAGGGAGGAGCCTGACACGTGTCAAGATCCCATTGGTGCGTCATTATTGAGTCAAATCTGGTCAAGGTTGGTCAACATGGCTTTTTGTGCAGTTTTGGAGAATTCTGAAGGGACTAAAGTGCAGATAGAGGAAATTTCAGAGCATTTGTGAAATTTTGGAAAGTCAGAAAAGCTAAAAGATAAAATTCAGTTGTTGAATTAATGTAATTTGGGAATATCAACAGAAATGATCTTCCAAATAATGTTATAATTATCTAAATCTTTTAGTTATTTGGAAGATATAAGATAAAAGATTTTGTCAATTGAATATTCAGAGTCCAAGCCCAATCAAGCCCTATATAAAGAGACCCAGGGGGGACTTCAATTCATTCATTCTCTCATACTCCTCTCACTTTTCTTTCATCTTGTATTCAACTCCATTCATGGAGAGCTAAGCATCTAGGGCTATTCTGCTGTAATTCCATGATGGATTATGAGGTTACGTTTAGTTAATGCAATTGTTTACTTTAATTATTGATTTATGTTGTTCTCTCTATGTCTTTCATCTCTCTATCTTGTTAAAAGTAAAGATTGTTGCATCATAATGTGTTTGAATCTACATGCATATTGATTGTATGAATTCTAGGGTTTCTAGGTTTAATTGAGAATTTACTTTGATTTAATTTAGGAACTTTCATATGATTAAATGGTTTTTACTATCAATTGAGAATGTACTTTGGTTGGTAGTAATAATTTCAACTATAATCAATTGAGAATTTACTTTGATTGATTAACTTTTAACTTGGTTAGCAGATTTAAGAATAGACATGATTAAACACAATAGAATTTGATTGAGAATGTACTTTGGTTGAATTTATTGTGAATAATCTAGAAAGGTTTTGCATTTGATTGAGAATTTACTTTGGTTAAATGCATGATCGCCCTCAAATTAATTAAGAATGTACTTTAACTAATTTGAAACTTAAACAATAAACAATTGAACAATTATTCGTGAATAACCGATGATGAATCTATCTTTGAAAAGCGGTGGAATTAACCTATTTAATCATAACTATTTTTAAGGTTCCTATTTGTTCTTTAAACATTGTTCAACCATTGCTTTTAAGCATTGCATAACATTCATAAGAGTCAGATATTTGAAAGCAATTATGTGTTCGTAGGGAGACGACTCAGGGTTACTTTAGCCCTATCTACTTTCTTGGATACTACTTGGCAATACTGAAGTTGCCTTGAAAAGTAGTATTAAGTTGATAGCTTCAACGACAACGTATCAGATTATCACAGTGTATTTTTGGGGAAAATGACGAATTTGATGAAAATGGATGTGGTTCAAGCCTAAGAAGCAGTGGAATGCGTTGGTACTCAAGGAATGAGAGTAAGAGGCATGTTTAGGATCAATTTTGACTTATGATTATGAATTGGAGTATGAATGAGTGTTGGGATGTACTGGATTATGTGATTGATGAGCATGAGAGTGGAGAATAAGTCTACTTGTTGTACCTAATAAATCCTGGTGCTATCTGCGGATAGGTGGTTCCTTTGCCTTATGTGCATTGAAAAGGTTATTCGGGTATTGAGCCTTCCTTGTGTGGGGGTGAAGTTGTCTTCCTTGTCCTTGTGTGGCAAGATTACATGTTCCTTAGCTGGATTGCGGGACTACTCAGATGTATTTGTGTGGGGAATCTTTAGATGGAGTTGTAGAAGTGGCTATAGTCGGTGAGGTAGGGTACAAGAGTGTAACTGATTCTTTCCATGGTGGTGTTTATGGTTAGTGATACTCATGATGTTGTTCATGATTGGGATAATCATGATGGTGGTGTATCTATGATGGTGATCATAGTGGTTTAGATGCTTCAGGTGATGCCATGTGATAACGATGTTACTATAATAGTTATAGTAAGTAGTTAGTATAGGGGCTAATGAGTGGATAGACCAAGGGTGTATGTGTGAGGTGCTAGTGAGTACATCAAGTATTAGAGATCAAGGATCAAGTATTGAGAATCAAGGATCGAGGATCGAGGATCGAGTAATTCATTTTGATTGAATTGTTATGTTAGAGGATTAAGAATCCTATTGTTATTACTAATATGTATGATGTGTTTGATTATTGTTGATTTAATCAGTATGTTTATATTATGTTATTATGATTGTTTTATCAGTAGCTTACCTCATACATGTTTGTGTTGTGTGTTTGTAAATGAAATTATCGACGATGATCGTATAATGCGTTATACGTTAGTAGATGATGTTACAGATGATGCTAAGACATGATAGATTCAAGAGATGACAAAACTTGGAGTTTTTATTCAAAGTTATTGCATTTGAATTTTAGACAAAGTAATTAAAGTTGTTTGATTTCCTTCGTTATTTCTATTGGACAAATGTTTTTAGAACTATTATATATGTTTTGAAATAAAATATGATGTTAAATATTGATATTTTTGAAAATACGTTTCCGCACAAAGTTAAAGTTTAAATATTTACTCGTTTTTGAATAACTCGTGACACCGTGAAAATTGGGGGCATTACACAAATTATTTCACACATTTATCATATGAGTCTAGGAATACCCATTAGATGAGTTTGTCTATACACTAATTAGATTACTCTAGTAACAAACACTAGACAAGTCTCTCCGTACACTCATAAGACAAGTTTGGCAATATACATTGCATATATTTGTCCATACACAAATTATATGAGTCTATTAATACACATTAAACGAGTTTTTTCATTCTTTGATTAAACGAGTCTTGCAATACACATTAAACGAGTATGCAGATATATTAATTAGACGACTCTATTCATACACTAACTAAATGAGTTTAACAATAAACACTAAACGAATATGTATATAGACTATCTAGACAAGACTAGAAATATATATACATCAAGTTTTAATACCAACAAAATAAGCTTCATGAGAATACATATTAATTATTTTACCACCCCTTCTTATAATTACACGAGGAAGAGAACATAGTATCGATTTTTTTTACCAAATTGATGTAATATTACTTGATTTTGTGCAAACAAATAAATTAAAAAAAAAACTTACAGATAAATCTTGAAAAAGATTAAGAAATTGTACTCTTAACCACAGTTCTGAGATGAATTGAAAAATTTCATATTAAAATCATGCTTCGAAGCTGTTTTCATATTCTTTTTTAATTTTTTTAATAGAAATTAATTATATTTAGAAATATCATTTCTCGGTTTAGGGGTTGGTCTTAAGTCTATTTTTTACCGTGGTCTTCAAATTCCAAGTTCGAATCAAGACTCTTCCTTCACTCCGTGCTAATTGTGGTTCGGTCAAATCAGGTTAATATACGTAGAAGGCACTCTGACAGTGAATGTATGATCGTGTTACTAATAAATGTGTAATCAATGTAACCAACTACCTCAATACCATAAACCTTATTTATAGATTTCAAAATGAACTTCTGATTAATACTAACCTAATTACGATCCAATTAATAATCATCTAACTTAGGATTAATATAACTATACTTATTGTTAACTTCACTTTTAATTTGACTATTTGGTTTCCCAACTGGCTGTTATGGGACTTTAAATTGATCAATCACTGATCCCTGATTGACCAAACGATCATATTATACAATTTCTATTTTTTAATATATACTTTTTTTTATAAAAACTTGCATATAAGCATGATTTCAGGTTTTGTATATTATTTTAAATTGATTTTCTTTTCTAATAGTAGAAAATATTTTACAATGAAATCAATCACATGAGCAAGTGTCGCTCGTTCCATTTTTTTGACAGGTCAATCAAGAATGTACTTAATTCCTTTTGCCACTCTTATAATATAAAAATCACATCACTAATTAATATTGGTCCTTTTTTTGTTCGACATCTCAATTGGATTCTTATTTTATGAAAATTGCAACAATTACACCCATCCGTTAAATTGGGCCCAATGGCGTTAATGTAAGGTTGACGTGGCATGCTGATCTTCGTTTTTTGATGACGTGGAGTTTCTTATTTGATGTATGTGATTCTGACGTGTCTTTTTTTTTAATAAAAGAAAGGTTTAATCATTTTCGAGGTCCTTGTTTATGCAGAATCGTCTCAAATAGGTTTTTGTATTATTTTTTTATCTCAATTAGATCCATGTTCCTATAAAATTAAATCAATTGAAACCTTGCCGTTAATTGGATTGGACGACATTAAAATTTGTGTCTCGTGGCATGGTGATTGCGCAAATGTTAAAAACGTGGCAGAGAAAGCTCACATTACGTGTAATGAAAAAGAATTGGGATTTCATTAAATTCCTAAATTCATGATAGGATGTCTTCTTCGAACAGGATGTTGAAGGACCATTCTTACCCGGCTTCTCCACTTTTAATCACTACCTTACCCTCACCCACCTCACCGATGAGGTAAATCGCCTCCAGACTATCACCGTGCTCGACATCGACAATGGCACCATGAACGCCCTCCTCGACTAGAACCTCACCCTCCCCACCCTAAAAAAATGTCCTCTCCCTCCACGTCCTCGTCGACTACTTTTCACCCAATAATTATGGTTTTCTTCATCATTGATATAACTATTCACCATTACTTTTAATCCTCCAATTAGGCATGCCGACACCATTTTCAGTGATTATTTTATTCCTTTTAAGAAGGGCACGAGAGAACTGAGGGAAGGGGAAGCAAATTCCGATTCCAATCAAACTACTCCCTCAATATTTCATCTGCAATCTATCAACACCCAATTTTACAAAGGAAAAGCTTGAGAAACGAGGGGCAAAGGATTCTCATATTTATTATCCCCAATTTTTTCCTTGAACCCAACATCATTCACTTCATTTCCTTCCACCCCAATCACAAGAAAAAAAAAGAATCCATTTTCCATGACTATCAGACAAACCTATCCCGGACCAATACTCAAACAAATTCATCATTATCCATTTTCTGAAAGTCGTTATTATCTGCACTCAACTCATTAACTAACAAACTCTAATTCATAATTCATCATCTTTCACCTGCAAGTTTAATTAAATAAAAAAAAGAAGAAAGAAGATCTCTAAGACCCATGAAATTTACCATTACCAAGGTTTGCACACAAAGAACTTTTCTTTTATAACAGACAATCAGGTATACAAAGAAGAAGTTGAAGAAGAATCAAGAGCATAAGGAAGGTGGCGTCAATTACTACCAAAAAAGAAGGCATTACCGACGGCCTGAGTCTGTTGGAAACAGCAAAAAACTGTCGGTAACCATTACTAAAGGTGTCATTTGAGCCCTTGGCCCATGGGTTGACCCTGACCCTTTCTAAAATCAAGCCTCAATTTTCTAGTCCATTTAATATGGGGCTTTTTAAAAGCCCCAACCCCTAAAGCCTCACATAAAGTGGGCTGGGGTAGGGTTAGGATGAGGCTAGCCCCCAAACTAAATTAATTCACTTTTAATATTTTTTTAGTTATTTCTTTTATTTACTTTACAAGTTAAATAATTTCTAAATTTTACATGATATTTAATATATTTTTAATTAAATATAAATGTATAAATATTGATTTTATAAAAAAGTATTTAAAATAATTTTTTAATTATAAGTATATTTTAAATATATAATTTTATTATTTTGGAAAGTTAAATAAGAAATTTTTTATTATTATTTTCATTTAAAAGAAAATGAAAAAAATTTCAAAAAATAA
This sequence comes from Vigna umbellata, assembly GCF_029865625.1. Classification (NCBI taxonomy): domain Eukaryota; kingdom Viridiplantae; phylum Streptophyta; class Magnoliopsida; order Fabales; family Fabaceae; genus Vigna; species Vigna umbellata. The sequence goes on from NC_142169.1 coordinate 36,917,365, forward strand.
ATTATAAAAGTAACACAGTTCAAAATTCGATTTTTCAATAATCGAATTCTGATATCTATATAAATATTTGAAATATTAATTATGGATAGATTTTAAATTCAAATCTACTGATTGGATGAATTTTTAATATTGGTGTAAAATTTTTATTTTTTATAGTTTGTAATATAAAATTCTTTTGTTGAATGTTTTGAATAAATATATATACATTAAAAAATTAAACCACAAACTTTATAAAGTTTAAAATTAATTTCACGTAATAAAAGAAATAACTTTTTAGTGAAAATCCTTGTTAGGCAAAATTGTTATAAATATCATATATGTTAGTATACAAGATCTAGATGTAATCTTAGTGGTTATAAAATCAGATTTTTTTCTAACCTTTTAGATTAAATTAATATTTTAAAATCAGACTTATCTTTATCCAACAAAGATTGTTTTTATTGAATTATTTATCATAATTGAACCGATTGTAATAAAAAATAATTAAATAATAGATACAATATTTTTAAATAAATATAATATTATAATTTATAACACTAAAATTAAAATTATTATTATATTTAATTATTAACATATAAAATAAATAAAAATTATAATAATAAATAAATTACATCAATGTCTCTTAATAAGAAACTAATAAAAAAGACAAATGAATATAATATAAAATATATGAAAAGACATAAAAAATATATAAATTGATGTAAATGACTAAATTATACGTTTCATAAATTTTTTTTAAAAGAATTATATAACTTTATAAATAATAAATATTAATTTTATTAAATTTGGAAAATTAAAAAAGTTAAAAAGTTATTAAGTCAAAATTTTAACATGTTCACACCAATTAAAAATAATGTAATTTTGATCACAAATCTTAATCGAATGATGTTGATTTAAACTAGTGACAAAGTATATTACCATCTATAAATAAATTCGTTAGTCTATCAAAATTTTACAAATTAAATTAAATTTTTTAACTTTTAAACCTATTTTATGTTGATATATCTGAATTGTCAAATTAATATGAGAAAATTATCAAAACAAAATTTGAAAATTAAGGAATAATTGTATAAAATCATTATTATTAAACTAATTAATATAGAAATAGTTATGAAGTAGAAAATTAATTTTATTGGCAAAAAAATATAATTACACATGAATCAATTATGGTTATAAGTTATTACTAACAAAGATAAAATGAAAGCTGGATAAAAAATACACATGATTTGTGATTACTTGTATGATAATATTATGTTTCTGGACGTTAAATTTTGTAAAATAGAAAGCCTATAGGGTTTATGGGTTTTTAGCCCTGTGGGCTTTTTTAATAAAGTGTTTTTTTGGCCCTATGGGCTTTTTTGGCCCCAACCCACATGGACTAGGGCCAAATCTTATTAAAGGGGCTCATTTGACAACTCTAAACATTACCAACGGCTTTTGCCCTTCGGTAATTACCAAGGTCAAAGGCGTATGCTCTAGTTTTATTCCACTAGTGTAGATTATGAAAATTTTCATGACATCAAGTCAAACTAACCACTGATATTTCTACTGGAAAATGACAGTTGAAAAGGAGATATCAAATGATATTGCATAATATGTTTGTACTCTTTTACATAAGATACTTAGCTTCCAAAACAAAGCTAAAACTACAATAGGCTAATACAAGCCTATTACAAATCAAAATTACACAAAAACAAAACAAAATAACCCAATCAATCCTATGTTCCGGTCTGGTACTAGTTCAGTTACGGCCATAGTCCAGATCGACTTCTACTGAAGTATTCACGTGCCTCCACTATTGCTTCTTGACAACCTCAAGCTTCTATCTTTTGTCCAATCCTACAAGACATATGAGCAAAGCTTCGATCAATATTCCCTTATAGCTAAAACAGATTGTACAAAAATATATAAGGCAATAAGAACTTCCCTTTCTCGGTCTTGTTGTTCAATTGGTGCCTGATTGCTCTCAATTGTAACCTGTTGCACAAGTTTTCCAATTCTCATCAACCCAAATCTGCACAAATATTCACACCAGATTCAGCAATTCACATAATCCAACAAATTGCATAACAAAAACAGTTTAAACAAACACTCCCTTAATTTTCTTATAGAATTTTTCTTTTCCATGTTAACATGTTAGTGAACATCTGTTGTATCAAAGTTGTAAAGGATAAAAACAACACAGACTCCATTGGAGACCATTAATTGCAGAAGGCAGCAAAACATATATGATATTTGCTACACTTAATCAAATTTTCCAAACTTAATTAGCATTTAGCCAGTACCCATTACACTGATTTTGAAAAATAAATAGCACCAATGCTGTCTCTCTTGCACAATATTATACTTAAACATGTTTTTGATAAACTTCTCCGTAAAAACTTAAACAAAAATAAAAAGAGAACATTGGATGAAAATTTAGCTTCAACATTTTGATTAAAACTCTTTCCATTTAACCTTTCTTTAAGTGGAACTATATAAACCGATTCAGTTTACAGAAAAACTCAAATTCATTTTACCTTATTATTTTTGTAAGTTTTATGGAGAAGTTTTTCTAAACATGATAAAGTTTACTACTTTCAGCAATTACCTATAAGTAGAACATCACTTGAAAATGTACTTGACAATTCCAGGAATATGGGTCTTCATAAAGTAATCATCCCAATTAATATCTTTTGTTTCAAAGTAAAACAGATTTGTCTCTGTCCCACTTTGTTTTGCTGTCATTCTCAACTTCTCTGTGTTCATATAATCAAATCTGCATAATTAACATTCTCTGCCTCAGTTAATACCTCATAAACTCAATAACTAAACATGTTAATGTGGTGTGTTTATGTTGGCTTATGTGACTAACACACTTGCTAGACTTAAAAAATGTGCATTAGATCTGAAGAATGTAAAGTTTTTATTGTAGTTTACAAACACTTACACGCCCGTAAAGAACATGTAGGGTATGTAAAGTTCAACCATCCGTATCACAACTTGGATCTTCCTATGCAGCTCAAGATATGTTCCCCGAAAATACTGACAAAGTGCAGCATTGGCCAGCTCCAGTCCCTATTTGATGGAAAATTTGTCAAAGTCTTGTCAAGAATTTGAATGTCATGCACCGATCATGTCAAAAGCTTAAGCTTTTAGTGGAAAACAACATGAAGTTTATAATACCATGTAATGAACTAATCACCCCAAAAACAACTTAAGTTTCATACTGTCTCTGTTACATTAATTTTCACACTAATCATAGGTCATTTCATTGTCAAACAACCTTGTTAAGTAATTGCTATGTACTAATTGCTTGAGATAGCCACAAAAAGGAAGATTTTAAAAAAGTTCTCATTTTTTTAGTTTGTTTTACATATCTCAAACCCATGAATCGTTCCTATGTTCTATGAAGTAAAAAGCTCAAGCTTTTAGCTGAAAACAACATGAAGCTTAAAAGGGCATGCCATGAACTAATTATTATGAAAAGTTTGATATTTAAGTATGTTGATGATGACTAAGGAAGGGAGATAAACAGGAGAAGAACCTTTAATCGAAGGAGGTAACGAATGAACATATATCTCTGAAAGCTATTCATGTTGGTAAGCACAGTTACTTTGCCAACTTTGACTGGTGAGCCATCCTTTCTTATCCATGGTTTTGCAGTGAAATATTTTAATCCAAAGTCTTGGAGATTTTTTGTACGTGAGTGGATTTCTAACAGAGGAACCCACGTGGTATATGATATCACTTGGCTGCTTTGCATGAGCCACCATGGCCATTAGCATAGCATTCACCACCATGTCTGCTGGGACCTACAAATTTGTGCATATGCACTGGCTCACATCAAGGCTAGATTTATCATCTCACTGCCTTTCTTTGGTTGATATAAGGCAAACGTAAATCACTGAATCAGACCAACACAGTTTCAAAGCAGATTGACAATGATTTTAGCACAATTGAAGAAAACTGCATCAGCTAATTACTCAACACATGACCATTAGACAAAACTGAACTTGGATTTCAAAAGAACATTTGAGTCAAAAATAGAATGCACCGATTTAAAATGATGAAACATTGACTCAAAGCACACAAAACGCACATACACAAAATTATAGAATCCTAAGCACGAAACTCATAACAGTGAAGACAAACACTCAAGACAAATGACTCGAAACAGATTTACAACGCAGAAAATGGAGAACGACCAACGCACAGATTGAATCAATACAAGACCAAAACAGATGAAGACAATTAATCGAAGACAACATGGAAAGGCAAAGAAAATACTTAGCTCCGTGCAGATGTGCCTAACCTAGGCTCTGAATACCACTTGATAGCTCCAGGTCGAGGCAGATTGATAGGAACCATGGAAACTGTCACAGATCGAGCAAATCGAAGAAGAAGAACATCAGATGATGGACAACGGAGGCAAACCCTAGACTGAGTGGTTTGATCGGTGTAGATTCTAGGGTTGTGGATTTGGGACGTTTTGATCGGTGGAGAGAAAGGATTCCACGATTGAATCGATGGAATGGAATGAAAAGAGGTTTTAATTGGGCAAAAGTGAAGATAGATCAGTGAGGATAGGTTTAATCGGTGAAATGTGGATTCTATGGTGGATTAGGCTGAGGCAAGGGAGAAATGTACGGGAGAATGAAGATCTAGAGACTAACCGTGGCTGGTGGATGAAGATTTGAGGCAGAGGAACTCGAAATATGGATCGGAGACAAGCGGAGGTTCGAGAGAAAAAGAGATGTGTGCGGGTGGATTTCTCGAGAGAATGGCTGGATGAAGATGTGGTTCACGTATGATGAGGCATCAGGCATTACCGAAGGGCAAAAGCCCTCGATATTTAATTTCATCAATACATTACCGAAGGCCTAAAGGCCGTCGGTAATAAGCCTTCGGTAATACGCGCTTTTATTGTAGTGAACGGCACATGCGTGAGATCCATGATGTCATGGTGGCTCTGTGTGTGTAGCGGATGATGGAGAAATTGAGTTACCACGAAGAACGATGGCGCTTCCGATATGGGTAAGCTCATCAACAATCTTCATGGCTCTGATTAGTGGCAAGGGTGGCGGCTGGCCAAAAACTTGCTGGCCCTAGCGATGGCTATGGCGTATCTACTGAGGAAGGGTTTGAGAAGCTGCCTTTCTCTTTTGATTGAGTATCAGGAACCATAAAAGATTTGGGCTTGGATTGTTTTGCTTGTTCTGTTTCTATTTTATTTTGTTTCATTTATTTATTTTACTTAGGTTTAATCTTTTACTTTTTCTTTTGTAAATTACACGTAATGCGAGCTTTCTCTGCCATGTGGTTAACATTTGCGTAGTCACCATACCACGAGACAAAAATTTTAACGACATCTAGTCCAATTAACTCCAAGGTTTCAATTGATTCAATTTTATAGAAACAGGGACCTAATTGAGATCCAAAATAATCCAATGACCTATTTGAGACGATTCTGCATAAATAGGGACCTCAAAAATGATTAAACCTAAAAGAAATTGGTAAAAATTAATTAAACATTAAACTGCATACTTTGTTCGAATTAGGGATTGGGAAAAAGGATGTTTGATTTTAGGGTTCATACAAATTGGGAATTACTTTCAGAAATTGTTCTCAATGATGCTTCTGCCTTCCACTCAGCTTCTGATGTTGGTTCAGACAAAATCATTTTTTCGTTTTCTTCTTCAGAGGAAGATGATGCAGGAGTTATATCTGAAATCATAATACACGGTTGAAAGAATTAACACACATAATGAAATTGTAACAGGTGTAATTGCCTATGAAATTATTTTCTTAAAGAAGATATAAGGAAAGACACTTTTTGGTTGATTTTACATGGAACATATGACTAAAACAAAAGGTCCATAACTTGCATAAAGGGTAAAGTATATATGCCAGAATTTCTTCTGGTAGAGGTAAGAGAATTTTTTTTCTCTACAATGACAAAAGTTTCATGAAGAACCATCACTAGTACAATATTTGTTTATGAACTCGCACAATATGCCTCATTTCACACCAAACCGCTGTCTATTACAACGCGGTGGCAGAGATGTAATTAACGCGACATCATAGGACTCGGTTGCATGCAAAACCGAAACAGAACCCAGATACGACCTCGGTTTTGTGAAGAACCGGTGCCTAAACGTTTATGAAAAGCTGATACGACTGGTACGAGAGCTCAGGCTTTGGCTGAAAACTTTATGAGTAGCTGATACTACCTCAGTTTGTGATAGAACCGAGGCATAAAGCATGAGATACCACCTCGGTTTCGGTGGAGCCGGTGTCAAAACTCTCTTCAGCTTCGATTCCTTCCTAATCCGAAGCATATATAGGCTTCAAATATTTCATTTTAAGCATCGAGTTTTCTGGAAAACCGAAACAGAATCGTTTATTAGTTTCAAATTTCTCAGACTTTGCTTATTTCTTTTCGCGCTGTGCTTCTGCTTCTTCCTATTTCTCTTCGCGCTCTACTGCATCTGCTTCTGCTTCTTCGGTTCTTCTTCTTGGCGTTGCCGCTGCTGCTTCCTCTTTGCCGCCACCACCGTCGTTCTCCCTAAGGGCTGCCTCCACCAGCGTTGCCGATACGAGTCCTCCGTGGTCGCCGCTGCGAGTCCTCCGTGGTCGCCGCTGCAAGTCCTCCGTGGTCGCCGCTGCGAGTCCTCCGTGGTCGCCGCTGCGAGTCCTCCGTCGTCACCGCTGCGACTCCTTCGTCGTCGCCGCTGCGAATCGTCCTTGTCATTCTCACCTTCGTAGCTGCTGCTACCGTCACCCCACTCTCATCGTCGTTGGTGCTGCCACGGTAAGTTCACACCCTGCAAAAATTTATCACTTGACATTTTAGATTTAGACATTTTCTTTTCCTTTTCTTTCTAGATTTAGACATTTTATTATTAATGGACATGGTTTAGTAATTCTCAAACTTAGATCAAAGTATTATGATATATTTGATTTGGAATTTTATGCACACATGAAAAGTTAAGAATCTAAAAATAATGTTTTATTCTTAATTTTTAGAGATGTTGTGCATATCTTTGCTGTTACCTTGAATTGGAATGTTGTGTTGTTGGATACTAGGATTGAGAAGTAAATATAAGAAAAAGAATTTGAAAGTATTTTTTCAATCCCAAATTGAATTATTAAACGCATTTTAATTAGTATTTGGCGTGTGTTGTACAAAATATATTTTACTTTCATATATATATATATATATATATATATATATATATATATATATATATATATATATAACTTACGTTTATGATAAATAAATATTTTTTAGTCTATGAATATATAAATAGAGATAAAAGTGATATTAAAGTAGATTGGGACATACTGCCTCGGTTATTGACCCAACCGAGGCATAAAGTCCTGAGAAATAAAAATTTAAAAAATTCAGAAATCTAATGCTTTGGTTAGCTTGAACCGAGTCAGTATCCATCCCTTTTATGCCTCGGTTCTGAGCCGAGGCCAAAAGTGGTAGACTTTTTGCCTCGCTTGAATATACCTCGGTTCATGAACCACTGTCTATTGGCGAAAATAACCGTTGTCGTTTCCCCTGACTGCACTAGTGCATGAATCGCACACAAGTCGCAAGACTACGCGATGCCAACATCAATTCTCATCTTCTACTCGCGATTCACAAAACCAAAACACATACTAGCAAAAACCCTAAAATCTCAAATCGTGCCACCATCACGATTTAACTTGTGAAACCCTCGCGTAACCAAAACCCTAAAATCAAATCTCCAATTTGTTTTGATTGATTCACAAATTTCTGTTGTGATTGAACCCTAAAACAAAATTTCTAATTTCTCTTATTAATTCCGATTGAACCCTAAAACCACATTTCCAATTTCTCTTGATTTCCAAGTTTGTGTAATTAACTTTTTTTAATTTTTTAATTAAAAAAAAAAATTTCACATCAGACTTTTCTATTAGTAAATAACGTGAGCACGTCGTTTAAAAATGAAGATCAGCATGTTACATCAACCTTACATTAATGTTGTTGGGTCCAATTTAATGGTAGGAGTGTAATTGTTGCAATTTTCACAGAAATAAGGATCCAATTGAGACACCGAAAAAGAAAAGGATCAATATGAGATTCTTACCCGAAATAGAAACTTAGCGAATAATTAAACCTTAATATAAATATTAAAAAAATATAAATTTAATTAAAAAATATAAATTTAAACATCTAATAAAATAAAAAATTGAACAGAAACTTATATCATTCAAATTTAGAGTAACTTTTAACAAAATTAATCCAAATTATATATGGCAAATAACTTGAAGAGATAAGCGTAAAGCGTTAGTAAATTTTCGAACAATGATCTTTTCACATCAATAATTATTTTCCACACTAATTTGACACTACTCTTCGTTATTCTTAAATTTTTTGTTTTTAAATATAAAAGTTTACTTATTTTACAATCATCTTTTTTTCTAAAAAGATTTGTATATAATATATTTGAATGGTCGATTGTTAGGCCGAACAGTGAATCACTATATCAGATTGTCTAAACATTATGAAAATTGATTGATCGAATTGAAAGAAATTATCAATCAAAACTATTTCGTTAAAAGTTGAATGGTGTAATTACGCCAACCTTAATCGAAAACCTATCACAAAATTTAAATAGCTTTTAAACTAATTTAATTTTAATTATATATAAAACAAGGAGATAAGTTACTATTTTTACTTTCTAACATAAAAAAAATTCACAAATACCTACCAAGTACCTCTACTCAAGAAGATAACTTGACTTGAGTTAATCAATCAATTTAAGACCGTCTTTTTTTTTTTCCTAAATTTTCAGATAAAAACATCATCCTGTGTGAAGAAGAAAGAAGAATCGAAAGTAAACTGAAGCCACAGACAACATTATCATAATTACGTATAAAAGTTGGCAGTGCCAAGCTGAATATAGTTTTGGTGATGCGGGTCAATTTCACAAACTCTGGTAGAACAATTTCTTGAAAAGCTCCAAATGTGATTCTTGGAAGTGCATGGAGACAATAATGGATCCATCACCATCTGGGCTCAGAAGAATCACAGCCCTATCTTGCGTAGCATCATATGCCAATCCGAAAAACACAGGCTTTCCCAATCCAAAATCTGCTCCATACACTGGCATGCTCATCCAGCTTGTGATTTGAAGATTCGGATTCCCTGCAAAAGGAACATTTCTACGCTCTCCTTCTCCCAAGAACAAACCCCTTATGCAATCCAATTGCTCCTCTCCTAACACAATCCTCAGTTGTGACCTTATGTACTCATTACTAAGCTTTTCAATCGCTTCTCTTACCTTTTCTGCAGCATACCTCAAAGGCTTTGACACTATTTCTCCAACATAGCATTTCGGTGACACTGTTGCTGCCAAAGCATTCCCAAAGTAATTCCTAGGAAGAGGAGGAATCAGTCTGCTACGGATATCAGCATTGAACCGAACCACCGTTTCTTGCTTCTCTTCAAGTTCACGAGCCTTGCTTGCACATCTCCATATATGACCGGAAATAGCTTCAAATCTGCTATAAGCTCTCACCCCTTCTTGCAAGGGTTCTTCATTCGCCTCATTCTTCAGCTTCTGCACCTGTTCTTGCGTCAGTTTCAGTAGCACAGCCCTTGTCTTCTTGCTTTCCTCAGCGTTGATGTCAGAGCTTCCTAGTTTTAGTGGTAGAGGCTTCAACTCGGGGTGATCAAAGCACGGTGATGTTGATGAGTGTTGGAGTTTGAGTATTGTTCTATCCAGGTAGGGCAATTCATTTGGCTCAAGTGTCTCTCCGCGAGCCAGTTTTGCCCAGGAATTGATGAACTGAATGCCACCAAACCCATCAGCCAAAGGGTGACAGAAAGCCACTCCAATGACAAAACCTTCACCACCATGGAATCTTGTGGATTGCACAAGCAACAAAGGAATTTCCTTTACGGGTCGAGTGTAATCAATCTTTGGAACAAGCTCCCTGACAGAATCAGAAGGTGAAAAGTCTCCATAATCAGCCAATGATTTTGTGGTTTCGGCTTCAATAAAAGTGACTCCTTTGGCATTGCAATCCACTTGAATTCGACCAGTTTCTGCTAAGCTCAACCTGCCAGCAAGTGGGTAGTAGGGCACTAAAATCTGAGCAAGAGAGTTTATCAACCTCTGGGTGGTGCCATCATTGTGTTTTGCTTGGTATACATAGATAGTGGGTGTGTGACCTGAACGCACGACTTGGTCACTATCTGATAACCATAATTGAACTTTGGGAGTTTCTTTACTCGGAAAGACACTGTAAGAAGCAACAATGGCTACCATCTTTATGCTGGTGCGTGCTATTAGAATTGCATGTCCATGCTTATATATGAGTGTGTGTGAGAGAGAGAAAGAGAGTGTGACACGATTCTACAGCAGTTACCAACAAATAAATGCTTGGATCACATAACCACACGTTTCAAGTCTCTTCAATACGCAAACTTATGGATAAAAAGAAAATAAATGCGAGAAATGGAGCAAATTTCTAGCTTCAGGGTTAGATGTGAGGGTTAAATGTGAGGAAAGTAACAGACTGTCAAAATAAATGTAGGGACAGGTTGTGATATGACGAAATTAATAAGCTATTTATTAGATTACTTTATTGTTGTTGACAGGAAAGATGCATTGACTGTTTGTTTATCCCTGCACTTCTAGTTGATAGATACTGTTCATATATATGTTTTTTCTTATTCCTGTTTTAGAATATTAGATGGAAAGTATAGATCAATATTTAATAAATATTTTAACAAAATTGTATGAAGTTTTTTTTTTCAGGTTTTTTATCAATATTAATTATGCTAAGTTTATATTGAAAAAACTTGAATTTTATTTGATTAGTGAGTAATTCTCATGATAATGTGTTCCGTAATTAATTTATTAGCTCAAATAATAATTAATTATCTTAATAAAAATATTTTGGTTAGTTTCTCAAAAAATTTATTATTAAAAACAAATTACTTGTACATGTATAACCACACACGACCAGATTTACGTGAGAAACATGGTCATCTATCAATGATGTACCGAATGATTTGATTATTATAAAATTACCATTAACATTAATTAACTTAAAACAAATTAGGGTTACTAATAATTGTTGGATTGTGATTACATTCACTACAAGAAAAAACGTTATAATATACGGTCGAAATCCATATATAATCTAAAAGATCCTGTTACATATAAATTATATACTGATATGATCATAGATATAGAGCAAACATGAAGAGTTTAAGAATGACAACAAGCATAAAAAGAAATAACATAGGTTTCTACACTTTCGTTTACATGTCAACAAAAATATCCAATTCTTATTTCGTTTTAATTCATTCGTTTACTATGTCAAATTGGTGCTACTTCATTCACTGTTCCGTCCAGTGCTTGCTGTTTCAGTGATTCAAATCTGTTTTGCTATATGTGCTTGCTGTTTTGGTGGCTGGAATTTCTCTACTGGATGTTGTACTTCATCAAGAAACTTTTAAGGATGCTCAAAAGCCTTCAATCAAGTGCCTAGAAGTGGTTAAACGCTGTTGTCCAGAGGCTACAACCAGCACCTTCCAACACAAGCAATAAGCATCTTTGAAGGTCTTTAACAAGTAGGCTTCTAATTCCTTTTGTGTGTTCCTTGTCCAGCTATTAATTCTTGTCTTGGCTGGTCTGTTTAGAGTCTTTCTTGCCTGTTTTATCCTTTGCTTTGAGTATATGTGTTCCTCTTTAAGAGTTTTCTAGAAAAATTTTCTTGAAATTGCACTTGCTAAGAGTTCTTTGCATCATTGCTTATGCATGCTGAATTGAGATGGATCACCTTGGGATTTAAGTGTGTAGGCTTTGCTTGTATGGTTTGCATTAGTAGAGAGGTATTAAACAAAACAAATTTCAGCTTTGATCAAACACACATAGTCACTTTAACCATGCTTGGCCGATACTAGATACAAAACTGCATGAACCAATAAAATCCAAATCTTTTTGCTTTGCCTTTGCTGGTCTGGCCGAGACATTTCTTCACTGTTTTGTGTGTTTGGCAGCTGCATTTTGAGCCTCTTTTATCATCACTTTACAGAACATATAGGTTTGAAGCATGCCAAATTATTTCCACTCATTTTAAGGTCTTTCTCTTCATGTATGCATAATGTTTTTGGTGTGATTACCTCTAGTTTGTGTAATTTTTGTTTGCTGTAGTATTTTTTTTTCTTCACATGTGCCTTTGTTTTGACTCCTTCATTTCATTATTGTTTTGTCTCTTATAGTTTCTAGTGTGCTGCCATTTTTTCTGTGCCAATTTTCTTGCTTTCATATGTTCCTTTTACATCACTTGTCTAGTAGTTTTCACTTGCTTTTTACCTCTTGAAGTGCATGTCTCTTGGATTGTGTTCTTTTATTTGTTGAGGTTGGATTGTACATCCTTTCACTTGTCTTTGTCACTGATTTTGTGCTCTAAAAATCTAACTTTGAGACACCATTCTATCTTGAGTGAAGAGTGCAAGTGAGTGGAGTGATCCTTCCTTTGTTTTTTTTGCTAAAACCGTGAGCTTTGAGCCAAGCAAGTGCTGCTGTTTTGAGTGTCCATTGTTGCTGTTTCACGTCATTATTTTGCTGCTGTTCTAACATTTTTTTTGTGAGTTCTTGCTGCTGTTTGGTTAGCATAATGTCTACATGTTTAAGGCATTCTTCCTCTAATGAAGATAGTTATCAAGGAAGTGCTTCTAGCAAATTGGACATGGCAAAAACTCTTCAACAACTTCAACATCAACTTGATCCTCTTAGTAGAAGGATGGACAATGAGGATAAGATGAAAGGAAAGCACACATAGACACCAAGAGCGCAAGTCCACTCCTCATGGTCATGGTCCTTTCAATAAGCATCAAGAAGATAGAACCATGGACCAATACCTTCCCTTGCCAAAAAGTGAACTTGCCGCTCTTCAAAGGAGAAGAAGATCCTTCACTTTTTTAGATTGGCTAGCTAAAGTAAAACAAGTTTTTGATTTGTATAATGTAGATAATGTTTTACGTGTAAAATTAGCTACATTAGCTTTAGAGGAATACGCCATGCAATGGCTAACTAGGATGAACATTACCACCATGGACTCACACGTGAACTCTTGGGAACATTTTAAGAACATTTTCTTCCAGCAATTCGTAGCTCCACACTACCATAGGGACCTCTTGGTTAAGCTCCAATGACTTACTCAAGGTAGACGAAGTGTGGATGAGTATGCTCGTGAGCTCAAAGTGATCCTACTGTACTAACACAATTGAAAATGAACAAACAAAAATAACAAGGTTTATTAGTGGACTTCATAGAAACATCCAAGATTTAGTTACACCCCATGATAATGAGAAGTGAAATGTTGTGATTCATAGAGCTATCAAAGTAGAAAAAAAAACTCTTGAGAAAAGAAGTTTCCCACACTAAATTTTCAAACTCCTCAAGAGATGTATTCTATAATTCCTCATCATTAAAGGAGCAAGACAAAGATGTTTCTAGGAAGCTTTCTAATAAGTCTCCTCAACTTTCTTCTTCACATAATTCATCTTCTAATTCCATATCTCTTTCTAGACCTAGCCATCTTAAGTGTTTTAAATGTTTAGGGAACAACCATATAACATCTTCTTGTCCTAACAAAAGGTCAGTGTGCATAGGGAAGATGAAATTGTCACTATTGAGTCTACCTCTTCCTCACCTTAACAAATTTATAGTTCTTCTTTCTCATCAAGTGAAGAAAAAGTAAAGGTCATGCTTCATTGATTAAATAAGGACATTCAAGATAGAAAAGAGGAGAGAGTAAAAGAGAAAGGAAAGAAAGAGAGGAGAGAGCAAAAGAAGAAAATGAGAGGAAAGAAAAAGAGGAGAGAGCAAAGAAAGAAAAAGAAGAATTTGTAAGAGAAAAGGAGAAGGCAAAAGTCCTAGTTACTAAGGAAGTGCTACTGAAGGCACCTTCTACTCCCATCATTCTAAAGGATTCAAGCCATTTTAGGGAAGTTTTTCAATCCTTCCACTTTTCTCCAATTATTAAGCTTTCTTCCTTTTCCAAGCTCTTTTTGTGAAAATATTCCATCTTTTTCATCCCTTATTTCCACTTTATCACAAACGATTTCTAAATCATATCTTGAGTTAATATTTTCTTTCCTACACTTAACTCAAGACAAAAATAAAAGTTTTTCTAAAGAAGGATTTCTAGTTTTCACTAAGAAAATCAATCCAATTCCAAAGATGCCTTCTTTTAATATTCCTTGTCTATATACATTGTTTAGAAAACATCAATTCATTCACAATATGTTTGATTCTTTTTGCAGGTTAAAATTTGATCCAGGAGGAGTTCCTTTGGATTACAAAAGAAATAAGTCACTAATCTCTCTTTTTGTAGGTTTTTCAAGATTCGAGGTCGAATCCTCTCCATCCTAGGGGGATGATATGATCATAGATGGAGCAAGCATGAAGAGTTTTAAGAGTGACAAGAAGCATAAAAAGAAATAGCATAGGTTTTCTTGGGCTTGTATTTTGCCTATTCTAGTTTCTAGTTTCTTTCTCTTTGTTTGGTTGTAAAGAAGCTTATATATTCTTCTTTTCTTTAAGGTGCAAGCAATGTGAGACTTCTCATAGCTTGGACTTAAAAGAAAGAACAATAAATAAGTCTCTTGTTCACTTAGTTGCTTGTAATGCAAGTTAGCTCATGTATAGTTGTAGTTTTGATTTCTAGACTCATTAGGAAGCTTATAAACCCTTAAAAAGTGGAAGACTTAAGAGATGTGGGACTTAGAAAAACTCTTAGGTGCTGTTGTCCAGACTTGAAGGCATTTCAAGTCCCACATCCTTTAGTTCTCTCCACCTACTTCATCTCTTAAGGCTATATAAGCAACCTAAAGGTCTCTTTTGAACACACCTTTGATTGAATGAAACAAGAGTGATTTACATTCATTTGCTTATCTACTTTGAGATAAAGTTCTGTATCTTAGTTGTCTTTTGGGTCTTATCTTGTGCGAGCATGTGGCGATCCAACCTTGGCACTTATCTTGGATCATTTCAAGTGGGGTGTCTTCAATTTCCTATCCTTTCTCTCTTCCATTTTAATCTTTTTAATTCCATTGCTTAATTGTTATGATTAGTCTTAGGCTTATCTCTTTCTAAGCATGCTATTCCATATCATATAAGGACAAAAATCCGTATATAATGTGGTCGTAGGTAACATTACATATGGATAATCCGTATCTAAGTTACATACGGATATTCCATATGTAAGTTACATACAAATTATTCGATGTAAGTTATATACAAACAATCCGAATGTAAGTTACATATAGATTATCCATATGTAACTTACATACGGATTATGCGTATGTAACTTACATACGTATTATCCGTATGTAACTTACATACGGAGTATTTGTATGTAACTTAGATACAAATTATCCGTATGTAATTACATACTGATATGTATGTATGTAACCCTCCAAGCACATTAGCAATATATGGTCACTTGTTTCATTTTCAGAGACCTGAACATTCTCTTTACGTAATACTTAAACACATATACTTGGTAAAGATTTCACAGGAATACTAAAAATAATCAGAGAAAGATTTGACAAAATACTTAAATATTGTTTACATGATATTATCAAATGTTATATAAAAAAGTTCTAGATCGTTTAATAGATATATACATACAAATTCTAAACATGACTACTACTAATAATCACAATAATCATTTTGATCTTGAGGATGTTGTGGTTGATGTAGTTATGGTTGATCTTATGGTTGGACATCATTCTATATGTGATTTTGTGGTTCATCTTGAGGTTGAAAAAATTGTTGTGCTGCTACGACTATCGGAGGCAGAAGGTACTGCATAATGGCTCTAATAAAACCTTGAAATTGTCTCAACTGTTGATCATTGCTTGCTAATTGCGTTTGGAGGTTATGAATGTCCTCTACATGCAATTGTTGACTAGAAGATGACTGTGTCTATCGTATGTAACTGTCGACACAATCATCTTGAGTACTACTAACATTTCCAATACTGTATACGCGTCCCATGTACCTTCCACCTACACCCTCTAACCAACATTGGTTCCTCAGTCTTTCCTCCTCTGCAGGATCTAGGGGAGTAGATATTGATGCACCAACAGATGCAGTCTCATATATTACTCTAGAAAATCCTTTTTGAAAATATTCCTGTTAAATGAAAACATGTTTGCGTTAAATAAAACTAAGGCTTAAAACATAATACCGAATGTAATATTGAATGTAATAGAGTACTTAGTAGAAACTGACATGTGTGCGCCTAGAACTTTCATCGACATATTCTCGTATTGAGTGACGTATATGTGTCTACTGAAAGATTTCGTCAACATGCACTGAGTGACCAAGCTCCTATGACTGCAAATAAAAAATGACTTCTTAACAATTATATTGTAAAGTTTATATAAGTACAAATAAGCAAAACACTAGAAATGTCATACCAAACGAATTGCGTGGTCATGCACACTAATAAATCCCCTAGTGTGCAAACAACCACCCTTCTCAGATATCCGATTTTTCTTGGTCGTATCACACTTTAAAGACCATTCCAAACAATATCTCCCATCCACTCAAGTTTTTTTCTATGATATGCCTTGGAGTGAAATTTGTTTTTCACCTTTTCCTCATCCTCATTTTTCCATGAAACCTTTCTCTATTATTACAATGAATATGTTGTTAGATTTATTGAAAAAAGAGACACAGAACAAACAAAGGAGAACATAGCCATGTCACACTCCTACATGTTCATAAATTCAAAACACAATAATTTTTGTAAGCAAAACTATCACAACATTGTCATGCATCAGGTTTAAAAATATTGCTATGTTAACTTGGCTAATTATAACAACCCGTAGTGTAAGAAATGTTAGGCCTATTTCTCTTACCAAGAGGAGGGGGGTTGGTGAATTGGTTTTTAATAAAAATGCTTTCTTTTCCTAGCTTTTTGAAAATCTTTAGAATGATATTTAATACACAAGACAATAATGAAAATAATGTAGTAAAAATGTCAAAGGATAGAAAAGAAACATACATTTTTATATTGGTTCGACCTCAATGCCTACATCCAATCCCTTTCAATCAACTTGAGATTGCAAGACCTTCCACTATAAAGATTTGAGTTAAATCAGCAAGACTTACAGAGACCAACTCTCAAATGTAATCTTCTCTCACTACAGGAAATGCACTATATACCGAAGGACTAATACCGATGGCCTTTAGTCCGCCGGTAATATCGATTTACCGATGAATTTATCAAAGGGCATGTGAGGTGGTGATTACCAAAGGATTACGATCGCCGATATAAGCATCGACTTAATGAAATGAGAATTTGGGATTTCCCTCTCCCATTGTCCCAAATGTTTTCGCGCAACTTCCCCACAAGTCTTCCTCTCTCCCTCTACCCCAAGCATCGGAGACTTCACCTAATCTCCATCGTTCAGAACCCCGAACCCTAACCCCTTTTTTCTTATATCAATGTGTCAACATGAGGAGAGTTCTGGTGAGGAGGGTGGTCATTCACGGATTACATTGTTGCAAGGGGGATGTTCGAAGGTGTTTCTTAACGAGGTTGTTGTCGCGGTGTGACGACAGTGTTGTGGTGGCGTGACGACGGTGCTGTTGGAGGTGCTAATACACATAGGGGGTGTCGTTGTCGTAGAGGCAAGTTCTGTATTTTGGGAATGATGGGGATATTGTGTATGAAGGGGTGATAACTCTCCAATTTTGCATATTTTTCTGTGTTTAGGAGTCTTTCTTAGCTTCTTTTAGTTTTTAATTGTTTAGAATTAGGCTAGTTTTATGTTTTTCCCTTAATTCTTTAGTTTTGTTTAATTTTAGTTAAAAATAGGTTTTTAGGTATATTTTTAGTATTCTATGTAAATAAGTAGGAAATTAATAATTTTTCTGAAAATCTTTCAATAAAAATGTTTTGTTTTAATTGCATAATTTTTCTTCTTTTTCTTATTTGCTGTTTGATTTTTTTAATTATAGATTAAGCCAACATTTGGGCCTCTGATGCTGAAAAGAAGAATTGATGAGTTGTTTTTTACAGAATACAATCACTCAATCAATCATTCAACAAACATGCATTCATCAATCAATCATACAAACAATTATTATGCATGATGCAATGAAAATACAGCAGTTACCACTTTCAGAATCTCAAGAATTTTTTATTTCATCATGGTAGTTCTTCCTTGAGTTGAATACTGCTTCAACAGCAGCTACTACCCTACAAAACAATTAAACATTTTTTACGCTGGTACCCATTTGAATTTGGGTCCTGTCTTGTTAGTTTCAGAGAGTTGTTCCTTAGGGATCCACCTATACTTTCCTTTTGGAACACCAACTTTTCTATAGTAATAATTTCTAACATTATGACCAATATTGTTACAATAAAAAGCATGCATGAGTAACATGTTTACTAAGATCAACAAATTTCTTTGAATTAAACCTATTACTTTGAGCCTTATAACCAATTCCTTGTCTGTAGATAGCTCTACCAGAAGCTCTTAGAACGACATCTAAGTTTTCTTTTCCCTGTGTGAATTTTGCTAGAGTGCTAGTTAAGTAATCAATTTTTTCAATATGAACAGGACATTTTTCACATTCTTTTTCAACTATCTTTGTTTCAGTTTTGACTATCTTAGCAGACTCTAAGGCATTTTTTAACTCCTTTTTCAATTTGAGGTAAGTCGATTTACCTTATATTGGAGTCACATAGCCTTTGCGTGTATTTCCTGAAACGCATCTAGCAGCATGTCATACTTTACTTCTATTGGCTCGTTTTCAAATTCCTCATCACTGTCATAATCAGTTCGTGCAGATCCAACCATGAAGCAAATATTTGACTCTTCTTCAATGTTGCAGTCCTCATCGCTTGAAGAATCAGAATCACTATTTTCCCAGGCAATGTATGCACTCTTTTGATTCCTTCCTTTGTCTTGTGGAAATTTTCTGCTTCCCTTTTGTTTGATCTTCAAGTCTGGACAATCTGGTTTGATGTGTCCTTCTCTTTTACACTTGTAGCGTTGGACAACACTGGTTCTTGAACTTTTCTTTCCTTTTACAGGACCTGCATAGTCAATGGTGGAACTTTAATTTTTCATAAATCGATTAAACTCATGGTCATTATCTCTTTGTCATGCAGTTCTGTTTCTAAGTCAGCTTCAGGTTCAAGATTCTTTGCAACTTTCTTGCTTGTGGCCTTTAGAGCAATTGATTTCTTTTCTTCAATTTCTTCCTCCTTTAGCCTTCCAAGCTCCAATTCATGTTCTCTAAGTTTTCCAAATAAGGTGGCCATGTTCATGCTGGTCAAGTCTCTTGATTTAGATATTGTAGTGACTTTCGGCTGCCAGCTTCTATTGACGCTTTTCAATATTTTGATGTTGATTTCCTCCTTGTCAAACACTTTTCCAAGAGGCATGAGGTGATTGACTAGGTGTGTGAATCGCTTCTGTACTTCATAGATAGTCTCTCTCGCTTTCATTCTGAACAACTCATATTCCTGTATGAGAGAATTCTTTCTGGTTCTCTTTACTTCATTTGTTCCTTCATGTGTGACTTCAAGGACTTCCCACATCTCTTTGGCCGTCTTGCATTGTGATATCCTAAAAAATTCATCCGTTGTTAGTACTGATGCAATCAAATTTCTAACCTTAACATCATATTGACCTCTGCAGTTCTCATCTTGAGTCCACTTAGAAAAAATTTTCAAAATATCTTTTCCATTTAAAACATGAGTGGGCTCATATGGACCGTTTAAAGTCCCAAACTCCTTCATCCACCTATTCAAGAAAGATTTGCATCCTTATTTTCCAAAAAGCATAATTTTCTCCAGCAAATAGTGTTGGTCTATTTGTCGAAGCACCTTCACCAAAGGTCTGAGAATTGAAAGCCATTTTCCAGGATCAGTCGATTCACCAAAAATAGTAATCGACTAGTTTTTCAAATATTTTATGAAAACTAGCTCTGGTGCCAATTGTTAAAATAGAATGGCTTAATTTCTCACACCAAGAGCGGGAGGGGGGGTTGAATTGGTGAAACGTAAAAACAAAGTCTTTTAAAGTCTTTTTCGCAAAAAGTGATGCCTTTAAAGATTTCTTAAAAGTACAAAGTAAAGTCGATTAAAAGTAAAAGAGTAGGGATCAAAAAAAAATTTTATACTCGTTCAGCCAACCTGCCTACATCTAGTGTCCTTCCAACCACAGGAAGCAAATGCACTATAATGATCAAGGTTTTTACAACAAGGCTTTTATAGAGACCTCACGTCAAAAATATAAAACACATCTCTAACCCTCTAATCAAATATAGACAGTACAATAAAAAGACCAGCAACAAGAATTCCCTCTCCTGTTGTCTAAACCCTTTGAGACACCTCTCAAAGTCAAGAACGTCGCACACTCTTCTTCCTATGGTCACAACAGGGAACCTCAATCCAATCTTCACAAGATTATAGACTCTTATCTCGCAGTTACACCCAAATGTGCAGAATTGATCAGCGCTTTGAATACATAGCAAACTTGCTCTTCAAGAAATCACAAGGAGATGATCACCACGGTCACTTCTTGATTTTTGGAGCTCTTTTCCTCTTTCTGCCAGATAACACTTTCTGAAAAATATCATAAAAACTATTAGATTCACAAAATTTCTTACAGAAATCAAATTCGCGGCAATTTATAGTATAACACATCTCTGACGCATTTTGATCGACTAAGCTACTAATGCAGTCGAATATAACAATTATGTTATAGTAGTTAGCAGCAGTCAAAGCAATTAATTGAATTCGCAATTATTGTAGTTGAATGACATTTAATGCTTGGTCAACATATTTAAAACTATGACCGTTAGACAGTTATATCAAGCATTAACAAAATTTCAAAACAGTAATAGACTTAGTCGAATGCAACATGCATATAATCGACTATGTAACAGTGTAAATCATAGTTTTGAAAAACTTTCTCTTTGAAAAATCTCACAGCACACTTTGAAAAAGGTTTGTGCAGCATAATCTGGAGTTCCTCTGCCTCCAGTCATGGTTATATGAGTATTGTCTTTGTTGCAGAGTTTGGATAAACCAAAATCAACAACTTTAGGATTGAAAATTCCTGTCCAAGAGAATATTTCCTGGTTTTATGTCGTAATGGATTATTCTGTGTTGGCATTCCTCATGCAAATAAGCAATGCCTCTAGCTGTTCCCACTGCAATCGCATGAAGCTTTTCATATCCTAAGGTCTTCTTTTCGTGGAACAAATATCTATCAAGAGAGCCATTACCCATGTACTCATACACCAGTGCTATCAGGTTTTTTTCAAAGCAAAATCCATAGAGTCTAACAAGATTGAAATGATGAATTCTACCAATCGTTCCCACTTCTGCCATAAACTACTCCTCGATTTTCTTGTCTGAAGTCCCTCGCAGAACCTTCTATTAAAGAGTAATGCAAATTCTAGAAAAATGTAGAAGCTCCTTAGATAAAAGAATTGAAATGTAATACAAGTTCTAGAATATTCTAGAAAAACCTAAGATAGGAAGAAAAATCAAGAATATTCTACATAGGTAAAAATCTAGAACATTCCACATAAGTTGTGGCTAGTACGTTCTAGAATAATCTATGGGTCTATAAATACCCATGAACATCTACCATTTGATGTATGAAGCCAACATCTACCATTTGTATGAGCTAACATCTACTACAACTAAAGACAACTACAACACTTCTTTCAACTACTACTTCTACATTCTACTATCTCTACATTTTCTCTACCACATCAACTACTCCTTTCACAACCTTCAAAATACTAACAGTGGTATCAGAGCTACGTTCGGTCATCTACTGGGCGTAGATAAAATTTTCAACTACCTCAAACAAAACTATAACTCATTCTACTACTTCCAAATATATTCTCAACACATGGCTACTACTAATCAAACATCATCAATTCCAGTACCTATTTTCAAAGGAGAAAATTATGATTTTTGGAGTGTCAAAATGAAGACATTCTTCCGCTCTCAAGATTTATGGGATATCATAGAAGAGGGATTCAATATTCCAGAAGACACCTCTACTCTTACTGCAGCTCAAAAGAAGGAGTTGAAAGAAAACAAGCAGAAGGATTCAAGGGCTTTATTTGTTCTTCAACAAGCAGTTGATGAGACAATTTTTCCAAGGATAATTGGTGCCACAAGTGCAAAACAAGCTTGGAATACAATACAAGAGGAGTTTCAAGGAAGTGACGAGGTACGCAATATTAAACTTCATTCTCTAAGACGAGAGTTTGAATTATTAAGAATGAAAGAATCTGAGACCATTAAAGACTACTATTCTAGAATAAAAGAAATAGTTAGTCAGATGAGAGCCTATGGGGAAAATATTCTTGACAAAAAGATCGTTGAGAAAATTTTAATTTCTATTCCCCAAAAGTATGATGCAATCGCAACCGCGATTGAACAAACAAAAGATTTGGCTACATTGTCAGTCACACAACTAATGGGCTCTCTTGAAGCTTATGAACAAAGATTGAAAAGGCATGAAGAAGACTCGGTTGAAAATGCCTTTCAATCAAAACTAAAATTACGGTCTCAGAATAAAGAATATGAAGGAAATAAAAGTAGAGAAGAAATTTCTAGAAATAAAGAAAATCCTAGAAGCTTCTCGAAGACTCGTCAAGAAAAATATCCTCCATGTGGCATATGTAAAAAGACAAGTCACTTGGAAAAAGATTGTTGGCATCATGGAAAACCTCAATGCCACTATTGCAAGAAATTTGGTCACGTAGAAAAGTATTGTCGTAATAAAAATAAGTATCAAGCAAACTTTGCGGAAGAAGATAATCAAGAGAAACTCTTATTCTACGCCAATCAAGAATCTTCTGGTAGAGAAGGAAGTTGGTACTTGGATAGTGGATGCAGCAATCACATGGCGAAAGATCAAAGCATCTTCAAAGACATTGATAAATCTGTCAATGTCAAAGTTCGGCTAGGAAATGGCACCACAGTGGAGTCTCGAGGCAAAGGAACTGTCATGGTGGAGACAAAGAAAGGTACGAAATTCATCAAGGATGTTTTACTAGTTCCAAATCTTAAAGAAAATCTTTTAAGTATTGGCCAAATGATGGAGAATGGATATTCTCTTCATTTTGAGAAAGATACATGCAAAATTTATGACAGTAAAATGATAGAAATTGGCCAAGTAAAAATGGAGAAGAGAAATAGAAGCTTTCCTATAAGCTTCAAACCTGGAACTAATATTGCCATGAAGGTAGAAGTTGATGACTCATGGCTTTGGCATAGGAGATTTGGCCACTTCAACACACATGCCTTAAAACTTCTATATACGAAAAACATGATGAGAGATCTTCCATGCTTGAAGGAGAATAATGAATCATGTGAAGGATGTCTCCTCGGAAAACAACATCGATTACCATTCTCGACAGACAAAGCATGGAGAGCAAAAGACTTATTAGAGTTGATTCATACCGATGTTTGCGGACCGATGAGAACACCTTCACATCATAACAACAGGTATTTCATCCTCTTCATCGATGACTTCTCTAGAATGACATGGGTCTATTTCTTAAAGGCAAAGTCAGAAGTTTTTGGAGTATTCAAGAAATTCAAGGCCCTTGTTGAGAAGCAAAGTGGAAAACAACTAAAAGTACTTAGAAGTGATCGTGGCAAGGAGTACACATCTCACGAGTTTGACAAATTCTGTGAAGATGAAGGCATAGAGCGACAACTTACAGTCGCATATACTCCACAACAAAATGGCGTGTCAGAGAGAAAGAATCGCACAGTTATGGAGATGGCAAGATCAATGCTGAAAGAGAAAAGTATGCCTAACACTTTTTGGGCTGAAGCAGTTTACACTGCAGTTTATATTCTAAACAGATGTCCAACTAAAGCAGTCCAAGACAAGACTCCTATTGAAGCTTGGAGTGGGAGAAAGCCATCGGCTAAACACCTACGAGTATTTGGATCTATCTGCTACATACATGTTCCTGATCAAAGGAGGCACAAGCTTGAAGACAAAACTATACGAGGAATATTCTTGGGATATAGCACACAATCAAAAGGCTATCGAGTCTACAACCTACAAACGAAAAAGCTCATCATCAGTCGAGATGTTGAAGTTGATGAAAATGCTTCTTGGAATTGGGAAGAAGAAAAAGTTGTTAAAAGCAACATTCTACTTCCAGTGCAACAATCTCAAGAAGAAACTCAAGAAGAGGTAGAAAATTCATGTATGCTTTCTCCACCTCCACAACAAGATTCTTCACCTGAATCTAGTCCTAGAAGAGTAAGATCTTTGGTAGACATATATGAAACTTGCAATATGGCCATGATTGAACCTAATTGTTATGAAGAAGCATCAAAGCAGGAACTATGGTCAAGGAAATGGAGGAAGAAGATCAAATTAAAGATATGTTACCAAGACCAAGATTTGAACTACTGCACACAATGCTTGGAGTTACCGAATTTGCATTAAGGAGGAGTATTAAAGAGTAATGCAAATTCTAGAAAAATGTAGAAGCTCCTTAGATAAAAGAATTGAAATGTAATACAAGTTCTAGAATATTCTAGAAAAACCTAAGATAGGAAGAAAAATCAAGAATATTCTACATAGGTAAAAATCTAGAACATTCCACATAAGTTGTGGCTAGTACGTTCTAGAATAATCTATGGGTCTATAAATACCCATGAACATCTACCATTTGATGTATGAAGCCAACATCTACCATTTGTATGAGCTAACATCTACTACAACTAAAGACAACTACAACACTTCTTTCAACTACTACTTCTACATTCTACTATCTCTACATTTTCTCTACCACATCAACTACTCCTTTCACAACCTTCAAAATACTAACACCTTCACTGCAACAATAGTCCCATTACTGAAAATTCCCTTATAAACTGTTCCAAAACCTCTTGACCTCAACAAGTTAGAGTAGTTATTAGTTGCAATCCTTAGTTGTTGATCAGTAAACCTGATTGGCTTCTTCCTTTCCATGTCGTTAAGAAATTTATTTATAGTCAGAGTCAGAAATTTTGAACCAGAAAATACTGATCTATCATTCTTCTGATGTCTTTTTCTGCACACAGAAATCAAAATACCTATCTTCACCAAAATCACCACTACAAAATGTTAATGTATGATTAGAAATCTTGTGACCAAAGCTCAGAAAATCACCACTAAACATAGTTAAATTCGTTGAATAAAAAATACCACCATTAAAATCTTACCAACTATGATCGTAACCTCAATTACTGCACTATTTGACATTTGACAAGATAACAATTCAAACTACCAAAGTGATGTTTAGGAATTGTTTGAAAGAAAGAAAAATAGCAGTTAAATTTATATATGTAAACTACCATGCATACTAAACCAAGTAAAAACTCAAAACTGCACTAAGTAGCAAATAAAACTGGAATGTAAGTATCTAGACAACTTTAAAATGCTAAAAGACTAATAAAAACTAAACTAACTACTCAAATTGACTTGGAAATAAAAATCTGCCTATAGCAATCCTAACTAAATGTAACAGTATTTTCACAATATCATTTCATCTCTACTTTCTATTATTGCTACATTGATATTGAAAATCTAAACCCAAGTCCAAATTTCAATATGAAATTCAATAAACCAGAAAAATAAAATGCATTGTAGGTTTGTAAACAAGTTTTAAATGTTAAAAGAAAGTTAAGAAACAACCTAAAACTTACCTCTCTACAAAAAGTCAAAAATTATTCACTATTGAGAATCTAAAACTATGCTAAAACTAATCTCAAATCATGTAAACTGCTCTAAACTAATGGATGAAACTGTAATGTAACTATCTAAACATGTTTTAAATGGTACAATACTATAGAAAACTATGGTAACCGATGAAAATAGGAAAGAAATCAAAATGTGGTTATGAAAACCGGAAAGATGCACTATAAAGGTCAAAAATTGCAAATTTTATATTTAAAATCAGAAGTAAAAGAATCCCAACAAAAATGTTTTTGGTTCTTCATGAATAGTATATTAAATTAGGATTAATGTTAAGTTCGGATTAATCTTATATAATTTACTATTCAATTAAATAAAATAGTATCATATTAAAAATAAAATTTAAAAGATATTTATAAATATTAAATATAAATTTAGATTAAAATAAATATTCATAAAATTTGAACTTATTATTTAAATTTTATTGCAATTATTTATCTAATATTATATTGGGATAGTGTATAAAATATTGGAGTAGCTGTGGATAACTATTAAGTAATATCTGGAACTATGTTTGTTGAGGAAGAGTAATTGTTCATGCACCTTCCAATGTTTATTTTTATCCACAAAAATATCATAAATACTTCACCGGTCTTTAAAAGTCAATTAAAAGATTTAATTAACCGACATTTAAAAACTATTTATTTAACCGACATTTAAATGTGTATTGGGATTTTTTTCTTAAATTTATATTTATATTTTTACTTAATAATAATAATAATTACAATATTAAAATAAATAAAATGTATAATTTTAAAAAATATTAAAACTTTATTTATTAAAAAAAATAAATAAAACAAATAACGAAAATTAAAATAGAAAAAATTATATTAGCCGTTAGAAACACGGTTAACATATTAAATAATTCGAATATGGTAACCTTATTTACGGTTAACATATTTTTTTAATTTTTTTATTTTAATTTTATATGTTTTATTTATTTATTTTTAATAATTAATATTTTATAAATTAAAATATTATAAAATATTTAATTATTTGAAAAATATTAAATTAATTAAATATTTATTATATTTAAAAAAATACTATTAAATTTAAATAAATAGTTTTTAATTTAGTTTTCTAATTTAAAATATTAAATTTTAATTTTTTTAATAAATTTTATTATTATTATTATTAAATAAAAACAAAAAATAAACTAAAGAACTTTAATTAATGTTTGAATGTTGGTTAAGTAAATTTTTTAATTATTTAGTTAAGTAAATTTTTTAACACAAATATTTTTGATATTTTGGAGATGCATGATCAACATTCGAAGGTGTAGTAAGAATATCTAGTTGAAGAAAGTTTGTTGTTCAAAAAAGTTGGTTAACTTATTGGGTTATGTGATTCTCACTTGGAAATGGTAATGGTTTCTGAGAATAAGTTATTTGTAAGTTGACAAGTATAAAATAAATTCTTAATGCCGATGGTTCTAATTTTTGTCACTTTGTTTTAAATGGTTCTAATTTTTTTTACAGATGTTGAATGTAGTTTTAAACATCGTAATTTCTGTTCAATTAAGTCTTTTTACAAATGTCATTTAAATAGTTAACAAATAAATGTTTAGCTGTGCAAATCATCCTTGACATGTCATCATCATTTCTTACCTCCATAAATTTTAATTTCTCCCTATACATAAACCCTAGCCACCATCTAACTCTAACCGTCGCCGCCGTGCTCACGGCCAGCCACCATCTTCGCACCTCTATCATCAGACATTTCGAAACCCTAACCAGATGATCACGCCACCACCACTGTTGTTCATCTTCTCCATCCAGCAACCACCCAAAAACACCATCATGACCATCTTCCCCTTCTTCCACCGTGAATCGTTATCAACATCTTGTCGCGACAACCATGATCGCCTCAACGAGACAGCGAGCCATGCACGAGCTCATCTTCTCCGTCAAGTCTTCAACCTGCAAAGGGAAATACAGAGAACGAAAAAGCCAATTGGAGCGGAATTGCCGCCGCAAAAGCGTCATTCTCCATCAATCTTCATCTTCTCCAGCCATCGTGAAGTTGCTCTTCGAAAAACCAAAAAAACCAAATCGCAGACAAGTAACCACGAGCAAGATTGGCATCGCGACGCTCCTACATTTCGAAACCCATTCAGTTTTCCTCTCGCGACGCAGGTGTAAGGAATCTTTTCCCCCTTGCATTCAGAAACCCTGATTTTTTGGGTGGGGAAGGGGATGCCACGTGACAGTCTCTCATTGGTTGTGTCATGTTTTAGTAAAGGGAGGTCACCAGTTAAATGACATGTCATGTCATTCACTGATTGCATAACTGGACATTTGACCGTTAATGATTTAAACGACATTTACAAAAGAGACTTAATTGAACATAAATTATTATGTTTAGGACTACATTGAACATCTTAAAAAATTAGAACCATTTCGAACAAAACTGACAAAAATTGGGACCATCAATGGTATTAAGCCGAAAATAAATAAGGAATATGTAAAAATTTATAAGAGTATTGTTTTCAAGATACACTACTGGGTAAAGAATAAAAAAGATAAAAAAAAATGCGTAGTTGTTTTAGTTTTACTTTAGATATACATGTTTTTCTCATGATAAATCCAAAAGAATTCCTAATAGATTCATTTAGGTAAACATTTACTTTGAGACCTTTCACTTTTTTAAAAATGGTTGAGTTAAAGAAAAGTGGAAAAATCTAATAAAAATTTTGCAATATTATTTTGGAAAAAAATTATAAATTTAGATTTTTATGAATTAATTGACTTAAAATACTTTGAGCAAGATCTTTGAGATGTCATATTTTTATTCTATATTCAAAATAAGTATGTAATGTTAACAAGCACAACAGAATAAATGCGATAAAGATTAAGAAAAAATATAGATATTTATATAATTTACCTTAAAAAGGATAGATTCACTTGCTTAATAATAAGATGCTTAATAACTTTCAAACATCACTCTGACCTTTGTACTCGCTTAAGCGATTCACCTCTTAGGGTGTGTTCGGTTGAGGTGAATTGTGGGAGATGCTTTGGAGGAGAGTAATTGAATGGATTTATGGAGATATGAGGATAATATTTTTGTTGTTTTTTTAGTAGATTTGGAGGTAATTGAAAGTGAATTTGAAAGTAAAGTTTATGAAAATTAGTGTAGGATTTGATTGATGTGATAAATTTAAAAATTTTATTTAATTGGTAAAAATTAAAGATTACCAAAATACCCTTAGTTATTAAAATAATATAAAATGATTATTGTTAATGTTATATTTATTTGTAAAAATGTTTATAAAAAGTAAAAATTAAAAATAATTATTAAAATTAATTTTTAAAATATAAAAAATTATAATTTAGAGATTTTTCATAAAAATGTTTTAATTTTTCATATTAATCCTCGATAATTTGGAGGGAAGAAATCCTTTTATATGAAAATGTTATATTTTAAACCTATTTCTATAATTATTACTATTTTTATTTCTGAATACTGCATATTGATGTTTACTATGTTTTGGTAATTTTAGCGAATTCAAATTCCACATTCTTGGGCGGTGCGGTGTTGAATATAGTCATCAATTGGGGCTTTTTTCCTCTGAAATCAAAACCCTCGTTTCCAATTCTGTAGGGCCACCTCCACCTCCAACTCATCCTCTTTCGTGGTCTCATACCTCGTCAACAACTGTGCCTTCTCCCAAGAAACCGCTCTCAAAGCTTCCTGCAATCTTCATTTTTCGAAACCCCAAAAGCCTGATTTTGTGCTCTCCTTCTTCCAAAACCACACATTCTCCAACTCTCATATATCTCATATCCTTGAAACCATCACGCTGGAAGCCACCCCAACCACGCATGCAATCGAATACTTTGGAACCGAATACCAAGCTTCTTCTTCATGGGAATCGAATATCAGGATGTTGTTATTGGAAGAAGATTTTCGCAGAAACCTTCATCCTCTTCTCCATGCCACACATCTCCCTGCTCTCCGTCGTCCTTTTCTCCACCTGCAATGATGTTTGCGTCCAATGGTGGTCGTAACAACACACCTCCATCCTCTGCGGCCTTCTCCTCAACTCCAAGCCACCGTTGCTTCCATGGCGGATGAACACGTTTGACAGCGACACCACGAACATCATAACCGCATCACCCCATGGACGGCCAAAAACACGGTTCTGCTAACCCAGTTTTGGCGATGGAGCTAGTATTCCAGCTATGGGGAACCGATTACTGGAACCAGAGCATACAGGTGCCATCCGCAAAACCGGATACGAAGCACGCAGACCCGAGGCTGATAGCTATATGGATTCGGTTACGCGAAGCATGTAACCGAATACACCTCCTTTGCAAATCCTTCCTAAGGCTGAAACCGGATACGCTTTACAGTGGAACCGAATACATCAACATCTCTTCTGCTTCAAGCTTTCATCTTCTTCATCCGCTTGCCTCCTCATCATCAACCGCCTTCTTCATTGACGTCCAAATACCCTTGTCTTTGTCTTCACCGATTGCAGAATCGAATATGTTTCAACGTTTTCTTATATTATGCATGCCTTTAAATGGCTCTGAAATTAAAGAAATAGCACAAGGCATATAGGACTTTTTGATATAAATCATCGCAAATCTTTGCAAAATTGCGAGATGCTAAAAATAGTACAATCCTCGCAAATCCCTGCTTTTACCTGCTTTTCATTCTTTACAAATCACACCAAGCGAACAACGTTTCTCACGCAAATCTATTCTCGTTAATTCTCGTCTACAGTGCAAGCGAACACACAAATTAGTAAGTTTATGACACATTTATACATAATCTAAATTTATAGAATTATTATTTAATCTAAATTAATTATTAAATGTGATTATTTAATTTTATAAGTATCTCTTAAAAAATAATACTTAATTTTATATATTTTATTATATGAATAATTTGACACACTAGGCAATGAATTAATATCAAACTACATTATTATAAAAATTAAAAAAATGTTATTATTAATTTAATTGAATTCAACTTAAGATTGGATGAGAGATTAAAATTTATTTTCACATTTTTTAATTGTTCAAAATTTATTATTAATTTGTTAAATTATAATATTTTAGTTGTTTACATCAAAACTATTAGCTGTCACAGTCTGCAACTTTTGGGAATGGGTATGTGACTTTCTACCAACATATTTGTGCGCAATAACTCCAGCAGGGACAGTAAGCTTTTGTACACTTTCTGCTTTTGTTAAAGTAACTATACTATAATAAAACATATAAGTTTTAGGCTTTGTTTTTTTGATAGATTTGGGGGAGATTATTTAAGTGGATTCGAGGGTAATTTTTTAGTTGTTTTTTTGAGTGGATTTGTGGGTAATTGAGAGTAGATTTGAAAGTAAAGTTTGTGAGAATTAGTGTAGGATTTGATTAATGTGATAGATTTTAAAAGTTAGTTTAATTGGTAGAAATTAAAGATTACCAAAATACTCTTAGTTATAAAAGTAATATAAAATGTTATTTATAAATGTTATATTTAATTGTAAAAATGTTTATAAAGAAAAAAAAATTATGAATAATTTATAAAATTAATGTTTAAAAATTATAAAAATTAAATAATCAACTTATTTTTAATAAATTAGAAAATATAATATACCTAATTTTATTAAGATGTAGATCTTTTTAAATTATAATATTAAAATAATTATACAAAAAACTGAAAAATATATAGCCTGTAACCTTACGCGTTTGCGTAACCGGTTACGCGTTTGCATAAACTGTTACGCGTTTGCCAGCCATCCCTGTGCCAAAGTTAATAACGTGCACTCGCATGACCTTTGACCAACAGGAAAAAGTGTGCATCTCCCTGCAGCATATGCCAAACCTTGTAATATTTTATGTTATTATCTATACGGTATTATGGAAATGGCTCAGGACAAATGTGTAAATGTGATAACAATCCGCTCAAATCATCTCAGTAATGCGAAGATCGATCAAACCGTGTCATCCCGCAAATCCATCCTTTTTCGTCTTCGACAATCGCTGCAAAGGAACACGTTCAGCTCCTTCCATCGTCGCTCGCAAATCACTGTAAACAGTGAATTCCCTTCAACCGAACAAACCCTTAGTCTTGAGATGATTGTTTTTAATTTATATTATTATAATTTTTTTAATTTATTTTATTTTCTAAAAGTAAACTAATATAAAATTTTTAAAGTGTGAAATTTTTTGAAAACTTTATAATAATAATTGAAAAATTATTAAACTTTGCAACACAAATGTCGCGTTTCTAGAGATAAGAAATTGAGAAACGTTTTGCGCACGGCTTGGACAAATAACATGAAATAAAATGTTTTCTGTGTGTTCTTTTCTCTTTGTTGAAAAATGTATCGAAATCGAGTAACATATCTTTCTCTACGTTGAAAAATGTAACCTTAAATTTATGCGTAACATATTTCTTTGCATATAGCTGTATAAAGAGGATTTGTTGAAGACAAAAACAATAACGGATAGAAAAATTATGTTAATATCTCATGTCAAAAAGAGGTGAATTGGATTTTGGTTTAAAAAACTATTCTTTCAAAAATTTTGTAAAATTTGACTTTTTTTAAATCAATAAATCAAGTATATGAATCAACAATAAAAGAGAAGGAAAATCAACACAACTTTATACTGGTTAGGCCAAACTTACATCTAGTCTTTCTTCAACAACTTTAGTTGAAGAGATTCCACTATAATAATAGAGTATACAAGATTTCTGTACACCTTGAGAGCAATTTCAACTCTTAATGCAGAACATTACGGTTCTCCTCCTGGCCAACAACAATTGGAACAAAATTCACTTGATTGCAATGTAGACACAGATCCTCAAATAATACACCAGAAGTGCAGATATGATTAGCAATGTATCAACTCAGCTTTCTTGCAACAATCTTTATAAATAACCCAAAAGAGATCTTTGATTCTTCAAGACTTGTTCTTAGACGCTCCAACAATCAATACTCAACAAACAAGTTAGTTATGAAAGTGAATGTTCATGTAATTGTATTGAAACAGTGCACAAGACATCTATTTATAGGATTTCCAAATCCTGACGCAATTTAATCGATTACGCAAATAATATAATCTGTTAAGCTTTTCCTTCTACTTTAATAGTTTTACCTTTGTATCAGATTTAACAGATTAAACAGCGCATGCAATCGATTATGTAAATCATACAAGCCAACAACCAATTAATATGACCATTATAGACAGTTATGACTTTAAATGAAAATGATTTTCACAAGATAAACAATTTAACCGATTAGGAAACTTATGTAATTGGTTAAGTTTCATACTAAAGCAAAATATCAAATCATTTTCCATTCCAATCTAGTAGATTGATAAGTCAAGTGAAGAAACAACAAAAGTAAATTAGAAAAGAATGAGAAATAAGACAAGGATGAGGACACCACAATCTAGTAGATTGATAAGTCAAGTGAAGATTCACCACAAAGATGTTCATCTTTGATAAAAATTAGAGTTTTAATTGAAGAACAAAGATAATCCTATCTTAAACAATGCAAATGCATATATTTGCTAAATTATTCTTCAATTAGGCTAATGATGTTCATGTTCTTTAAGTTTCATCCTCCATGGAACATTATAAGATTCAAGGAGACATGTTTTATTCTTTAACCTTATCATAGATCCTTTGAATTGTAAATGTTATTCCTCAAGTTCTTCTCGTATATGTTTAGTGAAGGTGCGAGGAAACACTAGAAGGGGAGTTGAATAATGTTTCCACATCTTTTTGCAATCTACAAGTTAATCATGATGTACGTAACATTTTTTGTGAGTTGTTAGCCCTTGG
Source organism: Vigna umbellata (assembly GCF_029865625.1). Lineage (NCBI taxonomy): Eukaryota > Viridiplantae > Streptophyta > Magnoliopsida > Fabales > Fabaceae > Vigna > Vigna umbellata. Next base: position 36,950,969 of record NC_142169.1, read on the forward strand.
TTGGTAAACGTTATCCTCAATAATCGTTTACATGGCTTATAACAGTTGAAAAACTGTTATTTTTATGATTAAAATTGACACTAAAAGCAACCTTTACACTTAGAAACTAGCTTGAAATCATGCTTTTCTTTATATTTTTGGAAATAAGAGAGCTGGACAGGTTTATGCTTGATTTCAGTGTTTTTGTGCAGGTTTTAAGGTGAATTTGGTGAAAGAAGTGAAGAAGGAGAGAGTTGAAATCAGAAAAGACAACAAAAAGTGCAAAAAGGAGAAGCCGAAGTCACCGCTCAGCGGCAGTTTACCGCTGAGCGGCACTCTAGAAGTCACGTGAGGTCCGCTGAGGGGCAAAATGGCCGTTGAGGGGAGAAAACAAGTCACGCACTCACCGCTGAGCGGTATTTTACCGCTGAGCGGCACTTTAATGGGCTTGGACTTGACTTTTTGTAATTTACGAATGATATATAAGCTTTAGGGTTTCCTAGGGTTAGGCATCTTTGGCAGAAACGAAGCAAACACTCTCTCTTCCACCCCTTGGGGTAGATTGGGAGATGGTGACAGTTCTCCTCTTCTCTTTCACGGGTTTTTCTATCTCTTTCATTCTTTCATTATTGTTCATCTAGGTTCACCATGAATATGGTGAACTAAACTCTGTATGTTTGTTGGGGAATCAATGTAATCTTGTGAAACTCTCATATATGGAATCTGTTTTTACATCTTTTAATTAAGACTTATGCTTTCTTTTCATCATTAGTTAGGGTTTTTCCTCTTTGCTTAATGCTTGCATTGTTTAACTCATTCGATGCATGATTATTGGTTTTGTCGATACGGACACGTACGGGGAAGTCTAGATCCGGGGAATTTCTCCCAATATGATATTGGTTGTCGTTAAGCTCCTGCACTTATGAACTGATCATTAGGAATGCTAGGAATTGTATGAACTCGTGATTAGGGAGAAGCCTTCTTGAAAGGTACTTTAGAGAGTGGCATTAACAATGATGATTTGAATGTTGAATTCCTAAAATATATGAGAGTGGATAAGATGAAATTGACCCCCAACAACATATTCATACATTAATATCATTGAAAGTGTTTATCTTTTGCTTTTTGCCATTGATCAAAACTTCATGCATACATGTTTATTTTCTGTCTTGCATATTAAACTCCAAATATTTTATCTGTAAGTCTTAGCTAATTAAGAAACCACATAACTAAACTAGGCCGTGAGTCCTTTGGGAAGAACGATACTTGGTCTTACCAAGTTTATTACTTGAACGATTCGGTCATACTTGCCGAGTGAAAAACAAGTTTGTGACATCATATTTTGGTGTTCATAAATTTGTCCATCAATGGCCAACTCAACATGTCCAACGTTCATACGTATAGGTAGTAACTTTAAATAGAGCAAGGAGTATGATGAGAGAGGAAGCTTTAAATCTATAATTACACTACATCACTTATCAATAGATTAAAACACACAAATGTTTTATACTGGTTCACCTGTTAAGGCTACGTCCAGTTCTCTTCTAAGTTAACTTAGAGGGTCCCATTAGATATTCAATGAAGTACTTTTGAGTTTAACTCACTCCTGATTGAATAGTATTATTCACCACTCCTGGTAACTCTAGACGCTCCCAATGCATTTGAGAAACATTGTCTAGTTTAGCTTCCCCCACTTCTGGTTGCGTAGTATTATTCACCACTCCTGGTATCCCTAGACGCTCCTAGGCATCTGAGAAACATCGTCTAGTTTAGTTTCCTCCTTTTTTGGTTGAGTAGTATTATTCACCACTCCTGGTATCCCTTATCAGCGAATAGCCTCTTGTTACCCTGGATCAATTGAGTATTCGCACCACTCTTAGTACTCAGCTACCATGCCGAGATTTCCTTGAGTATTTGCACCACTTCTGGTACTCAGTAACCCTGCCGAGATTTCCTTTGAGTGTTTGCACCACTCCTAGTATCCCTAGGTAACCTGGTATCTAGAATACCTCCTAGTTGAGTTTCAGCCCTCTTGGATGTGCAATATTCTTCACCACCCTTGGTATCCCTGATCAGCGAATAACCTTCAGTTATTCTAGATCAGTTGAGTATTCGCACCACTCTTAGTACTCAGCTACCCTGCCGAGATTTCCTTAACCATACAAAGTTAAGTTGTAAGTGTTTTGATTCTCTCCAGAATTATAATCATAGATTGGTTACAAGTCGTTTAAACTATAACTCTCACAAAAAGGATATGTTACAATACAAAGCAGTTTAAACACTTTCAGGTATTTCTATCAACTCCTTTTTTTCTCTCCTTACATGAGTAAGCATTTAATACAATGAAGTATTAGAGGGATGATTTACTTCACTCTTTCTCTCTTGTTACAAGTAGAAGGAAAATATTACAATGAATCTTGAGAGATTTTCTTTTGTATTTCACTTTTTCACTTTCCTCTCTTTCTTCAAGTGGATGTTTTGATGAGGCTTGAGAGTATTCTTCTTCTTTTCTTGAGCTCTTCTTTCTTTCCCTTTTCTTGATAAGGGGAATTTAGCATTGATAGCTCAAAGATATTTCTTTGCTCAATGGATGATGAAATATCTTTATATCTTCATTTTTTTTGTCCTCTTCATCATCATCTTCTTCTTTCTTCTTCGCTTCTATTTATACACCTTGATGATAGAGTCGTTGTGACGATGCTTGTCTTGAGATTTAATAATATGATCGTTTTGATGACCTTGTCTTGAGATTTGTTTTCTTCTGGCTATTGGTGTAGATGTCAATCGTAGGATGATGTTCTTTGTGAGAGTAGACTTTCTTTCAAAGATTTTATCAAAGATAGTTTTGACTTATCTTTTTTGCACAACTTTTGATTATCTGATTAGCACTCATTTTTTTCTTTTTCTTAACGTTCATTTTGATCCTAATAAGATGAATGTTTGTAGCAAATGTCCTGCACAAGATAGAAGTATGTATATCACGTATGTCCTATTTGCTTTAATATTTTAAGTGTTCTTATCATTAGTTTAGATTTCTACATTTTTGTGTTTACGAGATTTGTTGGTATGTTTAGTTTGTCAGATACTTGTTGGTTAGTGGTTTACTTATAGATTTCATGATTTGTTTTAACATAGGTATTGTGTCACAATTTTCTAAAGGAAGAGCATTTCATGAATGTCTTTCCTTTTACCTACTACTAATCTGATTGGTTTTTGGTGTAGTACCAATTTATTAGATATCATTTTTGTTGTTTTTGAATGTTGAGCATTTATTGTCATTTAATGTTTGCTCAGAACAACAAAGTGCTTTTTGATTTCCTACTGTTAGGTAGCTTTAAGATCTTTTCTAAAGATACCAAGTATTGTATGGAAACTTCATCGTTGGACGAAGTATTGTTTTACGCTTATGGTATCGTTTAGTCAAGTAAACGCTTCTTTTGGTTTTATCTCCTTTTAGACAGATAGTTTTAGTTTGTTAAAGCTTTCTTTTTATATCTTCATAATTAAAGTCTTTTAAAGTGTTTTGTCAAGAGACATTTTCTCGACCGTTTTGCTTCTGAGAGTTATGTTACCTTTTTCAGGTATGATGAGCATTAAGTGTTTTACTTCAACTCTCTTAGACGTTTTAGGCACAATAGCGTTTAGCCATGTGTCTTGGTGTTTTAGCCTAGATGTTTTTCTGTTACTAAAATCCTAAGTGTTTTCCTAAGATTTTCTATGTTATGGATTATAGTTCTAAGTCTTTGTCTATGTTTAGGGATTCTGGTTCTAGGTCTTGTGTTTTCTTGTTTCCCTTTTCTCCTAAGTTTATTATCCTAGTTTGATCTTTCTGTGAATTTCTACAATGGACTCTTTCCTATACGGTCATCCTCATATTTTCTCTTTAGGGTTTTTCCTTTAGTGTTTTAAGCATTTTAGCTTTTGTTCTTTATTTCGTGATTTTCATTTGACCTTTCTAGTTTTACATTTTTCTAGCCTAGTGTTTTCCTATCTTAAGTTGGGTTGTTTTGACCTTGTATTTTTCTTTGGTATTTTCCTAACTCAAGGTTGGTTTTCTAATCTAGAATATCCTACCTCAGTGTTTCATGTTTGTTTCTTATCCTAAGGTTAGTCTCTTAAGGTCTTCTATCCTAGTGTTTGATGTTCGATGCTCTACCTTAGTATTTGATGTTTGTTTTCTATCTTGAGGTTGATCTCCTAATTTAGAGTTTTCTATCTTAGTGTTTGGTGTTTATGAGCTGGCTGGTTTACTAAGTGTTTTTCTAGCTTAGAATTAGTTTTTCATACACAAAGACTTCTTCGTTTCATGTTACTTAGTTAAACTTCAAAACCAAAGTCAAGGTTTCTACTAGACGACCTTATTTTGTAATGAGCTTGTCATATCCTAACATTTTGGAGATAATTCTCTATCATACCCTCATTCTTGAAGAGAATTTATCCTCAAATTTGTACCACTTGAAGATTCCTTATCATAAGTAGGACCAAATCCAAGGTCGAGACAAGTTGGCTTGAAACTAGAGTCAAGACAAGTTAGCATGGACCCAGGATCGAACATAGTCATCCCAGGCTCAGGGTCAAGACGAGTTGATTTGGGTCGAAGGTCAAGACGAATCGATTTAGAGCAAAGTTTAAAAGGAGTAAGCCTAGGCCAAAGGTCGAGACGAGTCAGCCTAGGTTGAAGGTCAAGACGAGTCGACTTAAACTGAAGGTCAAGACGAGTTGGCCTAGGTTGAAGGTCGAGACGAGTTAACTGGGACAAAGGTCGAGACGAGTTAACTGGGACAAAAGTCGAGACGAGTTGAGTGGGCCAAAGGTTGAGAGGAGTCGATAATAGCCCATAACCTTTACCAATGATGGAGGCATATGCTTAGGGAAAATAAACATGTTGGAATAAATTCATGTCTTAGAAGAAAATGTCACACTTCTTTGTTTTATTTTATTTACTTTTTCTTGTCTTAGAATAAATTATAAACTCATTATTACTCTCTTATTTTTGTAAGATTGCTCTTGGAGACACTAAGATTGATAAGGGGTGCACCTTTTTGGAAGAATGAAACTTAGAATGAAGGTCAAACACCTTACGGATGACCTAGGAGTTAAGAGAGGTCATGTTTGACCTTTTAGAAGCGGAAAAATGTGCTCCTTAGTCTTTAAGGCAAGGGAGTGTCCCATAGATTGTCTTAATTTCTTGAAACATTATCTTTGTAATATCTAAGAGATCTTCCTTGTTCCCCAAGGAAAAGGAAATGTCTATAGGTTGTCTTAGTTTATAGAAATATTTTTATTATATTTGCTTAGAGGTCCCTACCCATGCCTATTTAAGAACCTTTGGAGCATATGTAAAGGGTTGATTAATATTAAACTTGAGACACCTTAGTGTGCTTTTGTAAGCTCTACTCTTGTGAGAGTGTTATATACTTGGTTTTATCTTGAACCTTGGTTTAAGTGGCGACAACCAGCACTTATCTTGGGTGGCCTAGTTCCCAACTCTTTTCCCATTCCCTTTATATTCTCTTTATCTTTTAGTTAATTTAGTTTACATTCAAGTTTGCTATTTTGCATAATCGTTGCAAATTTAAAATTGACAAATTGCATAAACTTCTAATTTAGTAAGCATCGTTTATTAAGGATAGTTAATCAATTTTACACACTAAACTTAAGTAACAAACCATGTTAAAGAATCTATTTATATGAATTTAAAATATTTTTTATTGTCTCAATTATTTTAATTACTACATTTAATCTTGTTAGTTGTGTCGTTACTTAACTAACTACAACGGTAAAACTAAAACAAAAAATCTGTCAATCTAAATGTAACAAGATTTTAGATAGACTAAGATGAAAGTCATCAATATAACTTAGAAAAGAAAAAAGAGACCAAAACGAAAAATTGTTATATTCCAAAAGAAGAAAAGCGTAAATTGAAAATTATACATAACGAACAAACTCCCCATTTTATATAAGGATTATGAGAAATAAAAGTTTTACGATGATTAAATTTTAACTCGGACCAAATGAAAACATCTATCATGTAATGAATGTATTTAAAAACAACAGCCAATATATTGAAAAACATATTATGGGTATAATGATTAGAGATCAGTTCAATTCCTCAAACCCAAATTAATATACAAGGTATAACGCTGCATGCAACAATCAACTTCAGGTGCTTTGCCATGAAGATGTCACAACTTACTCATGAGCTTATCATTCAAACAGGTCTTGTTCATTTTCCAAATCCCATACAGCAATTCTTCCATCCAATCCTGTATATTCGATGTGTAGGCATTAGCAAAAGCAGCCTAAGCAAAAAAATTAACAAAAATTCAGATGACCATCATTCTCTATTAACCTGATGTGCTGAAACGCCTTATCATTTTGCCATGTTCCCCAAGTGGCATAATACAACTACAAAACCCGAAAATCAACCCAGACGTTAGCATTTTATATGAAGTTGCCTGCATCCAACTGTCATTGTGTTGCAGGTAGTGGGGCATAAAAAGTGAACAGAACAATGGAAAATATGTAACATAACCAGTCACATTTGGAGAAAGTCCGGCGTCATAAAGGATATACATACTTTATGCAGTTCTCATGAACAGTTCCACGAGTTCTTGAAGTTTCAACTGCATCATTGTTCAATCCTTGCTTTGATTGGCCATAAAACTTCACAAATGCCTCAGAGAACTGATTAAAAGACAATTTGACAAATGAAGAAAAGAGTAAACCTCCAGTTAATAACATAAATAGAAATAAACGAAATATCTACAAGCCTAGAACATATGACCTTGTGCCAACCTATATTAAACTTGATTCAGCTGTCAAAGTTCACATTACAGTGAGGTTTAGATAATACCGAGCAAATACTTAATTACATTTTGTCTCTCCATTGACCAATGTGCAAATTATTTCCCTCACTAAATTTTTGTTCAAGAAAAGCATTAATGAGTTAGAGTAGATTAATTAATACGAGGAGTAGATGACAGAAAACCAGTTAAGGTAGTTGGACATATGAAAAAAGGCCAGTGGTGGCACCAATGCAGAAAGTAGATTACATTGTGGTAGCTAGGCAGGGCTAGGGGTAGGGTTCTTTAGTCAATGATGGATCAGTTCGTTTTCTATTGGATAATTTCTTAATAACTAGTGTGCTTTTGCTTTTAAAAGACTGACCTTTCACAGCTATCTTGTGTAACAATTTACAGTAACTACACTCTAATATTATGATTTTCAGCAGTAGGTTAACCCTTCCTACAGGATATAAATCCCCCGCTAATTGTACTTCCCATTTTCTCTAATATAAATTTCATTTTCATTAAAATATGCAACTAGTAATGCATGTACCTTGAGAGGCAAAAACAACTTCCTTTTATTAATTTGTGGGGTTCAGCTAAAAGCTGGCACGATGTGTCTTCATTAGACGTAAAATGGAAGTTATGAAACCCCCTCAAGCTGACAGCATCATTTTTCGCTGACATTTTCTCTTTGATCTTTCTAATTTGACAAATCTAAATGTGTTAGGAAGACCACGAATTCTATCTATAAGCCGTCACAACTCGACCAGTATTTTCACGATAGACATTATAATTAATGAAATTGATTTCCAGCATGAGATTCATGTTTCATGTAGTGGAATTATTGAATAATCTTTTGCAAGAAATTCAGTTACCTGTGAACCATATCTTGATCCAGAAGATACTGCTTTCCGTTCTCCCAGATATCTGACAAAACTCCTATTGATAAAAGAACACATCAAAAGATTAGTGAAAATAAACTAGAAACCAAAACAAACACTTTTCTCCCACCTAGAAAGATATTTAAATGCGTCATTACGTAGAGATGAAAAAACATTAACTCTAGGTCTAAAAGAAAGTAGAAATATTGCATAAAAATAGGCCAAAGTCACGTTTATAAGGAAAATCTCAAACACAAATATCTGAATTTATACGTACCAAATTCCCCTTTCATCTGCCGCAAAAACCATTGGATTGCAATCAAATCCTACACCGATCACTTTTCTCTCAGAAACAAAGAGTACCTGAAACATGTCATATGATGATCCACCGGTTCCAAAAAAATCAGTAAATATGAAAAAAGGCCTTGGGAAACTAAAAATAGATAGATAGGGTGGATGCTGACCCACATCACGGAGGGGCAAATCACGGAACACAACATTTTGGGCCAAAGGAGAAGGACCAACATCATCAACAAAATATATCATAGAATTGTGACCTGTATAATATTAACAAATATATTTAGTATGTTAGAATCTTGTAAATAAATAAATGCTGCATATTAAGATTAATTAAATAGATTATATAGTTAAGTTATGAGCTTCAAATAGTTTTACTGAATATGTTGTAATTATATCCTCGATATTTTGTAATTATGTTTTCTCCCTACAAATTCAATAGCTCCTTCGTGGTCCAGACAAGGAATTTATCCCTATGCTCTCCTGTTTCTGTCTCGACATGGTCAAAAAACAAAAGACACGAACAGACTTAATAAAATACAATAAATTGAAGATTTCGTGATTTTATATAAAAGGCTGTTGAAAGTCAGACATCGACTAGAGATAAGGCTAATTTATAATATATAAGTGGGTGCAAACCTCACCTTACAAGCCGATTTTGTGGGGTTGAGTTAGGCTTAAAGTCCACTTCTTAACATGGTATTAGAACCAGGTTAGAGCCTATCCTAGCGATATTTGTTATTTGTTGGGCATATTGTTCCACCCGCTATCGGACTATTATTAGACCATCCATTAATGTCTAATCTCACGCTCGAGAAATATATACCTCGGCGTGAGGGGAGTGTGTTGAAAGTCCCACATCGATTAGAGATAAGCCTAATTTATAATATATAAGTGGGTACAAACCTCACCTTACAAGCCGATTTTGTAGAGTTGAGTTAAGCTTAAAGTCCACTTCTTAACAAAGGTAAATATTTTACTTTAATATAACAGGTGAAAAAAATATAGGTGCACACCATGCAAACCTAAAATACCTAATAGTACCAAAAAGTTTATCTCTAATATTCCTCTTTTATTAAAATATAAAGATGATAACTAATCCTCAGCAGAAGCATCTAACTTTCAGCCATTATCATAAGCTAGCCGAGGATAACCATCCAGAGGAAACAATTTTCTCACCTACATATGCTAGAGTATTGCCACTTGGCGACCACTTGACTCCAAATGTCCAAGATGAAGAGAGATCAAGCTGAACAATCAGCTGTTGAACAACAAAAACAGCATAAGCAGAAGATATACTTGGCCAACAGTCTTTTCATTTCATTTCTCTAATTTTTTCTGTTTTTTTAGGAGGTAGAAGAAAAAAATGTTAAGAAAACTAATTAGATATTCGGTTCATTCTTATAATCTTAAACAAATAAATCCTTTCAGCTGCATTTAGCCACTGATCAGTATGCTAAAATATATAAATCCAGACATCAAACCTTTATAAAGTCTTTTTTTAAAAACAATGCCAGTTTAAAAACAACAGTTGAATAATTTATTCATAGGATATTTAACAGGCTTTACAAGCCATGTATTTATTGCAACATGTACGCAAATTTATTTACATTAAGCTGATCATATATATATATAAATTTCACATGTGGAATAAGAGTTAAAATTGAACCTCTCCAAATTTTGTATCTGGTGAAGTACCTTTTTTTGAATCCCTGTGCCAATTCAACAAACACTTAAATTGGAATGATATAAAAAACATAAACAGAAAAAGTCAGCCACATCAAAGATCCTTTTATCATACTTTGCATCAACGCCTTTAATAAATGTGGAGAATACTCGGCATTTTCCATCTGTGGATGTTGTCGCAAGAAGAATCTGCAGGTAAAACAAACAGATGTTGCGCATAGGGTTCTTTTACATCACATACAAAACTCTCTCTCTCTCTCTCTGTGTGTGTTAGAAAGACAGACTAACATTATCTGGATGCCAAGAAACACTTGTCACCGAAGAATTGTGTTTTTTCCTGATGAGTTTGCTGACCCACCTACAAAAAAGATAAAAATATAAAATAAAGTAATAAACTGAAAACAAAAGAAAGATCTAAGAACTATTTTGAAAGTTTGATGTTCCAATTATATCAACTGTGTCCACATCTATGATACATGGATACAATACAAGCATTAGATATGACACACATCTGACACGACAATTCATTTCATCTTAAGGAATATAGGATACGGTCATTTGATACATTTAAAGTATATATCTATGCATGTATATAATTCACAACAAAATAAACGTTATATCTATGCATGTATATAATTCACAAAATAAAATAAATGTTATTATAACTTTTTCAATAAACCATATTAAAACTGAAAATCATTATTAAATTTATCAAAATGTATATACAATAGTGAGAGAGAGTTGTTTCTATCAACATTTGCTGTCACAGCACAGAGATTATCCAATTATTTTCAGGTATATGTAAGCATTATTATTTAAAAATCGCCATATTTGGCATCACTTATTGTTTCTCTAGTTAGTTCGTTAGTTTTCAGGATAATCAATATATTTCTCTCTCTCTCTAGGCATGCAGGCAGGTATGAAGAGATCCTTTTGCTGATGGAGTTAATTAACAATAGCCTAATCAATGTACATTTCCCACAACTAAGTCGTTCAATGTAGTGACATTTACATCTTTGAAACCCCAAGATTCAAAATCAAAAAAATTTGACTGGACTTCACTGGATTTAATAGGGGTTTTAATGAAACCACGGGTAAGTTTTCAATTTTCAGGATGCTCTAAAAGTTGGGTAATCCATTGGTCATGGTGGTGTTACTGAGGAAAAGTCAAACCACAGACAACGCATGGAACAGGGTTATATCCACTGAAAATGACAAATAACCACACTAAATAGGTTTCTTTTTTATTGTAGCTAGATGATAAAGAACTAGTGAAGTACAGTGCAAGGAAGCATCGACAAACCAGTTGTTGTCCTGTTCATAGTAGCATATACAAGTAGTTTTGGCTCCACTTCCCACTGCAAATTTGTTTTCTGTCAACATAATTTGGAAATGCATCATAACCGTAACATATAACTTCTAACAACAGTTTACAAAATAGTTAACATAAAAGGTTTAGAAAACTATTCTAGAAAAACTACAAAAAAAAAAAGAAGATATTACAAAGAAGGTGCAAGCCATAATTACAAAGAAGATATTACAAAGAAGATATTACAAAAAAGAAGATATTACAAAAAAAAAGATATTACAGTGCAAGGAAGGGCAAAAATGGCATCTTGGAGGATCAAACCTCCCATATTTACACCCATGACTTGAATGGGGTAAAATTTGATCGAATACAAAATTACACCAGACGTTCATGGAAAAGGCATAACTAATGTTGGCTTATGATAGCCTCTTAGTAATTAAATCTTCCAACACAGACACAAAGTGAAATCTAACCGTACAGAGGGTGGAGAAGGAAGCGACTTTTCAACCCAACACAATTATTTTAAATTATGGGATGACTTGGACACAAAACTTGCTTACCTAACTTAGAAGACATACAATTTATACCTTATTATTTTCCCTGCATAAAGTTTCATGAATATATAAACATATCTCTACTTAAGAAAAAGGTAGAGAAACTGAAACATGGCAACATGTTTAATACCTTTCGGACTCCACTGAACACAAAGAGCAGCACGGTTTAGTCTAAGGATAACAAGAGTTGGCACCCATTCTGATGCTTCAAGGTTCCAAACATATCTACAATGAACGCATGGTTTGCATATAAACTTGTTATTATGTAGTGTGTTTATATAAAAAATGCAATGTTCAAAAGTCACCAAAACCTAGGGTGACAAGTCTAATGTTCTAAATCACGCAGACACTCACGAATTCCGATCGTGGGATGCAGTAACTATTTTATTTGATCTTGCACTCCAGTCCATTGAAGAAATTACCTGGTCATGCTGAGGAAGAAAAAAGCTAAGAAATGAAACTATTCATAAAATCTCCAACCAAATTAGTTAACCATTATAAACAGAATTGGATTTGGAAAAGAAAATCAATCATTTGTTATTGGCATCAGAGTTGACTTATTGACAAAGAATATGATACAACTTATTGCTTGCATATTGCATTCATTCTGTTAGGACACAACCTCCTATTATGAAGGTCCATACAAGAACAAACAAGGGAAAAGGAAAATGCAGCTATTTGTTTTAATTCAAACAGCTGTGAAATCTGTTAGTTAAGTTGTTGAGTTGGGAAATTTGTATAAATATAGGTGGGTTTTCAGATTTGGGAGGAGGGACAAGATTAGTTGATTAGTGGGACGTTCCTGGACCCTCAAAGTGCCAGGGGTGTGTCTGTATAGGGATTTCCTTATCTTGGTTTCAGTGGTGGGAAATGTGCAATCCAAACCAATCTTGAGTTATTTTCAAGAACACACTTATCCAGAGGTTTCAACCAGTTTTGATGGGAGACCATTTCGAATCGTTGTTGGCTCTGAAGCAGGAGAACTCCGTGAGTGAAGTCATCACTCAATTTGAATGATTTGCTAGAGTTATTAAGGGATTGGATGAACAGTATTTGATAAAGATTTTTTCAAATGGGCTGCGGGAAGAGATTAGAGCAGAATTGAAATTGTATAAAACAACAAATCTTTCAGAAATAATGAATAAAACCCATGCTATTGAAGGGAAAAGTATAGTGGCAGCAAAGGTAGCAAGGGATTAGAGACCTAGGAGGGGGTACGAGTTTTCCCTATTCAAAGAGGAACAAAGGAATTGATAACAGCACCTCCAAGATCAAGGATAGCACTAATTCAGCACCACCCAAATCATCGGCAGAAGCAAATTCTTTTTCTCAATCTGTTACCAGCAAGGGCAATAAGGAGGAAAAGGCTAACAGTGATGGCCACAACAGAGACAACTTTGAAAGGTTGACACAGTCAAAGCTCCAAGAACAGACAACTCAATGACATGTTAACTGAAGGGCAAGAAAATGGAGGAAGTTTCTATAATGGCTAAACTTTTTCTCAATTCCACCTTGAGAACAAGGTGAATCTTTCTGGGCTGGGCACTGTTAGGACACAACCTCCTATTATGAAGGTCCATAAAAGAAGAAACAAGGGAAAAGAAAAATGCAGCTATTTGTTTTAATTCAAACAGCTCTGAAATTTGTTATTTAAGTTGTTGTGTTGGGAAACTTGTATAAATATAGGTGTGTTTTCAAGATTGGGAGGGAGGGAGAAAATTAGTTGATTAGTGGGACGTTCCTGGACCCTCAAAGTGTGTGTCTGTAAAGGAATTTCTGAAACTTCTATACGCAATTCTCAATTCCTTTGTTTGAGTTTCCCTTCTTTCTTTCTTTTTTTGAGTTTCTGATCCAGTTTCTATGACATTCTTACAGCACTTCCAATCATTTCTGACAATCGAACTTAACCATTTTAATCATTAAGTATCAAAAAGACCAGTTTTACATATCTTCTACTGTGATCAAATCCTGAAGCAAGAGTACAAAATTAATAACATTATTTTAATTGGAAAAAAAAGGCAGAAATATTAGCACAATACCTTTTGAAGAACATACACCTTTTCCCATTTTTCTTCAACCAACCTATAGATGTGCACTTCATTATTGTTTGGACATAAAGCAACCACTACACAAGGAGATAACTATATTATAATATTTGAAGAAATATTCGAAGAATTAACAAAAGCAGTAATAATATGCCTTAAAGACGATAAAAAGATTTGTTATTTTAAGCCCCATAAACAGTACTCTTTATCTTCAAATATAATATGATACATTAAATGCTAAAATGTTTTGCATATCATATTCATGAAACAGTAAAACTGCAGGAGATGATATTTGCACGATAAAAAGAAAATCTTGAAGCATCTTAAATTATTTCCATTGTTTGATGAGCTTTATAACAATTATGTCTTGGACAAAATCATCAACTTGGTCCAAAGCAACAACTTAAAATTATTTTCCTAGCATTAATGCATTAGCAACAAGCAAATAAATATCAGAAAATATTCACACTATAATTTTCCTAATTGAGATCAAACTTCCAAGTTCAAACGTATTTTGATAACACAATTCAAGAGAATAGTGGTCAATCTTGGATTGTAGCACAGAGAGGCCAACTGTAAAAGACACTATAGCAGGATAGTAAAAACGAGATGGCAATATACCACTTACCAAATAATCAAAAAAGAAATTAAAAAATTAAATAAAATATTCGGAATCAAAGTCATATTCATTATTAATAAGTCATGGACAAAAAGAATAGAACAGTCGAGCGTTGAGAGACAAAACGTGATTGGGTCAACAGAGAATGAGCAGATGGGGATAGGAAATGCATGATTGAGAAAACACAAGACTCGGTGACCAGAAATACTAGTAAATGCTGGGAATGGTCATAGGTACTGCCAAGAATCAATGAATTTGAGCTCATGAGGGTAGACAAGACAAGCATAGGCTTAGTCGATCAATAATGACTGCATAGGAACAAAGGAGGGTCTTCAATATTATAAAGCCAGCTAGAAAATGATAAATTTTAGAGATTCCACATTGACTAGTGGTGTGATTAAAATCAAATATATAAGGGACATGTAAGCTTCAACTTACAAGTTCATTTTGTGAGGCTGAGTTTAACCTAAACTCCTTCTAAGATGGTCTCAAATCTTATTTTAGCAGCCATTGTTGGGTTTAACATGTTATATGCTATAAGGCAACTATTGGACTACCCATTAACATATAGTCTCACTTACAATGTCCAATTCTTAGTGTAAAAAAAGTATGTTGGAGATTTCATATTGACTAGTTTTATGGCTAGAATAGAGATATAAGTGGGATGCAATCCTTTCTTACAGGGTTTTGTGATGTTAATTTAACCTAAAACTCCTTCTAAGAATGAAAATATTACAATAACAGGGTTGGAAGAGTCCAAAAATGGGCCAAAATGGGGCTTTACCCTCCATGTGAGGAAGAGAAATAAGAATAGCCCCAATTTTAGCTACAGATTGCAATGCAACACACATGATGTTGAAGAGCTCCAGAACTCTCCGTTTTTAAACATCAATTTCGACGATTTCAAGCATCCAAAAAAAGGGAACTAAACTTATTACTCAACCTCCTAACTTCTCCCCTCCCCTTGTACAAAAATTTCACATTGCACACTTCAACTTCTAATACCTCTCCCTCAAGTTCTTCAACACATCCTGTGCTCTGCTTTGGGTCCACAACTTAGTACCTCTCGCTCAAGTTTACATACATCCATGATTGAGGTTATATAATATAACCAAGTCCATTTTCCATCTTAAACAATAACATTCTCCCACCATCACAAAGCAGAATAGCATGTGCAAAACTCAAATAAATTCAAATCAGAAACCAATGGCATCCTAGTTAAAGTAAAAGAAAACATCAACACTCAACACGTAGGGATTATCAGCTTCGTCATCGAACAATGTTTATGCAGAAGGTTTCCAGTTTCCACAAACCACAAACCGCGCTCGATTTCAAATGCAAAAGCGCAAAAGAAAACAAAAAATCGGATCCAATCGAAATCGCATCTACAAAATAAAAAAACTCCACGTTCCATCGACGAACAGAACACATCCATAATTCAAACCACCGCCAAATAGGATTTCCTAAAAATTGGTAAAAGAAATAAGAAAAACGAATGGCATACTCTGTTCACTCTCGAAACAGTGAATTTTGTCCGAATTCAAACAGAAAAAAGAATTTGAATTACAGAGAGAGAGGATAAGTACTAGATTGATCAGAGCTCCAGGCGTGGCAAGTGATGCATTGCGCGAATTGGTGAACCGCCGTAACCGCCATTATGTCTCTTCCAATCTTGTGCAGTGAATTAAACAAAACGAGATCTGGCGGTGAAGAGAAGCGAAGAAGGTTATCTTAGGGATTGTTTGGGTGCGCAAGAGAGACCGAGCTAACCATCAATCAGTGCTAGCTTGCCGTGTTGAGGAGACGAAGATGAGTATATGCCTCTGTTTACGTGCTTAACTAAAACTTACTTTCACACGTGCTTTTCATTTGTGTAAATTATAATATTTACATCCTTTTTGTTTTTCTTAGGTTTAATTTCGGAGGTGTCTACATGCATATTTATTTCAATTAGTTCATCGGATTTTAAAAGTGTTAAATTAGATTTTTTTTTTGGTAAAATTGAGTTAATAATGTCTTTGTCGTAAATTATTGTGAACGACGTTAACTTTCTTGCCTGATGGCATGTTGAGGTATCATTTAATAACTTCGTTGGTACAGTAAGAGGTCATGATGTGGATTTATTTGATTTTAAGTTTAAAATAAAATAAGCTGGTAATCGCTCCCCCTTTAACTCCGTCATTGTTCTTTGGGGATCCAGCGATGACTTTGCCGCCGAACACGAAGGCTCCAACACCTTTGAGCTCTTTCACGATGATGACGATCGCACTGGCCCGTCCGCTCCCGCTCACCATGTCGGAGTTCCTCCTCTGTTCAGGTTTCGGCCGCATACTCGAGCAGTTCACACAGATCGAGATGAACGGTATGCTACCACGAGTTAAAGGGGACGTTAAATATGCAAACATATTTACCCTCGTGTAGATGCAATCAATCATCATATATGGTCCAGGCCATGATGGAGGTATCTGCAGATGGGTGCTCAAATGTTTCGGTTTTGATTCTTGGGTTTTGCCTAATTTCAAAAATTATGTTTCTGGCTCTTCAGAGAGACGATGTGGAACTCGTTGTTAACGATCCCTTCATCACCATCGATTACATGGTACACACCTTCTCTTCTCCCTTATTGTGGATGGTTCAAGAAGAGAGGTGAAGAGATTTTTGTGTGTGGAATTGGGCAGTCTACAACTTTCCCTTCCAAATCCAAACCTAGAAAAAATTGTCTTTTGATTGGTGGTTGTGGAGGTGCTGTGTGGGCTTGGGGTTTGGGTGAATGGAGGTGATGAAGTATTTGTCTGCTATTGGGGAGTGTGGATGGTTTAGGAAGTGAAGAGAAGGGATTTTTGTGTGTGGAATTGTGTAGTGTGTGTGGAGTGGTGAATGGGTGTTGGAAATTTGTGTAGGTGGAGGGAGACTTGTGTGATTAGCATAAATGAAAATGCCCTAAATCGGTTTTTCCTCAATTTCAAATACTCAATCTTTAATATCTAGCTTAACCTTTAACTACGTAACACGTCACCATGCATACAATATAAAGATGACATGTTACCACTACATTATGCCAGATAATCAATCCCTTAACTCCGCTTGCTTTTATTTAACGGAAGGGATGATTTTGACGCAAAATTTAATAAGTGAGGATCAATTTCAAACACTTTTAAAACGAAAAACTGAATTGACATTATTCAATAAAAACTGGAGAAAAAATAGGCTATTAAGCCTATACTTCATCACTCAGTTTTCCATTAAATAAATAAAATTAATTTCAACTTTTAGGAATAATTATATAATATATAAATTGTAATATGGTTATATGTTTTAATTTTATTTTTATTTTCTTAAATTATAAATTACCATTTTAAAAACCACGGTCCAAATTACTATTTTTTAGGCTTAAAATATTTTACGAGTTATTTAGATTATTCATCAAACCTATTTTATAACTTTAAACTTTTTTTTGTACGAAAATAAAACGAGTAAATTACGTTAACTTCGCATAATATTTTCAAACTACAGTTATACGAGTGTTATATATAAAACAGGATAGCAATGTAATATTTTGTTTAAAACATGGAAAATGATACTTGAACAACCACTTTTGACAACATTTGGACACGGTACAGGTGTCCAAATGGTAGTGGTCCACGTGGAAAAATAAAATGAAAATGAAATATGACGTGGAAAGGGAGTGGTCAGGGTTTGCAGGTCCGCGTTTCAAATTTGAAATTGAATTTGGAACAATTGTAGAGAGAGAAGCAAAGGTTCAGAGAGAGAGTGTAACCTAGAGAGAGCCCGAGAGAGTTGGAGAAAGGGAGTTCGAGAGAGAGAGGTCCGACGGACTGCTTGCCGGAGTGTCGCCGGACAAAGTTGAAGGTCGTCTCGGAGCTATTCAACCCCTTCAGCCGGTTCTGATTCACGGCCGCCGCAGCTCCGACGTTGGCGAACGAACCGAAGACGGCGTCGTCTTCCCTCCGGCCCAGCGAACTAGGGGCGCGTTCTGAGTCTCACTTCGTCCCACCTGCTTCCCTCCCTGTGCCGAGCCTTTGCATTCACCGCCGGAGTGCCACCGGAGCATCGCCGGAGTGCCGCCGGAGTTTCGATTGTACGGTGGACGAAAAAGAGGGGTTTTCCGGGTTGTTAGTCCCACCCACACATTTTTCTTCCTATGTGTTCGAACCGGCACACGTTGTGTTCACCCAAGGTTTCGTTTTTTTTATTTGAGTGGAATGAAGCTTTAATATATGTATGATGTTGTTTGTGGATGATTTTGGTTATGTATGATACGTTGTTAGTAAGCTGTAAAAATATGACTTGTTGGATAGCGGTGGAATGTTGTTTATGTATGATGGAGGTGGTTTGTTAATAGTATTTGTTGGATGAATTAAATGTGTGGTGATTGATACTATGAACATGAGAACATAAACATTATTCCTTTGACGATACTGAAAATGTGTCTCCGAAGTGGGAAAATTTATGGAATAGAGGACCTCCAAAAGTAATGTAATTTCACTTTTTGTGCTTTACCCGTAATCTAGATATTTGATAAGTTATTAGATGAAATAAATGTGGTGGGATGACTTGGGATTTTAGAAGGTCCTTTGATATAATTAATGATATTGTGTGTGTGGTTGTCCATTTCATGTTTATCCTTTATAAATTGACATATAATTGAAGTGTAATGGATTTTGTTGTGTTAATGATTTTTATAGATGTTGTTGAAGCATGTTTCAAGGCTGAACAATATAATAACATTTGATAGTTTTTTCTAATTTTGAACTGCATGTTCCTTATCGTGTTCTTATCAAGATAATACCGTATATTTTTAGCTTGTATTCAATTTGAATGAGGTAAATTGAAAAATCTAAATTATCATCCATACATATTAAGATTCGTAAAAAAGTTTTCCAAGATTCATAATCCTTTCCACATACATTTTAGTGATGCATCAGTGATATTCATTATAGTTCAGAGTAAAAGGACATGATTTAGTTTGTTAGCACACTATTTAGTATTTTGGAAAATGTTGTATCTGGCCGTAATAAATTACCTATGCCTGGTGCAGCATGGATGACTGCATGTGCACCTGCTTTGTTGATGCTATCTTTATTTAAAGTGTGTATTATTCACGTTTGAAAACTCGATTGCGTTTCTGTATGAAGAATTTTTAGATGACAGTTCGTTTTGTAAATAAATTGACATTTTTATAGTAAAATATAATGATTGGAGTAAGAATTTTAAGAGAAGTTCAAATATAATTGAAGTGTAATGGATTTTGTTGTGTTAATGATTTTTATAGATGTTTTTTGGTTAATCTTACATTGTTTTTGTAATTTTGTTGGATTGGTAGTCATGGACCTAGTTGGCCTTGCTCTGAAAGAAACAAGTCACCCCAAAATGAGAGTGGTCGACCTAGTTGGCCTTTCTGTGAAAAAACTTCAACCCAATTACCCACTTAATTCGGCTTTGGTACCAGTTATGTTGCTGAACCATGAGTCTCACAAAATGTATTTTTATGTGGTAGGAATTTGTTAATAAAATGTTAAGAAAATGTTCCCAAATTACTTATAAGTAGATCAAATGAGGGAAAATAAACAAGCCACCCCAAAATTAGTGTGGTGGACGTAGTTGGCCTTGATGTGCAAAAACTTCAACCCAAGTACCCACTTAATTCGCCTTTGGTACCAGTTCTGTTCCTGTACCATGAGTCTTACAAAATGTATTTTTATGTGGCACGAATTTGTTAACAAAATCTTAAAAAATTGTTCCCAAATTACTTAGAAGTAGATGAAATCAAGGAAAACAAACAAGCCACCCCAAAATGAGAGTGGTGGACGTAATTGGCCTTGATGTGCAAAAACTTCAAGACAAGTACCCACTTAATTTGCCTTTGGTACCAGTTATGTTGTTGAACCATGAGTCTTACAAAATGTATTTTTATGTGGCACGAATGATATAAATTAATAAATTACTATTATTTCTTTGTTCTCTTTTTGCTTGTGTTTTAACAAATGCTCACAATGTTTGTTATCATTTCCAATTTGTTCTTTTACTTGATTGTGTTGGTGTAATGTAATTTCACTTTTTGTGTTGGTGTAGTGTGATGGAGGAACTTGGTGAACAAAGTAAAGGACGTGATACAAGGAAGAAGGTACGTAGGATTGTATTTGATTTGCATACATTTGTTGTTTGACTGTATTTAATTAGTAAGCATGACTTCGTATGCAGTTAGTGTTCAGACACTACTGCAAAACCAAGATGATAGGTCTTTTGAACGAACGGTTGACTTTTGAGCAGAAGGGTTACATTGAGAAGAGTGTTTTTGGTTGGTTGTTATACTTGCCAGGTTGTATTAACATAGGTAGGAATTTGTTATCTAAGTTATGTGGTCAATGGGTAGATAACATGAGTGGGTTTTATTTTGGTGACAAAGTTATTAAGTTTACTGAATTTGATGTCTGTCTATCGGTAGGGTTGCCTATTGTTGGTGAAGTGATAGATTTAAATAAAGTTGGGCATCGTAGTGTTTGTAGGGAGTACTTCCCTGAGGGGAAAGAAGATGTGAGAATGGTATATGACTTTTTGTTAGAGGAAATGAAAATTTTCCATTGGAACATTTTTGCAGCTTGTATATATTGGTAGGGATATCAGAGTTCTTGCTTCCCAATCGAAGTAGAGTAGTATTTCCAATTATTTTTGACCTTGTTTGGGAGTTGGGGTGTGTGGCTAAGTACAATTGGGGCAGTTTAGTTTTTCAGTACTTTGTTGAAAGTGTGTGTAGTGCTTCAACAACAATGAAGAATGAAACAAGCAAAAGCCATATTCATGTTCAAGGATGTGCTTACCTGTTGCAGGTACATGTTTCTTATGTAATTGTTAATCAAAGACAATGATTCGTTATTGTTTTCATCATTTTTATTGTCATTGTTGATGGATTAAAAATTTGCAGGTATGGTTTTGTCACCATTTTGTGACATCGAAGTCCATCTATAGTACACGGGTAACAAAATTCCCAAGGTTGTTGAACTGGATTGATATGAATATTGGGGATAAGTTTATCAAAACTGCTTTGGCAAAGGGATCAGTGAGTAGTTGTTGATTACACGAATGTGTTGGTGCAAAGTAATTTATGATTTGTGTTTTTATGAAATCAAAATTGTTAATGACATTGCAGGTTGTTATTGATGTTGGTATGTCCAAAGAGGAGCTTTGTTATGGTATGGTGAAAGACGCTTGTGAGAAATTTGGTATTCCATTTAAGAAGCAAAATAGAGGAGATAAGGAAAAATTAATTTCTGTTGTAGAAGAACAAACACGGGTAATTGCGGACATGCAAAGTAGTATTAACGATTTAAGAAAGTTGGTTGAAGCAAAAAATGAAGATAAGAATGAAAATTTTGTGGAAGAACCGTTGTGGGGAAGTGAAGATCGTTGTCAAAGTACACCGGTTCAACATGAGCAGCAAACCCCGGTGTTTCAAGGTGGTTTTGAAATGCAACAAAGCACAATGTATGATCGTATGAAAGCGCAACCCCGAATACGGCTTAAGAGTGTCGTAAAAAGAAGTCCTTATACTGCAGATGGTAGAAGAAAACAATGAGTACTTCAATAAGTTGTATTACATTAGGAATTTAAGTTTTAGATAATGTTATGATGTTTGGAATCCTGTTGAAAAAGTTGGTTGAATTTTGAAAACATTGGAATCCTTTTTTGAATTGTCATGATTTGATTTTTGTTGTTTGTAATGGTTTATGACAGATCCAGGGAGTTGAAATGAAGTGGGATGAACATGAAATAAAGTTATTTGAAATGAAGTTTGTATGGTATTGATGGAGAATTTGAGGCATGATTATGGAGTTTTTGGCATGGTTGTTGAAAGAAATTAGGTTTTGGAATTGGTTATTATTTTTGTTAGACCAGAAATCATAACAAACAAATTAAATTGAAATATATTGTTGGTCATACAGCATCATTGTTCAAACTGAACATTACAAATTGATTAAGTCGATGTTGAACTCAGGTAACCGTGGTGAGCAAAAGTAATACCATTAGTCCCCACTTAATTGAACGATGATCTCATTTGTGTTTTGTTAGGTGCATTTGTTGTTTTTTAACATAATTTTGGGACATAGGTTGTGTTATTTATTCATAATTTAGCAGCCTTGTTAAAATATAATAATTTTCGACATGATGGTGAATATCACAACTTGAAACCGTTTATGAAAAAGGTAGTGTACCCTAGTGTGCATAAGTTATAAAGTAAGTACCCAATTATATGAACTACGATCCCACATGTTATTGGAATGTACAATTGCTCTTCGTTCAGAAATTTTACATGCTGTGTGTTTTTTTATTGTGTATTATCATCATTTTTTATGAAATTGACAAGAGTAGTTGAAAACCTTGAAGTCGAAGTAAGTCTACCGTAGTGGGCATAATACATAACACAAGTACCCATTTATTTGCAGTGTTAAACCACATTTTATTTTAAAGTTACATTTGTTATTTGTGTTAATTATTTGGTGACCTGAGGTGTAATTTACGTTGATGGAAATGGCAGGATGCCGTAACAAAATATTATTACAACATGCAAGTCATTTTGAGGTAGAAAGATGTTTTAGAAGTTCACAAACCCCTGTGTGCAAAATTGATAACATAAGTACCCAAATATTTTAACTAAAGTCCTAGTTATGTACAATAATTATATTTAATATTTTGAAGACAATATTTGACTTAGGGCATGTGTTTTGATGTGTAAAAGGTCAACAAATATTTAGTAATAAACCTTTTGTTTGTTACAATATTTTAATTCATGTTACACAAAAATTATTGTGTTTGATTATTTATTAGTATATTATTCAGTAAATGGGAAATGTCAGTGATGATTTTTACAACAAATGTTGCAATGCTTTTGATAAATTTATTTATTTTATTTGACCATACGAAATGAAGTTAAGTAAAAAATAAGCAAGTTGAAGTAGAACAATTGTATGAAGACCAACGTGATTGACACAAAGAAGTAATAATTGGATTTTCATTAGAACATAAATATTGAAAGACATTAACATGAATTCATAATGTAGATTATGCTTTAGACTGAGATTGGATGTATAAGAGTACATGGACATCCATTAATATAAACTTCAACTATAATGTCATTTCCAAGATTGTTAACCTCAAACAGCAGGACATCTCCCTCCTTCAATCCATATTCCGTGCAAAATTCCTTCCATCATTTGCCAAACTTTGTTGAATTGCGAGTGACAGAAACCAAAACACTACACATGATGTCGTCCTTCTGTCCAAGGAGCATAACCTGTGTCAAGCCTTTGCTCTTGATAAGATTCCCAAATGCAGTTTGCAAGTCCTGTGCAGTAAAAAATATCAAGTAATTGACATTGTGGAATTTATGAAAATTATATTCCAAAAAAAATTGTATTTACCACGTACCAAATGACTTCCCTATGATTGTGATTTTGTCAACTTCACCGCAAACAATGAGGTATCAAGATAATTGGTAGAATCATAAATGAAAGATTCCCTACTCTCTTGGGAGCAAGCACCAAAATATATGGTGATATGAAAATTATTATTACCCACATACTCGAAACTTATGTGGGAATTGTTCAACCTTTGAGGGTATATGTTTCTCATTTCACCCCAGCCATTAGTTATTATAGGATTGATGGTATCCATGTTATAAGTCACCACATGTGTGTGACCATTGTTGTCCACCAACGACCATGTGGGTCCTAATTCATTTTCAAATGCCGCAGCAAAGTGCCTATCAACGTACCCAATGTCCTGAAGAAGTTGTAACCAAGTATAAGGTAACTTTCATGACAATAAATTAATTGAGAAGAACATGCTTACATAATGAGATAAGTGGATGGATCCAAATTTCCACAAGATTCTTAATGTTTGAGCGGAGGTTGAGGCAGCCATTATTTCAAAATGCAAAACCCAGATGTTTGGCTCTTTCCATTTAGCCAACCCTAGACGACAAATATATACACAATGAAGAGGTTTGACGAAAAGTTTCAACACTGCACCGTGAGACGTGTCCATTCAATTGGTAGAGTAAAGTAATACTTTCCTTACAAGAATGTTAAATGGCATTGGGAGAAGTTAGGTGGCATTTGAATTCGTTCAACCAACCATTAAATGTGTTCAACCGTTTTAACAACCATTTCTTTCATAATAAATGAGTTGTAAATGTGCCAATGTTTTTGACGTGGTGGTTGGGGTACATTAAATGGAAAACAGAACACTAAAAACAACATAATGTGCACCAAATCAAAACTCGTTGATGCTTTCATGATTTTGTGAGTAAAACAACAATGGCCAAAATTGTATACAAAATCAAGAAAAAGAAGAAATTGGAAATGATAACATACATTGTCAACATTTATTAATGCACAAGCAAAAGAGAACAAAAAATTAATAGTAATCTAGTAATTTATATCATTCACATTATTGGATATAACGATTGATGGCGAAAGTAATTAGCATTGATCACTAATAAAAATAATTTATAATGTAACATTTGAATAAATTGTGAAACGGTGCTTTGAATGAAATAACAATGAGAAATTAAATGGCCACATTTGTCAATAACATTACGTTAATAGTAATTATTACCATAAGCAGTAATTGATAAATATTAAAATTATTATATTATAATAATAAACTATATGTAAACTATATTTAATTGTACCATATTCATGAAAAAAAAATGTAACCAAGTTATAAATTTATGTTATTTATTTGAATGAAAGGACACACATAATATTGAATAGCATACATACCCCAAAAAAGAAGTTTATTCCCACAGTGCATGGGTTAAAGGTGTGTATAAGTATTTGGTGAGAAGTCATCATTGTGAACAATGTATTCTCCGGATGTCAATAAAGACATGAATTCTGATTGGGTGAGTTGAGATTCAAACATATCCTCAGTTGGAAGTTCCTGAACATTATGGACCTGCGTTATGTCATGGTTACTTGTTTCCTGAAATAACAGTATTAGTTAAGGTTTAAATGAATAAAGTTGATTAGTAATAATACTACATAAAAACAAATGAGATGTGTGTCTATTACTCACATTGGAATTCCTTGCATGTTTGGTTTTAGTAGCATGAGACTTTTTCTTTTTTGTTATTTTTTCAACTGTTGATTGCATTCTTTTTGTCCTTGGTCGGCCTTTGCGTTTGACAGCTACAGGACTGCGCACAATTAAGTCGTCAATTTGACAACTAGGTCCAACCTCTTCACTACAATGTAGATGTGCATCCATGTTAGATGCATCATCATTGACCAACGACAATGTCGTTGATGTACATACACCCAATTTTTTCCCTATAGAGTTTAAATCTGAAAGCAACTTATCAGATGCAGTCTCAGAATCACAAGCAACCTCGGCGATGTCATAGAAACGCTTACACAAAGCTTGGTACCTTTGCATCTTAGGCTCTTCAATGTTATTGTTGTAAGATGCTTTAATGAGAGTATTCTTCTACGGACGTTTTTGCTCCACCTTCGCAAATCATATTTTGTTGGTACATTACGCACATCTTCCTGCCCTAGGACCAATAACGAATGTCGACACAAGATTCCTCTAAACTCAAATAGTTGGCAACTGCAATGAGTGTCGGTTGTCACAGGATGAAAGACTACTACATGAAATTTTGAACGACAATCACCTTCCCATATGAAGTCTTATTTAACAGTGTACCTAGTTATAGTAGCTTCTTTTGTCATGTTTTTAATGAAGCAGTTCATGCGTGACCGAAATTCGTTTTGAACTTCTATAAATTTTGCCTGTGTGTACTCGGTTTGATATTGTCTTTCAATAAGAGATTGAGATCCACATGGTAGAGTCGTATTCATTGAAGAGAAATCTGCCTCAATTTCTTTTTGCATCTTTTGTCGTAGGGCGTTATCGTACTGTTGCACAAATTGTTGAAGTGTTGTACTTGAATTTATGAATCCATCAAAGAATGCATTCATACCCTCACTTCGTTGCGTAGTTGACATTCCCTCCCAAAATTGATATTTCATATAACAAGGAACCCATCGTTGTCTATCTGCATACAATGAATTTAGCCAATCATTTTTCTCTAACCCTTGACATGACATCAAATTTGCCCAGCCTAACTCAAACTCTTTATAAGTGATTGTCTCATACACAAGCCTCTTAAGTTCACTTTTGATTGCACCATAGCGTTTGTAGGCTTGCAACTTCTCAGGTATTTTTGGACATTGCCTTACATTGGCCAGTGACGATACCTTGAGGAGCCTTGTTTGACATACATCTAAGCCAAGTTGAAAATAGCCATGTGAATGTGGTAGTGTCCTCTACGGAAATCAAAGCACAACCAAGTAATATGGAATGACCATGATGATTAACCCCAACAAATGGTGCAAATGGCATGTCATATTTGTTTGTTAGGTAGGTTGTGTCAAAGGACACAACATCACCAAAATCTACACATGCTGCGCGACTTCGTGCATCGGCCCAAAAGACACTACTTATTCGGTTGTCGTCGTCCATTTCCATATCATAGAAAAAATCATTGTTTAATTCTCTCATTCTTGAAAAATACCTTAATAGTGTTTGGTCATCACCTTCCTTACAAAGAGTTCTTCTGTGATGCCCAATGTAATTACGGGCATCATGTTCCACAAATGGTATATTTTCAAATCCACCGGCATCATTAACCAAAGATATGAAACTTTTGTTAATGCGAACACAAGAATGATTATTGATATTAAGGGTGTGCTTCGCATGCATATTAATTCTTCAATTACCACGTATCAGGTTGGAGTTATTTGGACACATGTCATGGCTATGTTCAATAACAACTGTTCTCACATGTCATCTTCCTTCTTTCATAACAACTGTGATTCCAGCTGGACATTGGTTTTTTTGACTTGGCTGGGTTTTCCATTCTGGAGCAATGGAAGATAGGTACTTCCCTTCCCTAGAGCAAACTAATTTAAGGAAGATTAAGTCGTTGTTCTTATTTCTCCTAGAAGTCCTTATCCGAACACCAAAACCAGTCCTCACAGCATAGTCAGTGTAAAAACTTTTAACTTCTTCAATTGTATCAAACCACATATGAATTTTAGGGACAATATCGTTGACATTCTGAATGGAATCGTTGTTCACCGCACAAGTTACTTCTTCAGACGACATAATTTGTGACAAAGACATTCAAACGCAATGCCTAGTCCAACATGACATGGACATGAAAGGTAAATGAAAGCAATCATTAAAACATTACAACAACATATTTGGTTTTCTGGGACCACTAATGTTCATGCCCAGACTTTGTCATAACCACAAATTTGTTGTATTTCCTACTTCCAAACATTATTGTAATAAAAGCCAATATTTTCCTTGTTGCATCAACAAAAAAATAAGTGTATAATAGAAGGCATAACATTTGAAATCAGTAAAACATTAACTTACAAAGAGAAGGAACGCCCTTTCACAATCGCTTCAATAAATGGCCTTCAATACCCTACCAAGGTCCAACGTCCAAGGTCTTGGGGATTAAATGCTCTTCAATGTCTTACCAACTTCCTGGGGATTAAATGCTCTTGAATGTCTTACCAACTTCATACACGTAAGTTGTTGCTTTCGGCCATAGTCTGTAATTGTTGAATGAGAAAAGGTGAGTAATGCAAACAAATTAATGACAAAAGTGGGGTTTATTTGCCTTTTCAGTGCATTAAATGGAAGTTGTTGGCTGGGCGGGAAAGTCCAACGGGTGCAACGCCTAAACATTAATTGCATGACAAGCCAATTAAAGGTTTTAGATGCACAAAGGTCATTTCAAAATAATTAAATATTATTATATCATTATTCAATTGTTAAGTTATCCCTGCGTTAGTCGTGTTGAAAAAGTTTGAAGTCTAATTATGCCAATTTAAGTCAATATTATATTATTATATTCCTCTATATATTACAGCTTTCGATTTCCTATTGGCATAGCTCTTGAAAGCAATTTGAACGTAAGGTAGAGTTGCTTATCCTTTAACTACAACTTTTGCGTTTTATCCTTAGTCCATGCATAACCTAATTCGTTTTCAAGGATGCAGATTCAAAGAATGGAGCCATGGGAGGGACTTGATATAGACGATAGTGATCTCAAAGCATTCTTACAAAAGTGCAACTCAACTACAACGTTGATACCAGGACCTGTTAGAAATGTACAAGTGGCCATGCTAAACAGGGAAACAGATGAACCTAAGTCAACACAGGAATTTGTTAATGACATTGCAAAGGCAACATTTGATCGGGATTTTAAATCAAATCCTTGGATATTGGCTGAGAAGTTCATTAAACACCATGGTGAACATTTTCATTATGAGTGGACACAGTTATACTTTAAATGTTTAATGTTGACAATAACAAGATATTGTTGGCAGGACTTGTAGAAGATGGCAACATTAACAACGTCACCCAACTAGAACGCGTTAAGTCAATGCATGCCCTTCCATTTGTAGCATGCATTGTTAAAGAGTGCAACCCAAATGGATTGGGTGACATGAAAATTGTTGTCAAGGTCAATCACTAACAGGATCGAACTGCCACACTCTCTACATTGTTAACTTTGTTTAAAGCGTCCTTTGTTAACTTTTTCACTATTCCTTGCTAGCAGGATCAAAGTAACTCATTGTCTGCTTCGGTGCACAACAAAGTCCTTCTGCATCCAGAGTTTGGGCCGGATATAGGAGTTGGTGCTGTGTTATTATTGCAAAGTGTAAACCAACTACAACTTCTAATAATAAGCTTTAAGAATCATGCACCACGTTAACGTATTCATTGCTTTAAAATGTTATACATATCTTTACGCACAGGTTGGTGCATTGAGTCCTTTTGGAAGGATTTACTATTTGAATATAACCGTCCGGAATATTGTGAAGGTAATATCGTGAACTTATAACGAAATCCTAAATTTTGTGTTACTTACGTAAGTGCGACGTTATTAAATTTGATTGTAACGAATGTGTAGGTCTTCAAAGCTGACATAGGTCCTCCAACTGAGGAACTACTTAACGCTTCATCAAGACCTGTGATTCGACCCTACCCATGTGCCCAAAACAACAACAAAAACAAAGATGTTGGTCCATCTGAAAAGGTTTGTCCTTCTACCTCTAATAATAAAACAACAACCCCCATGGAAGATTAATGAGCGTTTAGAAATTTACGTCATGTTTGTATTTGAATCATTAGTTAACATTAATATTAGTTTTGTTTTGTAACGTACTGTATGCACTTATTTTAATATCAATGAAGGTTAAGTTTTGACAATTGAAAGAAAAGAATAACCATAATTTACGTTGAACATCATTGTCATCCACCTTACCTAGCCTTGCTTTGGTTTCAGCATTTCGTAGTGGATTCATCCGACATCGTTCATCTGAAACAAATTGAGCTCAATTCATTTCTACAAGGCCTGTATACAATGACAACATACCTAACAATCAAGTCCTCGGTCCAAATCATCCCACAAAACCCCACTACATCCAATGAAATAGACGACATACTAAGGAAACTTGTTAATCCCTGATGCCAACGTTTTCTTTATAAACATTTATGGAAATTTTGTTTTCCATCATGCTGTTACAATTTCTTTTCGCTAATTTGTTGTACTTGTAAGTAATTTCCAAACAATTATTTAAGAATTTCTAGTGGTACCAAAGGCTAAATAAGTGGGTACTTGGGTATAACTTTTTGCACAGAAAGGCCAACTTGGTTCACCACACTCATTTTGGAGTGCCTAATGTCTTCTCGCTCATTTGTTGTATTTGTGAGTAATTTGGAAACAATTATTTAGGAATTTATTAACAAATTCATGCCACAAAAAGCACAATGGCTAACGGTCCAGGTGCAGGACCAGAACTAGTACCAAAGGCTAAATAAGTGGGTACTTGGGTATAACTTTTTGCACAGAAAGGCCAACTTGGTTCACCACACTCATTTTGGAGTGCCTAATGTCTTCTCGCTCATTTGTTGTATTTGTGAGTAATTTGGAAACAATTATTTGGGAATTTATTAACAAATTCGTGCCACAGAAAGCACAATGGCTAACGCTTCAGGTGTAGGACCAGAACTGGTACCAAAGGCTAAATAAGTGGGTACTTGAGTAGAACTTTTTGCACAGAAAGGCAACTTGGTACACCACACTCATTTTGGATTGCCTAATGTCTTCTCGCTCATTTGTTGTATTTGTGAGTAGTTTGGAAACAATTATTTCGGAATTTATTAACAAATTCGTGCCACAGAAAGCACAATGGCTAACGGTCCAGGTGTAGCACCAGAACTGGTACCAAAGGCTAAATAAGTGGGTACTTGGGTATAACTTTTTGCACATAAAGGCCAACTTGGTTCACCACACTCATTTTGGAGTGCCTAATGTCTTCTCGCTCATTTGTTGTATTTATGAGTAATTTTGAAACTATTATTTAGGAATTTATTAACAAATTCGTGCCATAGAGAGCACAATGGCTAATCGTCTAGGTGGAGGACCAAAACTGGTACCAAAGGCTAAATAAGTGGGTACTTGGGTATAACTTTTTGCACAGAAAGGCCAACTTGGTTCACCACACTCATTTTGGAGTGCCTAATATCTTCTCGCTCATTTGTTGTATTTATGAGTAATTTGGAAACAATTATTTAGGAATTTATTAACAAATTCGTGCCATAGAAAGCACAATGGCTAACCGTCCAGGTGTAGGACCAGAACTAGTACCAAAGGCTAAATAAGTGGGTACTTGGGTATAACTTTTTGCACAGAAAGGCCAACTTGGTTCACCACACTCATTTTGGAGTGCCTAATGTCTTCTCGCTCATTTGTTGTATTTGTGAGTAATTTGGAAACAATTATTTAGGAATTTATTAACAAATTCGTGCCACAGAAAGCACAATGGCTAACGCTCCAGGTGCAGGACCAGAACTGGTACCAAAGGCTAAATAAGTGGGTACATGGGTAGAACTTTTTGCACAGAAAGGCCAACTTGGTACACCACACTCATTTTGGAGATCCTAATGTCTTCTCACTCATTTGTTGTATTTGTGAGTAATTTGGAAACAATTATTTAGGAATTTATTAATAAATTCATGCCACAGAAAGCACAATGGCTAACGGTCCAGGTGCAGGACCAGAACTGGTACCAAAGGCTAAATAAGTGGGTACTTGGGTAGAACTTTTTGCACAGAAAGACCAACTTGGTACACCACACTCATTTTGGAGTGCCTAATGTCTTCTCGCTCATTTGTTGTATTTGTGAGTAATTTGGAAACAATTATTTAGGAATTTATTAACAAATTCGTGCCACAGAAAGCATAATGGCTAACGCTCCGAGTGCAGGACCAGAACTGGTACCAAAGGCTAAATAAGTGGGTACTTGGGTAGAACTTTTTGCTCAAAAAGGCCAACTAGGTACTTGGGTAAAACGGTTTGCACATGTAAGTCAATTAAGTACAACAAACTGGATTTCAACTGCCAAATATATTTCTCAACAATTTCTGAAATCAGATTTGATATGCAACCAATACATAAATATGAAATGTAACAACAAGTGTTCTTTCATCAATAATCCCCAACATTCTACAAAATGCCTAAATCTTGCAACACTTGATTCCTCCGCACGTTGTCCACATCTAAAATCCATTGACAAACATATTGCTCCCTAACTTGTTGTAGTTCTTCCTGCAAAGACAGTAATGCACAAAACATGAATCAAATGCAACATTTGTATGAAAGATCCAAAACATATAAATTTTTACAGCTTACAGTTGTGTAACTGGGCATTGTGTTTCTTTCATATTTCTCAATGTCATCCCACAACTCTATAATTTTCAAAACAATTACTCCACAATCAAATCTACAACAAAACAAGTCCAACATAGCAAGTATGATATTTAACATATCAATTATACAATAAAATATTATATTTACAAAAATCAACATTACAAACATACTTGTTTGGTTGGATTGGAGTATGCAAGTGTTGTACCTCCAATGATGGTTTCTTGTCTTCCGAACAATTCAACAAATGTCCAAAAAGCAATGCAAGATTATGTGCCTGGAAAACAACATACTCCCCTTATAAATTTGTAATTACAAAGTAAACATCAATTACTACACATACAATGACATTGTCAATCTTTTGTCGTTCTTTTCTTTTGTGCCCAAAAGAGTCCAGGGCAAACATTTGCAGTGATGGAATCTTCACAGCGTAGCACCACCAATGTCTGTCATGGATAATTGGGACAAACAACTACAACAAATAAAATATCACACCATAAAGTACGAATAACCATAAACATATTGTCCAAATGAATTAAATGAAATGTAATTGCACTAACAAATTCGGCATTAACAATGTCATCAAATCCGATGATATTAGACTGGAAGTAGTTACAGTAGTCATTCAATGTCCAAACTTTGTGATTACTCTTTCTCTTTCTTGAGTCAATTAAAACATGGGTCTGCAAGGAAGTCACATAGTTAGCTTTCATTTCTCATGTTAATAGAATATTAAGAGCATAAAATAACTATTATTTTAACCAACCGCATATAATGGACTAAAACATATCCTTTTCACTACTCCAGTACTCCTTCTTTCAAAGAACATGAACACGGATGTGCCAAACAAAATCCCCTACACAACCAAGAACTTCTTAATACTATACAATTCAACCGACATATAAACTAAATCATAAATTAACACACTAAATTTCGTTATTACCATGTTGCCAAGCTGCATCCTAGGTCCAAAAGAATAACACTCTTGGGTTCCAAATGTTTGACCGCAAATTTCAGAAACAACCCTTCAAACAAAAATATCACATAAGTCAACATGTTTCATCATCACACTAATAATAAATAAAATTTAAAAATTGTCAAATTCATTACCTCCAATGAAGCTTAAACGGAATAACCAAGTTGTACAAGTATTTTGGATTTACATTCAATAAATTACCATTCTCATTATCATCATATTGTGCCATAGTGCATACAAGAGGTGTAACATCCATAACGTCCTCAACGTCCTCCTTCTCTTCTTCGAAACAACCACCCACATCACTATACCTGACTGTTTCAAAACATTGGGTTTCCCCATCTGCCCCACCATCAACATGACCATCATCTGCTTTACCATCATCCCCTTCTTCATCATCACCTTCAACTTCATCACGTTCAACATCAACACCACATGTACCACCCTCTTTAAAAAAAGAAGGTTGCTCTGTTTCTTCCTTCCCAACACCTACCATTGTAGCCAAAGTTCTTAAATCTTTATTCATTGCAACCATTTTTCTTTGGTTGTCTTCAATTTTCTTCATCACCACTTCTTCCCAACTCAACCCTAACTCATGTTCATCCTCTTCCGGTATTGGCCCTTGTTCCAATTGAAGGGCCGCACGAATGATTGAGTTCCGACGATCCTCCTCCCGCAAAAACCACTCCCAACATATCTATAAACATCCATATATAAGTAATCATTAAATAACAAAAAACACAATTCATGTACTA
The DNA here is from genome assembly GCF_029865625.1 of Vigna umbellata. Taxonomy (NCBI): domain Eukaryota; kingdom Viridiplantae; phylum Streptophyta; class Magnoliopsida; order Fabales; family Fabaceae; genus Vigna; species Vigna umbellata. The sequence goes on from NC_142169.1 coordinate 36,984,676, forward strand.
CATATCGTAAAAATGTAAATAAAAATAAAAACTAACTTACCTCTTTCCGTTTAAACAAGTCCTCTATTTTGTTAGACCTTAACTTAAGCGAAGGCCAATTTATTATTCGCGGGAAGACAATGTGATGTGCACCGTCCGCTAAACCCAAACGTTCAACCGCCCATAGCTAAAAAACAAATATTAACCAAAACGATAATCATATAATAAACAAATTACGGCCACATGAAACGTAATAAAATTTTAAAATTCTTACCTGCAACACTGCAACATTCCCACTGAGACCTAGGTCCCTTATGTCACGTTGCCTTATCATCCTTGACGCATTTCCTAAACTATTTACCACAAATGTGTGCACAGCTTTTGCCCAATTATATTGGTACAAATTATCGATGTTATCTAATACTGTAAAAGGCATGTTACTAACTGCCTTTGAATGTCTAGGAAAGTAGAAAACAATAAAACAAACTAAAATATACAAACGACAAACACAATCAACATCCATGTCATTATTTTGTATTAAGAACTTTATCCTATGTATGATATCTTTTAGAGTGAACGACTTTGACAAAAATTGATGACAAACAACAGCATCAAAGTTATCATCAAAATTTACATCTAAACCACCAACACCCAACCCTAAACCCATGCAAACATCGCCAACTGTAAATGGTACCATTGTTTGCTTCAAAACAAAACATTCGTTGCGGCAAACCCAACGTCTAACCATTTCCTTGAACAAAGGACTGCAGAACTCAATTGGACTATTCATATAAAGACACCACTTGAATGGAGTCTCCTCGATACGTGTCCTATCACTTTGGCGTAGTATAGAATTAAGGTCGACTATCGATTTTGTGTCACTCCATCCCCGCAACCGCAACTACAATTCATTTTCAAACAATAAAACCATCATAACCTCTTTTCAAACAAAAAAACCATCATACCCTCTTTTCAAAGAAAGTTATAAGTTTTGATAATATTAAATCTACTTACATTCTTGTAACCTTCTTCTTTTGTGCAATCCATGACTACCAATCCAACAAAATTACAAAAACAATGTAAGATTAACCAAAAAACATCTATAAAAATCAATAACACTACAAAATGCAATAGACTTCAATTATATGTCAAATTGTAAAGGATGAACAACAAATGGAGAACCACACAATATCATTATTTATACCAAACGACCTTCTAAAAAACTCAATTCATCCTACCACATTTATTTCATCTATTTTTGGAGGTCCTCTATTCCATAAAAATTTTCAGTATCGTCAAAGGAATAATGTTTATGTTCTCATGTTCATAGTATCAATCACCACACATTTAATTCATCCAACAAATACTATTAACAAACCACCTCCATCATACATAAACAACATTCCACCACCATCTAATAAGTCATATTTTTACAGCTTACTAACAACGTATCATACATAACCAAAATCATCCACAAACAACATCATACATATATTAAAGCTTCATTCCACTCAAATAAAAAAAACGAACCTAGGGTGAACACAACGTGTGTCGGTTCGAACACACAGGAAGAAAAATGTGTGGGTGGGATTAACAACCCGGAAAACCCCTCTTTTTTGTCCACCGTACAATCGACACTCCGGCGGCACTTCGGCGATGCTTCGGTGGCACTCCGGCGGTGAATGCAAAGGCCCGACACAGGGAGGGAAGCAGGTGGGACGAAGCGAGACTCAAAACGCGCCCCTAGTTCGCTGGGCCGGAGGGAAGACGACGTCGTCTTTGGTTCGTTCGCCAACGTCGGAGCTGCGGCGGCCGTGAATCGGAACCGGCTGGAGGGGTTGAATAGCTCCGAGACGACCTTCAACGTTGTCCGGCGGCACTCCGGCAAGCAGTCCGTCGGACCTCTCTCTCTCTAACTCCCTTTCTCCAACTCTCTCGGGCTCTCTCTAGGTTACACTCTCTCTCTGAACCTTCGCTTCTCTCTCTACAATTGTTCCAAATTCAATTTCAAATTTGAAACGCGGACTTGCAAACCCTGACCACTCCCTTTCCACGTCATATTTCATTTTCATTTTATGTTTCCATGTGGACCACTACCATTTGGACACCTGTCCCGTGTCCAAATGTTGTCAAAAGTGGTTGTTCAAGTATCATTTTCTTTAAAACATATAGAGTTTTGTCTATAATGTAAAAATAAATAAGAATGTTAATGTAGTTTAAAACATGCATATTTATCGACCTAAAACTCGTACTCATTTCAATGTTAAAAAGGACTAAAGAAATTAATCGTCAATTAAGTTTTAAGTATTACATAAATTTGAATATTTTTAATTGAATTTTACTAAAAAGATAAATTTTATTGAGTGTTTAAAATACTTTTTTATTTTTGTCTGAGTACTTGATTATTTGATATTTGTTGTCAATGGGATGGCATGACATTTTTTTCATCTCATCTTCAACTTACCAATCAACTTAGTTATTTTTTCTTTAAATTTTTCTGATTTCTCAATTAACTTGTTTTTTCTCTCTCCATGAGTAAGTTTGAAGAGATTTTAGAGAAAGAACACAAAGGCAAAACTTATAATTATGTTATCGCGTTGACTTCAAAAAGAAAATATTTAAATACAAATAAAAAGTATTTTAAATAGTAACACTAATAGTAAGATATTAAATAAAAAAATACACTAATTATAATTTACACTATGCTCGAAAGTTAATTAAGTCAGTAAGTCATAAATAAATAAAGCTTTATACATAGATTTTGTCACATTAAAACTTACATTTATCCATTCGTTTCAAGAATATTTCTTATATTTAAATACAAATAAAAAAATTTTAAATAGTCAACAAGAAATCGTAAGATATTAAATAAAAAATTATAATTTACACTATGCTCAAAAGTTAATTAAGTCACTAAGTAATAAATAAATAAAGCTTTATACAACGATTTTGTCACATTAAAACTTACATTTATCCATTTGTTTCAACTCATTCATGTAAAAATAAAATATACTATGATGTATATTTTGGAAAGACACAAAAAGAATGTAACATGGAAGATACTATGGTGTATATTGTATTAAAGATATAACTAATCACTTTTATATAATCACTTTAAAATATCGTCAATGTTTTTTATATATTAACCATCCCATGATTTAATAAATTAGTGTATAATGTTGAATTTTTGTATTTTTTCGATTTCATGAGTCGAGGTTAATTTTTCTTCTACAAATAATCTCCAAGTTTCAAGTTTACGTTTAGGTTCTATCTTTAGTCCTTTTTTTATCGTTCGGTCAAATCGAATGCTACCTACAAAAAGCACTATGATGCTAAAGTCCGTGTATATTCGAATATCTTAGCACTAAATGCGTAGTAAAAGTAACCAACTACCTGAGTATCAAACCTGTATTTATAGATTTTGAGATGAGATTTTGATTAGTGGTGGCATAATCACGACCTAAATAGTCTGACTTAGGATTGATGTAATTATCCTTAGTTTTAATCATGTCCACAGTCCGACCGATCGGCCTACTGATTCAGGCGAGTTCACAAGGATTGTTGATCGCTCGGTTCATAGCTGAATGGGCGATCATATTGTACATATATTAAGAATAATCAACATACTAGAGTTTATAGCTTTCAAACTCTTAATATATGAAGAAAGTTTATATTTTCTTAATGTAATTTTATATTCAATACATTTTCTTTTTTAATTTAAATAATTTTATTGTTAGTGTGATTTAAACTTAACTTTTTCACTCCAAATCTATTTAATTGAGAAACAACAATTTTACAATTGGTGGGCTAAACTTTATAGTCTAGGATTTTTACCTATTAATAGCAAGACTGAATTTGAAGGTTTATTTAGACTAAATCAAATATTATGTCTAATATTATATCATTTGTGATTTTTATTTTAGTTACTCACAATATCAATTTTTATTTAGTGTGTAATATTACAGTAATTACTGTGATCATTCATCAACATGAGCTTAGGATAATATTTATCTCTATTAGAATAATTATAGGGTCTTGATGATATATTACTACTTGTATTTAAACAATACATTATAAATGAAAATAAACACATTCAATATCATTTTCGATCTTGGTATCAGAGTTTTTGATCCACAACCACAACAATCATGTCACCTGCTGCCAACTAGAAAAGTGACCTACCTTGTACAATATCTGTCAAGTTGGGCAAAGACAATTATTCACTATAGAAATCTCTAGCCTTACTAGTGATTGGAGGCTGCAAACTTGATGGCTATTTACTAGGGACAATAGAATGTCCAGACCAATTCATTGTTGCAAATAACATGACAACAAAGTCAATCCTAATTATGAGGATTGACAAGCCTGTGATCAAGCCATTCTAGGATAATTGATTAATTCTCTGACAATTGACATTACAACTCAATTGCTTCATTATGAAACTTCTAAACAACTTTGAGATGAAGCTCAAAGTCTGTTGGGAATCCAAGTGTGAGAGGAGAGAGTCAAACATCGTGAGAGAAAAAGAGAGTGCTTGATTTTTTTTGTGAGAGAGATGTCAAAGGTTGTCAATGGAATGATTGTACCACAATTGACAAGAAAAACCAATTATGATAATTGGTGCCTACAAATGAAGGCGTTATTGAGATCCCAAGACATTTGGGATATGTTGGAAGATAAGTACGTTGAACCTGATGAGGACAAACATCAAACAGTGGCACAGAGGACAACATTGAAGAAAACACGTGCAAGAGATGGGTCAACATTGTATTTTCTCTACAATGCAGTAGATGAGTCAGGATTCGAAAAAATAGCGAATTCTAAATCAACAAAGGAAGCCTGGGAGATATTGGAGGTTGCGTATAAAGGTGAACATCGTGTTAGACAAGTCCGAATACAAGCTCTCAGAGGAAAGTTTGAATAGTTGAAGATGGATAGTTTTATAATATCATTGCAGAAATCAACTTATATAATACCGAAATTAATAAAATTAAAATGAAATAAAGCAAACCCAATTACATTGTTTCTAAAATTTATAGCACAAAAGCTTTAAATAACCCAAGTCGTCTTCCCACTCTCGCGTCTCTATCATGCATGTGGAGCATATGTAACATCTACTCCGTATAACCAAAATTTATACGATCATCGCAAGACACACACAACCACAAACAAAAACAAATATGGGTAAGCTACCATAGCACAACCAATAACAATAAAATATGTACATAGAAAGCAAACACAACTCAATAACAAGTCAATCATCTATAGCGCTATCCTACTGACAGAATCATTTATACACCATGATCATCGTCAACATCCTCATTAACTATATCATGACTATACCATCAACGTCATCCTTATCAACACCATCTCCAAACACATCGTCACTACGAATTCCCAACATCATCACGAAGGACTTTGGTCTATCTCCTGTACCCAACCATACCACCTGTAGCTTCCCCATACAGGCCCATAACTGTACCACCTGTAACTTCGCCATACAGGTTCGTAACCGTACCACCTGTAACGACCGCTGCCCTCGCAACCACGGCGAGAAAGCAAACCAAAAACGAGGTAGAAATAGAATGCCAAACAACTCATCATGTTTACAAGATCAAACACCAAAAAGGCAAACTCACATATTCAATTAAACCCATAAGTTTCAAACTCAAACACGAAATCAAAAATAAAAATCTCAATTCAAACTCCAACTCAAACACGTGATCCAAAACCTACGATAAAGAACAGAGGAACAACCCTAGAAATCCCCAACTTCAGAAACCTCAACCCAAAACAAAACCTGAAATTCCCCAAATCAAAACCCTACATCTCAAATCAAAAGAAATCACAGAAGCCCCAAAATTTGATGAACAACTAAAACCCTAAAATCGCAAAATCAGAAGGGAGAGGAGGATTTCGCCGTGAATCAAAACCTACAAGGAACCAAAATCATCCACCCAAAATCGTTAGCTTGAAGATAGAAGAGAACCCAAAGGAAATCCCCAAACGACATCCTCGTCGTAACCCGCAGAGGCCCTCTCCACGAAACGCAAAAGCCCTCGCTGCACCTCCGCCACGCCATTGTTGCGCCTCCGCCACGCCATACTCGCGCCTCCACTGCGCTTCAGTCGTGCCTTCGTCTTCGCCCCCACGAAGCCACTCCGAATGCGAGAGCCACAGATGGGTTTCTCAAGGTTGGGTGGTCAGCGAGATCAGAGAGGAGAAGAAGCTTGAAGCTTCGGATTACGGAATCAAAACGAAAAGAAGGAAGGGAACCTATTATCTGTGAGAGAGGCACCAAAAAGAAACTCTGGATAAAAATTTTAGTTTTTAAAACTAGCCCTAATTCTAATTAACCCCTAATTAAAAGAATCCCTAAAACCCTAATCTCTCCTGATACAAAATTCAATTACTTAAATTCCTATAACATTAAATTACGTGAATTCAATTATAGAATTCGTAACATTCAATGGCTTGAAATCCAAATTGGATATTAACATGATAATACGCAAGAAATAATGCAATTTATTTCTGATTAACAGGATCAACCAAAAATTCAAAAATCATCCTACCACACCAAAAATATCTAATCATGATATTAAGCATTCAATTAAATTAATCACCATTTAAATGCAAATGTAACTTTTTATAATCATAAAATATACTCAAGAAAATGTTCATCATACAATAAAGAAAAGGTAAGCTTCTCATACCTTAATCAATTCTAAAGCTTTAAGATTGAAGATCAATCAATCCCAGAAGCACGTTTATGCTATCTTCTAAAAATATTTTCTCCTCTCTGTACCCCTAGGATTTGAACTCACATTCATTCAATCCTACACACACAACTCTACCAATAAGCCAACACATCACATTGAAGATATAAAACATCATAAATTTAACAACCATACAATAACATGTGTTACATTTATATCAACAAAATCAATAAATAACATAGAACTTATGTTTTATAAAAGACTTGCACACCAACTGAACTACACAGCACCTTGCGAACTCATGCAGATTTTAATAAAACATACTCAACTTTTATTTAGAAACTCTACAATTTCTCGGGTCTTACAGGTTGTGGGAAAAATTTTGAGATCCCTTACAAAAGATTTCAAAAGTATCGTGTGCGCCATCGAAGAATCGAAGGACTTGTCAATTCTCACTATGGATGAACTTGTTGGGTCATTATAAGCCCACAGGCAAAGGAGAAGGAGTTGGGATGATCAGGTTGAACCCGACGATCAAGCACTACATGTACAGTTTGACTCGAATAAAACTCGGATTACTCAGAGCTGAGGTCCTGGCGGTAGAAGGCGAGGAGGCCGAGGACGAGGTGGACGTGGGCGATGTAATTTTGAGAATGATAGTGAATAGCAAATTGGTCAGCAAAATTGGCGTGACCGAGGACAAGGGAAAGGCCGAGGAGATCGGTCAGGAGTTTATTGTTTTAAGTGTGGCAAGTATGACCACTATGCAAACAAGTGTAGACAAAAAAAGTGCTACAATTGTGGTAAGGTGGGCCATATTGCAAAGTATTGCACGACCAAGACAAAAGGGGAGACTAATCTTCTTATTGATGATGCAGAAGAAGAATGTGGGACCATGTTGCTGCCAAAGAGCTCGGATGTAGTGGACATGGAAAATTCAGTCTCAACAATGGATGAAGTGATCTCGTTAAAGGATGCAACAATTGTGGAGAAAGAAAACCTGGAGAAAGTTTTCAAACAAAAAGAAGAGATTCAGCGGATAGGGAGGCTTCTAGATGAAACTAATGAAATTATGAATAAATAGAGGGTTGAGCTTGACGAGTTGAAGAAGGCAACTCTTGAAAAAGAAGAGAAAGCATCTAGTGTTCTTGAACCAAACGAAGAGGAAGATGTTGAGGAGAACCTGATGAAGATGTCAGCCAAGATTGTAAGAAATCACCTAAGGTCAGAAACGAGTTGGTCAAAGTTATTGAGAAGTTGGGCATAACAAAGTCAGTCAAAGTATTAAAGAGGTCAACCAAGGTAAAAGACAAGAGGGCCATAAGGAAAAAGAAGAAGTCAAATCTGATTGAAATAAGAAAACCCGATGTGAGATGATGCACATGGAAAGCCGAACGAAGGGCTACTCGCAGTTATGGTTGGTTGGGAATGCTTTTGCTGGAGGGGGAGTGTACCTATGTGAAAGGGGCTCACCCTTGAGGGGGAGATTGTTGGGAATCCAAGTGTGAGTCTAAGTCCCACATTGGATTGAAATGAGAAAGTAGAGCACTATATAAAGATGAAAGACCCATTAACCCATTGCCTTAAGGTTTTGGGTAGAGAATGGTGTCAATCCCTTATATGGTTAGGCTCATATCTCATTGGTATTGTGTCTCCCCGGTGAACCTCCTCCTTGATAGACCCAACAGTGGTATCAGAGCCGATGGTTTGTCATGATGACCGGCTCAGACAAGTATAATGGTTCCTATACCCAAAGTCTTCCTGGCAAAGGTATTCACGTAAGCAAGTCCCATTAAGATGAACGACGGTACGAAGGACTACTTGTGGTTGTGGTTGGTTGGGAATGCTTCCGCTAGAGGGGGAGTGTACCTAGGTGGAAGGGACTCATCCTTGAGGGGAAGATTGTTGGGAATCCAAGTGTGAGTCTAAGTCCCACATTAGATAGAAATGAGAAAGTAGAGCACTATATAAAGATGAAAGACCCATTAACCCTTTGCCTTAAGGTTTTGGGTAGAAAGTGGTGTCAATATCTTATGTGGTTGGATTCATATCTCATTGGTACTGTGTCTCCCCGGTGAACTTCCTCCTCGATAGACCCAACAAAGTCTTGTTGGTGCACACACCAGGTCCATAATTGTCTATCTGAAATATGAATTTCACAACACATGAAAAGGAAACATAAAGATGGAACAATATCTTAAGAAGATGAAAAACATTGCTGATAAGTTAAAGCTAATTTTTAAACTAGATTTTGGTCGCACAAAATCAGAACAAACTAGATTTCCCCACTAATGAAGTATAGGGACAACCTAGGTATCAATCATCGGACTCGGTACAATTAAGTTTAAAGTGTAAAGTTAATTCTTGCTGAAGAAAATGAAACTCTAATATGAAACCTAAACTAGACTAAGAAATTAATGCAAAAGAAAGGACTTAAACTAGTGAACATTGCTACTGCCTAATAATAGAAACAGGACCTAATTTCTATAGCTAATATGATCTACTGATTTACAAAGAAACTAGAAATGCATATTACAATTGAGAAATCTAATTACTAACCAAATCAAATAATCAGTGAAGAACCTGTGAAACAAGAATATAAAGCAAAGCAATTCATGATTTAAAAGAACATAGTCAAGAAAACAAGAAATTATTATCTAAGCTAAAACTAATCCAAAACATGTTCAGCAAATGAAAAAAATACAAGAAACTAACTAAGAACATATACAACACTGAAGTTATAGGCAAATGTATATTGATTTTGATGAAAGAGTGCTAAATTCTTTTCAGGAAGACATCCTGTAAAAATTTAATCTCACTATGGAGTATTTTGGTTCTTGTTACAAAACCTGATTTTGCACTTTACACTCATTCATCTAACCAATTTATAAAATACCTCTAAACTAAATCAATAAAAGATGATGAAACAAAATAAAAAAAATGTTATTTCTACAAAAGTAAAATCAAGTAATCAAAACATTAACAATAGTATATAACATAATTTAAATGTGCAAATGATTGAGGATAAATTATCAATTACACTCAAAAAGACATTCTGACTAAAGTAAGCCCATCATCTCGATAAAAAATACTCAATGTGGACTCATTTAATTCCAAAAAAGAAACGTCTTAGATCTTAATTCTTAAAAACGTACTTAGATTTACTTCCCTCATAATCATATTAAACTATACTCTCATCTCCTATAATTTTAAATAATCTAACTTATAAAATAAAATTATAAATATTAAAACTTGAAAATTTTAAATGTAAAAATTAAAAGAAACTATATCAGCGGAAAAATTTAATTATTGTATATGATCAATATAAATAATTATAGTTTTCGAACAAATTATAGATGATCATATAAAATATAAACTATTTTATGACAAAAGTTTCTTAAATGTAAAATATATGGATAAATTTATTACCTTATTATATTTATATATTTTAATACACATATGAATTTAAATAAAATAAAAGATGTGAATACTATTTTATTAAAATACAAAAAAGTAAGTATTTGTTTAAAAATTAAAGACAACGTCATGCGATATAATTTATTTGTTTTATTAATGGCAGGCAACAATTTTTAAAATTAAAATAATTTCACCTAATTTTATATAATTACGAGTATATTTTTTTATATTAGCTCAGAGATAGTTGTCAAAATTAAACATGAGATAATAAGATGAAATAGTGTTTTTTTTTTTGCCTTCGTCTTCTTCCTTTGTTATACACAGGTGAGTATAAGTGATAACGTTATATTTAGTTCATTCATTGATTTTCATTTCCTCACTGAAAAATGCTACTATCCACACTTCAAACCCCTCGCTCCCTATCTCGCCTCTCGCTCACTCGCCACTCCCACTCCTACACCTCACGCGCCTCCCTTACTGACCAAACCCCAACCCTCACCACCTCGCCTCCGCCGCACTCCGAAATCCTCTCTACCCGCCAAACACTCCTCTCCCGCCGTGCCTCCGCCGTCGACCTCGCCCTCTCCCGCCTCGCGCGGCTCCGCCTCGCCGAGCCCCGTCTCCGCGCCTTCCTCCACCTCCCGGACGATGATGCCCTCCTTGCCCAGGCCCGCCTGCTCGATGCTCGCATCGCCGCCGGCGACGACCCTGGTCCCCTCGCCGGCGTGCTCGTCGGCGTGAAGGACAACATTTGTACCAAGGACATGCCGTCCACGGGTGGGTCGCGCGTCCTGGCCGGGTACCGGCCACCGTTCGACGCGACGGCGGTGAAGAGACTGAGGGAATTGGGAGGAATTGTGGTTGGGAAAACCAATATGGATGAGTTTGGAATGGGAAGCACCACTGAAGCTTCTGCATTTCAGGTTCTCTCTCTCCTAATATTGCATTTATACATTTTTTTACTATGGTTTATATTGCAATTTGAATTATTTTTTTGTTTAAAAGTTAATTGTTTGATTAACTTTGAAACTTAGTACACTGTATGCATTTTTAGGTTTGAATGAGGATTCAAGCTCAACAAGCTCTGCTACCACTACTTCTGTTATTATTTAGTTATACTAGTATTATTGGTGTTTTAGTCTCTGAAAATTTTCTAAATTTTGATTGTAATATTTAAGTTTTGAAACATTGGTTTTGGGTACTTCATTTTTTTAATTACACATATTTTCCTACCCTTATGCAGGAAAATGTTTGGATATTTGAAAGAAAAAAAAAGTTTAATGGGCGTCTCAGTCGTCCAGTCACAAATTATCACCACCCATATAAGTTATAAAGTCAACAAATTTACCATGTAAATGGCAATGTAACACTATTTTAAAATGTTAGTACATATTCTTTTCTTCTCTTTAAAAATACATGGGCAAAATTGATTAGTTTTAAAAATTGATAATAAAATCAAATTTTGGATATGCTTCATGGACTAAATATTCCTTTAATCCTTTTTATTTATTATTATATAGAAAGTACTTTATGTCAGAAATGAGGCAAGAGAGGAGGATTTCTGCATAGGTAGGTAGGACACTCACTGAATTTTTCCCACACACTATTGTTGATGTTTAGAAATTTAGAGTTTGTAAGATTACTTTTAGAACCCAATTCAACCTTACAAAATTAGCTTAATAAGGTGAGGTTTGTACACATCTATCTATTATTATTTGGTCAAATCCCAAGATGATATGAGATCTTCAACACATCTCCTCACTTTGATAACATCAAGTATGGGAATAAAGGAGGACCCGATAATGAGTTGCACATTAGACCCTGCAAACAATGCTAAGGAAGACTCTGATATGCTTTGATACCAATTAGATGGGTTACATTTTCATCATTCCTATTTGTAATAGTTAAAACCTTTAAAAGAGAAAATAAAATATGTTGAAATGCATAGAAAGATTATGAAGATATTTTTTCCTAATTACTATGGGGATATTGAGAATATTTTTATTCTAATAATCTGCTATTTACAGAAGTTACATTAGAAACGTGATTGAAGATTCAGAAGGTTGATGTTAAATGGTGTGATCTTAAGAGCATTGTGGGATGCTGGGTGTGTCTAAGAATGTATCTTCTAAAATGTCGAATGCCCACTTTGCGTTATTTGAGGATGGGTGACTTTATGACTCTGTTTTTCATTTGTCTCTAGGAGTTGAAGTATTGATTACCTGTTCTATATTGAAAGCAGGATTTCAGCGTATGTTTGGTATAGGAAATGGGGAATGAAAATTGTCAATGAATGACTTGATGGACCTTACATGCATTAATGTGTTACTAATTTTCATTCCTGCTATGTTATTTCCCCTCTGTTATTGCAAAGCTTAATGGGATAAAAGAGGGGTTGTGTGTGGGTCCTATTATTTGTATTTCCCATTTATAACTGCGATTGGTTTACTCAGGTGCTGCATATGTTCATTCAATAGGTGACTGCCAACCCTTGGGATGAGTCTAGGGTGCCAGGAGGATCATCAGGAGGATCAGCAGCTGCAGTTTCTGCCAGACAGTGTGTTGTATCGCTGGGAAGTGACACTGGTGGAAGTGTGAGGCAGCCGGCATCTTTTTGTGGTGTTGTAGGCTTGAAGCCAACATATGGGCGTGTTTCAAGATTTGGACTTATGGCATATGCATCATCACTTGATACCATTGGCTGCTTTGGTTCATCAGTTGCCGATACCGGGATTCTCCTTCATGCAATTGCAGGTCATGATAGATTTGATGCCACTTCAAGTAAGCAGGTAGGAGGAGTATGAGTTTTCACAAAGTTTGGTCTAACTATTATAATCCTTCCAATTTCTCATTGTTTGCAAGGGATATTAATAATGTTAGTAAATTCTGTTCCTCAATTAGATTGGTGATTTCTGAAATCAGTGGATATAAGCGTTATTGATTTCTTCTTATTAAGCCAATGTCTTTCCAACAATATGGTTTCGTTTTTCAGGATGTGCCTGACTTCCAGTCTCACTTTGTCTCTTTGAGCTCCTTGGAAAGTAAACCCTTGAAGGGACTGAGAGTTGGTCTGATCCGTGAAACAATTGACAAGGGTGTTGATGCTGGAGTAATTTCAGCAATTCGTGCTGCTGCTATGCATTTTGAGGAATTAGGATGCTCTGTGAATGAGGTTCTATATCATTTTTCTCTATGAATGACGACTTCTATTGGTTCTTTTGAAGTTTGTATTATTGCTGTTTATATTTCAGGATGTCCTTATCTTTTGCTACGAACTTATTACAGGTCTCACTGCCATCCTTTTCCCTGGGCTTGCCTGCATATTATATCCTTGCTGTGTCTGAATCATCTTCCAACTTGTCTCGCTATGATGGTATCAGGTCAGTGACTCTAATCACCTTTCTTATTTCTCTCCCCTCTGAATACATTTTCATTGATAAACCTTTAGCCTGGCCTTAATTGACCATTTGTATATATTTAGATACGGAAACCAAGTTTATGCTGACGAACTAGATTCTCTTTATGGAGGTTCCCGAGCTGAAGGGTTTGGTTCTGAGGTACTCACCTGTCCTTCCTTCTTAATTTCAAATTTGGCTCCAAGATGAGTGGTAGCTTAATGTTACAAACACCGGTTTTAGAGAAATGGTTCATATGTGTTGGTATTGCTATTTAAGCTACCTTTCAATTTTAAATGTCTTAGGTCAAAATGAGAATTTTAATGGGAGCATATGCCCTCTCAGCTGGTTACTATGATGCATATTACAAACGTGCACAGCAGGTACTAATAATATTGTTTTATTTATTTCTTCGTAGATCTCTGATCTAAGTCCTAATAATTGTGAATTCAGTTTCATACGTGCAAATACATGATGCTTTAAGAAGTTTTAAGTTTCTGGATTTAATCAATTTCATCTTCTTCTAGAAGTGCAGTATTTTATGGACAATATTCAATGTTTGTGATTATTGTTACAGGTGAGGACCATAATTAGGAATAGCTTTAAGGAGGCACTGAGTCAAAATGACATCTTGATTTCCCCTGCAGCTCCTTCAGTTGCTTATAAAATTGGTTAGCATCTTCCACTCTTAGTGTTTGCATTATTGCACTTCATTATCTGCAGTGCTAAAATGTTAATGGCCTTTGGAACTTGCAGGTGAAAAGAAAAATGACCCTTTGGCCATGTATGCAGGCGATATTATGACTGTAAGCATTTCATTCTTGAGCGAGATTTCTGTCTCATGGTTGTGATTGTGTCCAGATAGTGTTAGTTTGAGGTCTTCGAAGTGTGGTATTGAATTTCTTTAACTCCACTTAGCCCAAGCTTGAGTCATACATGAACTACTTAATTTAAACACTGCCAGCACTTCAACGGGCCTTAATCAGATCTGACAAAAATTGTAGATTAAGCCTTAGAAAATCAAGATGGGGTGCTAACTCATCCAGGAATTATCTTTGCTAACCATTAACTGTCAGGTTGGTCGCATTGCATGAGTTTATTAACATGTGCCTAGTATCTAGTAGTTCGAGTCTAGAGGCTCAACGAGGGAATTTCCTTTTGGAATTAAGTCACAATTGAGCTTAACTAATTATACATCGTTAAGAGTTTGATATTCTCTGTAATGTCTGAAATTTCATTCATATACAATAACATATCAAACATAGTTTTTGACCTTTTTATTGATGATTTGTCTTTTTACAGGTAAATGTTAATCTAGCTGGATTACCTGCCTTGGTTTTGCCATGCGGCTTTGTTGAGGATGGACCTGCAGGGCTTCCTGTTGGTCTGCAAATGATTGGTGCAGCCTTTAATGAGGTATTGACTCTTCCTATCCACTGCACTGGAATCCTTGTTGATGGAGCTCTTTATATAACTGGTAGTTTTGTTTTCTTTACTAGTCTTTTAGTTCTTAAAGATATTAAATAGAGATGGTGATAAGTTTTAGATTTTTAGAACTTTAAGTTGAAGATGATAGAACAAAGATGAAGGAACGAAAAAAAAAGATAAAAACATAGAAAACTTTTGGGCCAGTGTAAAATTAAAAAAAATAATTTGATTCCTTTTTTGCCTCAAATTAGATATTTGGTAAATACAGATCACATTGATATCATGTTTCATATTGTGTCTATTTTTTTTCTTTTCGGGACGGTTCAAAGATTTTTGTTCCAAAATTCTGCTTTTCTGTGAGCATGGATGTTTTGTTTCATGCACCTAGATTTGATAGAAAATCTGTTTTTTTATTTTTATTTTTGTGATGCCACAACTTGGGAAAAACTGGAAAAGGAAGTGTAAAAGTTCGAGCTGAAAAGACTATCAAAATTTGAAAGGTAAAATACTAAAGAGAGGAAAGAAGTAAAAGTTTATGAATATAATAATAGGCATTCCAAACCTCGTGGGAGATTTCGGGACAATTCACTGAAAAGTTATTTGGTGATGTAAAAGTGATTTTGACTTGTAGAAATAAACAAGCGATTCCTCTCGTGTGTTAAAATATCCATAAATCTTTAGGATATCTAGTTTATCTTATAGGATACTGGGTGATAGGATAGAAGGCAGGGGAGCTGAAAGGTAGGAGGCAAAGGGAAGCAAGCCGAATGGTGGAAGGCGGTGATGAGCTGGAGCCGAACAGTAGGAGACAGGGGGAAGCAAGCTGAACGGAAGGCGGTGAAGAGCTGGAGCCGATCGGTTGAAGAATGACTATTGTAACTAGGACAACAGTTAGGATGGGCGGGAAATAATTATAGTAAATAAGGCCATATCCTAGGAAAATATTCAGTATAAATTAATTGTAGTAAATAGGGCCATATCCTAGGGAAATATTCAGTATAAGTTAATTGTAGTAAATAGAGCCATATCCTTGGATATATATTCACTATAAGTTAATTGTAGTAAATAGGGCCATATCCTAGGAAAATATTCAGTATAAGTTAATTATAATAAATAGAATTATATCCTAGGGAAATATTCAGTATAAGTTAATTATAGTAAATAGAATTATACCCTAGGGAAATATTCGGTATAAGTTAATTATAGTAAATAGAATTATATTCTAGGGAAATATTTAATATAAATAAAGCTAGATGCTATTGTTTAGGGCATGCTTTTGATTATTGAGTTTTGTTGACAGGCGTCTATGCTCCTGTGAGGGAGGTTATGCTCCCAAGTAATTGAAGGAGGTTATGCTCCCAATTACCCTGGTTTATTTTTGTTTATTCAGATATTACCATCAATAAAAGAAATTCATTCGTTTATTATCATTCGTTCATTGTTCTGTTACGTGTTGTGAGTGTGAGAGGTTGTTCTGGTTAGGTTTCGTACTCAGGTACGTAACATTATCATTCTTGGTTTATAAGATGCATAGTTAAAGGGCAAGCCTTGGTGCAAGAGTTAAGTTGTACCTTGGCATTGGGATATGTTAGTTGGATCAGATTGAAAGTTACCATACAGCCAAAGTTAACTGATGGGGTCCTACTGATATTCTGATTGGAGACTTTTGTTAAATAACATATAAAATTGAGTAAAATGTGGTATGTGATACTCCTCAAGAGTATATTTTTGACATCCTTTGGCTTGGAACTAAATTGCAGGGAGAACTGCTGAGAGTGGGACATATCTTTGAGCAAACTCTTGAAAATTGCAGATTTGTTCCACCGATTGTAGCTGATGATGACATTGCATTCTGAGTATAATTTTATCGTTCCACATTTTTGAGTTCCCTCAGTATTCCTATAGTTTCCTGACAATGAGGTGGCTGGAGCAGGTATTTTTCAGCGCCGGTGATACTTCTCCAAATTTTTAGCCACATTGCTGAAAGAGGGTTTTGTGAGAAATTTCACTATTTGAAATTTGAAAATTTTAACAATAAACCTTCATTCAACTAGTTTTTTGATGAATTAGCAATTGGATGAATTATTAAATGCTGTGTTTATTTAGTTAAGAACTAGATAGATTGATCAGTGTAAAGGAGCAAATGGCCTTTGCTCTTACCAAACAATTGGCCCTTGTAATTTATTCTTGAGGATTTCTTTTGAATAAGGATATTTGTTAACATTTCTAATTTATTGTTAAGTTTGCTTGCCTAGAAAGGCTTTAATCAATTTTTAAATTGAATTGTGTTTGTAATGAAAAAAAAATCAATTTTTAAAATTTATTCCTCGTTTCTTTATTTATTATTTATTTTTTTTAATTAAAATGGATATGCGTTTATTGTCTTGTGTTCAAGAGGTGGAACGTGTCAAAACTTGATGAGGAACAAAGAAAAAAGATATTGAGTTCATACATATTTATTCTTTCTTTAATAGCTTATAGTGCTTAAGAAATATCGTCTTCTAGACAACTTGTACCAAGAGTGCTTGTATTGTAAGTCATTCACATAGGTATGAAGTTATTCTCTAAACAAAATATTTATATATCATATTTACTCATATAAGTGTGAAATATTGTAAACCCGTTTTATTATTGAATAGATTGAAGAAAGATGTGTTGTATGTGTGCTTAAATTTCAGGACAATTTAGCATATAGTTTGTAGAGACTGTGTACATGGAAGCCAAAAGTAACAATGTCACTTTCTATTACTTCTCTTGAGCATTAGTAAAACATTTTAGAAAACTTTTTGTAAACCTTCTTTTATAAAAACATTTAGATGCCCTTTTAAGTATCTAATACAACAAATTGAAAAAAAAAATAAAAATCTTCCGAGACGTTTTTATAACTTTATTTAAACTCCTTTTTTATAATTCTTCATTCTTTTCTAGATTTATTAAATAACATATTTCCTCTTCTAATCCTTTCCATGCTTTGATTTCGTTTTTCAGTTTTACAGCCAAACAGTGATGAGTTTTGTAATCATGAAAATAGTTTCATACCCGTTTTTGTTGCAGAGATTAATTTGAGTTCTTATTGCCTCTTACCTACTTTTGTGTCTATTTCAATTTTACCAAATATTACTATTTGATCATTCATAACTTTAAGCAGAATCTAATAACATTGTTACCATTAAATGTAATAAAAACAATTACTTATATGATCAACATAAATATTAGCAATGATCATAAAAAAAATGAATAGAGAACAAAATCAAATCATCCCTTTGCATGAAACTAAAATGTTAAATTTAGGTTAATTTAAAATCTAAATATTTTTATAGTTCGCGTATAATAAGTGAATTTTCATTTTAGATCTTTTTAATAATTCAAAACTTTCCATCACTATTTTAATCCATACAATTGTGTGAAATTTGTTAATATTTTAAGTGGTGATCAATGACTATTCAAAATGACACTCACTATTCTAAAATTTTATTTATTATTATTTTTAATTTAAAATCCACATTAATACTGTACAGACAATGCGAATTTCAATTTCGTCAATTTTGTTATATCTTCGACTTCTCCTCTTCTAGATAATTTCAATTTCGTCACAGTTAATTCTGAAAATTTATTTTTATACCTAATTTATTACATTGAATTGAGTTAATCTACAAATAAATAAATAAATCTTAACTATTTTTATGCTTTAAATTTCAATCATTTACTAGTTTTACATCTATAAATAACTTTTTCAATCGTTAAAACAAAATATGTTTAGGATTAAAAATTCAAATAGACTTCTATAATTTTTTTCTTTATCTATAAAATATTATTTTTATGATACTTTAATGATAAAAAAAATGAATGGTAATAAAAGAAGAAAAATATTAATGAATTATTAACATTTAAGGTAGATGATTTACCAGAAATACTGTAACATCCCAATAAATAGAAATTTCCATTAATCAGAACTAATTACATTTACAGAAAATACAGTGCAGTCTTCAGATATAAACAGCAGCTGCTCAAAAGGATACAGCACGTACATAACAGTATTTACAGTAGTTTCCGTGTTCAGAAATTCAGCCAAAATACAAAACCAGTTCTGAATAATCTATTCTGCACAACTGTATACAGAACTGTCAAAATACAGCACAGAAAAATCTAATATCTACTACGGAACTAATCCCTACTGCTCCGATTTGACTTCAACTTCCACCAAGTTGGCATCCTCCAAATTTTCTTCTTCCAGCAATGATTCCAAGGGTGCTTCGCCATCTGCTCACATCCACAACGGATGATCATTGCATTGACAAGACGGACATACAAAAACAGCAGACAACACATGGAACATTGCAAGGGTAAGCTTATATTGTTTAATAAATACAACATACGTACAGTTCATGATTCAATTCACACATTCATCAAGTAACTTAATCATATAATTTAACATATAAATATATATATATATATATGACAGACCGTCCGGACTGTATGAACCATGTAGTTACAGGCGTCCTTGCACACAAGTGGTGTAATAGCCGGGATATACCTAATCAGCTTCCACTTGAGGTTAATCATTCGCCCCTGCTAAGTGAGAGATACGAATGACCTCCTGCCATTCCCACACATGACTACTCCCTTCTACGTGAAGATGAGCATCACGGAATATCAGGATGGACCAAGCCAGCATTAACTAACCACGGTCATACTTTACCAATTCCATATTCAATCATATATGAGACGTTCCTCCTTGGAACGCTCGTTCAATTCCATAATCGTATAATCATATCACATAGTGTTCAACCATCAAATCCTTTCATAGTTATAATCTTTCCATTCTGTGTTCCACTCTCTTAACATTAACGTCATGCATTCTTTAATCAAATAAAACGAACTTATTACAGAACCTTTGATTTCACGTTTCTGAACAAAAGAAACG
This sequence comes from Vigna umbellata, assembly GCF_029865625.1. NCBI lineage: Eukaryota > Viridiplantae > Streptophyta > Magnoliopsida > Fabales > Fabaceae > Vigna > Vigna umbellata. Next base: position 37,004,535 of record NC_142169.1, read on the forward strand.
AACTCTTATTCATTGATGGACGTTAAGAATTCTTAAAGAATTTAAATGAGATTGAATTTAGAAGTTCAGAATAATACTTAGAAGATGTTGAGTACAAGAACTTTAGGTTGAATCAAGAGAATAAATATCTTACAGAATAACTTAGATAAATAACCAGAATATTCAAAGTACAGAAAACAACTCTTACTGTCAATGAACGAACGTTCAGAAATTTACTTTGGACGAACGTCAATTACGTTCGCTCAGAATTCAATAATAAGGACGAGCGTTCAGTTAGAAACCGAACCCTGCTTTGGACGAACGCTAGGTCAATGACCGAGCACGAATTAAAACGAACGCTGGATATACACCGAGCGCTATTTAAGACGAATGCTTCGGTATAGGACCGAGCGCCAATTCAGACGAACGTTCAGTATAAGAATGAACGCTCTGTAGAACGAACGTTCGACATAAGGTCGAACGACATTAAGGACGAACGCTCGACTTAAGGCCGAACGTCACTTATTTATAAAGTCTTAAATATTTAAACATTGCTGAGCTAGACGAACGCTCAGACCATCAACTGGGGACGCTCGTTCTCGAGCAGAATTCTTTCCAAATGAAAGAATTCCAATCTAAGTAATTTTACTGAAAGCCGAACGGTTTAAGACCGTACAGGGACGAACGTCCTTTATCAGTGGGAAAGAGTAAATTCCAGATTTTTTCAACTTTAACAGAATTTTTCCAGATTTCAAATTTATGAATTTTACAACTTTCCTTCCAGATTTAATACATTAAAATCATACAGATTTCAACATTTGAATCATTCCAACTATACAATCAACATATTCCATTCATACATAATCAAATCAACATGCATTTGAATCAAATCAACCACAACCTGTATAATGCATATATCAGTATTCATTCATGACAGATTCAATCAATCCACTCATTCCAATTCTATAACATTCATACACCTTTCATACGTATTCAAAGCAACATGCAAATGAACCAGAATTCATATCCCATATCAGTAAACGTTCATAATGCTCAAACATCAGATTTCATATACATGCAACTCAGATTATAAAATCAAGCAGTATGAATTAAACATATAAGCTTCCCTTACCTTATCAAGCAGTTCACTTCAATTGTTTAGAGTTTCTCTCGTGCTCTCACAGCTTTCTATCAGAATTTCACTCAACCACTTCCACTTAATCTAACACACCAAAACCGTAAGCAGATCAGACTTCTAATTCATGCATGCAACCAGAATTTTGGTTTGCATGAACCAAATGGACGAAGATGCAGAGATGAGAACTTACCAGTTCAGTTCTCAATTCTGTTCGGATCAGAATGAGGTTCACAGTGCAGGGAAGGCTTCTATGGTGTCTGAAATAGGATTGGAGGAATTGATAGTGAGTGATCTTAGGGAGAAGATGAACACGGTTTAGAGAAAAGCAGAGAAATCGAAAACAGAAATTCTGAGAAGGAGATGAAGCATGCAGGAGGAAGAGGGAGAGTTTCCAGAATTATTTTTCTCTTCCTATGCAGAATAAACTCCCCAACCTCCACACGCCACTTGTCTCCCACTAACCTTCTCAGAATGCTCTAACCGTGACACATGGCAAGCGCATGCAGTGGAAGTGTGAGTGCATTTTGACGTGTCACGGTGCATTAAAATAGTGATCAGGGAATGAATTAGTGTGTATTAATTATCAGGTTCTCACATTCCCCCTAACTACAAAAATTTTCGTCCTCGAAAATTCTAAAGCTTACCAGGGAATAGGTGAGGATACAATTTCTTCACAGCCTCTTCCACCTCCCATGTTGAGTCACCCGTCTTGGCATTCCACACCACTTTCACGAGATGAACATTTTTGCCTTTGTAGAGTCTGGTGCGGCTGTCTTCCACACAAACAGGTTGCATTTCCAGTGTTCTGTCTGGGCGAATTTGGATATCTTCTAACTCCAGTACGTGAGATGGATCAGCTATATACTTCCGGAGTTGAGACACGTGAAAGACTGGATGAAGGTTGGACAGTTGAGGAGGTAAGGCCAGTTCATACGCCACTGCTCCAATCTTTTTCAGAATCTGATAGGGTCCTACGTACTTTGGTGAAAGCTTCTTTGGACGAAGAACTCTTCCCACTCCAGTGATCGGATTCAATCTCAGAAAAACGTGATCACCAGCAGAGAACTCTAAGGGTCTTCTTCTCTTATCTGCATACGATTTCTGCCTGCTTTGAGAAGTCTTCAAACGTTCTTGAATCAGTTTCACCTTCTCAGTTGTTTGCTGAATTAATTCAGGTCCAGTTACTGCAGTTTCACCTTCTTGGAACCAACACAAAGGAGTTCTACACTTTCTTCCATAAAGAGCTTCAAACGGTGCCATTCCTATGCTTGCTTGATAACTGTTATTATACGTGAATTCAACAAGCGGCAGAACTTCATCCCATACTCCCATATGATCTATCACGCAAGTCCTCAACAAGTCTTCAAGAGTCTGGATGGTTCGCTCAGATTGTCCATCCGTCTGAGGGTGATATGCAGAACTCATCTGCAGTTTGCTTCCCAATTCTCCTTGCAATGACTGCCAAAAACGAGATGTGAATCTCGTGTCCCGATCTGATATGATACTTGAAGGAACTCCATGCAATCTAACAATCTCTTTAATGTACAATTTGGCCAAGTTTGTCATGGACATCTTCAAATTAACAGCCAGGAAATGGGCGCTCTTAGTCAATCTATCCACAATCACCCAAATTGAATCATGGTTTCGGACTGTACGTGGCAGATGAGTCACGAAATCCATGGAGATGCTATCCCACTTCCATTCTGGAATCTCCAATGGCTGCAGCAATCCTCCTGGTCTTTGATGTTCAGCCTTGGCTCTTTGACAGGTTAAACAGGATGACACAAAACGTGCAATGTCACTCTTCATACCAGGCCACCAGAATGACAAACGAAGGTCATGATACATCTTAGTCATGCCAGGATGCATGCTAAGACGGCTGTGATGTGCTTCCTCCAGGATGATTCGTTTCAGTTCGCCGTCATTGGGAATGCACGTCCTACCACGGTAACGTAGCATACCATCTGTCCCAGCATTAAACTCCTTGGCCTGATCTGTACCAAGCACGTTAAAAATTTTCACCAATTCTTCATCCTCACGTTGCTTCATCCAAATTCTGTCAAACACATCGCTGGAAATTCTAAGATTACAGCACTTTATAACGTTCTCTCCCAAATCAAATTGTAATCTTAGATCTCTAAAACTCTCCACCAAGTTCAGTTCCTTCACCATCATTGCAGAAACCCTTACGGCCTTCCTACTCAAGGCATCAGCAACTACATTGGCTTTTCCAGGGTGATACAGCAGTTCAAAATCATAGTCTTTTAAAAACTCCAACCAACGTCTTTGCCTCATATTCAGCTCCCTCTGATCAAACAAATATTTGAGGCTCTTGTGATCACTAAAGACTTGGAATGTTGATCCGTATAGATAGTGTCTCCAAATTTTTAATGCGAAAACAACTGCTGCTAACTCCAGATCGTGTGTGGGATAATTTTTCTCATGAATCTTCAATTGGCGAGACGCGTATGCTACTGCACGTCCCTCTTGCATGAGCACACAGCCCAAGCCTTGGTGAGAAGCGTCACAGTACACTTCAAATGGCTTGGACGTGTCTGGAATAATCAGAACTGGCGCGCTCGTCAGTTTCACCTTCAGCTCCTGGAATCGCTCCTCACACAGATCAGTCCAAGCAAAGGGTTGATCCTTTCTAGTCAACCGGGTAAGCGGAGCCACTATCTTGGCGAACCCCTCTATGAAACGTCTGTAATAGCCTGCCAGTCCCACAAAACTCCTCACTTCCGTGACTGAACGCGGGCTCTTCCAATCCAACACTGCTCTCACCTTAGAGGGATCCACTGAAATACCTTCAGACGATATCACATGCCCCAGAAACTGCACCTCCTTCAACCAGAATTCACACTTGGACAGCTTTGCGTACAACACTTTCTCCCTCAACACGGTTAATACTGTTCTCAAGTGTTCTTCATGTTCGGCATTGGTTTTGGAGTAGATGAGAATATCATCTATGAACACAACCACAAACTTATCCAAATAGGGTCTGAATATCTTGTTCATGTAATCCATGAAGATGGCTGGAGCATTTGTCACTCCAAATGGCATTACCACGTACTCATAATGCCCATAACGTGATCTGAATGCTGTCTTCTGGATGTCGTCCTCCTTAACCCTTATCTGGTGATATCCCGAACGCAAATCAATTTTAGAAAATACCGTTGCTCCATGTAGCTGATCCAACAAATCATCTATCCTTGGTAACGGGTATTTGTTCTTGATGGTCAGCTTGTTTAATTGTCTGTAGTCTATACATAACCGAGAGCTGCCATCTTTCTTTTTCACCAAGAGCACAGGAGCCCCCCATGGTGATACGCTTGGTCTAATGAATTGCTTCTCCATAAGCTCTTCAATCTGCTTCTTGAGTTCAACCAACTCTGCAGGTGCCATACGGTATGGTTGAACTGATATAGGGGCTGCCGTTGTCACCAAATCAATGGTGAATTCAATCTCTCTAACAGGAGGCAATCCTGGTATCTCTTCTGGAAAAACGTCCAGAAATTCATTCACAACCGCTTGTTCAATACTGCTCTCCTGGGACGTCTGTGCTTCTGCCAATCCTCCTAATTCCTTATCTTCATGCGTCATGATGAGAAAACAGCTTGCTCCCTCCATGATGTCCTCCCTAAACTGCCCAACAGTGATTGACAGTTCTTCCTCTTCTTCACTGGGAAAAACTAATTCCTTCTTCCCACAATCTATAATAATATGGTTGGTAGCCAACCAATCCATTCCTAGAATTATTTCCAAATCCTTCAAAGGTAAACAGATTAAGTTCACCTTATAACTATGCCCCTCAACCACAATAGGACATCTAATGCACACGGTAGATGTCCTAATCTCTCCAGCCGCTGGTGTTGATACCACCAAGTCAAACTGCATATCCCTCTCCACTATTCCCAGCTTTTCAACACACGCCTTCGAGATGAAGGAGTGCGTCGCCCCAGAGTCAAACAGTACATGACAAGGCATTCCAAACAGCAAGCATTCACCAGTTATAAGATTACCTGCGCTTGCTGCCTCCGCTCCAGTGATAGCGTACACACGGCCTACTGCTTGTGCTCGCCCCCCCCTGGGCTGATTTCTTCCCGTGTTGGGTGGTCTCATCACTGCTCTTCCACTCATGTTACACTCGTTCCCCAAGTGTCCATTTCGTCCACATCTGTTGCAGTGTTTTCCTCCCACTAGCTGAGGACAGGATGAACGATAATGCGGCCCTCCACACTGAAAGCAAGTTATATTTCCTTGTCCAGTGTGTCCGACAGGAATCAATGCTTGAGAACCACTCGTATTGGCTGATTGATTTGGACGAGTGTAAGGTATTTTCCTTTGAACAGAACCTCCCCTGGACACAATTGGTCCCCTACTAGCTTGTTGTTGCTTCTTGTGTCGTTCCGCCTCTGCCAAGTTCTTCTCCAACACCTTGGCTCTCTCAACCATAGCAGGGAACGTTCTGATACACAAACTGGAAATTACAACTTTTAGATCACTGCGTAGACCGTTCTCAAATTTTCTGCACTGCCACTCCTCACTAGTGGCCATTGTATTGAATCGGACAAGGTGTTTAAACTTATTGGTGTATTCTGATACAGACATTCCACCTTGAGCCAGTTGTAAAAACTCCACCTCCTTTGCAAACTTTACGCTGTCAGGGAAATATTCCTCATAAAACTTATTACGGAATACTTCCCAAGTAATAGGGCGGTGAGCGTCTACCAGTATGGCCCTTGTACTCGTCCACCAATGGCTTGCTTCTCCAGTTAATAAGTATTCTGTATACGCCAACCTGTTCTCATCCGGACACCTTTTGGCGTTAAAAATCCTCTCCATATCCCTTAGCCACTGATCAGCCTCATCAGGGAGGCACTTCCCACTGAACTTAGCTGGGTGATGCTGCAGGAAGCTCTCCAAACTCCACTCGGCAGTAGGTTGAGCAGCGTTTGAAGAAGATGCTCCAGGCGCACCTCTAGTTGCAGCCAAGATTTCCATCAACTGCCTTTGCGTGTTTTCAGAATTGACACGCGAGGCCTCCAAACCTTGCATAGCAGCTTGGTTTTGCTGCATCAGAGTGGCGTTTTGCTCCAGCAACGTGGTATTCTGTTGATGCAATCTTTCCACCACGGTTTCCAACAATCTAGTGTTGTTGGACGTTTCGGACTCATTCGGTTGAGGAGGAGGAGGAAGTCTAGGTGCCATTTGTTCTCTGGATGCAGAGAAAAACAAACGAGCATTAGTTATGTCCAAGAGTTAAAACAATAATAACTCATTAAACATGCAATAAGCACACAGCAAAAACACAGTGCACTCATAACCCTACAGTGTCCTTAGAAGAACAAAACCGCTCTGATACCAATAAATGTAACATCCCAATAAATAGAAATTTCCATTAATCAGAACTAATTACATTTACAGAAAATACAGTGCAGTCTTCAGATATAAACAGCAGCTGCTCAAAAGGATACAGCACGTACATAACAGTATTTACAGTAGTTTCCGTGTTCAGAAATTCAGCCAAAATACAAAACCAGTTCTGAATAATCTATTATGCACAACCGTATACAGAACTGTCAAAATACAGTACAGAAAAATCTAATATCTACTACGGAACTAATCCCTACTGCTCCGATTTGACTTCAACTTCCACCAAGTTGGCATCCTCCAAATTTTCTTCTTCCAGCAATGATTCCAAGGGTGCCTCGCCATCTGCTCACATCCACAACGGATGATCATTGCATTGACAAGACGGACATACAAAAACAGCAGACAACACATGGAACATTGCAAGGGTAAGCTTATATTGTTTAATAAATACAACATACGTACAGTTCATGATTCAATTCACACATTCATCAAGTAACTTAATCATATAATTTAACATATAAATATATATATATATATGACAGACCGTCCGGACTGTATGAACCATGTAGTTACAGGCGTCCTTGCACACAAGTGGTGTAATAGCCGGGATATACCTAATCAGCTTCCACTTGAGGTTAATCATTCGCCCCTGCTAAGTGAGAGATACGAATGACCTCCTGCCATTCCCACACATGACTACTCCCTTCTACGTGAAGATGAGCATCACGGAATATCAGGATGGACCAAGCCAGCATTAACTAACCACGGTCATACTTTACCAATTCCATATTCAATCATATATGAGACGTTCCTCCTTGGAACGCTCGTTCAATTCCATAATCGTATAATCATATCACATAGTGTTCAACCATCAAATCCTTTCATAGTTATAATCTTTCCATTCTGTGTTCCACTCTCTTAACATTAACGTCATGCATTCTTTAATCAAATAAAACGAACTTATTACAGAACCTTTGATTTCACGTTTCTGAACAAAAGAAACGAACTCTTATTCATTGATGGACGTTAAGAATTCTTAAAGAATTTAAATGAGATTGAATTTAGAAGTTCAGAATAATACTTAGAAGATGTTGAGTACAAGAACTTTAGGTTGAATCAAGAGAATAAATATCTTACAGAATAACTTAGATAAATAACCAGAATATTCAAAGTACAGAAAACAACTCTTACTGTCAATGAACGAACGTTCAGAAATTTACTTTGGACGAACGTCAATTACGTTCGCTCAGAATTCAATAATAAGGACGAGCGTTCAGTTAGAAACCGAACCCTGCTTTGGACGAACGCTAGGTCAATGACCGAGCACGAATTAAAACGAACGCTGGATATACACCGAGCGCTATTTAAGACGAATGCTTCGGTATAGGACCGAGCGCCAATTCAGACGAACGTTCAGTATAAGAATGAACGCTCTGTAGAACGAACGTTCGACATAAGGTCGAACGACATTAAGGACGAACGCTCGACTTAAGGCCGAACGTCACTTATTTATAAAGTCTTAAATATTTAAACATTGCTGAGCTAGACGAACGCTCAGACCATCAACTGGGGACGCTCGTTCTCGAGCAGAATTCTTTCCAAATGAAAGAATTCCAATCTAAGTAATTTTACTGAAAGCCGAACGGTTTAAGACCGTACAGGGACGAACGTCCTTTATCAGTGGGAAAGAGTAAATTCCAGATTTTTTCAACTTTAACAGAATTTTTCCAGATTTCAAATTTATGAATTTTACAACTTTCCTTCCAGATTTAATACATTAAAATCATACAGATTTCAACATTTGAATCATTCCAACTATACAATCAACATATTCCATTCATACATAATCAAATCAACATGCATTTGAATCAAATCAACCACAACCTGTATAATGCATATATCAGTATTCATTCATGACAGATTCAATCAATCCACTCATTCCAATTCTATAACATTCATACACCTTTCATACGTATTCAAAGCAACATGCAAATGAACCAGAATTCATATCCCATATCAGTAAACGTTCATAATGCTCAAACATCAGATTTCATATACATGCAACTCAGATTATAAAATCAAGCAGTATGAATTAAACATATAAGCTTCCCTTACCTTATCAAGCAGTTCACTTCAATTGTTTAGAGTTTCTCTCGTGCTCTCACAGCTTTCTATCAGAATTTCACTCAACCACTTCCACTTAATCTAACACACCAAAACCGTAAGCAGATCAGACTTCTAATTCATGCATGCAACCAGAATTTTGGTTTGCATGAACCAAATGGACGAAGATGCAGAGATGAGAACTTACCAGTTCAGTTCTCAATTCTGTTCGGATCAGAATGAGGTTCACAGTGCAGGGAAGGCTTCTATGGTGTCTGAAATAGGATTGGAGGAATTGATAGTGAGTGATCTTAGGGAGAAGATGAACACGGTTTAGAGAAAAGCAGAGAAATCGAAAACAGAAATTCTGAGAAGGAGATGAAGCATGCAGGAGGAAGAGGGAGAGTTTCCAGAATTATTTTTCTCTTCCTATGCAGAATAAACTCCCCAACCTCCACACGCCACTTGTCTCCCACTAACCTTCTCAGAATGCTCTAACCGTGACACATGGCAAGCGCATGCAGTGGAAGTGTGAGTGCATTTTGACGTGTCACGGTGCATTAAAATAGTGATCAGGGAATGAATTAGTGTGTATTAATTATCAGGTTCTCACAAATACGTTAGAAAAATATTATTTATAAAATATTAAATTTAAGAATTAATTTGATGAAATTAAAATTTTAGTGTTTATTTACAAAAACCGTAACGTTTAAGCTAGATAAATGAAACAAATTCGGAGGATCTATTTTACTAAAATTATAGTTTACAATCTATTTATAATGGAGTGAAACTTATAAGAGATAAATAAATTTCTTTTCCTTTTTATTTAAGTGAAGGTGCATGGAATTACTTACTTGATAGTATGAAATATGGTGTTAAATGGTTAATGAAGAAGTTAATGTGGATTTAATTATATTTTTTCTTATTTTTGTGAGTAAAAATTTATATTAATTTTTGTTTTTATTTTTTGGTTAGATATGAGATTTGTGTTTTATTTTTATTCTTGATTTCTAGTATGGTAACGTTCAATTTTAATAATATAAAACTATTAAAACCAATGTTATAAAAATGATATCTCTTCTTGTTCTAACTCCTGAAGTCAACTCCTTTTGCAAAACTTGTGATATTTGATCCTAAGAACCTGTTAAGCTTCCTCAAATTAAAATGTTATTTCTGAAAACCACCAATATCTTTTGAAACCTAAAACTTTGATCTTTTAACTCCCAAACTTCAATCCACTATATTTCTATACCTTTGAGGTAAGATGTCTCAAAGGCCTTATCCAAATCTCATAAAGGTAAACAGACCAAGTTATCATTAGATCTACATCCCTCTACCACTATAGAGTACTTAACACTATCATAGAGGCAAGAACATAACAAGAATCTATATAGAAAACAAAACTCTTTTTCATTCTAACAAACTCAACTCTTTCTTTCCTTAAACTTTTATCAAGATATTTTTTGTTCTCAATACTTCCACTTAGATACATAATCTACATAGTCTAAACTCAACTCTTAAACTAGAAAAGACACGAAAAACTCACAACCCTCAGGTCATCCTAAGGACGAATTGATCTGACACCATTAATATAACATCTCATTTTAATAATATAAAACTCCTAAAATAAATGTTATAAACATGATAATCAATTAAGTAGATGAGACATAGATACAACTACTATATTACATTCATTCATAAAACATGTATTGATTATATAGAAAGTTATAAATAAACACTCTAACATACAATAGAAATTTTCAAAAGAAAAGGAATTATATAAGACAAAACATATTCAATTCTAAGTTATAGCATCTCACTTACTCTAGATCGGATCAACTGGAACATCTTCATCTACTCATACCAGTCATGTGATCTCATTGCAACAGGAAAGACAAACAAACAAACAACAAAGACTAAAGCGTAAGCTAATGTACCAAAAAAATTAATCTAAACATTTAAAAAACACAATACTCATATCAACACACATAAACAATTGACACTAGAGTCAATTATTCAGATTCATGCTTTGGCATATGTATTCAATGTAGGTTGCACTTGTAGTAGTATTTATACTCTGTAGAAAATCCTAAACAAAAGTGTTATCACCCTACTACTCATGAGGTTAATCCTCTTCATGTCTATAACCTAACCAATGCCCATAAACTAGGATCTCATACGACTCTCACCACATAACTCATTCTACTTTATTTAAGTATGAATACTTATTAGAGTTCATGATAATCTCACTCTTAGAACTCCCATATGTCAAAGGATACACTAACTTTACTACATCACAAAATTTCTCTTTGAAATTCTCTCAACAATATCTCAAATCATATTCTTCATCCACAGAAATAACATCACACATATCAAGCATGCATAAGCACCACAATCCATCTTAAATTTATAATAATCATGCACAAAATCTAAAATAAATCACTCCAAATAGACAAAGAATTAGAAAACTCAGAAAACCACATTGACGCTCAAAGCTCTCACAAATTGTCTCACTCGTCAAAACCAACCTATAGCTTAGCAAAACAAGATGAAAGAGATTCTAGACTTGCAGAGAAAAGTAACGCTCAACGATACTCTGCCACCTCTTAGCGTCAGACTGTTCACACATTTTAGTCACTCAATGACACAAACCTAATTGAGTGGTCTGGAGCTAAAATGCTCTTAGACCTTCACAATCATGCTTGCGCTCAACGCCACACTAGTGTCACTCAACACCATATTTCAAATAAACAACTTTAACTGATATGATCATGTCCAGGAAAGAGTACACTGAATTTGAATCCTCAAGAGGAAAAAAAATAAATCAGAGAAAAACGTGGAATAAAACAGAAATAAGACACCACAATCTACAGATTAATAAGTCAATAGAAAACACAATAGAAACTCTACATGCCAAACTACAAATTTCAGACCAAATCAAACATGCAACACAATCCATCAAAGCATCAACAACATGAAAAAGTGGTAATTAGTTTCAACTACTTGTTAGGTGATTCAATAGCTCTAAAGATACTAAAAAACTCCCTCGGCTTAAGAAACTCTATCTACTCTTACAAACCACAGAAACCCGATCAAGGTACGCTCATTGATCATTAAAGAATCTTACAGAGGACTTAGATGTCACATGCAACCACAATTGGTTTACATGTAAAGGAAGACAAAATATACAAAGGAAAAAGAGTAGAAAATCAACTTATTTTATATGATAAATTGATCGGTCCAAATTAAAGAGTTTGTTGCCAAGATCGATTCTTCAACCATACAAACAAATTATACCAACTTCCAGCGAAAAGTTAGAAAACTCTATAAAAGTAGTTTCTAGATATATGATATGTTTTAAATAATGAAATTCGTTCTATACAAAACTATTTATATTAAAACCTTTTAATATTAAAATCGTCAAACCGCGCACTATTTTTAAAATACATGTCATTTTCTTTTACAAATATATTCTTCAAAAAAACTAAAATTCATATAGAAAAGTATAGTTCTTTAAAAATTTCATCGTAAAAAAAAGTACACATTGTTTTAGTGTCAAATCTTAAGAATGTGGATATGAAACATCAAATAATTATAAAAAATAGTAAAACAATTTTTTTCAAACTTTTAGAAGGAAATATCTTTGATATTTGAGTGAATTCAGTGGATATGAAACTAATTGAATGGTTGATAGAATAATGAAAAATTGTGTCGCAAAAAAGAATTTTTCAAAAAAAGAAGCAGCAAAAGTAAGAATTATAGAGAGAAGATAAAATTTTTATGCTTAATAAACTAAGACTTTACACTATTAAGATATTAAAATTGGTAGTCAGACATTCTTATCTGATAAAAATAAATAAAAAATAAAAATAATAAAAATTGTGTAACAAAAAAAAAAGTGTTCTTCAAATAAAATAAAAACTATTAATTTTTTTAAGTTACTTAAATAAATTAAAAGTGTTTTGATTGTTTAAATAAATTACATGTTTTTTTAGTAATTTAAAACAAAGACCTGATGACAATGAGGATGAATATATATATATATATATATATATATATATATATATATATATATGCACATTGTCCCATGCTTTATTTAAAATATATACTATTATTCCTGTCCATTATCAACCTGTGTTTGATCAATAAAAGAATTTCTTATTGAGATGACAGATTCTTGAAACTGAATTTACTTTTTTATTCCACTCTTCATGGTAATGGGTACATTTTATATTTATATTTATTTTAGGAGGAAATTTTTTAAGAAAGAAAATGTATTCCTTCCTCCCTTTTGAGATTCAAAATTTGATTGGTGATAAAAAAAATTATTAAAATTTTTTTGGTTATTTAAATACTACAAAAATTAAATTTTCTCGATTAAAATTTCATTTTTTATTGATTCAGTAAATCATTTTTGTTTTAATTGTTTTTATCTAACTTTACATTCGTACACCAGAAGAAACATAAGAGATACGAAAACCTTGAATAACCATTGGTGAATAAATACATTTCTTTAGTCAATTCTTTGCTGTACATTCTTGATTTGATCAAGTGCTTTGCTTCATTCTCAGCATGTGCACAGATTGATAAATGAGGTTAATAACTTATACAGCTGCATCGATTTAAATGACACTTTCTTTTCTTTCATCCTCCTAATCACTTCATTAGTGGAATTTGTGACACTGATTTTCAAAAGATTCTTCCACAACTTATCAGTCACAGAGCTGAGATCTCTTCACTGCAAAAGCGCATCAAGCATATCAAATAACCACTTAACAATAGGTGAAAGTGCATCGTAATTGAAAATTGAATCAAGAACAGTAAGAGAAATGGAAAAGCAATGCAGAAACCTAAATTTGAATTGATTGAAGTATAACAGTAGAGAGAATTGAAAGAAGAAATGAATGGAATTACAGAACTGGAATTAAAGGAAAGAAAGAACCGAACACATTGAAAAGAAAACCCATAGACAAAAATGCTCCAAACGTCAGAAACTAGAAAAACTGAAAAACTAAATTAAACTGAAAAATATGGTGTGGTGTTGTGTCTGAGCTGTTATATCGATAGAACTAAGAGTAATTGAGTACTTTCAGACTTCCTAACTAAGCTATCTGAACTAACTAGACTGCCAAAGGAAGTTATAAATCTGTCCTTACAAGAAGAGAATCTAAAACAATGCCGAAACAGTGTTGTCTCTTCTCTGCTGCAACTTTTCGGAAATAATTGCAATCAGCTCAATCATCTAAAATTCATGTTCTTGTATTCTAATTAAAGCTTTTTGAGTCAGGATTCTAATGAAACAAATTTCAGCTCAATCTGATTTCTGAGGAAAAAGTTATCAACCAAACAATCAGTAAAGGTCAAAGCTACAGAAATGCACTTTTATTTTTATTCAGAAAAAAATTCTATCTAATAAGCACATATTAACACATTTGGAAAAAACAGCATTTTATCTAAGAAAAATCAAATCTAATCCAAAATAAGAACAAAAGAAACATCAAGGAAACAATTAGTCTAGAAAAATATTAATAAATAGAGACTCATCATACTCCCACACTTAGACTTTCCCACTCTCGGACAAACAACAATGAAAAACTATACAAACTTTTTATAGACTTTAGAAGCAGTACAAACTATCCAAACTGAAAACAATAAATAAATCGAAAAAGTGAGCACTACAAATGTAATCTTTGTGAAAACAGTGAAAAGCTAAAAGTAAGAAAACCATGAAAAGTTGTGAAAACTGAGAAAAACAGTGAGCAGAGAAAATTTTCATCCATCAAAGTTTAAAGAGCTCAAACCAGTCAAAAACATGTTTCAAACATCAAAGTCTCACTCAAATCACACCATGGATCAAAAATGATAATCTCTCCGGGAAATGTATCACTCATTCTCTCAAGTGTTTAAGGGTTAGTGTTTACACTCAGCACATCATGAATACAAACATTACCATATGTGTTAGGTTTGTGAGTTAGAAGCCTAACTTTCTCACAACACCCACTCACACAAGCACACAAACCAGAGAGAACAAATGAAATGTATGAATTCACTGCAACAAATAAAGAAATACAATGACGAATCGGGAGCCTAATCCCTCTCAAAAGGTCCAAGACCTGTTTATACAATGCAAAAGGCTATCCTCCTCAACAGAATTATAGAAGGTTTATTTATACTCTCTCTCCTCCTAATAACCTAACAAACTTTCCCGCCCTTTTTTCATCCTCTACCGTTCGGTATTCGACCCAAAACCGTTCGGACCTTGACTCCTTCCTCCCTTATAGCCACCGTTCGGTACTAGTGTAGATACCGTTCGGACCCCTCATTCCCTTACCGTTCGGTACTGTTCTTCCTCCTTTTATAAACTTTCCAACTCCTAACAATATGCTTGAAAAGCCTCTAATTTTCACCACTTGAAAAAAGTACAACTCAAGATCAAAAGCACTTATATGACTTGTAATGTGGTCAAGGTCAAGGTAGGATATAAGAAAGGATCAAAGGCTACAACCAGAGAGAAGCGAGGAAACGATAAGGAAAAGATTGGAAGTATAAGTGCAAGGTTCTCTTTCAATCAAGAATTATCAATCATCCAACACTTCACTCTTTTCTTTCACCTTTTATTTTTCAATTTTCTTTCTTCTTTTTCTGTTTTTCTCTTTTCAAATTCAGCACAGACCACAAATATATTCATATTTTCATATTTTTCTCTTTTTCATTCTTTCATACTACTTTCCAAACTCTTTCAATGCATCATAAAATTCAAAACTGATTCAGCACATTTCCCCACACTTGAACTTCACAATAATTTCCCAAAACAACTCCAAAGCCCCTCACAACTCAAAGGTGGGGTCAAATATAATTTTTCAGGTCCAAGGCTTGTAATAAACTAAAATCATCAAGAACCTTTGTTACGTATCCGAGTCGGAGACATAAATTAAACACGGTCACAGTAGGTAGAAAAAGACAATGACTGAATGATAATGAACGAATGAATTTCTTTTATTGATGGTAATATCTAAATAAACAAAAGTAAACAAGGGTAATTGGGAGCATAACCTCCTTCAATTACTTGGGAGCATATCCTCCTTCACAGGAGCATAGCCGCCTGTCGACAAAACTCAATAATCAAAAGTTTGCCCTAAACAATAACATCTAGCTTTATTTATATTTAATATTTTCCTAGAATATAATTCTATTTACTATAATTAACTTATACTGAATATTTCCCTAGGATATAGTTCTATTTACTATAATTAACTTATACTGAATATTTCCCTAGGATATAATTCTATTTACTATAATTAATTTATACTGAATATTTTCCTAGGATATAGCTCTATTTACTATAATTATTTCCCGCTCATCCTAACTGTTTTCCCAATTAGGATAGTCACTCTTCAATCAATCGGTTCCAGCTCTTCACCGCCTTCCGTTCGGCTTTGCTTCCCCCTGCATCCTACCGTTTGGCTCCAACTCTTCACCACCTTCCACCGTTCGGCTTGCTTCCCCCTGCCTCCTACTGTTTGGCTCCAGCTCTTCATCACCTTTCACCGTTCGGCTTGCTTCCCTTTGCCTCCTACCGTTCGGCTCCCCTACCTCCTACCATTCGGCTCCCCTGCCTTCTATCCTATCACCCAGTATCCTATCAAGCTTTGTAACAAAAATGGCCTAGATCATCTCAAGAGTATATCTTAAAACAAGTAGTATAAAAAAAGAGTCAATGCAAGTCCTGGAACACTTATAAAACATGAGTGAATCACACAAGAAAGAAATAAACTCAAGTCTCACAAAGATTAACTGTTATCAAAACTGATCCACCGTCCAATTTTCATGAAAAACTGCCTAAATTCAATGAATCAACATGTCAATCAAGTTTAAGACCTCTAAAAAAGAATGATGAATAACAGCTTTTTATTCAATGAAAAAATATGAAAACTGAAAAACTATCAAAACAGTTCAGAAAAAAAAATTCAGAACAGCAAAAGGAACTAGCTCAAAACAGCATACTAAAAAAATTCAGTGAAAGAAAAAACTGGTTTAAATAAAAAAAAAACAGCAGCTACTAAAAAACACAGCAAACCAAATGTTTAAACTAAACAAAACAGCTGAACAAATTGAAAACAGCAAGGCAAAGCAAATTACAACTGCAGCTGTTGGAATAGAAAACAGAAACAGAAACCTAGAAGAACTAAAACAGAAAACAGAATCAGTATTCTTAAAACAGCAAATAGCAAAAAACAGTAGAGTTTAAAAGCAACAAACTAAAACTCCCAAGAAAAACCAGAAAATACAATGAATGAAATCAGAAACAACAAACAGGAAACCAAAATGAGTTCAAATCTAAAATGAAAATCAGAGAATAACTATCAATCAGCAAATTGAAATAAAACCTCCCCCCACACTTGAGCCAAACATTGTCCTCAATGTAAGAGTAAAAAGAAACAGAAAAACAGAAAAAACAAAGATGTTTCCATTGTGCTGCTGAATCAAATCCCTTCTGCTGCTCTCCTCCTCCAACACAGGTTTCATGAATGTTGTTCCGTCTAAATCCAAAACATGTCTGGACAGGTCTACCTGAAGGTTTTGAGCTGGAAACTTCATCTTTAATTTCCATTGCACCATGAGGAGTAACATTTGGCTGAGAACAGCATCATACTGAAAACTGCAGCATTGAACAGTGAAACAGATTGAAACAGCAAAATAGTGAAACAGCAAAATGAACCGTGCAATGAAAAATAACTAGCTATATGCAATGCATGGAAAAAAAAATTATGCGATTTTTATATGAAGTCTATGGAATGTCCTATGAATCTTAGTATGAAAGAGGATGCAAAATATGTACTCACAAAATTATACAGCACAAACAAATGAATATAGTAGAAAAGAAATGACTGAAACACTAAATGGAATGTTCTACATATAAAAGTATAAAAAGAAGATCTAAAATATAAAAGCATGAAAAATCTCTATTTACTGCTAGAAAACACCATAAAAGGTTTTAGAATTTTCTGAATAGTATAGGTAAGTGAAACAAATCTCTGAAATATAGTAAAATGGGGCAAAAATACTAAGAAAATAGAAAAGATATAGTAGATGGTGGAATTTTGAAACTTTGGGACCCCAACATGGCCAGCCGAATTGAAACACAGTTTCCAATAACTTTACAGTTCAACACATCATAATTCGTGGTCCATACCAAATGTTATGATTATTTCAAGCTTTTTCACCACCAAATTTTTCAAAACAGAATCTATGACTAATATATGCAATGTAAAGACTGTACAAACAAATACACACTAATAAATGTTAGCACAAAAAATTTGACTAAAAAATTAATTTCTACCTACTTTTAGTGAATTTTTCAAAATCAGTACTAGTAATCAAAACTGATATGGGCTAAAGCTAAAATGGAGAGGAAGCGGAAATGATTTTGTGGATGGGCAGAAACTGGACAGTGGAGACCTGGACTGAAATTAAAATGCAAACAGTGACTGGCAGCAGAAACAAAAATGCAATGCATTTAAGTTGGACAGAAACTAGAAACAACAATTGAGAGTGAATGCAGTCAATGGCCAGGCACAGTAGAAACCAAAAGGCAGTGATAAACTAAAATGCACTAAAATGCAGTTAAAGAAAAACTAAAATGCAGTTAAAGAAAAACTAAAATGCAGTGACTGAAACTGTGAAACAACAAATGAGAATGAATTATACTAATTCCTAATTCAAGACAAACAAAAATAAAATCACATCAGGTCTGGAAACAAAAATAAGAAAACACGAAAATTCAAGAACAAGAGAATATCAGAACTCAAGTCTAAAAACAGCAACAGATATGGCCTAAAAGCTACAAACTAGTACTAACTCTGAAAAATAACAAAACCAGCAAATGTAAACTAAAGAAAACTTAACTGAGCTAAACTAATGAATAGGAAAGAAAACTAGAGTAAACTAAATTATATCTAATAAGCTCATATTAACACATATATGGAATAACAGCATTTTATTTTTGAAAAACCAAATCTAATCTAAAATAAGAAAATAAAAACAAAAGAAACCTCACGGAAACACAATTAGTCTAGAAAAATATTAACAAATGGAAATTCATCAGTCACCAGTAATCACCACATGAACAAAACCCCTCTTTAAAGTGATGAAAACGGTTAGAATCCCTCACAATAATGTCCCTTTCAGTAATTTTGGATA
The DNA here is from genome assembly GCF_029865625.1 of Vigna umbellata. NCBI lineage: Eukaryota > Viridiplantae > Streptophyta > Magnoliopsida > Fabales > Fabaceae > Vigna > Vigna umbellata. Next base: position 37,023,331 of record NC_142169.1, read on the forward strand.
TGTACTTGGTAGCATTGTGGCAATCACCACAAACACGCAAGTTTTTAAATATCCTAATGGGATATTTTGGTGGGGTGCTGATAAGTCCAAATGCAATGGCCAGCCTCTCACTGTGACTTATCAAAATCTGCTCTTTCTCATCCTCCTCAACGTCTTGTAGGACAAAACTATAGTCTGGAACATAACCAAGGCTTTTCATTTTGGCATTCAAAACCCTTAATTCCTTGTATATCTCTGTACATTGTGGATGAGTTTGGTTCCCTGCATAAAAAACTTCAACTACACTACCTACTACAACAGAACTCCATCCAGGAGTCTTCTTCAATCCTCTATCTTTGGCTAAGGATCTTACTTTAACTGCTCCTTCCCATTTTCCAACATTTGCATAGATATTTGACAGCAAAACATAATAGCCAACATTCTCTGAATCAACTTCCAACAAGCGATCTAAAGCTAAAGTACCCAATTCTGCATTTCCATGTATTCTACAAGCAGAAAGGAGAGTACCCCAAATGGATGCATCTGCTTGTATGGGCATATTGTTTACTAAATCATGTGCCTTCTCCAAATACCCAGCTCTGCCAAATAAATCCACCATGCAGCCATAATGTTTCAAATTGGGCTTTACCCCATAATCTTTCTGCATCAATTCGAAGCACCATTGACCCTCATCAACTAAACCTGAATGGCTACAAGCCGACAACAACGATACAAAAGTAATATGGTCAGCCTTTACCCCGTCAGCTTGCATATCCTTGAAAAGTTGCACAGCTTCTTTTCCATGCCCATGAATCCCGAGAGAAGATATTATTGCATTCCAAGGGACTGAAGTTTCCCGAGGGATTTCATAGAATAGGGACATTGCATCCTCTAACTTCCCACATTCCCCATACATGTCAATCAGGCAGGTAGCCACAAAGACATCCAAGTAGAGAGAGTTCTTGATTAGCCTCCCATGTATTTTCATTCCTTGTTGCAAAGCTCCAATATGGGAATATGCTGGGAGAATGCTCACCCATGTTCCTTGGTTGGGGATTATCGTTCTACATTCTCCCATCATGTTGTAAGCATCAATTGCCTCACTTGCAAGACCATTTTGAGCATAACCTGTGATCAAAGTGTTCCATGAAATTACATCTCTTCTAGGAAGCTGTTCGAAAACTGCACGTGCACAATCTATCAAACCCAATTTGGCATACATATTCACAAGAGCATTACCTATAACAACATCTTCCTCAAGCCAACCACGCCTCGTAACAAATCCATGAACAGCCCTGCCAATCCTCCGATCACTTAACTGAACAAAAATTGAGATCAAACTCACAACTGTCAACAAATCAGGTCCCATTCCCACAAACTGCATCCCTTTAAATAAACGAAGTGCAGTATCTGGATCGTCATTCTGCTCATATGCAGCTATTATAGAATTCCAAGACACCACATCTCTCACCTTCATGCCATCAAAAACCCTCTGTGCATCCTGCAGCCTACCAAACTTCGAATACATATTAATCAAAGCATTGCAAACAAAAAGATCACTTTCCAACCCATGCTTTATCACGTACAGATGAACCAACATCCCACAAACAACATCATTCGCTTGCGCACAAACAGGAAGCACACTTGCCACCGTAACTGTATCCATCTTTACCCCTTCAACCTTCATCCTACCTAAAACACCCAACGCGCTGGTTGCTTTCCCATTCTGAAGAAACCCCGAAATCATCGCGTTCCAAGACCCAACATCTCGGACGGGCATATCATCAAACACCTTGTGGGCAACATCCACAGCACTGAACCTTGAATACAGATGGATCAAGGAAGCAGCCACATACACATCATGCTCAAAACCCATCTTCAAAACCCAACAATGCATCTTCTCCCCATCAACCACACTCACGCACGCCTTCAACACAGGGGGGAAAGTGTAAAAGTCAGGTCTTACACCCGAATTAGATAACAACTCACTGACACAGTTCATAGCATCACGGTATTTCCCGCACTTAACAAACGCAGCCACCATAGAGTTCCATGTGAAAATGTTCTTCCTCTGAATGTACTTAAAAGTGTTGCGAGACAATGAGAGGTCCCCAAGAGTGGCATACAAAGTAACAAGCCGAGTGAACAAAACGACATTTTGAGCCTTACCCAACACCGTAAAAAGCGCGTGAAGCTGCCTGGCAGTACCAATGTCGGTGCAAGAATGGAATACAAAGTTGGTCTTGTTCTCATGGTCATGTGATACCTGTTGGAAAGAACCTGTAACTGATGAAAAAATGTGGTGAATCCAGCGTTGCAATGGGAACACCGTGGAAATTGGCCTCAAATTGCGAGGTGGCAACGATTTGCGAAGAGAAAGCATAGAACATTGGTGTTATTCACTGCGCAAATGCTTAGTGTTCACCTACAGTTGTACGGACAAAATGGCAACACCCATATATCTTTTTCTTTTACCATATCACAACCATTTGGTTTGGATATTAAAGAATTCCGTAAATTCATAATATTTTTAAGAAATTACGTGAGTTGTGATTGGGACGAAGAGTAATCACTTTTTAAGCACAGATTTAGATGTGACTAATAATAGGACTGTTGTAATAATGATATTTGTTAATCTTTAAAAATAATGAAATTAAGTATTTTAACGTTAAAATAATTTAATAATATAAATACAACATGATTTTTAATTTTAATCATTTTTTTATAATTTTTTCTTTGACTTCCATTTTTTATCTTAGATTTTTTACTCACTCATCTGTTTAACTGTTAAGAGATACTTAAAACAATGCATTTTTTGTCATTTACCGATCAGTTTTTTTTGTAGAACAAGTAAGTTTCAATTCATTTTTTCTTTAACTCTTAGTTTAAAGCCATGCATAGAAGTTTTTGCATGTGTCATTTGATTTCTTTTTCTAGCTCTTCGTCGATCAGAGGTCCTAAAAACTTACTCTGATCATGATTCTGTGATTTGTAGGTATTTTTAGAGTTTCTTGAGTTGAGACACAAGTGGTACATTATATAGAGAGAGTTGTATTGTAGCATTCTTCTTTAGGTAAGAGAATCTAATGTTTTTCTTTTAATTGAATTATGAAGTATAAATTGATAATTATTGGTGTGTGTAGTTATTGTATGTTGAATTATTATGCCCGAAATGATTGTTAATGTAAATTGTTCTTGGATGAGCAGGTTTAGCCACATGATGATTGTTGACATTGAATGATTCTATGTTAGACTTAATTTCTATGATGAATGTTGTTGTTGTGAAGTTTGTTGATGTCAAATTGGTTATAATGTTGAGAAGAAGTGGACTAGACTGAGTTATAAGTCATTTTGGTCAAAAATGGAGATTTTGATAAGTATATTTTAGAAGTAAGAGACTAAGGGGAGAAACAACAATCTAGGACATATTGTAGGGTTATTTGAAACTTGTTGGCACCTTGAGTTAATAGAAATCTGATATGGAAATATGTATGAGTCAATAGGGTGGTTTAGGAAGGTTTTAAGCTCAATTTAGATGTTTTTGCTAGTGAGATTCTAATGTAGTAGGTGTGGGCTGAAGTAGTGAGTTTGAGTCTACGGTTAGATCATTTCTGACTGTTTTGGACCCTTAAGATGTTAATCTTTGCATGAGAAAAGGTGAAAGTGAGTTTAGGTAAGTTAGAGTAGACAAGTTGGTGTAGGGTATACATTTTAAGCTAAAAGCTTGTTTCTAAAGCATTCTTAATGTTTAGGATATCATATTAACCAATTTGGTAGGTATAAAGAGTAACGAAGGCTAGAAAATAGGGGTTTATAATGTTCTGGTGTGGCGCTCAACGACACTTACGGGGCTTGAGCAATAGATTTGCGAGAGGTTTTGTGCCTAAAGGGGGTGGCACTCAAGTGCCAGAAATGCGAGAGGAATGGTGCTCAGTTACAGGAGGTTTCGCTCAGCGTCAATATATATAGTGTGTACTCTTTGTTTTCTTCTTCTTTGACTTTTTTTATTTCATTTAAGAATTGGTGAGTATCTTATGACATGCTTTAGTATGTTTTATCGAAGGGTTTTGAATGAGGTTGATGTATATATCAAGGTGTGATTGAATAAGAGTTTCTAAAGAGAAATTCTAAGTGGTTATATCAAGTATTGTTTGTATGAATATAGGAAGTTCAGTCTTTGGGATTAACTTGACACTCTAATAGTCATTCATTCTTAATTAGAGATGAGTGATACATGTGGTGAGAGTAGCAGGAGGTCCTAATTTAGGCGCTCTAGTATGGTCTAAGATGCATAAAAGACTAACCTTGTGTGTGTGGTAGGGTGAAACCCATTGGTAATGGCTCTACAGAGCAATAGAGACCACCACAAACGCATGACCTGCCATAGTTCGACATTCATACTATATTTGGATGATCAGTTCTAGGTCCATGACTAGGGATGACAAAAAAATCCGTACCTGCGGATACCCGCTTGTAAAATCCATTACGGATATTTAGTATTCGCGGGTAAGAGGTACCCGCGGATAGCGAGTAACAGGTAATTTAATACTCGCTTGTTAACGGGTCGGGTTCAGATATCACACTATCCGTACCCGTGGGTATCTGCTACCTGTTTGAAAAATAAAATTACAATTTTATCCATTAGTTTTTTTTTCTTCTAACTTTTCAATGAGGTTTTCTTTTCTGTTCAATCTGCTATAAAATTAGGCCAAAGCCCAATTCCCTTTTTAGGGTTTCTTCTTGAAATCAGAATAAGGAAAAGGAAGCTGCCCCATTCCTCATCGAGTTCGCTGCCTTCTACCGCTCCGACTCCGCGGATGGTGGAGTCGGAGGTTCCACAACGCCTTCGACCACTACAATTGCGACAAAAACGAACTCATCTTAGTTGAGGAGCTCCACCTCGCGCTCAACAGCCTCGGCCTCAAGTGCTCTGTCGATGAATGTCGCGACATAATGAAGTTCGTCGACGGCGATGGCGACAAATTCATCAACTTTGAGGAGTTCAAGACGATGATGACGACCTCCAAGAACTACGGTGCCACCAATGGCTCCGTCCACTAGTCTCAGCCACCGATTCAAAATCCGAGGCGTCTCTACTGCCTACCTCCAGAGTACGATTTTTCTTTCTTTCCTCTTTTACTTTTTCTTCTCTTTGTATAATTACTGTTCTGGTGAATTACTCTAGTGAAACATTAAACATAGATCGAATCCAAATCATGGTGGAACGATGTCCCATGAGCAACGAAGCTTCTCTCGCGCGGGAACGGGAGAACGAAGGAGTGAGCAGCTATGACCGGCGCAGGTGGCGTCATCGACGTTGGTCTCGACCGACCAGAGGAGGGCGTGACGTTGCTAGGTGGACGGAGGGCAGTCGACTACCTCGAGTGGAGGAGGAGACGATTACTCTATTTGAAGTGAATAACTAGGGTTTGTGAGTTATGATTCTGAATAAGAAAGGAGAATAAAGTCTTGGGCCAGAATTTGGGCTTGGTGAAAAATGGGTATCCAACGGGTATCCGTAGGTTGAAAAAAATCCGGAGGTTTTTTTCATGCAGGTAGGCACTATTCGTGTCCGACCCGATCCATTGTCATCCCTATCCATGACATGATTAGGATGATTAGTTTATTTTGTGTGAAATGTGATGTATAATGAAATCTTAAAATCCCATGTTTGATAATTTTTACATTAGCTTACCTCTTTTTGTGTTTTTCTTGCTTATTTGCTTGTGTATACTTAATTTTTTGTGTAATGATCATCTGATTAGTGTGAGTAGCAGGTGAGGACTTCTAGGTGTAAGAGGTGCAAAGAGATGATAGTCTATATGTATAATTGGAGCATGATAGTTTTGTATAGTTATTTTTTGAGAACTCTATGTAAATAGTTGTTTTACTCTTCTTTTGGTTTTGTAAATATAATATATATATATATATATATATATATATATATATATATATAGTATTGTTAAATAATATATTTTATATGTTTTTAAATTTAATTATTCATTAATTACGTGATAGTTCTTTTATAATATTTATACTGAATGAGATATTACAAAGATAAAAGTTAATTAAAAGAACTCATATTTATATTCATTTCACGTGATAAAAATACAAGTTAATAATATTTTTTTGTAATTTTTCAAAAATAAAAAAATAATTAATATTAAATAAATATAAAATATTTATATGTGCGAAAGTATATTTCTTTTTAAATGACTCCTTTCCTATTCTTACATAAGGATTAACTCCTCTTTTAGGAACATTCCAAATTCTTTCTTTTCTTTTTCCGTATTGCTTTATAAACTAAAGGAAAAACTAAATGAAAAAAATAGTATTTTCTTTAAGATTATCTTAATAATTATGATCTTCAATCTTTAATAGAAAATATATTATTATTATTATTATTATTTTCTTTAGATTTAAAGAGAGGGATATTATAATTTCTTGTAGTTTTGTAAAATTCATTTGTCATCAGTTTTATCAAATCGAAGCATTTTCGTAAAATTTGAATACAAATTCAACGTAGCTTCCATTACTACACAAACAATAACAACGAAAATAATTTAACAGAAAGATTCTCCAAAACTTATTGAAGAATCCTTCTTTAAATTTGTGTTAGATCTCATAATAAATATTGTTGAGACTTATGAAAGATGAGAACTAAGGAAACCTAAATCAACAGATAAAAAAATTGACGAGATTCGAAAGAGAAAATATGAAAAATAAGTGAAAGAATTTAAAAAGAATAAAGAATTACATGTAAAGACAAAATATATAGAGTGAATCTTTGTTTCCAATTATATTCAAATTCTGAGTGATATGCACTCACATAGCAATGAAGGTTAAAAAAAAGGATGAAATCTATATGTATAAAAAAATATATTTGTTTAGACTTTATTTTAATCTCTTTTTAACTTTTGTATCTCTATATTCGTTCTTTACTTTTTCTTTCTTTACTTTGTATTATTAAAAAATTATTCAGAAAGACTGGAAGTGTTATTATTGTATAATTAAAATTATAACTTTTTATTTTAAAACAATTATCACTATTTATTATAATTATACTTTTTCTTTTGATGGAAGTTTACAAGAATTGTTGTTATATAATTACAACAATATAAAATTGATAAAAAAATATTTTTATAATTATTTTTTATCTTTAACATCTTTTATAATTTTAATATAATTTTAAAAAATTCCTTTAATTAATTATAGTAATTAGTTTTCGAATTATAATTTTATTTTTTATTATCATAAAGAAATATATATACATTTTTGCATGCATATTTATTATAGATTAAATGAATTCTCTGATTCTAAATTATAGTTGTAATCAATCTATTAACTAGATTTACATTAAAAATCAAACAAATCAAATTATTAAACAAAAAGGACATTAAAAATATCCAACAAATCAAATCATTAGAAAAATTTGACATTAAAAATCAAACAAATCAGATGATAAAATCAAATTGATTATCCAAAAAAAAGATAAAATAAAATCAAATCAAATTTAGTTATTTTCTTTCTTTAATTTTGACATATAAACGGTTAAAGTAAAAAAGAAAATAGGCCACCCATTATTATTTATTGGAGTGGCCAATCTTACAACAATTCCACATCGAGACTGTCTTCTGGCGCATGTTAGCATTTTCGGCTCCCAGCAAAATCATAGCGCGTGAGCCTCACGCGCCTGAGTCTTCTTCCTGCAACCTTTGTTGTTGCTCTCTCTCTCCTATCCAGCTCCCCCTTCCAGATTGTGTTCCTTCTTTCGGATCGTGTTTAGTTTTGATCGAATTTGTAAGTACATCGAAAAATTCTTGATCTGCGTTTCAGTCAATCGAGTTTCTGTTTTGATTATCTGAGTTATCTATTTTCGATTTTATTTTTGTTTAATTTTTAATTAATAGACTTTTTGGGGTTTTTGAATTTCCAATTTGGTTAATTTAAATTGGGAATTAGGGTACTGTGGGATTTGTGTGTTAGAGATAAATAAGTAAAATTTTTTAAACAAAGTGAAGAACCTTACAGATCTTCTGTTTTTCATATCATGAATTTAATATGATCAAGTTCGATTTTTTATAGCTGTTTTTTCACTGAATAGATTGATAAATTTTACTGTCTTTTTTATTTCTTCCTAAGGTGGTTGGTGTAGCATGAATTATGAATGTTATTTGTATATATTGTCAATTTAAAGATTCTTAAACTGGAAATCAATAAGAAAAAAGGCATCTTTGGTAAAGTGATTTTTTAAATGGTATTATACCTACAATTTGTGATTGCAAGTGAATGTGATCTGATTCAATTTTGTGAGTGTTGTTGCTGCTGTGGTTGATTTAGCTACTAATTCATGTACCGAGTAAGAAAGGGTGATATTTTAGGAATAACAATCATTTTGGCTATGATAGGCTCAGCTTGTTGATTAACTGAAAACTATAAGAGGTATAGATATCAGATGAATTTAGTCAGTTTTGATGGTTGGTCAGTATTTTTAATAGAGTTGTATTGTTGTGTTGATTTCTTGATGATCAGTGGCGTTATGATGAGAAGAAGAGATGAAATTTGTGCCCCTAAGATACCAACCCTGGTTGACCTTTGCGTTCAGAAAGTGATAGATAACGTAAGGTACCTTGGAAATGTTGGTTATGTTGATCAGCATCTGCTTGAGCGAATCTTGCCACACTGCACTGTTGACCAATTGATGCATGTGGAAAAGTCCACAAAGGTAAGATGGGCTCTGTTTGTTGTTTTTGTTGACTGTTAGTGAAATTTGAACAAGAATGAAATGGTCATCTAATATGCTTGATGCGCTTTTTGCAGGGAAGAGATCTCAGCCCTATAACTGATAAGTTGTGGAAGAAGTTTTTTGAAAAGCAGTTTGGCACAAATTCCACTAATGAAGTGGTTAAGAGGATGAAAGAAAAGAAAGTTTCATTTAAATGGATTCAGTTGTACGAGGTAACATTTTTAAATTTGCTTTGCTGTTTTGTTTACAGGCTTGGATAGTTTAAATGAAAGAGAAAAACTATATATATATAACTTCTGTTTATTCACTATCCTGACAAAAGAAAAACGCTAATGATCAGTTTTGTTAACTGGTTAACATCCTATCAGGTAGTAAGAATAAAATGCTAGAATTAAGCGTATGTATAGTTAGTGATATTAGCTATTACTGACTCTGGTGATTAGTTGTGTTTGACTCAATTCGATGAATTATTCCTCTTAGATTTCACATTTTACAATGGGCATGGTATCAATATCTAAAGGTGTGGAGTAATTAATCTCACTTCCAATTCTGTGCACAGGCAAAAGGAAAGGAAATGGCTCAGGTTGAGAATGAAGCACTTGATCGAATCAAGCAACTGTACAAAAAAGAAGATGCAAGTATGATCCTATTCCCTGTTTTAGTAAACATGATTTCTTGATTTAAAAAAATATTAATAGATCTGTTAATCACTGATTTGATACGATTAGCCTTACATTTTACACCAGGGGGTAATGTAGGAATTCTTGGATAGTTATATTTCCTATGACATGTTTGGTTTGAAGTAGTTACCACCAAGTATTGGATCTCTGCAGGAAAACAGAGCAGGCAAGTAAGGCCATGCACTAAAGTTCCACCTTCAAGTAAAAGAAGATTTTGGGGAGGTAACCCTTTAATTTCTTAAATCTCTGTCTCCTTAGTTCACTCCAACTACTGCACTTTTGTCAAGTACATTTTGAATTTGATCAAGTTTGAGCTTTTATTTATTATTTTGTGTTTTTGATGATCTGTTATAGATAATGGACCTGGATATAATGTGGCAAATGTGAAGAGCAACATAATGAAGAAGGCGAAGATAGAATTTATGAAGAGGTAATTCGAAATTTGAATACTTAGAAATTTCTCTTTGCCACTTGCAGTATCGAGTCAACTGTGGTAAAACATTAAAAAAAGAAAGAAAGCATTTTCCATGTTATAATTAAGTTTAATACAGTTTTGTCTGCTATAATTTTGTGTTGTGATCATGCATCTTGAAGCTTATAAACTCAACTGAATATTGATTTTCAATTATATATATATACAGTCAAGAGGTAAAGAATATTGCAGCAATGAAGAAAAATTCTATCCAGAGGAGTCAAAGGTGCATATAACATCATTTCTTCCTTTCATTGAAACTATTCCTTGTTATTTACTTTTGTCCATCGTTTTTGGTTTATGAGATTGAATTTAATTTACCTTTTCTTTTTCTTTTTCATCTTCTCTTTTCATTAACAGTTATCATCTTGTTTATCTATGTGATGCAGTTCATCAAGTGTCCCGAAAAGCAGAAACATTTCTGGAATTGGTTCATCTTCCAAGGATATTAAATCTACAAAAAGGATATTTTAAGGGCAGCCCTAAAGATAGAAATGTCATGTATTAATTTGCTTTTCAAGTGTAACATTTTCAAGTGTAACATTTATCTTGATGATAAGAAAAAATGGCTTCCTGCTAAGCAATTCTACTCTTGTTTTTATTTAAGTTCATTTGTGCATGGTAATTATTGTAGTATTAGTATAGTGCCCAATTGTCATATTTCACTAAGAAGCATTCTCATTCTATATAATTCTCAATTCTCCACTATTTTGCTCTTCTGAACTTGTTATGTGTGCTTGTTTGAACCATCCAGATATGATTGATGCCCATAACTATTTTACTGTCAATTTACTTTTTTTTTATTGAATCATATGCTGAATCAACAAAGTTTGGAATTTTATTGAAGAAACTTTAATTTTGTGGTATTTAAATAAAAAATTAAATTGAAATAACTTGTGTGTTTTACCAGTCAAATGAGAGGAAGAAATAAATTTTCTTTTCGAAAAATTGGCTCACAAAATTAATGTAAAAATGGAATTTACCCATCAATATAAAGATGGACCATTTAGCACTATACTTCAAAAGAATAGCATTACTCAAACACTGCAACGTTTGCTTACCACAATCACGTTTCAGTTTACCATGCACCTACGTTTTCACTTAAATAAAAGGGTTAAATATGTTTTTAGTCCCTGAACTATCAGACGATTTTGTTTTTAGTCCCTGCTCAGAACTTTGATGGTTTTTAGTCCTTATAGTTTTGAAACTCTGAGTATTAGTCCTTAAAAATGGACGGTGTTAAGTTTTTGTGGATGTGGCAAACGGCGATGCCACGTGATCACTGATCTCTGCCTTCACTCTCTGTCACGTGGGATGTTTAACTGTTGAACTGAGATTAAGTCAGTTAAGCACTTCGTGATCTTTTATAAATGAGATTTGAAGAAGTTTGGTTGTTCTTCGTGGCTGCAACTGAGGAGAAAGAACTTGGGTACATCTGAAGGTTGGAGTTGGTATTGTTGAGGTAAGTTTGTATGTTTTGGTTTTGGTCTTCTTCTGTTCTTCGTGTGAATATGACGATTTGGGATATAGGGTTTTTGTGGGCACCAAAGCTGATGAAGGGATTATTTTCTTGTAGTGAAATGAAAGGTGACAGTGGAGGAAATGGTTGGACGCGAAGGTCAATTGGTTCGTCTAAGTCGCAAAGCTGTGGATCATCTTCACGGTTACCTTCTAAATTGTGTGGTTGTGGTGAAACATTGTTGGTTTTGAAGGCAACTACTGTGAAGGCAACTACTGTGAAGGCAACTACTGTGAAGAACAAAGGAAGATTGTTTTATAGATGTAGAAATTGGGCAGTAAGTGATTAAATATTTCATTTCATTTGCTGAATTTTGAATTAATCCTGTGTTGTTTTGATTGCAGAGTAATTCAAGTTGTAATTACTTTGAATGGCATGATGAAGGAGTTTCTGAAACTGAAGGAAGCTTTGAAAGAAAACGTGAAGAACTTCAAATGTGTTTGGAAAATGAAAAACTCGTATTGGATCTAAGGAAGAAGAACGACAAGTTGAAAAGGAAATTAGAAGAAGAGAAGAAAGTTGGAAAAATGATGTTGTTATTGTTTATCTTGTCATGGGCGTTAACAATTTTCTTTTGTATTATGTTTTTGTTAAAGATGAATTGTAACTAAGAATTATGGTTGAATAAAATGAGGATTGTCTGGAAATTGTTTATGTTGTTGTTTGTTTTCCCTTACACATTCCACTGTTACTGGTATATTCATTTATGTTAATAAAGAAAACAGTTCACAGCATAAGAAAGCACAGGCAGAGTATCTGTAAATGTGGACTTGGAATAAATAAAGTTAACTTGCCATTATGCAAAGATGGAATACAACTGGAAGTTTAGTGGTCCCTTTGAAAATGAAGTGGTCACATACTATTAAATAACATAAGTTTAGTGGTCCCTTTCCACTACAAAAAATATTAAAAGCAACCACACCAACCACTGTAGCCAGTACTATAATTGTTCCCTTAGTGGGTCACTGTGAATTACAAAATTCAATAAAATAAAGGGTTGGCTACAATAATTCTTCAATTGGTACTAGCTTGGGACCCTAGATGTTGTGCAGCTAGTCTTGAGGATGTTCTTCTTCCACCTTCGTGCCTTGATGCAGGTCCTGCTCCACTGGCACTTGTTCCCCGTTTTGATGTTCCTCCTCCTTGGTGACTTGATGCAGCTCCTGCTTCACTGCCAGTTGTTCTTCCCCTTGTTGATGTTGGTCCTCCTTCTGACGTTGATGGAGGTGCTTGTGGTTGAGAACCTCCTGCATTGGAAGTGGCCCTTGTGCTGCCAAATCCTCCTGAACTGGAAGTGGCCCTTGTGTTCTGTAAATGGAAGTAAGCAACATTGCAATTGTAAGATTGTAAATAAGTTTGAATGTGTAAATAAGTGAAGTTGTAAAAGATTGATTTTGTACCTTTTTGTTTGCCCTTTTACATGTTCTTACATTATGACCAAATTCATTGCAGCTGCTACACTTCATAAGAAGATTCGTCTTTGATAATTTTGTATGAGTGACATATTCATCAGCCTCCCTTCTTCTTAGTTTTTTAGGCCTCCCAGGGGGTGTTTTATAAATTGGAGGCAGTAGGGAACCAAATTCAGAAGTAGACCACAATTGTTGTCCATTGATTGGAACAATCTCAGGGCCATAACAAGTGTCATAAGCCTCTCTCTTGTAATAAGGATGTACATAGTCTTCAGGGTTTTCTTGTTTGTAATTGATGGCAGCCACAGCGTGCCTACAAGGAATTCCTACCAAATCCCAAAAGTAACAACTACATGAATGGTTACTAAGGTCAACTACAAATTTATCCATAGTAAACCCGTGAGTGATTTCAAATTTTGCTCCCCCTGCCCAAGTTGGAATCCAATTTCCACTCTTCTCAACTTCCCCAGCAAGCCTATTTCGTGGTTTAGGCATCACAACTCCTGTATATGTCTTTGCTTTTTCTCTAAGTGTTGCAAACCTCCTCATAATGTAAGTTCTAATCCATTCCATCATAGTTATGATAGGTTTGTCTCTAGCTAGTAAAATTGTACTATTAAATGACTCAGACAAATTATTTAACAAGACATCGCATCTAGGATAACTACTAAATGCATGTTTGTCATTAGTCCCTGCAATTCAGAAAAGGTCTTGCTCAATAGTAAGTATTCCAATTGCTACTGTATAAAAATAGGGAAATATTAAAATGAAGATACCTTTTGTTGATCAGAGATGAAAACCCAACGTTGACAATCAATTCCTTCAATATCTTCCAGTAGTAGTGTCAAAAACCATCTCCAACTCTCTTTGCATTCGTTTTCAACCACAGCAAAAGCTAGTGGGAAGTATTGGTCATTCGGGTCTCTGCCCACTGCCACCAACAGCTGACCCCCATATGTTGTCTTCAGATGACAACCATCTACCCCTATGAAGGGCCTGCAACTTCCTAAGAAGCCTTGCTTACAACCCTCTAAACACATATAGAATGAGCCAAATCTTGGAGGCAAACTTGGTTGGGGTTGATTGACTTTAATTTTAAATGTTCCAGCCTTCACTCTTAGCAATTCACCCACATAATCATATACACGACCGTATTGTCGCTCTCCATCACCAACCAAAGAATCCAAGGCAATTTGCTTTGCCTTTCCAGCTTTCCAAGCAGTGATTCCAACACTGAATGACTTCTTAATGTCATCAATTATTTGGTTGACAGTCATGTTAGCCACATTTACAAACCTATCTACTAATACTTGTGCAATCCAGTTCACATTTGCACTTTTGTTTCCAAAGGTCCTTCCACAACTGTGTCGTCCAACCAAGGTTTTCACCCTAAATGTTTGCTTCCCTCCTACCTTGCTAGCCATAATCAGAAAACCACATTTGTTTTTACAAACTGCCCTTACTCTGTTCAGGTCATTCTTCACAAACTTAACCTCTTTTCCATTTAATACACTATGCTCCAATAGTGCATTTTTGAATTCCTTTAAAGAACAGAACTCCATCCCCAATTCAAATCTGAAGTTCTTGTTCATATCATCTTTTCTAAACTTTTTAAATTTCCCCTTTGATAACCTCACATCCTCATCACTATCTACATTTGAATCCAATTCATCACTGTTGTATTCTTCATTGATCTCATGATCTCCAACTTCTTCATTCAGTAAAAATGAACCTTCCCCAACATTGCCTCTTCTACGCACACATTTCTTCTTCTTTTTCATTCTATTCCACCTATCCAAAACTGGATTAATGTTTCTCCGAAATTGGTCCACCCTATCATTCTGAACATCAAACCCATCATCTTCATTAGCCATTCTGTCTTCTTCACTGTCATCCATACATTCTTCAGCTGAAGCTTCTACTTCCCCCTCAACAACATTCCCCCCTTCCTCTTCTTCCCCAAGATAATCATATTCATCACCACCAACAAACTCTTGTTCTTCCTGACCCATTTGAACATCTTCATGTTCATCATGACCATCACACTCTTCTTCTTCCTCACCCATTTCAACCTCTTCATGCTCATCATCACCATCACACTCTTCTTCCTCACTCATTTGAACCTCTTGTTGTTCATGACCACCACCAAACTCTTCTTCTTCCTCACCCATTTGAACCTCTTGCTGTTCCTCACCACCATCACACTCTTCCACCTCACCCTTATCAACCTCCTGTTGTTCATGACCACCATCACAGTCTTCCTCACCCTCTTCTAGACCCATTCCACCCTCTTGTACAATCTCATCCACTTTGGAAACCACTTCCTCCGTGTCTATGTTTCCTTTTTCAACATCACCCTCTTCCACTTCCTCAGCCACTTCACCACAACTAAGAAAGTGAACTTCCACTGCCTCACTAGGAACATGTTGAACATAAATTTCTACCTCTTCGTTATTCTCCTCTGCATAATTAGCCAAGTACAGTGCTTCATTGTCATCACTCAATAATCTGACATTATTCATCAGCCTTTGTTTGGACCCCTTCCACCAAAGTTTGAAGTCTGCATCATACTTAAATTCTTTAACTATTCCAACCGCTTCAAAATATGACCAACGATCCGGATAAACTCCTTTGATCACGTGTATCTCTCCTCCAACATACTGTAGCCCCTTATTACTAACAAACTTCCCCATGTGATGCAAACAAACGTCGAAAACCATTTCTAGACCTACATTCACACATCAACGCTTTACGCACAAATTGGAACAACCATAACCGAAACACAAAAACAATAGCTTAACTTACCTTTACGCTTGTCTTTACGCTTGTCTTTGACGACCACCGGAACGACCACCGCAACCACCACCGCAAGGACAACCAAGATACAATGCTTCCTGTCAAAGGTTTCCACTACAATGCTTCCACTAAAACTACGTTTTCCCCCCAATTCAAATATTTACTTTTGACAAATTCTGAACCCTATATCTAATTTCAATCAACAACGTAATTAACTGACTTAATCTCAGTTCAACAGTTAAACATCCCACGTGGCAGAGAGTGAAGGCAGAGATCAGTGATCACGTGGCATCGCCGTTTGCCACATCCACAAAAACTTAACACCGTCCATTTTTAAGGACTAATACTCAGAGTTTCAAAACTATAAGGACTAAAAACCATCAAAGTTCTGAGCAGGGACTAAAAACAAAATCGTCTGATAGTTCAGGGACTAAAAACATATTTAACCCTAAATAAAAAGGAAAAAAAAATGTATTTTACCATTTTTGTTTGTTTTCGAATAAACATATTGAATTTTAATTTTGTTCCAATTGATCCTTAAATTATTTTTAGGTCATTAACTAATTGAAAATAGTACTTTACAATAAATACTTTAAAAATCATATCTAGATTTGATTTTTATTTTACGAAATGAAATATCTAGACTTGTTTTTTAGTTTAGGAAATGAAATATCTAGATTTGTTTTTTATTTTAGGAAATGAAATTTAAATAACGTGTGTTTTTCACCAGTTAAATTTTGAATTCCAAGGGGGAGAAGGAAAAAAATTTATTTTGAAAATGACCTCTTTATTCTATTTATAAATTGATTTATTAAATTTTAAGTTTTTTAAACTTAATCCTTAAAATTCACTATTTTAAATAAACTCCAGAAATTTTAATTTTATTCAAATTAATTTTTAAATATTATATGATTTCTATAAATAGTACTATTTATAATTTTATTCTAATTAATTATTAAGTATAAGTAATAGTTTTAGGCCATCAATTAATATAGCACTTTAAAATGAATAGTTTACCAATCATGTCTATATTTTTTATTTTAGGAAAAACATTTAAATGAGTTGTGTTTTTACGAGTCAAATTTTGAATTTCAAGGAAAAGACCGCTTGTTTTTTTAATAATATATTTTAGTCTCCAAATTTAAAAAATAACTTAAATGATTTGTGAGATATTTCTTAACAATTTATAAAAGACGATTATATAATAAAACATTTATAAATAATATAATTTAACATTTTAAAATAATGTAATAAACTTTTATAACTAATGTAATTAAACATTAAAAGAAACATTTAAAAATCACGTATGTATCAGATATATGGAAATGCGAAAGGGAGAATATCGAATTTCAAAATTCAATTCTTCTTTCATTCGATATCAAATAAAGAGAGAATTGGATTTCAAAATCGCATTTCTATATTCGACACATGCAAATTTTAAATTTTTTATATCAATTTGAACTAAATTTATTTTATTATTAAATTAAATAAATTCATACAAATTATTTTATACAAAAAAAACTAATACAATAAAACTAATAAAAAATTTAACATTTATAATAAATTTAACATTTAAAATTAAATTATAAAATAAAAAATTATACAAATAATTCAATATTTACAAATTATCTATTAAACTTGAAAAAAATAAATTAAACATTTAAAAATTATCTAATTAAACATTTTAAAATAATGAAATAAATACATAATTAAATATTACAAACAAACATATAAAAACATGAATTGGGTATGAAAATTTGAAAATCATAACATTGGATTTCGACATTTGATGTTGTGATTTTTGGATTTCCATATTTGATTGATGTTTTTACTCCAAATCTAATTTTCTCTTCTTCAAATGTCGAGATTCGATACCTCCTCTATCACATATCTAAATCTGATAAATAAAAATCAGATTTTGATATCTGATTTTCTATTTATCGAATTTTCATATTCGACTATGATTATATACATTTAATAGTGAATTCATGTACCTATTTGAAAACAACACCGCCATCTCCAACTGCCTCGAACCACCACCTTCGGCTATCTTCAACAAATAAGCTCAATAAAAAATTATCTCAATCTTTCTAAAGGGATCATTGGACGAAGGAAGGAGAAGAAATGAGATGGGGTGCATGCAGGATATTGAAGGCACGACAGTGAAGTGAAGAAGGAAGTATATTTTCCATGCTATTTCAATCAATGTATCAATGAATTCCATAATCATTTCGGTTAAAAAAACATAATGTACAACTACCTCGTTAATTAGGTAGACATTTATGAAAATTGGGTGTGCAGGATGAAACCCTTGGATGTGTAGGGTGAAACACCCTAGAACATTTCCTCACATTCCAAAGCCTTCGATATCTCCCTTTGGGCTTTTCACACCCTTATACATCAAACTTTATTTTTCTTGCACTCACACTATTACTAATTGTACCCTCATAAGGAAGAAAAAGACAAATACCTCCCTCATTACACCACACCATCCCGTCATCCGTTGTTGTTATGGTTAGTTGACCATTGTTTTCCATTGCAAATGAGAGAGAAAGAGAGCTATTCTGAAAAAAAAATTGTTCCAAAAAACTTATTCTAAAATGCATTGCATGTGTTCTAGAAAACTTGTTCCAAAAATCTAGTTCCAAAATAATCATTCCGAAAGGTATTATATTTTTTTCCTGCATCCCCATAGTAATCTATAACTTCAAATTAATCTTCATTAAAATTATAAAATCTTCAAATTATCTTGAACTCCTTCATTTTTAATGAATTCTGAATCGTACTATCTAAAATGTATTTTTAAACTCAAAAATATATTCTAGAATATACATTTTAAAATATATTTGTAAATTAATTTGAAATGTATATTGTAAAACAAATTTCTAGATTCAAAATTATTTTCCAAATTATATAATCCATAATACATTTAAAAAATAATTACATTTTGGAATATGCATTCTCAAACACATACATTCTAAACATAATTTTTAATTATTTATTTTGTGAATACATAAATTTTGTACAATTTTATATACATGATATCATCGTCATGTACATGAGTCAAAGCACTCTTTGTAACAAAAATAATAATTACATAAGTTAATGTTTAATTGATGAAATCAATGTTTTTAAACTAGACACGTGATTAAACAGATAAGAAAATACTAGTTCAAAAATAATTATCCAACTAACTTATGGCTGAAATCATACTAACCCAAATTTCTATTTCTAATATTATATAATTTTTTTAGCAATAAAATAATATACAATTTTGAAAAAAATAAGATAAACATTATAAATTAATATAAAAGACTGAACTGTACTTGTAGAAGATAATAATAGTTGAAAAATAATTTATATTTATATAAATATATGAAAATATGTATTTTTATTTATATCAAATATATTTTATAATAAATAAAAAATAAATATGAAAATCCTGGTTTCTCACTATTTAGACCGATTTGAATATATCAACAATATCAAAGAACCTAATATTTATAATACACATATCAAAGGAAGAACAAATATTAAGCTAAAAATGAATCCGTCAAGATCCTTAAAACTTAAAGAACCACATACTAAGAGTTTAAAAAGTCAGAATCTCCCTAATAATCACTTCACAAATATTAAATACATTAACTCAAATCTCCTTTAAAATAGATGAATCTTTATGAGAGAAGATTTTGAGGCTTACAGCCATTACAAAAGAACCCAAAATCTAAATTTAGAAAATATTACAATAATTATATAAAATAAAATAAATTTATACCTTTTTAATTGGTTCAGAAATAATAGGAAAAAAAATAACATAGGATATTCTTTTAACAATGTAGATTGCATAGAAAAAATATTAAATACTTTATATATATATATATATATATATATATATATATATATATATATATATATATATATATATATATATATCAACTATTTAATATTTTAATATATGGTAAGTTATTTCAAACGTAATTTCAAATTCTTATCTGTGAATTTATAAATTTTTATATACATTAGCAAAAATAATGAACATAGATTAATGGTTAATTGATGAAATCAATGTTTTTAAAGCAGACACGTGATTAAACAGATAAAAAGAATACTTGTTCAAAATTAAATATCCAACCAACTTGAACACCATGGTTATCCTACTAATTAAATTTCTATTTCTAATATTATATAGGATTTTTAGTTATAAAATAGTACAAAATATGAAAAAAAAGATAAAAAATTAGAAATTAATATAAATGACTGAATTATACGTTTATAAGATAATAATAGTCTACAAAATAATTGATCTTTATATGAATACATGCAAATATGTATTTTCATTTATCATAAATATATTTTATATTGAATAAAAAACTAAATCTGAAAATTATATTTTCTTAACCGATCAGTTCAGCTGTCCACTTTGAAGTATCCGACAGGTTCAATCAGGTTTTTTAATCAATTGATGGAACTTACATTGGAAATTAACATGCTATTATTGGTTGCATCATTTCTATAATGTTATATAATTTTGAAATAATTATTATCAAAGTAATATTTTTATTGGATGATAATATGAAAATAATCACATTTCTTGTAATGCAAACACATAATTAACCACTTGTGCTATATTCTGATTTAAATAAAAAGAGTTATAATACCATGTTTTGATTAGTCCTCTTGTTATTTGTTATATTATAGTGTCACTCTCTGGCTTTAATGTTGGGTAGTTAAGCATATTAAATTCCAGTTGTTATATGAATCTTATTTCTCTGAAATCTTCTAATTTTAATGGTTGATTTGATGTCTTGTATAAGAAAACTACAAAATGCCAAAGAAAAAAGAGGACAAAACTATAGTCAAGTATTACAAAATGAATTAACTCAGTCTTCATAATTTTATAGTAGGGTAGGTTTCTGATAAAGATTAGTTATCAAAATCCTGTAAATATTTTATATCATGCTAACAAATATAAATAAATTAAAGATATGGTCATGCCTTGACCAGTTCTCCCATTACAATGACTTATATTTGTATGAAAACATTCCTGTTGCAACTGCATCACTTATATTTTAAGTATCAAAGTAATTCTTAATTATGGTGAAGGTGATTTTTCTACAGATGTTTGCATAACAATGGTACAATCTTTGTAAGTTGAGGCATTACCATGACCATGAAAAAGGGCACCTGTGTTAACAATATTGACACTTTGGTTATCAGAAGCAGCTGCCAAGAGGATATACTCTTTTCCTTTAAACTCACTCTTAGCGAAGGCTTTCATAGCTTTTGATGGCTTTCCTTTTGCCACAAGCTGAATCCGTGACCCTGTTAGACATTCTGCTCTTATAACTGAACCCTCACATTCAAAAGGGCCTGTAATTTTTGCCCTAAGTCCCATCTCTTTGTCACACTCAATTATCACATGGTATCTGATATGGCTTGTAAGAGTCACTCTATATGAGTGAAAAAACTCCCAAGAAACCGTCTCCACAGAACCACTGCTTTCAACTTTGCGCATCACTTCATAAAAACAACTTTTCCTTGCACAGAGATCGCTCAGATAGTCCTGACCTGCATATTCATAAGCAGAAGGTGAACACGAACCCAGTTAGAAAAACAAAGCTTGGTTTACTATTAAACTTGTACTGTCACTAAACCCAAAAACTAGGTCTTTTTACGTATCTGGGTAAATTTGCTCAGATATATTATGAAAAATGAGCAAGTTAAAAAAATATTACTGAACATTAACTTGGACTCATGACAATTTCAAAAAAACAATCGTAAACATTCATGTCAAAAATTTCACATGACTTCTTCTTCGTGAGTTTCTAAAAAAGTGAAATCATAAGAAGTAATGGCGATTTAAGAACAAAAATTCACATAGAAATCGTGTGAGGTCTTCATAATTTTGTTTTTTGAATTTTTACTAGTACACACGACTTTCCCAATATTTTTTTGACTTGCCAATTTTCTTACAAATTTATCAAATATGTAAGAAAACCTAAAAGCTATGTTTTAGGTTTACTGACAAAACAAACTTGTACTGTTATATGGAAAGAAGAAAATCCCTGATACTTGTTTTTTCATTTTGATAAAATCTCTCAAGGTTTTCTTGAACTTTGACTTACCCTTGTACTGAGTCTGTTGAGAAGTGTCATCTACGACCACTCTCACTTGCAGAAAGTTGAAACAGTTCATGGTGTCTCTTTGAGCAGCGACCTCCATGTGAAATAAGCGAACTGGATGATGATCACACACAGACTCTGCCAGTCTCAACAGCACCCTTTCTCGATTCACTTTCAAATGGAAAATGCTACGCTTGGATTTGTCAGTGAGGGAAGTGCATACGAGAGCAATCTTTTCAGGAAACGCAGGACTTGACCATTTGTGAAGTTCCATACTCAATCCATTACCCATGTTATCTTAAGTCATGTGTATATGCTTGTAATGTTTTTCTATATATATACAGCTAACTAAGTAAGGGTTTTCGGTAAAGAAGGAAGGAAATAGTGGGTTCCTATTCTTTCATTAAATTATTTACACAACATTTAATAGTGTGGAAGAAAAAAAAATTCCATTTTTAAGTGCTCATTAATTGAGTTATTAATGTTGGATTAGGTAATTGTCACAATGAAGTGAAATGAAGATTTTTCTACAAATAGCATTCATTGCATGTAATGTTGATATATATATATATATATATATATATATATATATATATATATATATATATAATATTAGAATAGTTGTTGGAGTATATGATTACAATAATGAAGAGAGGATTACTTGATGACAATTAAAATAAAAATGAGAAAAATACCAATAATAGACAAAAGAGAAATTTTATTAGTGGAAGAAATTACATATTTTCTTTCTTGTGAGAGGAGAAAACAATGACAAATTCTCTTTTAGAAATAGAAAAACTAAATACAAGAAGAGCCTTAAATGAGAAACTAACATCTTCTCTTAGTTTTTCCCTTAAAGCACTAAAGAAAAAGAAAAGAAAAGGAAAAAACTTTTGGGATGTGTTTCTAAGAAAATACTAAAGTCCTTTTATAACATGAAAAGCAAACCTAAGGTAAGTTCTCATTGATTTGGGATTTTTTTTTCTCGTAATCTCCCACTTGAATATTTTTATGAAATTAATCAAATCTTAACATAGTGCTTTATTCTTTGCCATTATATCATTCCTTTGATGTATCTCAGGATCCTTTTAATAGTTCTTCAATGCTCTCCACTTAGATTTTCGATGGACCTATTAACCATTTCCACTGTTTGTGCAATGTCTTGTCTTGCACAAATCATAACATACATAAGCTACCCACCACTTATACATATGATACTCTAGACATCTCCATCCTCTCTACTTCAATATTAGGACCTATATTTGAAGATAACATACAATTGACAAGAAATGAGATAGAAATTGGCTTGCAATCTTGTATATTGATGTGTTGCAAAATTTTCAACAAATAATTCTACTAAGAAAGCAAAATCTTCCTATCTTTTTTGCCTTGGTGAATCTACATCCCCAAAATCTTGTTTGCTGATCCCAAGTCCTTCTTCTCAAGCTCCCTTGCTAAATGTGCCTTTAATTTATGGATTTGAGATTTGTTGGGACCAACCTCTAACATGTCATCCACATCGAACCTCTAGATACCAACACTTACTCCAATCACAAAGCTTCAAAGCCCTAATTAAGCAAATATCGTCTCCACTAAGGACTTCGCGCAAGGTTGCGATACACTGTACTCTCAGATTTTTAATCCTAATTTTAATCCTAATTTCAATTTCAATGAACCCTAAATCCCATTTTAGAAATCCCTATTATTAAAATCTAACATGTTGTCAAATTCCATGTATAAGGGTATGAGAATGCCATGTTTCAAAAACTGGCCACATCAACGTCAAAAACTTAACCTCGTTAAGCCAATTTAACGGCAAGGGCTTAATTGACTCAAATTTTTATTTTTTAGGACTAAATTGGGGAATTAAATAAAATGGGGATCTAACTGGAAAATCCTAACATAAATAGGGACTACTAAAGGGGTTTAACCTAAAATCTATTAGTTGTTTTATTCCAATTAAGGTTTTAAATTATTTTCAAATAATCAGATATCATAAAATAAGTCATCCATAATCATGCAATTAAGGACAACAATATAACAAAAGGAAATGAAAAACAAGTAAATTAAATAGCAGAAATCATAAAGAGTGAAGATACATTACGTCTAATCCCAATGAATAAGGGAGTTAATTACTCCTAAACATTCTGAGCACTAGAAAAGGGATATGATGACGATGATATGTCTCCCGCATCTTAAATACATCTATGTTGCCTCTCCCTTAGGATTTAGGTTCATATTTCACAAAAGTGTTTTCTAAATCTTTGACATACTTTATTTAATACTTTTCAAAACACACAATTAGTTAGACGAGTTAGAGTTATTGGGCAACTTGGACCTTCTCGTTGGGTGAATTGGTCATGTTTGCTATGCAAAGTAAGTCCAACTAACTGGATATGAAAATTTGTACTTAAATGCATTGTAACTGACAATCCTTGATATATTATTCAATATTTTTAGTGTTATACTTATCTATACAATATTTTTCAAATAAAATTTAAATACTTAATTTTTCAAAATTATTTAATAAACCCTTGATTATTTAAAACGATAATAATAAAATATTAAAATAATCATAATAAAATATTATGATAACATCAATTATCAATTTTTCGATGCTTCCTCAGGAAGAGTTTATAAACAAGTAGAAGAGGAAGAAGAAAATGGAACAAAGGAGAAGGTAGAAGAGAACAACTTGGGAGAAGACATGAAGAATGAGTGTGTATGGGATCTCTCATGACATAAGAAGGTTTTGTATTTTATGGGTTTCACATTATTAATTAAGTTTAATATCTATTTTGGTCCCTCGATTTATAATGTTTGTTCAAAGTGGTCTTGCCTTTTTTAGAAAGATTAAAATTGTCCCATATTGTGTTAAAAGGATTCAAGTTAGTCCTTTGTGCTGACGACATTAAAAACTCTAACAATGTAGTTGCCCCCTGGCCAAAAATTGAATGAGTTGTCCACTTCTTCATTGTGTGGCACACTGATGTCAAATGAGGTGTTGATTTTAAAAATAAAAATTAATGAGGTGAAAAAGTTATTCTTAATAGATTCTAATCTTCTTCTTGTTAAACTCAGAAGCTACTTGCATCCAAACCATCATTGGAAACTCCAAACCAAATCACCCCCGAAAAACCACAAACCGCAACCATCACCCTCCAAATGAAAAAAAATTACAGAATCTCAAATCAAAACTGTAGTCCTAAATTACGAGTTCAAAACATGTAGAGAATAATCAAGAACAAAAATTCAAATAATACAACCCAAATCAAAACGCTAACTCTAAATCGCGAGATCAAAACCTATAGAGAAGAATTAAGAACAGAAACCCCAAATAATAGAACTTAAATCAAAACCCTAATCCCAAATCACAAGATCAAAACCTGTAGAGAAGAATCAAGAATAAAAACCCCCAATAACAAAACCTGAATCAAAACCCTAGCCCCAAATCGCGAGATCAAAACTTGTAGATAAGAATCAAGAACAAAACCCCAAAGACCAAAACCCCAAATAACAGAACCCAAATCAAAACCCTAGCCTCAAATCGCGAGATCAAAACTTGTAGAGAAGAAATTCCTAACATAACCCAAATTCAACCTAGCCAATCATGTTCCCTAACTAGAAAAGGAGAAGATGACCCCTAACCAAGACAAAGGAGAAGAAGAAAATCCTACGAAACCTGTAGGGACACCCCAAGGCTGGTGTGTTCGAGAACCAGAAAATAGAGAGGGAGAACCTGAAAACAGAGGGAAAAAAGTTTATAATTAGAGTTTCATGGTGTGTTTGAGAACCAGAAAATAGAGAGGAAGAACATGAAAACAGAGAGGGAAAAAAGTTTATAATTAGAGTTTCATAATAGTGAATTGAGATTTAATTAAGGTAAAGTAAATTTAATTGTAATAGAGAGAGTTTAATTAAAATCAAAGACTTTTAACATTGGCACGTAAATTGGAATGATGTTGCCACATACTTCTACCAGCAAAAAGGATCAACTTGAACCGTTTTAACAATTTTAAACCTTTTAAAAAAGTAAAATCACTTTGAACAAACGTTACGAACCGAGAGGCCAAAATAAGTATTAAAACTATTAATTATTATCAAAATATGTAAGATTTATTACTGGATATTTAATTTAGTTATAAATTCCTTATTTTGGTTTATTTAATTATTATATTTTATTTAAAATAATTTTATAATAAAATGCATTTTGTTAATAAAGTATATAAATAATGTAAATACATTCTAAATATAAAATAATGAAGTATATATATAAATTCAAAAAATGCTAGTTTAATTCAAAAGATAAATTTTTAAATCTTCTCTTATATATATATATATATATATATATATATATATATTATAGATGTGATTATTTTCTAATTAGTTCTTAAAAAATTCATTAAACAGACTATTTAAGAAGGCCGTTGGTTAGTGAAACAGGATTGTATTATATCATCATTATTTATATGTTTCTACCTATTAAATTTTAAGTCCTTTGTAAAATTGAATGTTTTCAACTTAAATTTTGTTAAAAAAAATTTCGTTCCAGTGGGTATGTAAAACTTTCTTATTTTTGAATTGATTTTTTTATCATCAATTAAGTGGCGTGAGCATTTCATTTTGCATTCTCTAAACAGAATGCCATGAACTTAAATTTATAAAAAGACATTATTTTATAAAAAACAACATTTTTTTATTTCATATATTAAATAACAATGGAGACACATAATGATATTTGACGAATACAATTAGATTTCAAAATTTCATTTTTCTTATTGTCTAAAAGTTTTTGTTTAAAATTACAAAAACCAACGGTCATGTAACTCTGATTAAAAAAGACTTCTTAATTGAAAAAAACATTCAATAAAAAATGAAGATTTCTAAAATAAATTCAATTGAAAACCCAAAAATTTATAAAGTAATTAAAATTTAATGAAGTGATTTATTTCCCAATGTAAAGATATATAACTAATAACAATAGAAAGTAGATTATGTTAATTAACAACAAAATCTAACAAGAAGAAGACCCCCATTAACTTTTATAGATCAACCATGTGGCCACCATGCATTATTAATTTCATTGCAAATCACAAATGTTTCGACGTCTTAATCTAGGGCTAGCTAGGGTGATGATGAGTTAAAGTCCGACTTCATTTCAATATGACAATTTTCGTATTTAGAGCCATTACCATCACCTGTAAAAGTACCGGAGTTAACAATATTATTCACCACTGTGGCACGTTGGTCAGAACCTCCTGCTAAGAGAATGTATTCTTTTCCTTCGATCTTACTTTCCACAAACTTTCTCTCAGCTTCTTTTGTTGGCTCTTTCTTCATCTTCTGCAGAGTGAGTGCAGGCTCAGATTCTACTTTTTTCTCCAAATTCAAGCATTTAAAAGGGCCTTTAAGCTCTGCCTTAAGTCCCCTTCTTTTGTCACACTCGATAATCACACTGTATGCTATACGTGTTTCACCACTCACAGAACACCAGTGAGAAAACTCCCAATTCACCTTCTCCTCCTCAGAACTTCTGTTTCCAACTTTTCGAATCACTTCATAAAAGCAACTTTCCTTTCCACAAAGCTCGCTCCAATATTTGTTATCACAAACTGTCTCAAAGTTATGGAGAATATCTGTCACAATTTTTATATGGGTTCTAAACTTCATTTCATGCATCATATAGACATAATCATCAAAACATAGAAA
Organism: Vigna umbellata; assembly: GCF_029865625.1. Taxonomy (NCBI): domain Eukaryota; kingdom Viridiplantae; phylum Streptophyta; class Magnoliopsida; order Fabales; family Fabaceae; genus Vigna; species Vigna umbellata. The sequence continues at coordinate 37,050,766 of NC_142169.1, forward strand.
ATCACCAAACATATTTGTTAGTGGTTTCATTTGAAGTAAAGAAAAGGAGTTCTTGAAAGTTTGTTTCAGCTCTGACTCACCATTGAATCCATCATGGTTTGGAGTGTCATCGAGTCTACCTGTGATCACTTTGACTGCCCAAAAGTAGAAACCTTCACGAGAGTTTCCCTTCTTAGCAGTGACCTCCACCAGAAGCTCACGCGTTGCACCAGAGTCGCAGAAAGGGTTGCGAAGTCTCAACAACACCCTATTTTGGTCGTACCTCAAACCCAAAATGCTACTTTTGGATCCTTTAGAGTATATGAGAACTAACTCTTTATACCCTGACCGTGACCATTCGGAAAGCTTCATATTCATACTTTAACCTTTCTTATGTTATGTTGGTACTTCGTGCATGGGGTATATATATATAAAACTTATTGCTAGATGGAAGGTTTCAATAAAGAAGGAACAAAGTAGGGGTTGTTTATTCTTCCATAACGCTAAACATATTGACTGACGGAGGTTTTAATAAGTTCTCCCTATTCTATTATAAAACTAACTTATTATGAAGAAAATTAGGATTGCCTTTTCTTTCGCAAACCTAGCGTTAGGCTTATTTTTATAAACCCTAAATCCTATATATTTTAAGTGTACTTTTGAATTTTCTTACACCTCTTTAACATCTAATAAAAAGTTATTATTTTTGTTTCTATATATAATTGAGTAAGGCTCTAAGACACACCTTTCTCCTTTTGTCTTTTTTGCTTTTTGATTCACTGACTTCAAGTTTTTCGAGTCCAATCCGATTGTTAAAACCACTCCAACGTTCAAGTTAGATTTAATGAACTTAATTCACAATTAAGTATTAGAACTCAATTAAGCTTGCTTACCTATGCATTTACTTCTATATTTATAGGTATTTTATCGGCCTTCAATTGTTGTTGCCCATGTTAGCACTATGTATACATTAACTGCCAATCTGTTATTATTATTTAACCACTCTAAATATGTTATTATTATCTTAACCAATCTATTACTGAGTTACTAACTACTTCCCTGCCAATCCACTGGTCCAATAGCACTTCTGCTGGCGTTAGCCCAATAACAGTAATATCTGCATTGGTCCAATTACGGTCCAACACGCATAGACCCATTTCACCTGCTTAACTATTGATGTAAGGAATAGATCGAATGGTCATGAATGTAACCCGTTCGGCCTACATACCATAGTTGTTATCGACGCTACCTTATTACCCTTCTTACCGTTCGAATCTGATCCTCTATACCATACATATGCCCACAAGTCCGAGTTAACCATAATTAAATATAGGACTTATAATAGGCTTAAGTATTGGATCTGAATTGAGGCTCAGTTCTGTAACCGCTCTTGCATTAAAAAAGATGAAAATTTTGTATCATTAGATTAAGATGTTGCACCATTGAACGATTATTTTTATTTCCCGCTCTTTGAGAAGTTACAACGTCTTGCATTCAAGGCCATTAGATTAATGTTCATCCTGCGACTCCCTTTAATTCTTACTCCACAACTTACCCCATATGAATACGTTAGACCCACTATGTCGTTCCACTTTTCCAGCAGTTACTTCCTTAAAGAACTCGGTTTGTAGAAATTACAGGTAACCATGACTTCTACTATACCCTTTTCTTCATCTACTAAATATATGGGAGGAGGAGGGTGAGGCAATGATGATGGTGTGTCACCTACTGCACCGGTAGAATCGTCATGTACTACCAGCCAACCAAGTAATACAGGGAGAACAACAAAAACCATGTTAAGCGTTGGAATGGCTTTTGTCTACGGTAATGTTCTAGTTGAAGGTTCTGAAGACGAAGAAGATCCAACACAAACCCTTCTCAGTATTATAGTGGATATGAATGGGCTTCTCGCGATGTGAGTGAGTTTAGCACTTTCTTTACAAATAGAATAGAATTAGGGGATTGGGTAGACAATAACTGTATAGTATAAACCTTAGAATTTAGCCCCCTGATTAAACTGTCAGCATGTAAAGAAAACAAAAGAGTCTTCCATGGGAAGAGCAACCATCCCACTGACTTCTTTTTTGCGTATGCCTATATGTTTCATGATATGTTTATAAGACTGTCGCTTAGTGCCTTCCAAATGGGCGTACTAAAATCGTTGAACACAACGCCCTCCCAATTGTACCCCAATAGTTGGGGTTACATACAAGCATTTGCTGTAATATGTCAGGTGCTTGATATAACACCAACACCTGCTACTTTTTTGTATTACTTTCGTACTCGCCCGATTGCCAAACGAGGATGGGTATCCTTAATATCTGAACTAAGAAATGCACTTTGAGCTTTTCTTCCTTTCGTTTAAGGGGTTCAAAGATAAAATTTTCAAAATAGAAATAATCGATCTAGGCCGACCATACTTCTTTACCGAGGACGATCAACCTAAATTTCCCCTGTACTAGACACAAAACCCTGTTAGGCTAACCTGTTGGCCGGAATTTGATATAATGCCTGAAAAACCGGAAACTTTGAATATACTTGACAATTTCTCGCCAACTCTTCCCGTAAAATAATAAACTACCTTGGATGGAACGACGTCAATTTTGAAGTGTTTATTATGATACTTTTTGTTTATTACTCATATAACTAAGCTGGATGTCATGGCATTTGGCAGGCATAATGGGAGCTAAAAATATTCTTCCATAAAGCTAAACATATTGTAAACATATTGTCTGATGGAGGTTTTAATAACTTCTCCCTATTCTACTATAAAACTAATTTATTATGAAGAAAATTAAGGTTGCCTATTTTTTCGTTAACCTATCATTAGGCTTATTTTTATAAACCCTAAATCCTATACTTTGTGTACTTCTGAATTTTCTTACACCTCTTTAACATCTAATAAAATGTTATTATTTTTATTTTGGATAAATAGTTACTTCAATATATTTAGTTTTTAGTACAACAAGAAAAAATTATACTATTTATACAAATTTTTAATTTTGTTTAAACCCTATAATTAATTAATATAATTAAATAGGTTTTGCACTCTGGTAGTATTATTGTAGCACGTATTTCCTTACTTCCAATACTTGTTTCACATTACTACAATCCTCTTCCATCCTCTTTCATTGTTGCGATTTCTAGCTTCCATTGTTAATATATTTTTTATATCTATGAAATGTTGAAATATTTATTTTTTAAAATTTGGTTAATTATGATTAAATTTGTTTGTTGAGATCTCCTATGTTTTGAATAGTAGTATGATATTTCTTTAATTTCATCTCTCTTAAAGTTTTAAATTTATTTAAATTGAATAAAAAATCTAACAAATTTTCTTGCATAAAAATTTGTTTGAATCGACTCTAATAAAAGAAATGGACTGATTTAATATATAAAGAATAATTAACGTGGAAATAATTTTACAATAAATGAGTTATTTCATTACTAACAATATTATCAAAATGTTTTGTTCTTGTGAATAGTGCTTTCCTATTTTAACTTGAGCTTAATATCAATTTCAATACTTGCTTTTCTTGATCCTAATACTGCACAAAACCAATTTTCCTCTAAATTTTTGAATAATTCATAAGACCTTTTAATGATTTATAACAACATTTATAAGTATATATTTATATTGCACAATCTTACATGTAAAATTAACAATATATCATATTAAATATTTATTTTTAGGGTAAATAGTACGAAAATTATTCACATGTTTCTTTCTTAATCTAATAACAAAAATTACAGTCTAATACACACTTTAATTCTATTAAGTTTTCTTTGAAATCTATTAATGGCTGAGGTAACTTAATACGATTTTTCAAGATTTCTTGTTTTTTTCTTTTGGTGGTTTAGTTTATAAAGCTTCTTATAGACCTTTATTTATAGTTACAGTCTAATACACACTTTAACGTAATTATTTGAATGATTTAGAGATAAGAAACCATAATAGACTTGAGATTCCAATTACTTCTATTTCTACTGTTTTTCAAATTAATGAGGTGTATAATTAAAAATAAATTAAATAAGCCTATTAGTAATAATGTCTCTGATTTTTTTACTACAATTTTTCATTATTCGAACTAGAGAGCGCATATGATAGTTTTATTTTATGAATGTAATATGACAAGTTCTAAGTTCTTCTTGTTAATTGACTTATGGTAAATATAAACTTATTGTGAATATTGATGATGCAAGTAGATGTTTCTTAGTTTAATTATATTTGCTGGTATGTTTAGAGGAAGATAGCGTAAATATGAGTACTTTATCAACTTTACTTATGAGAGTCATTTATGTTATGAAGCACGTTTGGAATGAAGAATTTTTGAAAATTTGGTTACAGAGTGATTCTACTTTAGTTTGTTAGGGTTTCTTTGATCAAGGTGGTTTCTTAGAGTCTTATAAGAAGATAACATCAGTGCTTGCATTTTTATAAGAATATGCACTTCCAAGTTTCTCCTATTTTTCATGAGAACAATCATTGTGTTGATAAGTTAACTAATTTAATTTTTATTCATAGAGAATCATATGAGTAGTTTAATGTTTAATTCATGTATTTATTTAGTTTTTTTTATAATGAGAATAGTTTGTTTATGGTTTAATGTCTCTTTAGGTTCCTATTTTCGTCCGGAATCTCAAATAGATCCCCTTCTTTGTCGGCGTCTCAATTGGGTCCTTATTTTTGTAAAATTGAATCAAATAAAGGCTTTCCATCAAATTGATCAAACATGGTTAAGGAGGCTATGACGTGGTATGCTGACAGTGTAATTTTTTATTACGTGGCATTAAAAACGTGACAAAATTGTATTTTTTTAATTTTTGAATTAAAAAATGAAGTGTTCAGAGTGGAAATATAATTTACGTAAGGGCAAAATTGGAAAATCAAATTAAATTAAGTGCTAAAATTATATTAGCCATCAATCACTCTGCCGCCACCAAACCCCACGTCACCGCCACGACTATCACCTGTGCCGCCACCATGAAACCGCACCGCTAGTGGCCACCATCACTGTCAATTCCGCGCTACCATAAGGCTGCCGCCAAACCTTAATTCCCTAACCTAGCCAATGCCGCCGTCAGCCACGTTGTGCCGCCACCATCATCCTTGTCGGACTACAAGCCGTTGTCGCCAACCTCCATGGTCGCCGCACATTCATCTTCATCACCTGCAAACCCAGAAATCAGAAAATCCCAATTGCCACGTAATCCTAAATCGCATATCCCTTTCTTTTTCCTTGTGAGCTTCACTGCAACCACCAGTTAGCCACATCATCTCCTCCATCATCGCATCAGAAACCTACATCAAATCCAAGCCAGAAAACACAGAGAAACCCAAGTCGCCGTGACAAAACCCCATCGCGAATCGAACTCGAAATTTCCTCCACGAGAGACAGCCAGTCAACACGAGAACCTGCTCCACTGCGATTCGCGCTTCCACCATCGATCTCCCTGCGAGATTCAAGTTCACACTACCTAATTGCGTCTTCTACACAAAACCGTGAAGCAACCTTGGTTTATCTTCTCTGAATCACGCCTCCAAGAGCTGCCACGAGACATTCTCAGTTAGCGCCCCATGTTCTCTCGCGGCGCATGAAGCTTTCCCCCTTCCCTCCAATCTGAAACCCTAATTTTAGGTGGGGAAGGGGCAGCATAGGTGATAGCCGTCAAATTAATTTAATTTGATTTTCCAATTTTGCCCTTACTTAAATTATATTTCGATTCTGTACACTTCATTTTTTAATTCAAAAATTAAAAAAATACAATTCAGTCATGTTTTTAATGCCACGTAATAAAAAATTATACTATCAACATGTCACGTCACACACTCCTTAACTGCGTTTGATCAATTTGATGGAAAACCTTTATTTGATTCAATTTTACTAAAATAAGGACCCAATTGAGACGCCGAAAAAAAGGGACCTTGAGATTTTGGGCGAAAATAGGGATTTAAAAAGACATTAAGATTTTTAGACGCAAACTTTGCATTATTTCTTTTTATTTAAATAAAGTTTCATGCGATAACAAATAATTGATGGAATTTGAAATATCAGCATAATTAAAATGGAACATATTATGTTTTTTCTCAATACTAAAATAAGCTATGCAAATTTTAAAGGCAATCTCGTTCTTTTATTATAAAGTCAAATAATAATAAATAGTTACATATAGTAATAAATCTCATTCTATTGTATAGGTAATTTGATCTCATGCATAGATAAAGTCAAATAATAATAAATAGCTACATAGTTATTTAAGAAATTAACAACCCACGTTATTGAAACATAAAATTAAAGCCAAGTCAATGAACTTAGCAATTGCTCAAGTTTTAGTTTTAGTGAGGTATTTAAACGTTGAAAAACAAACTGGTTTAGCACACCAAGCAGTTGTAACATGACATGCATTAAAATATTGTCCTTTATATGTGAAGAAAAGAGTAGAAAATTCTTCATCAAACGTGTTGTGATAATGTATATTCCAAGCAAGTTAACTTTGTGGAAGAATTAACAACCCTTGATATGTGAAGTAACCACAACAAATTTTAAATTATAAACAAAATAAAAGGTAAAAGGTTTCTTTAGAAGTTAATAGCATATTCATATTAATTTTTTCTTTAATAAACACAAGTTACAATTAATAGAGACGAAATATATGTTTACTTATATTATTTTTGTTATTTTAATAAAATTTCATGATAAATTATTAATGAACTTTGAAATATCAACATAATTAAAATAAAAAAAATCAATCATTATAAAACAAATTATTATAAAAGATAAAATAGCTAGCCTCATTGACTTTGCTTGAATTTTATATTTCAATAACGTGGGTGGTTGTTAATTTTCTAAAAATAATTATGTAGCTACTTATTATTATTTGACTTTCTCTTCTGTTTGAAAGCTACATATACAATAGAATGATATTTATTATTATGTAGCTATTTACTATTAGTTGACTTAATAATAATAGAATAAGATTGACTTTAAAACTTGAATAGTTTATTTTAATATTGAGAAAAAAATTAATATCTCGTATAAGTCATATCACTAAAAATTTCTAAACAATAATTAGTTTTAGTAATAAAAACTATTTAGAGATTAATTTTTAGAAACCAATATAGAAATTGTTTCTGCTTAAATGGGATGAAATGGGATGAAATGGGACGAGGATGATTCCTGCGTAGTATCCTGTCTGGACTAGTCACTGTGTTTTGGATGACCGATTGGTTTGAGAGGGTGACCTGTAGAAGTCACTCTGATGTTCAAGTCAATTTTTTTTTCTGGAGGTCTAAAGTAATTCAATTATGAAAAAAAATATTTTTTACCTCGAAATTAAACCCCTATTTATAGAGTTTACAAGAATCTGACCAATTAATTTACCTCTTAATGGTCATTAATGTCAGTCTTAACCAGACATCAATAGCAATTACCGTATTGATTTCGCTTTAACTCTGGTCAACTATTGTCGTGACTGAACGACTGCGAAGTCCATTTCCATGCCTCGGTCGTTCGGTTCATTCTACTCAGCACACAGTCATACTCGATCAGTCGGGTCTATCCCTCTAGTAACATAGGGCCCCAAACCCTAGCAAAATCTTGGATATTTCATAGGGTTTACTTAGTTATACCAATCGGTTGACACATTTACCTGAGTTACCAAAGGTAATGACGATTCACAGAATGACACGTGTTCCCCCAGGATCCGTGAAAAGGCAGGAAAGGGTAGAAACTGAAACGTCAGGTCTTTGAACCGTCAGATCCCCTCTCATCCAACGCCTCAGATGGCTTGAGTGAAACGCTTTTATCGGCTATAAATATCGGTGGGGTCGCCCCTCATTTTCACTTTTACCCTCAAGTTCTTCGATTCCCGAACGTTCTTTTTGTCTTTCCAAATTCCTCTCCAAAGCTCCAAGCCTTCGTCTTCATCCAAGTAAACAATGTCTTCTCCGACGAGTTCTAATTCTACCGAGAGGGAAGGCTGGGGGTATACTGACGGTGCTGCAACATCCATTTCCTCGGTTAACTCCTCTACTTTAGGTCCCAGCGATGAGAGAAATTCTCCTGCCGACAACAAGGCCGATTCACCAGTTGCCGAAAACTCCTCTCATATATTCGAGGACAACGAAGACGAGGAGGTGGGGATCAACATTGGTTTCACCAGTGAGTGGGATGGAAGATGTAAAGCTAGGCCCGCCATCGCTGATTACGATTGGGCTCCTCACAAGGTTAAACTTTATCGCTCGATAAAAGCGCTTGCTAGTAGGGTTTGCTTGGTGAAGGTGACCAACGATGCAAATTGTTTCAAATTGGCACTTTGCCAAATGACCAAGCGGGTGTGCCATGGCCAAGAAGGGTACGCCTCATACTTTTTCTATGTCTATTCGACATTATTCCGCGATCTGCGGGTTCTTCTCCCCTTCTCGGGGTTTCAAATGGGCGTTCTGCATGAACTCAACGTTGCTCCCGCCCAACTTCATCCGAATGGTTGGGCTTTCATGCAAGCGTTCTCGGTCGTCTACGCCGCTCTTGCCCTTACTCCCACTCCTGCATCATTTCTCTACTTCTTCCGTGTCACACCACACCCCAACAAGCCTTGGGTTTCCCTAATCTCAATAAAAGAAAGAAAAAATTTTACGCTGTTCAATACAACTTACAAAGTGTTCAAAGGGAGTTTTCTCAAGGTTGCCATTCTCGAGGCCGGTCGTTCCCAACTTTACTTTCCGGATGATCAGCCTAAGTTTCTATTTTACTGGACCATTGTCCCAAGAAAATTATTTCTTGGCCCAAGTCTTCCATGACGCTTAAGGAGCTTGAAGTGATAAACCAACTAAGTTAGTTGCCCCTCTAATCCTCCTCTCGCACACTCATAGGCTACTTGGGCTTCAAAAATCTTCATAACAGAGTGTTCGGTAAGCTACTTTTGATGCTTTTACCGAGCGTTCATTTGTAACTTATCTAAATTTATTTTTGTTCTGCAGATTATTTGTCAATCATGGATCAGGGAAAGAGCAGCACCTTCGCCCGCAAGCAGGAGGAACTTAAGAAATCTGGAGAAAGGTGATCCTCCCGTCCTCCCATTACTCCTAAGCTCGTGGTGGTACAAACTCCTCCAGTGGACCTTGAAGTCCACACTACTGCCTCCGTCCGGCCGCACGCCCCGGAGACTATCCCTATCTCTTATGCTCCTACTCAGAAGAAGAAGAAGGATAAAAGGAAAGATTCCCGAGAGCCCTCAATATCTTTAAAGCGCAACAAAAGGAATCTTCCCGGTGGTCCTCCTCTCACTAGGTCACTCGACCCAAACATCTAGGTAGCCCGACAGATCCAATTCAACCTTTTCCCCAAGGGAAAGGAATACAATGGAATGGCCGAGGAGGAGGCCTCCAACATGGCTTACGAGCATGCTGCTCGAGCCAATGTATACATGGCCAATACTGCTAATAGGAAGAAGACTGCTGCCTCCGCGGAGTTACAAGCTTTTCAAGAGAAGCTTGATTCGGCTATAAAGTCGAATGAAGAGCTTACCCTTCGGGTAACTGAGGTTGAGAAGATTGTCGATGACGACAAAACGAAGGCCAAAGCTTTACTTACTGAGGCTCACACCACCGTTTAGCTGCAGCGATCCAATGATGACCTAAAGCTGGACCTACAACGTGTTGCTGAGAAAAACAAAGAGCTCGTCACCGAGAGAGACAATCTTCTCACTGAGCGTGACTCTCTATGCGGTAAAATGCAAAAGTTGGATGAAGAGAACAAGTTTTTGGGCGAAGAGGTTATCAACGAGCATGTCCTTGGTTTCAACCAGACGATCACCCAATGCAACTTAATCTATCAAGTGCCTTTAGACAATCCTCGCTATGATGTGATGAAGACCGTGGTTGAGGGTGAACTTGTGCCCCTCACATCTGTTCCCGAGACTGTTGCTCCGATCGCCTCCTCTGCTAAGCCTCAACATAATATTGGTTGAAATCATTGACGAGGCCGAAGGGGAAAATGCTTAGCTTGCATATTTTTTCTACTTTTTGTAGAGGGCACCTATAGTTATTTACCCTTTAGTTCTTGTATCGAACTTTTTGAATGAATATATACATTGCTTTTTCTTATTCATTCTTTATCTTTCCCACTCTTCCAATCATTTTGATCCTAGTGTTACGAGGACGTTCCTCACCTAGCGGTGGACTCCAAGAGTTCACTTAGAGCGTTTCCTAGGTAAAATGTTAAGGTGAGAGTTACAGGAACATTCCTCACCGAGCGTTAGACTCTAGAAGCTCACTTGGAACATTCCCTAGGTCGAAAATTTTAAGGTAAGAGTTACAAGAATGTCCTCACCGAGCGTTGGACGCTAGGAGTTCACTTAGAACGTTTCCTAGGTCGAAAATGTTAGGTGAGAATTACAAGAATGTTCCTCGCCGAGCGTTAGACTCTAGGAGTTCACTTAGAATGTTCCCTAGGTCGAAAATGTTAGGTAAGAGTTAAAAGAACATTTCTCACCAAGCGTTAGACTCTAGCAGTTCACTAGGTTTTAAATTTTATGATGAGAGTTACAAAAACATTCTTCACCAAGCGTTGGACTCTAGGAGTTCACTTAGAATGTTCCCTATATCGAAAATTTTAAGGTGAGAGTTACAAGAACGTTCCCCATTGCGCAAATGGCCAGGGAGACACCAAGTTATGCAACTCTGCTGGTGGCATGTTGAGGTTGTTCCCATGTTCTTGATACTTCGCACACTTCTGCACGAACATCTTGCAGTCTGTTTCCATCGTCGACTAAAAGTACCCTGCTCGCAGCGCCCGTGTACGAAGGGATCGTTGCCCTGTATGCATACCACATGTCCCTTCATGCAATTCTCTTATAACATATTCTGCTTCGTTTGACGAGACATACTTCAACAATTAATCCCTGCCTATAAAGGTCGTCGCCTATGAACAAGTAACGAGCTATCTTTTTAGCTTTCGCCGTTCGTATTGATAAGCCCTCCTCTTGTCTCTTGATCAACTCTCCAATTTCCTTTCTCCAATCAAAATGATCGGATATCTTGAAGAACGACAAGCACTCAATGGAAGGCTTCAACAAGATTTGTTGAATGACCGAAGACAATTGACCCTTCTCCTTATCGCTAGCTATCTTCGAAAGGATATCGGCCCTAACATTTTTCATCCTAGGAACATGCTTGATTTGCACCACTTGGAATTGTTTAACCAATTCCTTAGTTCTGTGATAATAACGGAGCAGTTGGTCATCTTTAGTCTGAAAGCTCCCGTCCATCTGCCCAACAACAAGTTGCGAATCCGTCCGGCATACACTGGAAGTTGCCCTCAAGTCTTTGGCTAGTTCAAGACCAACAAGCACTGCTTCATATTCAACCTGATTGTTACTAATCTTGAACCAAAAGATGATGGATTGTTCAACAAGTAATCATTTGGGCCCTCTAAGAAAACTCCTGCTCCCCCGCCTGTTCGGTCAACTGATCCGTCTACAAAGAGCTTCCAAGGCCGCGGAGGCTCTTCTCCCTATAGAGGCAATTCAATTGCAAAATTAGCTAAGTGTTGCCCTCGAACAGACTCGCGCGGTTCAAACCATAATCCAAACTCGGACAACTCTACCGACCAACCTACTATCCTTCCCGTCAGATCTGGCTTTCGCAATATCTTAGCAATAGGATGGTCGATTCTTACCACCACCTGATGGCCTTGAAAATAAGGCCTTAAACGTCGTGCGACTATGACAAGGGCCAAGGAAAGCTTCTCCACTTGCTTATACCTTGTCTCTGCGTCATGTAGCGTTTTGTTGATGAAATAGACAAACTTGAACTCTAGGTTTTCTTGGACCAGAGCTACACTGACCGTTTCCTCCAATACTGCTAGGAACAACTACAAGTCGTGCTTTGAATCAGATTGACCTATTCCGGTGGGCTAGCCCGGATGCCTTTTACCTCATTGAAATACTCCTTACACCGGTTGTCCCAACTAGTCTCAACAATCTTCTTCATCACCTTAACGATAGGCTTGATTCGCCCGGCCAATCTTGGGATAAACCGGGATAACGAAGTCAGCCGCCCTACTAAGCGTTGTACCTCCTTAAGGTTTTGGGGGCATCTCATTTCTAGCACAACCCTACACTTGTTCGGATTCGCCTCTATCCCTCTAGCCGTAAACATGAAGCCCAAAAATTACCCTACGGCTACCCCAAAGGTACACTTAGCCGGGTTCAACCTCATTCCAAACTTATGCACCTGGTCGAACACCTTAGTAAGATCTTTCACATGATCTTCTAATGATCTGCTTCGCACGACCATATCATCTACGTAAACCTCCATGCACCTCTCAATCTGACGATGAAACAGCTTGTTCATCAAACGTTCATAGGTAGCCCCCGCGTTTTTTAACCCGAACGACATTACCTCATAGCAGTAATTTGACCCTTCAATGCTAAAGATTTTCTTCTCACTATTAGAGGATATATGGAAATTTTGTTATATCCCAAATATGCTTCCAAGAGTTTCTTCACCTCAGCATCTACTGTCAACCTCTTCTCCTCTCCAAGCCTCCTTTTTTTCTATGCCACTAGGCGGGCTTCTTTAAACATTTCCAATTTGTGTGACATGACCCTAATAACAGTTGAAAAACTGTTATTTTTATACTTAATTTTGACATAAAAAACAACCTTTATGACTTAGAAACCAGCTTGGAATCATGCTTTTGCTTATGTTTTGGAAATAAGAGAGTTGAATGGCTTTTATGCTTGGTTTTCCTTGTTTGTGTAGGTTTTAAGATGAATTGAATGAAAGAAGTGAAGTAGCCAGCAATTGGACTCAGAAAAGGAAGAAAAAGTGCACAAAAGAAGAGCCGCATGTACCGCTCAACGCCACTTTTACCGCTGAGTGGCACTCTGAAGTCCCGCAGTCAACGTTGAGGGGCAAAACTTCAGCTGAGCGTCAAAATAGAAGAATCGCACTTACCACTGAGCACCATTTTATTGGGCCTTGGGCCTACTTTCTGTAATTTTTAGAATGCTATATAAGGTTTTAGCCGAATTAGGGTTAGTATCTTTGGACAGAAAGAGGCGAAATCACACTTTCTTCACCCCTTGGAGGAGAATTTTGGATGCTCAAGCTCTATTCTTCAACTTCTAGGGTTCTATCTTTCATTCTTTCATTATTTTTCATCTAGTTTCACCATGTCTATGGTGAACTAAACCTTCATTGTTGTTGGGGAACCGATGTAATCCTTTGAAACTCTCATGTATTGAATTGGTTCTTTAATCTATATGTTTTCTTTCATTAATTGTTAGGGTTTTTCTTCTATACTCTATGCATGCTTTTTTTAACTCATTCAATTGCATGATCACTGATGTTATTTGTATGGACACATATAAGTAAATCTAGAATAGAAGAAATTCTCCCAAGAGCAATATTGCCTAGACATAGGGATAGGAGGATTGGTTGCCTTTAAGCTTCTGTGCGAATGTAATGCATGAATAATTGTTAGGGAGACAAGAAATTGTAAACTAGTGATTAGGAGTAGGCTTTCTTCACCGAGACATCGAGTTTAAGGTAAATTAGAAAGTAACATTAACATTAATGAAGAAAGATGAATTCTTGAATACATGAGAGTGAATAGGATGAATCGGAAACCCCCAACAACATAATCATTCATATTATACATCAACCATTTTTTCATCTTTCAAGTCCACTGATCAAAACTTTGCATTCATGTTTATTTTTGGTTACAAGTCTAAGATAATCAACAAATCACATAACTGTTTAGGCCGTGAGTCTTTGGGAAACGATACTTGGTCTTACCATTTTATTATTACTTGATACGATTCCGTACACTTGCCGAGGGTTAACAGACCCATGGATGTATTCTTGACATGTCAGTCGCGGGCCAAGCAGACGGATCACTGTTACGCTTCAGTTCTATGTCAATGAGTTTGGCCTATTCCTCCTCTAGTCCACTTCCAATGGAAGTAACTTGGTCTTCCATGTGCCCAAGGCCGAATAGTTTTGTCTCCCCGAGTGGCTTCATTCAGTCATCTATGTTGGTTCTGGGATTTAAATCTGCCATTGCCACTTCTGATCGCTTGATTTTTCGTCGCGAAGTTTAGGGTTCAACCTTCAATCCTACAACATAACATTATAGAGCAACTTTTTGGTCGGCCCAAACCGTGCAAACGATACCATTGTTTTATGGAAACTTAAGGGTTAGATGAGGCATTAAAACTATTGCCCCAAAAGTATTTAGGCAAGGCTTGCCTATAAGCAGATTGTACATAGTGCTAACTTCTACCAGCAGAAAGCTGGTCTTTAACTCCTTAGCATCCCGTTCGGTTCCGAGACACGTTCTCAAATCCACGTATCGATCCCCTCGTATCCACTCGTTCGCCTGCAAACCCAACAATCCGCTCATTGTAGGGCACAATCAAGTCCTTCGAAAGATCCATTTGGTGGAAAGTTTTCTAGTGAAGGATGTTGACCGAACTCCCTTGGTCAATCAATACTTTTTCTACGTTGTACTGAGCGATAACAACGGTTATCACCATAGGATCATCCTGCTCAGGGTCGGGAGCATGAAAATCCTCATCAGAAAATGTGATTGGTGGCATCGAGCATTTCTTCACGTCCACCCTATGCACACTCTTTAATTCTCTTAAATGCCTCTTTCTCGCTGAGGCTATCGACCCTCCTCCAGCAAAGCCTCCAGAGATGGTGTTAATGTGTGTTAAAACTTTGGCAAGTCTACCGAATCGTATCAAGTAATAATAAGTGGTAAGACCAAGTATCGTTTCCCAAGAGACTCAAGGCCTAAACAGTTATGTGATTTCTTGATTAAATACGACTTGTAAACAAAATTTTTGTGTTTATATTACGGAAAAGTAAACATGAATGCAAGTGTTGATCACTTGGATTGAAAGATGCAAAAGTAATTGATGTAAAATATGGGATGATTATGTTGTTGGGGTTTCCCACTTATCCTATCCATTCTCATGTATTTATGAATTCATCTTTCTTCATTAATGTTAATGCCACTTTCTAATTTACCTTAAACCCGATGTCTCAGTGAAGAAAGCCTAATCCTAATTACTATTTCACAATGTATTGTCTCCCTAGCAATTAATCATGCATTACCTTCGCATAGAAGCTTAAAGGCAACCGATCCTCCTATTCACAATGGAGGTTTAGTTCACCATAGACATGGTCAAACTAGATGGATACATGTTGGTTTTCACAATTATGTTGTTTGCTATGATTGTCTAAATGCATCTAATGTTGATAATTGTGTTTTTCACAATCCAGCTTAGTTTTTAAAAATTGTTCTAGATAATACTTTCAACTTCTTCTAGTCATCAGAAAGTTTTCTCTAAGTAGATTCTAGCAACTGACCTGTCATGCTTTTATTTCAATATTTAGAAAAATAATTTTATTACCTTGCATAGTCTTTCAAGAATTTATTTTATTTACTAATATTTCTTATGAGAGGTTTCTCATAGGTTTTGTAATATTAAGTTAAGATTATATTTGAAATCAAGATTTTAATATTTGAAATATTTTTATTATTATTATTTAAAATTTCCATGATTTTATGTTTGAATTTAAACCTTTTAGAATTTTATCCATGATTAATTATTTATCCTCTTAGCTTTTCCAA
Organism: Vigna umbellata; assembly: GCF_029865625.1. Taxonomy (NCBI): domain Eukaryota; kingdom Viridiplantae; phylum Streptophyta; class Magnoliopsida; order Fabales; family Fabaceae; genus Vigna; species Vigna umbellata. The sequence continues at coordinate 37,066,395 of NC_142169.1, forward strand.
CTTGTATAGAATGCCAACTAGGCCATTCCATTGAGAATGAAAATTTTGACAATAAACTAATAATGAAAATGTTCTTGGTTCCATAAAGGAGTGGCCTACACTAATAAAATTGATTTATCTAAATAAGCTTGCAAGCATAGATTTTGACACAGGATGGAGGCAGCAAAAACACAACAGCAAAAGCACACCTCTTTCTACTTCCACCAACTATTATCAGCAAAACACAATCATCCAATTTCTACCTCCACCAATTATTATCAGCAAAAACACAACGGCGGCGGAGGCAGCAGCGACAGAAGCAGCAGCGACAGAAGCAGCAGCGACGGAGGAAGCAGTGGCGGAAGCAGCAATGACAAAGGTTATAGCGTCGACAGAACAGTAGACTCGTTGGAGGCACCGCAGGCAGCAGCGGCGGGCCACCAATGGCGTGACGGCAACGAGAGGAGGCGCGACCAAGAACGCCAACCAAAAGCGGCAGGCGCGAGCGGTGGATGCAGGCAAGACCACCGGCAACACAATGAGCAGCACAACGGTGGACGCAACCGTATTGGAAGAATGGCAGAGCACGACGAAGAAGACACTACGTCAATACCAAATTTTGTCCGGATTGGTTTTTGGCTTTATCGTATTCTATTGTCTTATATTTTATTATTTACTCATTTTCATTTACATTGTCATTTTCATTTCTTATCTTTTATTTTATTTTATTCTTATTTTCTTTTTAGTATTCTATTTTTTTTATTCTATTTTACTTTTCCTTTCATAATTTCCATTTTTAAACTTTGTTTTTACTTTTTATTTTTATGTTTAGTTTTGTTCTAATATAATTAATATGGTTAAATGTAATTAACATAGTTAAGAAAAAAAAGAAAGAAAAAAGATTTGGAGCGTCCCATTTTTGTCTTTAGTAAAAAAAAAAAGAAACAGTTTTGTCGGGAGAAGGACAACGCGTGTGTTGGAGGGGAGGGAGCAGAAAACGGTTTCTGTAGGTAAGGATTTGGGGATTTTTGGAGATTTTGTCAGTGCATCAACGCAAAAAGCAGAGAAGGAGGATTAAGAGAGGGGGGAGATTTGTTTCGGGAGGAGGATCAGAAAGCAAGAAAAAATTTGGCTTCATAGGAGCATCATCAAGAGCTGAGGCGGGGATTCAGGGACATCTCCAATACCAGCGCCAACTTCACTTCCCCTGTTGCAGCAGCCACTAGAAACGCCAAGCAATAGAACAGGAGCTCCGTGAGGTAAGCAACTCCTTTACTCATTCATATTGTCATGTATAATGGAGTAAGCACTAGAGCTTGTATGCTTGCTATTGCGTTTTTATACTTGCTATTGCGCTTTTACGCTTGTTATTGCTCTGTTAAGAATGATTCTGTATGGACCTTCACCATTACCTTCGACTACTATAGTAACCTACACCTTTACCCAGCATCACTATCACCCTCACATATTCACTCCATATATGATTTTGCCACTAATATCATCAGTTTCACCCTCCTGGTTACCTTGTTCCTAGTTCCTCCTTGTATAAAAAAAAAAACAAAACAAACAGAAGAGACCAAATCAATATCCCAGCCAAATCCCTCATCCTTCCCTAGTGATTTCAGCATAGAGTCATTTCCACCTTCGGTCAACCGCACGAGATACTCACACCCAAGGGCACTCAAGAATCAACTTCTTGTTTGCTCTCTGATCTTGACAAGAAATTAGTAATGCGGTCTTTCTGCTTCATACCTCTATCACCTCATTGTCCAATCTTCGGTTATCTATGAGCCTACTGACAGGAAATCACGTATTCACAGTTGCGGCCTTCAACGTTTGGCACCACCATTCATCGGAGTGGGAAGAAGATCGTCAACCGAGTAGAAGGTGGTGGCGCGGGGTCGGTTTGAAGAAGTGGTGGCGCACGTGCAACGGAGGCAAAACCCTCCCTGGGTTGCCGTTCTCAAATGCGGAGAAGAGGGAAAGGGATTGCCCCCTTTGCGAATGAAGAAGAGAAAGAGATGGGAGAGCTTGGCGCTTTGCGTCGCAACTCGTGACGGTCGTCTTCGGTGGCGATAGCGACGGCGAGGATGCAAGATGGAAGGCGCTCTCGCGCGCGAAGGTCATCAAGGAGGTAGACGAGGATATGCACGGGGGCCTTATCGTGGTAGTGGTCGTGGTCATCGTGGAGGTTTTAGCAATGGTGAAGTTGATGATGATGGGCGTTGATGACGCGAAGGAATCGGAGATGAAGGCCGAGGAAGACCCTCCCTTGGGATTGCCGTTTTCGAAGGGAGAAGAGTGAAGACGGTGGCGTCGTGGCTGGCAGTGGTTCTGGTGGCGCGAGTTGTCGCCGGTGAGGCCAAGGCGTGTTCTGGCTGAGGCGACGGTGGCCGGTTCTGGCAGAGGCGGCGGTGAGCTTATGGGTCAGAGCAAGAGACCTTGGGTCTCTGGAGTGTGCGTGAGCTGAGGGAGTGGGGAATGAGAATGAGCCTCTTGAACCCCTAGGAAGTTCTAGGTTAGGCAAACCACCCCCGGATCCAGTCCTAGGCCAAGCCCAAGTAAAAAATAGCTTTTTTCCTTCGCGCAGCCCCGCTTCTCACCCACGCACCCCCATACATCCTCGGGCCAATGTTGGGCCAAGCCCAAGTAAAAAATAGCTTTCTCCTTCGCGTAGCCTCCGTTTTTCACCCACGCACCCCCATACGTTCTCTTGGCCTGGGCTCAGGCCCATTCTGTTCTTAAAAAATAATAACAAAGGAAATAAAATTCCTTTTCTTGCCTGTACCCCCTATTCTCACTTCCTCACCCCCTTTTAGTTTGGGTTTAGGCCGAATCTATTTATAAAAGAAAAAAATAGTTTAGACACCCCATTTTCTCATTTAGGCACCCCCATTATTTGTTTCATTTTGTTCCATTATTTATCTTATTTCATTTGTTTTTTTATTTTTTATTTTTTATTTTTTATTTTTTTTATTGTTTTATTTTAAATATCTACTTATTTTAAAATATATATTTAATAATACAATATTTATATATGTATATAAAATTACAAAAATATATTTTAAAGGTTTAGGCACATGTGTGATCGCACGCATCGTCCTTGTGCTAAAACCTTTTCTTATTTTCAAAAACAAAAACAATAAAATATTTTAAAGGTTTAGGCACATGTGTGATTGCACGCATTGTCCTTATGCTAAAACCTTTTCTTCTTCTTTTCTAAAAAAAATAATAAAATATTTTGAAGGTTTAGGCACATCTGTGATCGCACGCATCGTTCTTGTGCTAAAACATTTTCTTCTTCTTTTCTAAAATAGAATAAAAATATTTTAAAGGTTTAAGCACATGTGTGACCGCTCGCGTCGTCCTTGTGCTAAAAACCTCTTCTTCTTTCTTATAAAAAATTACAAAAATACGTTTTAAAGGTTAAGCACACGTGTGACCGCTCGCGTAGTCCTTGTGCTAAAAACCCCTTCTTCTTTCTTATATAAAAATTACAAAAAATACGTTTTAAAGGTTGAACACTCGTGTGATCGCCCGCATCGTCTTAGTGTTCAATACCTTTCTCTCTTATTTACGTAATATTAAATGAGGATATGGGTGCTCGTGCGATCATCCGCATCAGCCTAGTACTTAATATCCTCAATATCAAAAATTTTAAATAATTGTATGAGTGCTCGTGTGACCGTTTGCGTCGGCCTAGTACTCATTACCTTTTTTTCTCTCAAAAATACCAAAATACATAAAATCTTCAAAAAAGAATTATTAAAAACATGTGCTTTTTCAAACAATAAACAATCTTTTAAGCCATAACTACGTGATCCTTGATTCTCCATCAAGAGTGGAGATACGTAGGAGCAAGGTAGTCCTTGTTAGGTTCACTTCCCAAAAATCCAAAATCATTTCCAAACAAAATTCTCAAACAATTTCCTAAACGAAATTTTCAACACAGTTTCCAAAAGAACTATGTAAACCTGATTTCTCATTTTGAATGAGAATACATAGGAGCAAGGTCAATCCTTGTCGGGCCCAAAAAACTAAAAAAATATATTTTGTTTATTTAGAATTTTATTTTAGGGGATAGTTAAACATTTTGAAAACCGCATCATATTCATGCATTTAGTTAAAGGTACTGCCTTAGGGCAGGCGTTGTAGGGTGCTAACACCTTCCCTACGCGTAACCGACTCCCGAACCCAGAATATGGTTTTCGTGGACCGTGTCTTATTATTTTATGGTTTTTCTGTAGTTTTCCATAATAAACTATGGTGGCGACTCCAAAATCTCTTTTCAAAATCCGTTTCTTTTTGGATCGTTGTCCCGTCGCGATTCCGGTTGTGACAGCGAGGAATGAGAGAGCACGAGAGGGAAGAAGAAGCTGTTGGGCGACGCAAATGAAATGTGTTAAGTTCAGAAAATGGATGCTACTACCTGGGTAGAAAACCCGAGGTAATAACATAATATGGCACTGGTTAAAAGCTACACCTGAGGTCTAAAGTGAACTCAACGACTTCGGTTCCCTTGAAGAACCGATGCCTTAGGCCTCGCGTACAGTAGTTGTCAGTGCTTCAGGCGAAAAACCTAACTTTGCAGAGTGTATAGGCATCGGTTTCGTAGTCAACCGAGGCAGTAGTGCTTTTTTAAAACGCTGTCAGTCTGATTTGCCTGATTTGTGCAGAGGTATAGGTCTCGGTTCTTCTACTAACCGAGGCAGTAGCTCCATTCTGCTTCGGGTCATCGAGTAACCGAGGTATATAAGTTTGTACGCTTCAGTTTTTGCATAACCGAAGCGTATATGGCGCGTTAGAAACCACCTTTTTTACTAGTGACATATGTATTTGGTGTCCCTATATATAAGTATAGGTATAAATGTTTAAGGCACCTAAGAAACCCTAAAAGAAATATTTGCCATAAAGATGTTAATCTTTGATAAGAATCAGAGTTGTAAACCAAGAACCAAAAGAATCCTCTCTCAACGTTGCAAATGCATATTTATGACTTCCAAAATGTCTACATATGTATTTGATGTCCCTATATATAAGTATAGGTATAAATGTTTAAGGCAACCTAAGAAACCCTAAAAGAAATATTTGCCACAAAGATGTTAATCTTTGATAAGAATCAGAGTTCTAAACCAAGAACCAAAAGAATCCTTCCTCAAAGTTGCAAATGCATATTTATGACTTCCAAAATGTCTACATATGTATTTGGTGTCCCTATGTATAGGTATAAATGTTTAAGGCACCTAAAAAACCCTAAAAGAAATATTTGCCACAAAGATGTTAATCTTTGATAAGAAAAATACAATTTATTTTATTTCCTATACTAATTATTATTCAGGAGATAGTCCTTTATCCTACCTTTGGCTTGGGTCAGCCTATCCCAACCAGTGTCCATCGTCAAACTTAACCTGTCTTAATCTTCAACCCAACCCATTATGTCTTAATTTTTGGTCTAGATCTGTCTGACTATTCTCCATACACGTTGTCTCTTCTCGATCTTTGACTTGGTGTGATGCATCTCTATTGTTAACTTGTCTAAATATTTTTTTTCTAACTGAGCTATCTCAATTTTTGCCACGATATTCTATCTTAACCTTTAGTTTATCATTTAACTTAATTTTTTCTCAAACTTAAAGTATTATAATTTAAAAATCAATCAAAGTCTTTTAGTATAATCATACATTTCTTTAGCCTAAAACATTCATTTCAAATTACTTTTAATAATATAAAAATATTTATTATGATTTTAATTATTTTGATCTATAACTAAAACACAATTCTTATAAAATAATATTATTATTATTTTCCATATGAAATAAAATTAATACTTTAAAGAAACAAAATTTTATTCTCTTTAAATTTCACCGAGAAATCGTTCTTATAATATGTAAATATTACAAGCTAAATGTAAACAAATTTATATAATATAAAAATAAAAAAAATTGTAAATCTTATCTTAAAATATAAAGGTAATGGTGGGTTATGGGAGGTTTATAAAGGAAAAAAGCATAGAAAAGGGCGGGAGGCTGAAGAAGAAAACCTCAAATATCCGTAACGTTGCATTTCTAATGGGAGGTTATCTTAAAATGTAAATCTTATATTAAAATATAATGGTACTGGGAGGTTATGAGAGGTTTTAAAAAGGAAAAAAGAGGCGCGAGGAAGAAGAAGAAAACATCGTATATCCACAGAATACGACGTATCCTTTGTCTTTTGTCAAACTCTTTGTCTTTTGGCTGACAATTAGTACGTCAAAGCCTAGTAAAATTCGACGTAACCATTGTATATTTTAAGCTTCGAAGTTGAAAAGTTAAAAACTACTAGATTGTGAAAGACGTTCCAAGAATTCTATCCAAACATGGCTTCTTCATCATCATCATCTAGAAGAAAAGAGAAGGTTGCCCGGGTTACAAGAAACGCAAACCCATCTCGATGGATAAGTGATGAAGAGATCCAAGGAAAGTTTTTATTCTGGAGAGTTATAAAATATGTAGTTCCTCACAAGTATCTGGACCTGCAATTGTTCAAGAAAGAAGGGTTCCTTTTTCAAGAATGGATTGCATATCAAGGGCTTACTGATTTTGTCCAGAAAAAAGGAGATTGCTATCCAGATTTTGTAGATGTTTTCTACACAAACCTGAGGTGTTTAGCCTAAGCCATAAGCGTTCGGTCTAAACTTAATACTTGGTATGGTGGTAGTATTCGGTCATGTTATGGTACTTGGAATCCTCTAGTTTTCGGTCAGTAATGGTGCTCGGCCTTTTCTTCAACTGTATCTATTATTGATCGTTCGGTCCTGTTCTTTAGGTAATGAGAGAACGACTGATCTCCAACATTCACAGGGTGTTCGGTATTGTTCATATATGTTTGGTGATTTCTGTTCGGCCCATATTTATATTTATTCCAGTGTGCTATTTTAATTAATTGTTCCAATTACTTTGATGAGTGATGTATGCATTATCATAATGGTGTCAGAATGAAAGTATGGTTGATGGACGTAATTCCATGATCCTCACGGAGAGGTTACATGGTGGTGCCTTTTGTTGTGATTGACCGTATGAATGGTCGAAGTGTCCTAATAGGTTTTATCCTGACTTTCTAATGATCATTCATGCTCAAGTAGAGAGTGACGAGTCATGTGGTGAGAATAGCAGGAGGTCCTAGCCTATAGGGTATCGTAGGTGATTTATAACGGACTAACATGGTGTGGCAGCTGATGGGTTTTCGGTTACTTCACCACACCGGTGCACAAACCCCTAGAACTTGACATTTCATACAATCCGGATGGTCAAGTCATGTGGTCGATCACTAATTGTATGATGTATTTGGTCATTACTTGTATTGTGTGGTTAGTTCTTGCATGCTTGAAATGCTCTGTTGTTACATGCTTATGAATTGGTTTAATCAGTATGAGTAGTATGATCAGTTAAATTACTCTAGCTTACCCTTGCTTTTCTGTGGCTTGTCTTTGTGTGTTTATTTCTCTTTTGCGATGATCACCTGATTGGTGTGAGCTTAAGAATACAACTTTTTCAGTTGACTCATCGGAAGGTTGTCGGTATAGCAGCAGTATAGGAGTATTTCAGGTGAAGAATTTAGTTCTTCATAAAATTAAAGTTTTGTTCAATATAATGTTTTGTAACATCCCAAAAATACAGTCCAAAACTATATAATAGAATAATCACATTAATTAATAATTAAGATCAGTCTTTACACTAAAAATCAAACGTACACTTACGGCCGAACGACCTTACAAAAAGAATTACCATAAACTATATAGGATAAGCAAACCTAACCGAACGGTTTACAAAATAAAATACCGAACGGTCATACATAACAAAAAGGGAAGGTGATAGAACGATCACCTTACAATAACTAGACTACTGACCGAACGTCCTACTCATCGGTCTTCACTTCTACCTCGACTAGGTTATCTTCTTCTAGTGCATCTTCGAATTGTTCATCTCCTTCTGCTCACATCCACACAGATGATCATTGCAATGACAAGACGAACGTACAAAACACGACAAGACAGGAACACAGGGTAAGCTTATGTAATTTAATTCATGTATAAACATACATTTTCACTAAATCATACACACAAGATATATTTCGTCATATAAATCATAATACTAGACTGACTGTCCAGACTGTATGAAATCTGTGTAGCTACGACGTTCGTGCACCCGGGTGATGTAGTAATTGGAATATCCTCATCAGTTGCCACCCGCCACCCGAGGTTAGTTCTATTTGTCCAAAGTACACGAGTACTCACGGAACATCAGGATGAACCGCCAGCTTAGCATAACCACATTCATACTTTACAAATTCCAATATTCACTCATGAGTCGTTCCTCCCCGGAACGCTCGTTCATAATCCAACACATTTCATTCATACCATATTCTCCTCATCTTTCATTATCAATCATCTTAGTTTCATCTTTCATTATTCATCATCTCAATTTCATCTTTCATTATCAATCATTTCAATTTCCTCTTTGTTCAAAGATTTATAAAGACACCAGATACCGAACATTAAATCCTCACTCAGAATGAGGACGAACACTTGGAACGAGACAGAGAGGTCTCCAGTTCCAAAATAGAATAAGACCGAGAGGGTTACTGTCGGGTTACGAAAGAAACCGAGTACAACTATATATCGCAAGAATGACTAGAACGAACGTTACTTACAAAGTGAGCCAATTAAATGAACTGACTCTTGAGAGTTCTAACCGAACACCGAAAGAATCATGCCAAATACTAAGGTTCTAAGCTGGAACCAAATGGATGTATACACTTTAAGACCTTCAGAGGAAAATACTTAGAAAGATTCACATTTAGAAACTGAATGTCAGTCAATGACCGAACACGGTAGAGAGAAAACTCTATTAAAGTTGGACGAACGCTATTTTCATCAAGATAGATCATACAAGAAACGAGTACGAGCGCTTGGTATAAGACCGAGCACTACTCATTACGAGCGCTTGGTGTGAGACCGAGCACTACTAAACTTATAAATAGAAAGCTTAATAAATATAATAAGATACTATTGGAATAGTGTTTAAGAATAACTAAAATATACAATTATATATATTTACAAATTTAAGTTTATCACAGAATACTCAGATACAACTACGCTTAGCCGAACGCTCAAGCATAGTATTACCACACGAAGACGCTCGTTCTCAACTAGGATTCTTTCCAAATGAAAGAATCCAATTTTAACCAAGGTTACTAGTATTACCGAACGATCAAGGACCGTTCAGTGACGAACGTACACCATCATAGGGAAATTTCATATCCAGAATTCATTCATATTCAACTCATTTCTTAACACATAGTTTCATAACTTTATACAATTCATATCATAATAAATTTTTCATACTTCATACAATCCATATCATAGAAATTTCATATATTTCATATATCAGAAAATAGCACAATCACATATCATTTCCAATCATCCAGCACGAACGTTCATGCATTACAGTACACATACCAAATTAAATTAAATAAGCTTCCCTTACCTCTGAGCGTGAACGAACGTCCTAAAGGCAGAATTAAGGCTCGCCTAACTACAATTTCTTCTACCCTCACGTTCAAAAATTCTTCAAACTAAACCAAACAACAGAAAACCAACAATGGCTCAAACAAGACGACATCATGCAACCAGAACTTGGTTTGCATGTACCAGAGAACGAACGACTAAGGACAAGAAGAACTTACCAGTTCAAAACTCGAAACCGTTCGGTTCAATCTGAAGCTCTTGACGCCGGAAGTGCTTCTACGGTGCCTGAACGGTGATCGGAGAAGGGAAAAGGTAAGATTTCGTAGAGAGAAGGGAGAGCTTTTAGTGAGAAGGAGGAGAAATGAGAAATATCAGAGTTTTGGAGAAGAAGATGCATGCAGAGAGTGTAACGTAAACTTTCCAAAAACTCAGTTTTGCTTAAAACGGACGTCCGCTCATCTGCTGACACCTGCATTCCACTATCTGATTTCCGGATCACCTCCGTTTGACACCTGGCGTCCGTTCAGAGGGTTTTTGGATGCGGTTTTGACATGTTTCATTTTAGTAAATTTATATTACTAAATTGGATTGTTATATGTTTTGTTTCGATTGTTTTGAAATAATATATATATATATATATATATATATATATATATATATATATATATATATATATATATATATATTCTAAAAAATTTCCTCGAAAAATTTCCAAGATAGTTATTAAAAAACAGTATTATGTCAGCTGAAATAAATGAAGCATAGAATGATTATTTTAAATATTATGAAGTGCACGAAGCAAAATCTCAAACAATTTTAGGACTCAACTTCAAGTTACATTGACCCATGTGTTAAGGTAAATTGAACGTAATAAATCGAACTAACCGTTTTGACAGTTTAGCTATTACGTAAATTACATAATAAAATTAAATTAAATTAAATGGAATTTATAGTTAAACAAACTCTTGGTATATTAGTACTTTTTAAGAAAATAAAATTAATAAAAAATAATATAAAAATAGTTGATGATTTACAGCAAAATTGTTGATTTGTTATATAATATTGGATTATTGAAATGTACATACTTCTTTCCTAGATAATTTATTTTAATTTTCTAACTTTAAAATGAAATAGAAATATGTACGTTAAAAATTCCTTTTGTATATATTATTATAAAGTAGAATTAAACTTTCCCGTCAGTTGAATTTTAAATATACATATTGACGTGTTAAGCTATATTCTCTGTCATTGTGATCAATAATTTAATTTATAGGATAAAATAATTAATCATGAAAATAAATTAAAAATTCAATTTTACCACTAGTTGAAGTTTTCTGGAGACTGGACGAAACTGAATTCACTTTCAAGTTTGTATCATTTATGAAAAAAACATAAAACAACAAAAATTCAGTTAGATTTTCCTCATTCATTGAAATTATTTTCAATTTTTAGTTTATGCACTGTTATTATAAAACTAAATTTCCAATAACTAATAATGATCCAGTCTATATTTTGTAGTCATCCACAGTTGACAAAAAAAATTAAGATATTTTTTCATCATACAAAAGTATATTTAAGTAATCAAAATTAAAAAGGTCATACAAAGAAAATAAGTCTTCTCCTTAGTTTTACTTTATTAATATTCTATTATAGATTATGTTTATAAACAAAGTATTGGCCTATAAATCTGTTATTACTGTTTAACCTCAGTCTCTCTATCCCTCTCTTAGCAGTTAAACTACCCCTCCATCTGTTCCAAATTCAATACATTGAGACTGAGATTTCAAAATTATATATGGCATTGCAAATACAAGGGAGTTTTTTTCCAGTTAGAGAATTAAAAAGAAAAAAGAAACTAACACCATAGTCTATTTTTTATTTAATGATTTTATTTATGGTCCCATAATTTATACATAAACAAACCATTATACTTTTATGTACCAGAAAAAAATATAGTTTCTCTGGAGGTGGCTTTTATTGATCACTTAGCAGTTTCACTAGTAAATCCAAGTTATGCCCCAGATCCAGCAAGTCGCCTTTTTGAGGCATTTGATACAGCCAACTGACCAAGTTTATCAGTCTTACCTGATACAGTCCTTTGATTGATGGGTGTATAATGCCTTAACCATTCCCCAACATAAACCTGGAACATAACAGATACTTCAAAATCAGTCACTAACGTCAATTTTGGTCCGGTTAACGTCCAAAAAAATAAAATAAAAAATCAGTCACTAATGGTAGCTCAAAAAACCAAAACCTGTAAAATGGTGACAAATTGCAACTACCAAAAAATCCACACCAAACTGCTGTTATATTTGTTTAACTGCCTAATGGAATGTCTGCTATGAGAAAATGTTTCAGAAAACTAACTACGATTAAACCAAAAGTAACTTGAGTCATTTCCACCACCACATCAAGTCTAATACAATTATGCCAATGTGATGGTTTACTATATCCATCTGATGTATTTACAAATATTTTTCCATTCCAAAAGAAAGATATAGTTCAGCCTCTATGTGATACAACAAGGTAACCATTTTCAAGGATACTGAATGGTACATAACAAAACATTCATACAACCATATCAGCACTAACAAAAATGATTATGCCAATAAGCAAGACCTTAATATAACCAGAAAAATTATTTAGAGAAAGGAAATAACCTGCTGAGGTCTCATAATCTTTGTATCAGGGTCATCTAAGGACTCTCGCCAATGTGCCAAGTATCCAGCCATTCGAGGGATGGCAAATAAAATAGTGAAAAACTCAGGTTGAAACCCCATGGCCCTGATGGTACAAAAACATCAGTTCAATCCGAGTCAAATAATCTGGGAGGAGTAACATATATTACCCTCTGTGGTTACAAAAACTTAATGTAATAATAGGTTACCTATAAATTAATCCAGAGTAGAAGTCAACGTTTGGATATAACTTCCTCTTGATGAAATACTCATCAGACAGTGCAATCTTCTCCAAGGCCACTGCAATCTGCACAATCAAATCATTTCAGATGAAACTTACAAATTCAAACTAAATTTATTGAAATGAATTGACATTCATTAAGCATTAGAACTTTTCCGGTAAAAAGCTCAAAGGATTTGACTGAATTATCATAGAATTAAATTCAAATACTTGTACACATACATATACAAAATAGTTTGCAACATTTGTTTTTAAAAATGTCTCAAAATAATACAGAAAAAAGACTTTTAAAATATAATATTTAGATATTGTATTCACAGTCAATTCATAGGCCTTATGAACAGCATATCCAGTTTAAGGAACATACAACAGATACACTACAGCACAAATAGATAACAGAAAATGGATAAACACCTCTATAAGAGGATCCCGGCCAACAATGGAAAACACTTCCTCTGTCAGTTTTCTTAAGACCTTGGCTCTTGGATCATAATTTTTGTACACACGATGTCCAAAACCACTGAGCTTTCGTTTCCTGAAGAAAGAAACAGATCAGACAATAATATCAAATAAAACTATCATTCTCCTACTTGCGCTGAAGATACCCAAAAAATAGGAGTCACAAAAGAGCAAGTCATTAACCCTCACTATTCTTCACAGATAAGGGAAACGAAAAGATACAAGAAAGAAAAAAGTAATAACTACCTGGCTTTAACACCCTCAATGAACGCTGGAATGTTCTCAACCGTTCCAATTTCACTCAACATTTTGAGGACAGCCTGCGTAACAAAAAGTTACATTAGCATAGTCAAATGAGTATAATCAAAGGTTAGATTTCTAAATTACTTTCTTTCCGTATTTAAAGTAAGCAATGGTAAAATAATCACAAGAACATCTTAAGCCACGAAACCTATAGTTTCTACACTATACAAAGGTTAGATAGAATTCTACTCTATTTGCTTTCCATGTTTACATTACCTCATTGGCTCCACCATGAAGAGGTCCATATAGAGCCCCAATGGCCCCAGCAACAGCAGTATATACATCAACACCACTGCAAGGTGAAAATAAGGCAATATGATGAGATAGGTTACTTCCTTTTACTTGGAAAATTACTACTTGGGCTAAATTGTGTCACTTGTGACTATTTAGACACAGTTGAGGCAGACTCAGTAAATTTGATTTGCAGAACTCTCATGCTTAAGTACTAACATTCTACCTTGATGAGAGGTGCCGCACAGCAGATGTAGAACAATTCATTTCATGTTCTGCATGCAGGATGAAGATAATATCTAGCGCTCGAGTTAGCCGGGGATTAGGTTTATATGATCGATTGCCACTGAAAACATGAATAACGGAGACATTATTTGATTTATGCTCATATAGTCTCACGATAACAAAATTCAGCTAATGTGAATACAACTCTACCATCGTTGATTAAATCATACTAAATAGTACCTTTTGGTGAGTAAATCTTGTTACTTTTGATTCATAAGATTTTGATTTTTTACATATATGAAGAAAAGAAAAAGAAAATCCATGAAGATCAGACGAAGAAATAACTAACACAAGAAACAACTTCAGGTTGATACAAATATCAATCAGACTTTACACAGTACGACATACAAAGAATCTAGCATGTATAGGAAATTCTCTGTGTAAGAACGTTCGTTGGATGGAAGCACAGGCGGTCTTCCTGTCAATCTAAGATTAATAGCAGCAGCAATTGTCGTTATCTGCAGTCAAAGTAGAAAAAAGGATGATGCAACAAAGCAGTACGACAGCCCTTGCAAATAAGCATTGAATTGAATTAATTTTTCACAAAAATTCAGAAAATAACCAATAAGCATGGAAAGCATTTAGAATAATTGAATCACTAATTAAATATACCATGGACAGATAATTAAGAAGAATAAAGACAACTCAACAAGTAAACCTTTCCAATAATCCGTGCTATTTGCTTGTCTCTCACTTGCTTTGAGTTGTAGATATCAAGACCCTATATTAAAATATAAAAAACTGTTAAAAGAAATAATCGAAGCTTAATCAAATACAAGGCAGTAACATTATGAACTTAATAAATAACAGAGTACAAATCTGCACACATGTATATTGAAGTAAGGCATAGGAAAACATTATACCCCATGAGAATCACTGTCAAAAATAATGAAACAGCATCACCTCGATAGGTGTGCAGGCATAAAAAAACTAAAGAAACAGAGAGATACATCGAATCTCTTCTATTTTACCAATTATGGTTACATTGTGATTTTACCACAGTATTTATAAGAGTCACTAACAGATAGCTACTGACAGCTGTTATACCAAACTAACAGCTGACATAACTAAGTAATAGGATAAACTAACTAACTGATAGTTACTGACAGCTGCTATAACAAACTAACAACTGTCATAACTAAATAGGGAATAAGCTAACTGTCTGATATACTGATGCACTTCAAGGTATAATCAACAAAAACATAAGCCCTGGTGTTGGGGTATTCATTGGGTCGGGTTACCCTATGATCCAACTCGCCCCAATCCAACCCAATTAGATTGGGTTAGGTTTCATTTATAATTGGGTCAAACTCAGACCTAACTCAAACTAACCCACTCTTATACAGGTTGAGTGATGGGTTTAATATAAGTGACTTGAGATCCAACCCAAAACTCACATCTGTACTTATGTTATAGACAAATTGTTTTATGTTTTTATTTTTCATGTTTTGAATTAGTTTGGACAAACTTGTTATGACTTGACTTATTGACTTACTTGAAGCCTTGAATTAATTTATGTAAATCTTGTCATATTTTTAACTAGGTTGATACTTGAAAATTACAATTTTTAACAAAAAAATTAAGTTTTTCAAAATTTTGACCCAATTGACTTAACTCAATCCAACCGGCTCTAGAGTGGATTGGGTTGTGTTTAATAAAGAAAATGCATAAACCCAACCCAACCCACAGACATCCCTACCTGGTGTGTCAATTTTTTCAATATAACAGGCACTTGAACACAATGGCACTTGGGACCTTGTCCCTCTTCCTCTTGGTAAGAAGCCTGCTGGTTGTAAATGAGTCTATGCTATTAAGGGTGCAATCGATCGCCTCAAAACTCGTCTAGTAGCTAAGGGATATACTCAAGTCTATGGCCTCGACTATTGTGATACCTTTTCTCCTGTGGCTAAAACCAATATTGGTCGTATTTTGCTTGCTATGGTTGTCATTCGTCACTGGCCCCTTTACCAGTTGGACATTAAAAATGTCTTTCTTCATGGTGATATAGAAGAAGAGATATACATGGAGCAACCTCCTAGGTTTGTTGCTCAGGGGGAGTCTGGGTTAGTTTGTAAATTAAATCGCTCCCTTTATGGCTTGAAGCAATCACCTCGAGCTTGGTTTGGTAAATTTACTCAGGTTGTGCAGAATTTTGGATTGAAATGATGTGAGGCGGATCATTCAGTATTTTATGGTCACTCTTCTCCTGATAAATGTGTTTATCTTATGGTTTATATTGATGATATTGTCATTACAGGAAATGACATCACTAGAATCGCTCAATTAAAGAATCATTTGTTTAACCACTTTCAGACCAAAGATCTGGGTTGGCTAAAATATTTCCTTGGTATTGAAGTGGCACAATCAAAGAAAGGTGTCATCATTTCACAAAGAAAATATGCTCTTGATATTTTGGAGGAAACGGGACTGAGAAATTGCAAGCCCATTGATAGTCCTATGGACTCAAATCAAAAGTTAATGAGAGACCAAGGTGAACTTTTCTCAGAACTAGAGAGATATAGAAGGCTCGTTGGAAAACTCATATATCTTACCATAACAAGACCTGATCTTTCTTATCTGGTGGGAGTTGTGAGTCAATTTATGCAAAATCCACATGTTGATCATTGGAATGTAGTGATTCGCATTCTCAGATATGTAAAAGGGAACCCAGGATAGGGATTGTTGTGTGAGGACAAGGGAAGCACTCGAGTTGAAGGATATTGTGATGCAGATTGGGCTGGTTGTCCAATTTACAAAAGATCTACCATAGGATACTGTGTTTTACTTGGAGGGAACCTTGTATCTTGGAAAAGTAAGAAACAAAGCTTTTTTGCTTGATCTAGTGTTGAAGCTGAGTATCGATCTATGGCTCTAACTACATGTGAGCTTGTGTGGATTAGACAACTCCTTCAAGTGTTGAAATTTTGTGAAAATGAACAAATTAAGTTGTACTGTCACAATCAAGCCGCCCTTCACATTGCCTCCAATCCAGTGTTTCATGAAAGAACAAAACACATAGAGATTGATTGTCATTTTATTAAAGAGAAGTTGTTGTCAAAGGATCTTGTTACTGAGTTTGTGAATGTGTCCGACGCTGATATGTGAGAAGTGGTGGAGGAACAATGTCATTTGCATTTTGAGTTTGGGTAAAAAAGCAGGAGTAACCAAGGGATCACATGATGGTAGAGGAAACATTTATTGAACAGATGAACAATCCTCCATGGAGGACAAGAAAAAAGATGTATTCTCAAAGAATGTAACATCAACAGACATAACATTTATACCCTTTCTGAAGGCGAGAGTATCCCAAAAAGACACTTAATAGGTTTTGCAAAGAGTTTATCAAGACCTGGAGAAACATTATCAACAAAAAAAAGTACACCCAAATATACGAGAAGAGACATGGTATAGAGGGTCATTTGGAAAAATGACAGAGTGAGGGATTTTATTCTCAAGAGAGGAAGAAGGCATCCTATTGATCAGAAAACAGGCAGTGAGGACTGCATCACCCCAATGATGAACAAGAACATTAGTATTCAACATCAGGGAGCGTGCAGTTTTAATGAGATGTCTATTCTTTCTCTCTGCAATGCCATTTTGTTGTGGTGTGTGAGGACATTTTGACTAGTGTAAAATTCCTTAGGAAGATAAGAATGAAGAAAATGCTACAGAAAAATATTCCTTATCATTATCACTTTTCAGGATTTTAATTGTCTTCCCAAATTGGTTCTTAGTTTCATTAAAAAAGGACACAAATATTGCCAAAAGTTCATATCGAGAGAATTCATCAATGAAGGTTACAAGATAATTAAAACCAAAAGAAGTAACACGACTTGGTCTCCAAATATCAGAGTGAATAATTGAAAAGGCAAAATTACATCACGTCTCAGACTTTTCAGGATAGGAATATCTAACATGATTTATTAACTAACAAGACTCACAATCTAAGACTTGAATGTATTTGAGACTTGGAACCATCATCTTCAACTTGGATAAGTTTGGATGGCCCAACCGATAATGCAAAAGTTTTGGGGACGAAGTTGCGAAACAGGAAACTGAGGA
Source organism: Vigna umbellata (assembly GCF_029865625.1). Lineage (NCBI taxonomy): Eukaryota > Viridiplantae > Streptophyta > Magnoliopsida > Fabales > Fabaceae > Vigna > Vigna umbellata. The sequence continues at coordinate 37,084,144 of NC_142169.1, forward strand.
GTTAGGTTTTAAGAAATAAAGCCCTCGTGACTCATGTCCTTCTCCAATCAGATGACCGGTACCATGTTCCTGTATAACAAAGGAATTAGCAGAAAAGGTTACAGTACAATTTAAGGAAGGAGTCAATTGACTCAAAGAGATTAAATTGTAAGCACAATGAGGAATATACAAAACAGAATTCAATTTTAGTGAAGGAGATAAGGAAACTTTGCCAATTCCTTGGGATGCAACTTTGGATCCATTTGATACAGTAATGAAATGAGGAATTTTCAGAGAGGACATGGAAGAAAATGAAGGGATGTTACCAGAGATATGATCTGAGGCACCTGAGTCAAGAATCCATGGACTATGACCTTCCACAGATTGAGAGATGCAGGCAGTTGACACATTTGACATTGAAGAAGGTTGGCCAAGATTAGAAGATTTTTCAAACTTGTACCTCAAAAACTCTTGGTACACTTCATCAAAAATTCTAGATTCTGATTTATCAGATTTGGACACATGAGCGACTTTGTTTGGAAAGCCATGCAAGGAATAACATTTATCTTGGGTATGACCCATTCTCTTACAATATGAACATTGAGGCCGTCCATTTCGACCACCACGTCCTCCTCGGTTACTCCTACCTCCTCCTCTTCCTCATCCTCATGGTGCCACCATTGCTGATGTTTCAATAGCATCATTAAAATTCTCGTCTTTTACCAATGTAGGTACCCAAAGGAGTCAAGTAACTAAGTCATCCATCGACGGGATTTGATCACCAGCTAAAACTTGATCACATACATGATCAAAATTAGAGTGTAAACTTCTCAAAATTAGGACCATGTAAAACTTGTCATGCTTTTTGTTGATATTTTCTAATGAATCAGCTACAAAGAAGTTCTTTAACTCTTCTACCACAGCCCGAGCTTTTGCTATATGGGAAACCATACCATGGTTGACTTGTTTGAGAGAAGCTAGTCTTTGGGTTGCATCGAAAAGACATTGTACATCATTAGCAAAAATATCTTGTGCCCTTTTCCAAAAAGAGGAGCCTGTCTTATAGGGTCTCAAGATATCGAGAACTTCTTGCTCAACCGATTGCCACAAAACAACACATAACTGAAAGTCTAATTTCTACCACTGAGATTTTTCTTCATCTGGGACCATAGAAATATCTTGTTAAAAGGTGATTATGGTGTCCTTGACCAAGAAACCACAATTCCACGGCAGAGGACCATGATAAATAATTTTTCCAAATGAGTTTTGTAGATGTAATGATAGTGGTAGCAGATAAAGAGGAATTACTTCTAGTAGAATAGGCCATTTTAAAACTGTGAGAAGAAACAGGACTTAGGGTTTCAAATAACGTGAGGAAGGAAACCCTAGGTAAGAGCCCAAGCCAACGAAACGGAGAAACAAGAACCAAAACACACTCAAGAAGCCCCAGCGAGACGATCGACAGTGACGCGGTGTAACTCCGACACCGGGAAGGCAGCGCGTGCGGAACATGCACACGAGACTAGCCGGTAAGAAGCAGAGCGTGGCGGCACGTGAAGAGGCTCTTGAGGAGGGGACCACCAAGGTTGGGTTGCGCTTCTCAAGACGTCTGACGGCGACAACGACGGCGGACAGCGGTAGCAACGGCGAACAGCGGAAACGTTAGAGAGACAACAGCACCGACGATAGACGAGGAAGACACATAGGTCTGGCTCTTGATACCAACTTCAAGAATTGAGAGAAGTTAAAATGTCTTATTTTTCAGTTAGAAAATCTGATACAACTTACTACTGTATTTATAGGAGACAGTAGTTCTGAAAAGTAAAAGGACGAGAAGCCTCTAACAAAGCCCTAAAAGTAAAAACCATTACATAAATATTAATAATAATAAAGACATTATATTTTAACAAACTACTGAGCAAGTTATAGCAATAATTGATTGAACATTTGGATAATTGTTTTCAATGGACCAATTAAGTGCTATTTACAGATTCTAGTAAATACTGTAGAAATTGATCGGAAGAGAATCACCTATTTTATCTTTTCACAAGTACATCACAAACAAGGTGTTAGGTTACTAGATGAAGGAATCCAAGAACACCTCTGCAAAGCACCCAAACTCACTGAAAAGATCCTGTATTATTGATTCTAGGCACCAAGAACAGCAAGAATGCCTCTAAGGGACAATGTTCCCTTCACAAAGGATGCCGATGATCCTGTCAACAATTCTCTAAAACATCCAAAAACATTTCCTGTCTACAAAGACCCCCACTATATAAAGGAAGTCTCAATCAACCTAACAACACAACTAACAACTAATTTTTAATTTGTTTCCTCCTATCATACACATTATATCCTATCATTACACACCGTTGTAGAACAACCTTGTCCTCAAGGTTGGAACATTGAAGCTTGATCCGATGGCTCATCTTCATCAACGTGTAATCATAAGAAGGGAACCCACTAGCTACTAGCCACTAATTCACGTCTGAAGGCTTGGGTGGTGGTCGATATGACTCCTTCTGTTCCATTAATGATAAGAACTGTTTCAAACCAAGAGACCTGGAAAACCAGTTACTTCTTGCACGGCTCAAAAATTCTGTAGCATATCTTCACAACAACCCTTTTTTTTTCATTTCTACTTCTAGATCTTCCAGAATTACTAGGCCATCCCCATAAAGCACAAGTGTTGCAGTACACTCTGAAACTGTTTGCACTGCTTCCATTACTGAAGTTTCTTTCCTACCATCTTTACTTTCCTCTATTGTGAGTAATTCAAGATGGCTAGTTAAAAACAACTCTACACAAAAACCAGAAATTCCTTTGTGGCCATTGATAGAAGCAAGATCTACAGGTGTTATAACATCAGGAAATTCAGGATATGGATCTGTAACTGCTACAGTGGATGCACCCCTGGACACCAGGGCCTCCATTTGGGTTGCTCCCTAACCCCACTGTTTTAACCCCAAGCCTCAACAATTCTGCTCCCTCCTCATTTGGTTTACTACTCTGTGCAGATCTACCTTCCTTCTTCTCTTCACCATTAGCCAAGTACTCGCCTTCTTTAGAGAATTTCTGGCCTTTCTTGCTATTTTGCAGACTATCTTTCTCAGCATCCAATCCCGTTTTTCCATCTTTCTTTCCTTTCATGATAGATTTCTCAATTCCTTTTGAGCCCCTTCCATGATTTATGCATTCCTGCAGCATGTCTTTCTTTTCTTGGACGATTTCTCTTATTTCTGGCACAATGTCTTTTTTTTCTGTCATGGCTCTTCCTTGTTTGCTGGCCCCATTCTCCAAAGTATTTACTCTTTCTTCCATCACCTCCTCAGCCTCGTCCTTCCTTCCCCTTCTTTCCCCATTCACTGACCCTTGACTACCCTCAAAACCCCTATCTTGGTTCCTGGTTCTTCTTCCTGGGATTCTTGTTAACTCTTTGAGTTCTTGGTGAACCTCCCTAGTTTCTTCCTTCAGTTCTTCCACTACTCTTTCCAACGAGCTTACTCTTCCCTCTAAAGTATCGACTCTTCCTTCCATCACATTCTCCTCTCAAAGGGATCCAGCAGGTTGGACCAATTTGTTAGGTCACTAGATAGAGGAATCCAAGAACACCACTGCAAAACACCCAAACTCACTGAAAAGATCATGTATTATTGATTCTAAACACCAAGAACAGCAAGAATGCCTCCAAGGGACAATGTTCCCTTCATAAAGGATGCCAATGATCCTGTCAACAATTCTCTAAAACATCCCCTGCCTGCAAAGACTCCCCCACTATATAAAGGAAGTCTCACTCAACCTAACAACCCAACTAACAACTAATTTTTAATTTGTTTCCTCCTATCATAGACATTATATCCTATCACAAGGTAAATTATGATTTAAACTTGGAAAGTAAGACGCAGTTCTTTGAATTACTTGACTCATTATGCACTTAAATAATGCAATCACCTTAGGCAATAACTACCAACTCAGACCAGCAGTGTGAGCAACTTAAAGAAAAATAACATTAATTTATAAACTACTATAGTTCTGAGTTTTATTTAAATCCAAAATTTCAGTGACCCATTTTTGTAGACATCTAAAATCTTCAGGGACTCCAAAAATGTTTAGAATCAGTTAGAATATCATAATATCATCGTAATATATTTAAAGTAGTTTTGAATGTCTTAGATAATTTCAGGGATTAGCTTCCATATTTCCTTACATTTTACTATTTGTTTTCCAATTTCATTAGGATTAGGAGTCTTGTATAAGTAAAAATAGATCTTTATTTTTTGTATCACTTCCAACGCATAATGTCATTTACATACATGAGAATATTATTCAGAATCTCTATTCTCTCTCTTCCTCCTTACCTGCCTAAATCCCATTAATCTCAACAGAAGCAAAGTTTATTGTCGTCTATAACACTCAAAAAGTCAAATGAAACAAGCTAAAAGATTTGCCAAGTACAGAAATTTTAACAAAACAGGACAAGTTTCACACAAAAAAGAAAATAACATACTTCGAATACAAAAGGAAGGTTTGAAAGATCCATATTATATTACCATAATTTATGCATCAATGCTAAGCATATCAAAAGTTCAGTAACTTGAACTCGGCCAAAATTTGTGTTACTTACTTTGAGAGCAGGGTTTGCATCAGGATGATAAACAGACAAAGCGCTCATGGCATTAACAAGCATACCCATCGGATGTGCATCATGAGGCATTGCTTGTATTATATCCTACAAAAAAAATGTATACCATTTCTGTTAGCTTAATACACTCGTACTTCTAAAAAGAAATTAACAACCTGATTACTCTCTTTTGAATGATCATGTCAAAAGAACTATGTAAAGTGATTGCACAAGAAATTCCCAGGCTTATACATTAGAACACAAACCAATCTGGTAAAAGAGGAATATTCGTAACATAAAAAGTGAACAACAATAATATTGATACAGGAACCACCCCTAACATTTATCTGACTATTTAATTAAGTGAGATAACAAAATGCTTAGTATGATTCTCAATTTTCTTCTTAAAGGCATTGCTAGCATACATTGTTGAGAGTAACGACAATAGAGACACACAATACTAAAGTGCAAGTTATGACTTCATTCTAAATGCTAACCAATAGATAAAAATAAAAGGAGCTACCAAAGTTTTTTGACAAAGTAAAATACAATTGCCATATTAAATTTTAAGTAATAATACAAAAGATGTGATTTGCTAACAAATCTAAAAGTGGTTACTGACTGAACCAAAAAAGGTTGCCAGATAAGAATTTGGGTCCTTAAAGCAATAAGTTATTTGATAGCAGAAAAGCTCACCAAAACTCCTTGTGGTACAGCTGAATGCTGAGATATGTTGAACTCCCATGCTGCTAACTGACTTTCAGAAGGCAAATTTCCATACACTACAATGACAGAGTAAGATAGATTTAACAAACACTAAAAACATATAAGTAATGCATAAAATGAAGCCTGAATTTATTAATAAGGACACGACATCTATGCATCTTTGGTGATATAAAATTAGAATCTCAGCTAATCATCAGTGAAAAGAAAAACCCACTAACTTACCAGAAACAATATGCATGTGCAAGGAAATTACTAAACAATACTCACTTATGAGATATGACACTTCCGTAAAGGTGCTTTTCTCTGCCAATTCCTCAATCGGAAAACCTCTATATCTAAGGATTCCCGCATCACCATCAATGTAAGAAATCCTTGAGATGACAGGAGCAGTGTTCAAGTAGCCAGGATCATAAAGCTTGAGTCCCTTGTCATTTTTCCCAGTTGATATCTACAGATCAAAAAGTTAAAAACCCTATAATCTAATACTAAGAATTAACAGACATAAACATCATTACAATTAATTACAGACCACCATATCTACAATTTCAGTGTTTCACTATAAAATCTGAATAAAATACCTACAAACAAAAAATACTTACCTTCAAAGTTGTTTGGATTGTGAAACCTTTTTTTTCATTTTTAGGTTTACTTGTAAACATAAAAATTTCACAATGTTTCCTTCTTATTTCCTATTTTCAAAAGCTTGCATAAGAATCATCAAAAAACAATTTTTTTCCTTTTCTGGTTTCTACTGTTTTCTATACAAACTTTTGAAAATAGGAAATGAAGAGAAATAATTAAAAGAAAACATTTGAAGTTTGGTCGATTTGCATGTTCTCAATTACAAAAGAGAGACCCTAATGCCAAATTAGTGCATCCCCAACTTGATCCTTGAAATTAAAGCAGTCAGGTAATTGGTCCCTGACATTAACAAAAAAGCAAAAATAACCTCTGAAATTGTAAATTATCAATCAATTCAATCCATCCATTAGTTGGTGTCTTGTAAAATTGTTAGAAAAGCTGAGTTGGTACCGTAGGTGTTTGCATGACATCCAAAAGTGCATGCCATGTAAGAGGGACCAAATTGACTGAAAATTTGATAAACTATTTTGATGAAATTGACCCCTTCTCTCTTCAGGACCAGCACAAGGGCAGGGCCACTAACACTCAAACCCTAGGCTCACAAACAAAAAAATATCTTTGCCAATAGTTTCTCAAAGCAAAAAGGTCAAATATGTTGACAAAAAGACCCAACTTACAGCTCCCTCATTTAAAGTAGAAAAATATCTTTCTTTCAAAGTTCGCATTAGGTTCCACTCACTCTTGGCCGGCCTCATCTCTCTGTCTTCTCTATTCAAAAATTACTTTTTTCACCTTGTCTTCACACAATTCATGAGCTCAGGAAAAGCATTTCTTCACAATTTCCAATTCTAAGAGCATACATATAGGGAATAAAAAAGACTTTCACAGTGGATGCAGTTGATTGCTAGGATTAATCCACATACAAGCAAGAAGAATTAAAAAAAGGAGCAAGCAACTACTTCCACATTAACAAAGCCTAAAGTTTTGATCAAATATGCAAAGTTTACTCGAAAAATGTAAACCCTAATCCAGAATGTCACAGGGAACACCAAAGCTGGGTGCAGGTTGAAATTGGCCACAGCTTATGTATTTGGGCTTTATGTTCTTGGCATTGTTCAGGAACTGAAAGAATTAGGGAGAGAAAATGTATAAGTGATTGCTTGCTCACTTTTTGCTGCTTCTTCTTCACAGACAAGGTCAGTGTTATAATTACAGAAATAAGAATCATATCTTTATAATTCCAGATATAGGATCACATCTTTATATCATAAATATGAAGATCATATTTGTGCCATTCTAGGATCATATTTTATTATTAGATGATATAAAATCTCTTTCAGTTGTTCTATTGATTTCTGTACTTCAATAGAAATAAACTACCCGTGTTGTCACAAAAATGTGATTTCAACTCCATGTTTCTCTTTATCTTTATAGTTTAAAAGTCACTATAATCCTCATCCTCAACCAAGTGCAGAAATTTTTTATTTAACTCCATGCATATGTATACGCCCTCTAGAATTGGAAATGTTCTAGAAACATTTTTTTTCTGAGGTGAAATTGATAATGGTGTGAGCTGTGAAATGGAGCAGAAAAGTTGTACTTAAATTAAATGGAGAAGACCAAGAGAGGGGTGTTCAATTTCATCAAAAATGATTTATCCAATTTCGGTCAATTTATCCCTAGGCAGGTATGTGTGTGCTTAGTTGGATGACATATAGGTATTCGACATGTCAACTAAGATTTTTTCACGTTAAATGACCCCAGCAAATAAGAAGACCAACTTGTATGACAATTTATAATTTCATATATCAGTTTGCCTATGTTCATGTCAATGACCAAATCGACCGACCCCTAAACCAAATTGGTGATTCACACATTCTAATCAATTCAAGAGACACAAAAATCATGTAGTTCGTCCTTGAAATTGTTAGGTGTAGTTACTTTGGTCTCTGAAACTAAGGAAAAAAAAAACAAACAGACAAACTTAGAAACTTTAACTTTGATACGTCAATCAAGTTTATCCAACTGTTACAAGCATTGTATGTAACTTAAAGTGTTAATATTAACTTCAGCTCACAGACATAAATGATAGTAATTAGTAAATTTGGAGACTTAGATAGAACGACTTTTATTTTTGAGGATTAATCTGAAATTTTCATAGTTTTAGAACCTATGTGACAAGCTTAACACTTTCAAAAGACCGAAAATTTTCATTTACACACAATCACAAAGGAGTAAAATTGAGCACAACCAAATTCGCCAAATTAAAACCCCTTTCGAGGGTCAAGATCACAAGTAAAAACACAACTTTCTACTAAGAAGCACATCAACATAAAATAAACACCACAAATCCAAAACGAGGAGCCAACCCCAACTCCAAAACGATTCAAAGCAGACGAAACAATAAAAATTGAAAAAGCCTCACGAAAAGGAGGATGAATCAGCATCAGCAGTACCTTCTTGAAGTCAGAGGCTCTAACGGTGCCTTCTGAGGAAACTTCGATTTGGTACTTTTTTCCGGTCCTCTCATCGACGACGGTGAGGGTACCCTTGAGGTTCCCCGGCGGCGAGGCTCCGGAGGCCGCGGAAAGGTGGAGGGGTTGGATCGCGGCGGTGGCGGCGGCGTCGGAGGGAAATAAGTGTGCTGCGAGAGTGGCTAAACGATTGCGTGCTGTGTGTTCAGAAGCTGTTGACATGGTTGTGTGTCGATGGTTCTTTGTTGATTGGAGAATTTGAATGATTGAAGAAAGCGAAAGGATTGAATATGCCAATGGATTTGCGGATCAGAGTTCGATTGGAGATTTGAACGAACAGAGAAATTGCTTCAGCTATTGATGCACGTGTCCGTTCCAGAGTTGAATATGCAGACAATGCACGTGTTTCCCATTTTTATTTTATTTTTAATATTTTTTTCGATTATTTATTAATTTAATTAGTTGAACTTTCTTTTTTATTAATAAAACTCTCACTTTTAAAAATACAACCATGATCTTTTAAAAATTTAATTAATTATTTCCATTTTAAAATTCCTAAATTAAGGCTTTCAATATCCGTTTACAATTTTTTTTATAATTAAGTATATATTAATAGTATCACTGAATATACTAAAAAATAATTAATAAAACTAAAATAAAGTAATTAGACTTTTACTAAAATTTAATTGATTAATTTTAGTAATATTCCTCTCAAAAATATATTTTTTAAAATCCAAACTCGAAGTCTTTTTCTAAAATAGAAAAAAAAAAGTATACAAAATGATATAAATGTTTTTTTATTAAGAAAAATTCATTTTCTTTTAAAAGTTACTCTCTCATTTATCTCTCAAAAAGGAAGTATTAAAATAAATAAATGATGATTAAGGAATTCGTTGTTTGAATCACTTTCCATCCTCTTACTATAATTAGTATAATTGTTTTGTTAATAATGTTATCTTTAAAAATAATTATTCTTTTCCTTGATTTTTGTCCTCATAGTATAAGTTTGTACATTATTTTTTTATCTGAACTTACTTTTATATGGTTAATTGTTAGATTTTGTTTGAATTTAAATTTATTATTTAATATAATACAATTATCTCAGCTTATTCAAGATAAAATTAACTTAAGTTTTTGTTCTTATAAAGTTGTAAAGATGTTTGTTGAATTGTTTTTAGGTTGCACTAACATTTAACAAAACTTAGTCTTAAGGTAAAACTAGATTGAACTAGATGACAAATTATTCTAAGGTTATTACAAAAAAAACACCAAAATTAAAAGAGAAGAAAAATAACAACATTAGCGAAAGCAAAGTTCAAATGTAAATGTGCAATGAGTTTGTGAAAAGAGTTCTAATTACTCTTTAGGAAGACTTTTTGTAAAGTGTAATACCCAAAATTTTCAGGTGTCACGTGTTATTACAAAATCTAGTAAATTTCAACTTTATCATAACGTTAAAACGTATTTTCAAAAATTTTAACATTTGAACGTGCATAATTTATTCAAAACATAATAGTTCTAAAGCAATTGTCCAATTACATATTCCAAATAATGAAAATAATTAAGAAATTAAAATAACTCCAATTATATTGTCTTAAAATTCAAACATAATAACTTTAAACAAAAATTCCAAGTTTATCCCTCGACATCCCTCAAACTATTACGCTTCAACAACACCTGCAACATCATCCACTTACGTATAACAAATTATACTATCATCGTCAATAATTTCATTCACAACACACAACACACAAACACGTATGGGGTAAGCAACTGATAAAACAATCATAATAATAAGATATAAACACATTAAATATATCAACCATAAACAACCACATCATACTCAACAGTAAAAACAATAAGATTCCTAATCCTCTAGCATAATAACTTAATCACAATGAATTACTCAATCCTCGATCCTTGATTCCTTGACCCTTGATGTCATTACTAACATCTCACACATAGACCCTTGGTATATTCACTCATTAGCACATATGCTAACAACTTACTATAACCATTATAATAACATCATTGTCAACATAACATCACTTGAAGCATTTCCAATACCATGATCATCATTATAGATATACCACCATCATGACTATCCCAGTCATGAACAACACCATAAGCATCATCGTACCATGAACACCCTAGTAGAAAGAGTCAGTTTCACTCTTGTATCATACCTCACCTGTCTGTAGCTACTCCTACAGACTAATCTGTAGCCTCCCCTATAGATTTGCTCGAGTAGTCCCGCAATCCAACTAAGAACTTGTAATCCTGCCACAAAAGGACAAGGAAAACACCATCATCCCCACAAAAGGAAGGTTCAATACCTGAACAACCCTTCCTTTGCACACAAGGCAAAAGGAAGCACCTATCCGCAAATAAACTCATGATTTACAAGGTTCAACAAGTAGACCTATCCTCCACTCTTATGTCCATCAACCATACCATCAGGTACACTCCAACATTCACCCATGCTCCAATATTAACCACAAGTCAAACCTGATCCTAAACATAACCACAAATCTCATTCTTTGATTATCATCAAGTTCTACAACACCTCTAGCTTGGTCCACATCCATTCTTCATCAAAATGCACTTTTCCAGCAAAATTACACTAGGATAATCAATTATCATAAGTGATAATCGATTATTCCCGAGAGGTTCACATTTACACAAAATATATTATGATAATCGATTATCACTTAAGATAATCGATTGTTTCAATGGTTCTGACACAACAAATTTCCAAATTCATCACATATGAAGGGATAATCGATTATCATCTCAAATAATCGATTATTTCATAAACAACACTCAAAACTAATGCACAAATAATCGATTATAACTAATGATAATAGATTATACCAAATTAAAACACATCCTTGACAGAATTCAAGTGTTCAAACACACATATATCAATCCTAAATCACGAGAAAACATACCCAACACATCATGCATGTATTCAACTCTCATATACTCTTATGCCCTAAGACATTCATTATATCACTTGAATCATAAAAAACTCATCATTATGCAGATTATAACCCAAACAACCCAATATTCTACATATGATTATCATATCATCTTTATAACATATATTTGTATGGTAAAACCCCAAGCATCATAACTTTGTTCCCCCTTAGCATTAATACCTATTATGGGATAACCTAACCAAACCATACATACTTTCATAAGGAAAACCTACCACAAATATTACATAAACTTTATGCTCATGTATACACAAACCCTTACCCAACAATAACCACAAATAACACACATGCATCAAAACAAGGATTATCAACCAAGATAATCAATAACATATAACATACAACAACAAGTCAACAAAGGTAAGCTTCTCTATACCTTGGTCAATCCTAAGGTTTTATCTACAACTCCAAAACAACACCAATCTTCCCTTGCACTAAGGTTTTCTACAACTCTTCCTTTTCTCTCCTAGAAAACGTCTCTTATGTCCCTTATCTCTCTCTTTTTCATTTTTAGATTTAGAGTAGTAATGTGTAGACCCTTGTTTCCCCTTCTCCTTTTTATCTTCTTTCACTCTATCTCTATCTTTTAGTTTTAATAAAATCTCTCACTTAGTCTTTAAAAACCACCAAGATTTCCTCTCCTATTTTATCTCAACTAATTTTTAAAATATCAAAAACTACGAAATCCTCCTAAGATTTACATAATCTCTCATTTACATTTCAGATTTTCTATTATTTGCATCCCTTTTACTTTCTACACCCCTTTAACTTAATTTTTGCACCATTTAATAAAGGTGAAGAGGCCCCTTTTACCCCTAGGCCAGAAATATAATTAAAAATCTAAAACTATTACCTTTCCCTAGGAACTGAACCCTCATTCATTCAGTCCTAAACAATATCTCTACCATCAAACTAAGACATCACATTAGTAATGTCACACACAGAAATCACCAAATTAATAACATATTAATCATGTGTTGTACTTTATCAATAATAACACTGCATAATTAATATAGCAATTATAATTCTAATAAACATCTAAACATTAAACACCAATTCCCAAACAATAATACTCAAGTCTCAAAACCACATTATTCTTTAATTACTACATTTTTCCTAGATCTTATAGTAAACCACTTTGGGGTCTTTAATTTAATATTTTAGAACTCAAAATGGTAATTCCCACTCAAATTCTCAACCAATGCATACCTAACTTAGAATTATGCCCTCAAACATAGCTAATCATCAAAACCTATTCTAAGATCAAGTATAAACAACTACTTATTCTATATTCATTATTACCATAGTGTACAATTGCTAAGACCTCGACAAGTATACCTAATCGTATCAAGTAATAATAAATGGTAAGACCAAGTATCGCTTCCCAAGAGACTCATGGCACTAAACAATTGTGTAATTACTTAACTAATTAAGACTAAAAAGATATTTTGTTGGTTTTTAAATGCAAATGCAACAAAAATAAACATGAATGCAATTTGATCAATTGAGGCTTTAACACAAATGTGAATGGATGATGTTCATAATATGAGATGAATATGTTGTTGGGGTTTAGATTTCACTTAATCACTCTCATGCACATAAGAATTCTTCTTTTTTATTAATTGTTAATGTCACTTTCTAAAGTACTTAGAACCCGATGTCTTGGCGAAAAAAGCATATCCTTAATTATTAGTTTACAATGTCTTGTCTCCCTAATAATTAATTTTGCATTACGAACGGAAGCTTGAGACAACCAAGCGTTCTATCCATATGTCTAGGCAATAGTTCCCATGGGAGAAATTCCCTAGTTCTAGGTTTCTCCATATGTGTCCATATCAAAGAAAACCAATAATCATGCCATGAAAGAGTTAAACATAACAAACATAGAACAAAGGAGAATAACCCTAACAATTAATGAAAGAAGCATAAATAAATTGGAATCAATTCAAATACATGAGAGTTTAGAGGTTACCTCTTCCCCAACAACAAATAAGGTTTAGTTCTCCATTATCATGGAGAAACTAGATGAACAATGGAATGTAAGAGATAGAAAAACCCTAGAAACTGAAGAGGAGAGCTCCCACATCCTCAAATCTGCCTCCAAGGGGCGAAAAGTGTGTTTCTGTGCTCAAGCCATCAAGAGATACCAACCTTAGGTCGTGCAAGTCCTTAAATAGATCAAAATTGGATCATGGGCCAACGTCACTAGCACTCAACGCCCTAAGTGGGGCGCCCAAGTGAGCTTGCGAGAAAATTGACGCTGAGTGCCCCTAAAAGGGTGCTCAAAACTATACTAACAACATGAGTATACCCTCTACTTATTCATAAAATCATCAACTACACCCTCTACTCACTTATTCACAAAAATATACTAAAAACATGAGTTCAAGGAATCTTCTAAGTCAAAAACGGTTGATTTAACATCAAAATTGAATCATAGATAACAATATTTTCAACCGTTATCACAACCCCAAACTTGAAATTTTGCTTGTCCTCAAGCAAAATGTAACTTCACTTAAACAAGATAATCATACTACAATGGTCTAGCACAACAAAAAGCATTTTCCCCTAAGACAAGTAAATAACTCATGTTTGCTCCTCATATAAAGATTAGTCAAGATATAATGATGTTTTAGCCAATCAAGCTTCAACTATGGTGCTCACATAATCAAGACATACACAACAGATGCAAACCTCATGAATAATCAACAACCAAGCAAGAATGTTATCATACAGTGCATGGAACAATTCCTCACCAAAGACAGTGTTTCACTAAAGCACTCAAAAGTGTTTCACTTAAACTCAAAGGTGTATGGTGGCACTCTTACACTCTACCGTCACAATGTCACACGAATCAACTTTGCCTTTCATTTAAATACCATTGTCGCAACCGGAATCGCGACGGGACGACGATCCAAAAAAGGAAACGGGTTTTGAAAAGAGATTTTGGAGTCGCCACCATAGTTTATTATGGGAAACTACGGGAAAACCATAAAACGATAAAGCACGGTCCACGAAAACCAAAGATTGGGTTCGGGAGTCGGTTACGCGTGGGGAAGGTGTTAGCACCCCACAACGCCTGCCCTAAGGCAGTACCTTTAACTAAATGCACGAATATGATGTGGTTTTCAAAATGTTTAACTATCCCCTAAAATAAAATTCTAAATAAACAAAACATATTTTTTAGTTTTTTGGGCCCGACAAGGATTGACCTTGCTCCTACGTATTCTCATTCAAAAATGAGAAATCAGGGTTACGTAGTTCTTTTGGAAACTGTGTTGAAAATTTTGATTAAGAAATTGTTTGAAAATTTGGTTTGGAAATGATTTTGTATTTTTGGGAAATGAACCTGACAAGGACTAGCCTTGCTCCTACGTATCTCCACTCTTGATGGAGAATCAAGGATCACGTAGTTCTGGAAGGAAGATTGTTTGTTGTTTAAAATTGTTGATGTTTTTGGGTTTTTTGAAGATTTTATACCTTTTTTGTATTTTGTTTTTTTTTTTTGGAAAAAGAAAAGATTTTTAGCACAAGGACGATGCGTGCGATCACACATGTGCTTAACCTTTTAAAACATATTTTTGTAATTTTACTTAAAAAAGGGAAAAGGTTCTTAGCACAAGGACGATGCGTGCGATCACACATGTGCTTAAACCTTTAAAATATATTTTTTGTAATTTTAGAAAAGAAGAAGAAAAGGTTTTAGCACAAGGACGATGCGTGCGATCACACATGTGCCTAAACCTTTAAAATATATTTCTTGTAATTTTTGAAAAGAAGAAGAAAAGGTTTTAGCACAAGGACGATGCATGCGATCACACATGTGCCTAAACCTTTAAAATATATTTTTTGTAATTTTAGAAAAGAAGAAGAAAAGGTTTTAGCACAAGGACGATGCGTGCGATCACACATGTGCCTAAACCTTTTAAAATATTTTTGTTAATTTTATTTTTTTATAAGTAAAATTATAATATATATATATTTTGAAATAAGTGGATATTTAAAAGAAATAAATAAAATAAAATGAAATGAAATAAGATGAATAACAAGGCAAATAAATAAATAAATAATAAATAAAAACAACAAAATGGGGTGCCAAAATAAATAAAATTCTGATGACAGATTGGGCCAAAGCCCAAGTGGAAAAAGGGGCTCGACTTAGAAGAAAGGGGGGTGGCAGAGGAGAAACGGTCAGAAGAAAAGGGGGTGGCAGAGGAGAAACGGTCAGAAGAAAAGGGGGTGGCAGGGGAGAAACGGTTAGGACGAGCGCCAGAATATGTAGTGACCTGCACGAGCGCTATTTGCTTCCTGAACGAAAGCTTAAAACCGAACGCTTGGAGACAAACGTCATTGAGACCGAGCGTTCAAACGAAGACCGAACGTTTATTAAACAATATAACCGAACGCTTACTAACACATTACACAACCAAACGTTCACTAACACAAAACAAAACCGAACGTTCACATAACATGACCGAACGTTCACATATAACATGACAGAACGTTCACATAACATGACCGGACGTTCACATGAAGACCGAACGTTCACATGAAGACCGAACGTTCATTAAAACATTATGACCGAACAGTTGACTCTTTGTATGACCGAACGTCCTAAAGATCTGAATGGCCGAACGGTCGAATAGAGGACTCTTGAGAACGACCGAACGGTTGAAGCTGAAAATTGCCGAACGTCCTGAAGGTCAGTATGGACGAACGTTCGAATAAGGCAAAGTACGAATGGTGGAGGACGAACGTTCGTGAAAGTTAAAGGACGAACGGTTGCATGCACAGTTGATGGCGAACGGTCGCGTAGGAAACGGGCTGTATGACGAGCGTTCGTTGGGGAAATGGCGAACGGACGCTGGGAAACGGGCTGAATGACGAACGCTCGTTGGGGGACGAGCGTTCGTTGGGAATTGGCGAACGGACGCTGGGAAACGGGCTGAATGACGAACGCTCGTTGGGGGACGAACGTTCGTTGTGGAATTGACGAATCGACGCTGGGAAACGGGCCGAATGACGAACGTTCGTTGGGTTGAGCGTTCGTTGGGAAGATGAAGCGGGATGACGAACGTTCGTTAGGACGAGCGTTCGTTGGGGATATGACGAACGTACGTTGAGTACAGGAGGGTAGATGACGAGCGTTCATTGGATGATGTGACGAACGGACGCTGAGAAGAGGAGGCTGGTCGACGAGCGCTCGTTGGGGACGAACGTTCGTTTGGAAGATGAGGCGGGATGACGAACGCTCGTTGGGGACGAGCGTTCGTTGGGAAGATGTGGGAAATGGAGGCCGAATGACGAGCGTTCGAAAAAGGCTAAATAACGTGCGTTCGTTTATGGGCCCGGCCCACCGGGGTAGTTTCTAACCTAGAATTCCCTTAAGGGTTCTGCCTTCCCATTCTCATTCACAATCAGCACATGAGAAACCCAGGGTCCCTTTCTCTGATCGGACTAGCCTAGGGCTGGGATTGCCTCCCTTGAACACCTACGCCACTACTTCTTCCAACCAGCCACCGCGCCACCACCTTCTACCCGTCTCGGCGTCGGCGGCGACCCCAAGCACCACCGGAACCACGGCCGGCCACGGCGTTCTCTCCCCCTCTCTCTCTCTCGCACTAGCCTAGGGTTGAGGCTTTTTCACCTTGGGCACCTCCTGCCGCCGCCTCTGCCAGAGCCGGCCACCGTCGCCTCTAGCTGGAGCGCGCTTCTTCACCGGCGCCACCAGTGTCACTTTCCTCCCTCTCCGTTCGAGGGCTTTCTCGACTGCTAATCGTCCCCGCAAAACCACATTTCCCTCTCTTCTTCCCCTAATTTTTATCGTTTTTTATTGATTTACTGATTAATTTGAAAATTACGAGTGTGTGTTGTGTACATCTGAATGTGAGGGGTGAATGCTGGATTTGTTCTGCCTTGTGTGTTGATTGGGTTATGCTTGTTGGAGGTGGCGCCGGAGATGTTGGGGAGATGAGAGTGATGATACTGGAAGTGGTGCTGGAGATGAAAGTGGCGAGAGGCAAAGGCTCTGGTCAGAGGTAAATGATGAATGGTCCTGGGGTGAGGGGGGGGTCGAGGTTGGATTATAGTTGGAGGTAGATGGTTGAAGATGCAGAGGATAGGTGACAGCTCAGTGTTGGAGATGATGTTGGCCGAACGGTAAGAATGAATACGGTGGGCTGGAGTTATGAGTTTTTGTATGATAGATGATGAAGGCGTTGGGTTGAGGTGGTTACGGATGGGGTACATACGAGAAGGCAAATGGCTGCCCCGGCCGAGAGAGGCAAGACGAAGGCTATGGCGATGGCGCCTTGAGCAAAAAGGGAAACCATGCTTCTCTGGATTTGACCATCATGATGTTTTATGGATAAGTGTTGAGAAGAAGAAAAGGGATGTTGAGTGTTATGAAAGACCAGAACTCAAGAGAAAGGGAATTTCAGTGAAGCCTTGTGGTGTAAGGCGCGTTCATGTGCTCATGGAAAGGGAATGGAGATACGTCGGTAAAAGAAACGTTAAGCAGTCAACGTAGCAAGGAGAAAAAATGCAAGCATATTGAGTATGTGAACGTTAACATAGAGTCATCGCAGCAAGCCAAGGATTATCATTAGGATCAAACTAGGATGGAGAACTGAGGTGGACGACTTACCTGAGTGCTGAAGTTTTTTCTCGGTGATAATCTCTTTCTCTTCTCTCGGTGCAGGTCTAAACCTTCCAGGAAGCTGGCTCCTCCTGGTCGTCGATCCTTGATACAGTGAGGGGAGTTTTTTTTCTTTTCAGAGAGGGTCCCTCTTTGTTATCCTCGCCTCTCTTTCTTGTGCCTCCCTTTCACTTTCTCTTCTCCATTGCTTTTTGCCAATTGCCAATCCCTCTGCTGTGCTGTCCTCTGCTGTGCCTCCTGCCAAACCAAATCAAGCCTCTGCTCTCGCCCCAAAACTTGCCTTGTCCTTGACTGCCCCAAGACCAGTTTGTCTCCTCGCAGCAGGAAACCGTTTTCTTCCATCGTGTCCCCTCCTTTTTGCCAATTTGTCCTTTTCTCATTTTTTGATTCATTTCATTTTTTTATATATTTTTTAAATTTAATTTAATTTTAAAACCTTTTAACTAATAATAATTATGAAAAGA
The DNA here is from genome assembly GCF_029865625.1 of Vigna umbellata. Taxonomy (NCBI): domain Eukaryota; kingdom Viridiplantae; phylum Streptophyta; class Magnoliopsida; order Fabales; family Fabaceae; genus Vigna; species Vigna umbellata. The sequence continues at coordinate 37,102,644 of NC_142169.1, forward strand.
TAAAAATTTAAGAAAAATAAGAATTAAAATTAAAACGAAGAATTAAAAGAAAATAAAAATAAAAATAAATAATAAATAAATAAATAAATAAAAGGGAAAAAAAAGTAAAATAAATAAAAGAGATAGAATAAAAACAAAATAAACAATAAAGAAAAAGGGTAATAAAAACAATAAGATAAAATAAATAGAACTAAAAAGAAATAGGTAAATGAATAATAAAAAGGTTAAATATGTGACAACCAAAATGCAATAAAACTATAAAAATAATCCGGACGAAATTGGGTATTGACAGCTGCCCCTCTTTACTTAGATTTTACTAGATAATATGACAATGTGATGTCTTCATATTATTTAGTAAAAGATAAGTAAAGATAGAAATACTAATTTCGTCTGGATTTCTAAGGAAGCAAAATGAATACGAAACATAAGTTAAACAAATCGATGAAGAATGTGAGATTGCAACATAAACGATCATTGCCGAGCAGAGGGGCCCAAAATCAAAGAAAAACTAGAGGCGCCAGACAAGACTGGGCTTAAAACGTTGAACCAAAACCGTGCTTGAGGGGAATGAGGTGTACAAACCTCGTGGAGGGTGTACAAACCCTGAACGAATGATGTGAGGTGTACTAACCTCGTGGAGGGTGTACAAACCCTATGGATGAATGTGTGTGAGGTGTACTAACCTCTTGGAGGGTGTACAAACCCTGTGGATGAATGATGTGAGGTGTACTAACCTCTTGGAGGGTGTACAAACCCTGTGGATGAATGATGTGAGGTGTACTAACCTCGTGGAGGGTGTACAAACCCTGAACAAATGATGTGAGGTGTACTAACCTCTTGGAGGGTGTACAAACCCTATGGATGAATGATGTGAGGTGTACTAACCTCTTGGAGGGTGTACAAACCCTGTGGATGAATGATGTGAGGTGTACTAACCTCGTGGAGGGTGTACAAACCCTGAACAAATGATGTGAGGTGTACTAACCTCTTGGAGGGTGTACAAACCCTATGGATGAATGATGTGAGGTGTACTAACCTCTTGGAGGGTGTACCAACCCTGTGGATGAATGATGTGAGGTGTACTAACCTCTTGGAGGGTGTACAAACCCTATGGATGAATGATGTGAGGTGTACTAACCTCGTGGAGGGTGTACAAACCCTATGGATGAATGGAATGAGGATCAATAGGCTCGACGAGTGCCTTGAGGTGAGCTATCGAAGAAACAACTCTTGGATTCAGATCTTTTTTGAAGAAACATTGGTAAATACTGAGCAAAACATTAGAGAGATTTAGATATAAAGGTCTGCTAACCTTTTTCACCACTTCATTTTCCCTTTACGGATTTTTGAACAATTTTCTTTGCTTTCTATGAAATGATGTTATGTTATGATGGTGCATGAATGCATATGAGCCATTGGTTTCGTTCCCTTCTTTTGCTCTCGCTTTCTCTTTCTTGCACTTTTTTCCTCTTTCTTTTTTTTTTTTTTTTTTTTTGGGAATTCTATGCTTGGAATCCGTTGTCAATGTTGACGTTGAACGCGATGTACGTTCGAAATGCATTCAATCAAAATAATGGCAAGAAGCAATGGGTTCTTTGATGCAAGGAAGAGAACGTAACTAGGGGTTCAAATTCCCTCTAGCACTAGCTTGAACTTTGGGAGGTGTTGTTAGTATCTACACATGCATGGCCCGCAAGGGCTGCCCCAACTTTGTTGCGTATAGTAAACTTGATTTGGAGAGGTGGAAAGGTTCGGGTAAGAAGGATTGCCCCAATTTGGCGATTCTTGATTGACGGGGAGACTTCACATTTTTTGTCTTTTCTCTCTTTTCTTTTTCGATGTTTTTATTTTCTTTCCTTCTTCTCTCTTTTTTTTTCTTTTCTTTTGAGTGATTGTGTCATTCACCACATCATTTCGTTTCAGGGTTAAAATCGTGAGAAAGATTAGGACAAACAGTCTTCAGTCAGCGTGGACTTTTATTGGCTTGTACCGTGGCCAAAGGTCAAAGGGTTTTGAAAGAAATGGATAATGAAGGCTCAAATAAGTGTTTGGCGGTTAAATTGTTTCAACAAGAATCATTTGCAAGGTATCGAGTCAACTATCCTTAAAGATCTGAAACTTCGGGCATCCTTTTATTTTCATTGCTGTTTTTTCTTTCTTTTCTTCCCCTTTTGGGTCGTTTGCTTCGTTGTCTCTGTTGTGTACTTCTTTGAGACTTTATATATTTTTTTATTTCTTTTTCCTTCTTCTCTCTTTTTTTTTTTTTTTTTAGAAATCCCGTCCTTGATTTTGGACGCCCTTGATGTACCCTTTAGGTTGACATCGATGTGCTAATGATTCTTGTCGGGGGTGATGAAAACAAATATAATTTATGGCTCAAAAAGGGGTGCAATTGGATAAACTTCTTTTAACGTTTGGATAAAGAAAAAATGGCCACACGTCACTCTGAATCTTTGCTTACCTTACTTTCTCGCGACCTTAGCCCTGGAATAAAACTCGGTAGTGGTTGACACATCGACTTCATTATGTTTTTTTATTTTATTTTTTATTATTTTTGTTTATCTCCCAATCAACAGATCATTGGGGATGTGTACCATGATGAACACTGCCCCAGTATTGTATTCATGACAATCCTTTGTTTTAATGGGAAACAAAAAGGTTGAGGGTTCAAGTAGTATGAATGCAGATGCTCTAGCCGGAAAAGAACGATGGTTACCCCCGAAACCTTGCATCAGGAGAAGACCCAACTTTGGTATTTTCAAAATTTATTTTGCTTTTGCTTTTCGAAAACACTACGCCCTTGACAACCTCATTGACAACGAATTCACCATGTGTCTTTTCTTTTGCTTTTTTTTTTTTTTTTATTTATTTATTTTTTTTTTTACGACACCCACCAGGACCGAGCTAAGCCGACTGAATACCCGTGATGCTTTTATTGACATTCGTTCAATTATTTTCGTTTTCATTCCTCTTTATTTACCTAAACAGCTCAGCGCGACATGCAATAATTTCAGAAAGTATGAACAAAAATTTAATATGCGGTATTTATTGAATGAAATAACACAGATTACAACAATTTAAAAGGCAATGTTAATATTCGCTAACGGCAACCCCTATCACGGAATCATCATACATAGAACTTTTTGACCGCATCAGAATTAACCGGTAACGGTAATTCCTCCCCATCCATCCTTGTGAGAATTAGTGCCCCACCAGAGAATGCTTTCTTCACCACAAACGGCCCTTCATAGTTTGGGGTCCACTTGCCTCGATGATCTTTTTGGATGGGCAAAATCCTCTTCAACACCAGTTCGCCCTCATGAAACTCTCTTGGGTGCACCCTTTTGTCAAACGCCTTTTTCATTCTCCTTTGATACAGCTGTCCATGACACACTGCTGTTAACCTTTTTTCTTCGATAAGGTTGAGTTGGTCGAATCGGGTTTGAACCCACTCAGCTTCCTCTAACTTAGTTTCCATTAACACGCGTAAGGAGGGAATTTCGACCTCAAATGGAAGTACCGCTTCCATCCCATACACTAGCGAGAACGGCGTGGCCCCAGTTGATGTTCGTACTGATGTGCGGTATCCGTGCAAAGCGAAAGGAAGCATTTCGTGCCAGTCCTTGTAAGTGACCACCATCTTCTGCACAATCTTCTTGATGTTCTTGTTAGCAGCCTCTACTGCCCCATTCATCTTTGGACGATAAGGAGAGGAATTATGGTGGTGAATTTTGAATTCCTCACATAACTCCGCCATCATCTGATTGTTCAAGTTGGTAAATTTATCAGTGATGATCTTGTTAGGTAGCCCATACCTACAGATCAACTCCTTCCTTATGAATCTAACCACAACCTTTCTAGTCACGTTGGCATACGAAGCAGCCTCAACCCACTTGGTGAAATAGTCGATTGCGACTAGTATGAAGCGATGTCCATTTGACGCTTTTGGTTCTATAGCTCCGATGACATCTATTCCCCACATCGAAAACGGCCATGGTGCAGACAATACGTTCAGAGCAGTGGGTGGCACATTGATATTATCTGCATATATCTGACATTTCTCACACTTTCTCACGTGTATGCAACAATCGTTTTCCATGGTCAACCAGAAGTAACCAGCTCTTAAGATCTTCCTAGCCATCGAATGTCCATTCATGTGTGTACCAAATGTACCTTCGTGCACTTCTTTCAATATCAACTCGGCTTCCTTTGCATCCACACATCTGAGGAGGACCATGTCATGGTTTCTCTTGTATAAAACATCCCCACTTAAGATGAAACTGCCGGCCAACCTTCTTAGTGCTCTTTTATCGTTTTCAGACACATCCTCAGGGTATTCTCGGGTTTTAAGATAACGCTTGATATCAAAGTACCAAGGTTTACCGTCTAACTCCTCCTCGATGAAGTGGCAATATGCTGGCTCTTCATGGCTTTTCATTTTGATTCTTGGTAATTCTGCATCTTGATCAACCTCAAACATTGACGACAAGGTAGCCAGTGAGTCTGCTAATTGATTATCTTCTCGAGGTATATGGTTAAATGTGATGGAATCGAAATACTCCATTAATCCCCTGATGTAAGCTTGGTAGGGAATTAATTTTGTATCCCTAGTTTCCCATTCTCCTTTCAGTTGATGGATGACCAAAGCTGAATCTCCATACACATCCAGAATTTTTGCCTTAGACTCAATTGCTGCTCGAATACCCATGGCACAGGCTTCATATTCAGCGATGTTATTTGTGCAGCTAAAACACAACCTTGCCGTCATTGGTATATACTGACGCTCTGGGGAGATAAGCACTGCCCCTATTCCATGTCCCATCACATTCGAGGCTCCGTCGAATAACACCGTCCATGCTTTTTCGTTTCGGTCTTCTTTGTTCTCTTCGAATAAAGCCATGATATCCTCATCGGGAAATTCAGGTTGCATTGGTTGATAATCACAAAGGGGTTGATGAGCCAGGTATTCTGCTAGTGCGCTACCCTTGACAAATTTTTGAGTGACATATACGATGTCATACTCTGACAATAGCATCTGCCATCGAGCTATCCTTCCAGTAAGAGCAGGCTTTTCAAAAATATACTTGATAGGATCCATCTTGGATATCAACCATGTGGAATGACTCAACATGTATTGCCTCAAACGATGAGCGGCCCATGCCAATGCGCAGCAAGTCCGCTCTAACGATGAATATCGTTGTTCGCAGTCTGTTAACTTCTTGCTCAAGTAATATATAGCGTGCTCTCTTTTGCCATCCTCATCATGCTGACCCAACACACAACCCATTGACTTGTCCAATACAGTCAAATACAAAATGAGTGACCTTCCTGGTTCTGGTGGACGTAATACAGGAGGGTTTTGTAAGTATTGTTTGACTCTCTCAAAAGCGGCCTGACAATCCTCATTCCACACCACAGCCTGATTCTTTCGTAACAACTTGAACAGTGGTTCACAAGTAGCAGTTAAGTGGGAAATGAATCTAGCAATGTAATTCAATCTACCCAAAAACCCTCGAACTTCTTTTTCCGTTTTAGGCGCAGGCATTTCCGTTATTGCTCGCACTTTGTCTGGATCCACCTCTATCCCCTTCTGGCTGACAATAAAGCCCAACAATTTCCCGGATTTCACTCCAAATGTACATTTGGCGGGATTCAGCCTAAGCTTATACTTCCTCAATTTCTCGAATAACTTTCTCAAGTTGAGGACGTGTTCTTCTTCTGATTCGGACTTTGCGATCATGTCGTCCACATAAACTTCAATCTCCTTGTGCATCATATCATGGAAAAGTGCCACCATCGCCCTTTGATATGTTGCCCCGGCATTCTTGAGTCCAAAAGACATCACTTTATAACAAAATGTGCCCCACAATGTAATAAAAGTAGTCTTTTCCATATCTTCTGGCGCCATCTTGATCTGGTTATACCCCGAAAAACCATCCATGAACGAAAACAGTGAATACTTGGCTATATTATCAACCAGGGTGTCGATGTGTGGTAATGGGAAATTGTCCTTTGGGCTTGCGCGATTCAAATCTCGATAATCGACACACATCCGAACTTTACCATCCTTCTTAGGCACCGGTACAATGTTTGCTACCCATTCTGGGTATCTCGCCACAGCTAGAAACCCTGCATCGAATTGCTTCTGTATCGAGGCCTGGCATGTCATTGTAAGACCAAGCAAACACATCCCTGAACTCCCTCAATAAGACACGCAATTTTTCTTTCACTTCTGCCTTCATGGCTGTACCGATCTTCACCTCCTTTACCTCATCCTCATTCCCTAAATTGAGTACTTCAACATCTTCCTGGTGAGGTTTCATCTCCTTACACTCTTGTTCCACTAGTCTCAACAGTTCTGGAGGGGGTTCCGAGTCATCATCACAATCATCTTCCGTATTATTGACGGGGCGCCCAAAATCAGGAATATCAACATAATTACTTTCAAAACATTCATTGTCATATCTGCATTATTTGAGTTTATGAAAAGGAAATAAATAAACAAAAAATGACGAGGAATGCAAAATGATGATAAAACACAAACAAACACACTTTGATTATCGCGCTGAGCATAACAAACTAAAAGCGTCAACCCGTAAGTCATGAATCCTAAAGCCCCGGGTAAAGCTATAGGATTAATTAAAGTTATTACATCTCATTCAAATTAAGCATCACGGGCAAATCCAGCATCTTCCAGTTGTCGAGTCGTGCATCCGGGGAGCAGGCCCACAAGAAACTGGAGCCTTCCGATCCATCTTCATCTCCCACAACTGCTATGTGGCCGACGTTAACCCAACCAGCGCTGCGAAAGCTCTCCTTGAGGTCACAGATACGAATTCTTCCCACTTTGGGCTCCCGTCTTTCCATCCGAGCCAGACTGCACTCTCTCCTTTCTTCTATCAGCCTTCTCCTATCCTCCTTGGTGGGCTTGTATCCCAGGCCATACCTATTCTTGTTCTCGACGACCTCCAGAGGGAATGCTCGCCCCTGTCCATACCTACCCAAACCTTTCCCATGCATATAACCTTCTTTTAACATGACTTTGGCCATCATGATAGAAGCACGCGACAGATGCGGGCTGACCGCGAATGGCTCCACATAGGTGTTTCCCACGATCTCCAGAGATTGGAAAGTTGCCTCGAGAGCTTCCTCGGCTACTTCAATATAACGGGAGGATGATGGTCCGCTCACCAGGAAATCCTCCTCTCCTGCCACTATCACCAGCTTGTCTCCCATAACATACTTCAACTTTTGGTGTAGTGTAGAAGGCACAACCCCTGCGGAATGGATCCATGGGCGACCCAACAGACAACTATAGGCCGGGAGGATGTCCATGACTTGGAATGTCACTTGAAAGACACACGGACCGACCTGGACTGGTAGTTCTACCTCTCCCATCACTTCCCTCTTACTACCATCAAAGGCTCTCACAATCATCGAACTTGGCTTCATATGCGTTCCGTCACTGGGTAGCTTCTCCAAGATTGCTTTTGGCATGACGTTCAGGGAGGATCCATTATCCACTAAGACACGTGCTATCACATGATCCAAGCATTTCATAGAGACATGAAGGGCTTTGTTATGACCTCTCCCCTCAACAGGTATCTCTTCATCAGTGAAGGTGAGGTAATTATTAGCAACGATGTTGCCAACAATGCCCTCGAACTTGTTCAGAGAAATACCTTGTTCCACATGAGCCTCACTGAGTATCTTCATCAACAACTTTCGGTGGGAGGCAGAGTGCATGAGTAATTCTAGCAAGGAGATCCGGGCAGGCATGCGATTCAACTGTTCCACCACTTTGTACTCACTCTGTTGTATGAACTTTAGGAATTCACCAACTTCTTCTTCAGATATTTCCCTCTTCTCCTCTTTGTTGGGGGTCTCCTCGGCCTCCACGTTCTTCCCCCTCAAGAACTCCTTTGCTTTTGCAGCCATTGTTGCTTCCCTATCATTGGTTCTTTCTCTCGCCAATTCTGGTGGTGTAAAGATTCGACCACTTCTGGTCATTCCACCAATGCCTGATATGTTTTCCACAGTCGGATTTGCATATTCTCCCTCATCTAATGCAGTTGCCCCATATCTCCATGGGACGGCTTTCTCGTTCTTATAAGGGAAAGGAGTTGGCACTCGGATGACCACAGACGGATTTCCTTCAGTTACCAGTGTAGGGGTGGTCCTAGTAAAATGGATCACCAAAGGTTCGGGTAGAGTCACATCAGATTCTCCACCAATTTGTGCAAATACTTCTTCCTCTTTGACCTTGCGGCACACTTGCATCAGATTTCTATCAAGTAAGTCTTGTAGAAAAATCTCGAATTCCATACATTCCTCAATAGAGTGCCCGACCTCCGGATGGAGTGCGCACGCTATACCCAGATCATAATCGCCCTTCACTATGGCCTTCTTCAACAAAGCTTCAAAGATAAACCTCCTAGAACTTCGGATTTCGCCCACATCTCTTATCAGATCATGGTTTCCAACCTCGACGGCGTTCGTCGAGGAACTCCCGTGCCCGGACAATGGATTAGTATCGACGCTGGGCTGGTCCTCTTGAAACTTTAACCAACCCGAATCTATCAGAGCCTGAACTTTGTATTTGAGAGCCATACATCCTTCGGTCGAGTGGCCAACGCCTCCTGCATGATAACTACACCTGGCATTCGCGTCATAAACCCTTGGGTACGGCGGCTGTACAGGCTTCATCGGACAAATGGCGACCAGACCCTTTTTGACTAGGTTAGGTAACAATTAAGTGTAGGTCATAGGGATTGGGGTGAACCTAACAAATTGATTTCCCCTTGGGTTGTTGTTGTGACCCACATTCAGATTTGGGCCCATGTTTGCGGCCGGTCTTGCAGCTTCGGTTGGGATACGCTGCGGTGGATAATACGCTTGTTGTTGTTGAGGCCTAGCTTGGTGAACAAACGTGGTGTTAGCAGCATAAGGAGGTGGGTTTAAGTATGGTCGATAATTAGGATTGGGAGCTCGTCCTCTCCACGCAGGCATTACCGACGCAACATGTACCTCCCCCTCTTTTTTCTTCCCCTGATTGAAGCTGGGCTTTTTGTAGTTTGTAGCTGCAGGTGGGCCATATGCTATCTTCCCGTTTTTCAATCCAATTTCTATCCTCTCACCAATGATGATGGTGTCAGCAAAATTGACAGATACATTCCCAACCATATGCTCATAAAATGGCGGCTGGAGTGTGTTTACGAACATCGACACCATCTCCTTATCAAACAACGGCGGCTCAACTTGCGCAGCCAACTCTCTCCATCGTTGGGCATACTCTTTGAAAGTTTCATTGTCCTTTTTTGTCATATTCTGCAGCTGCAGACGGTCCGGAACAACATGAGTATTGTATACATATTGTTTTACGAAGGCGTCAGCTAGATCTGCCCAACAACGAATTCGGTATGGCTCTAGGTGGGTGTACCAGTTCAATGCCACCCCAGCCAAACTTTCCTGGAAAACGTGGATGAGTAGCTGCTCATCATGAGCATACACAGCCATCTTTCTGCAGTACATGGTCACATGGCTTTTAGGGCAAGTGTCACCCCTATATTTTTCAAACTCCGGCGCCTTGAACTTAGGCGGGATTTTCAAGCCCGGAACCAAACTCAATCTGGCCGCATCTCCAAACCCGTAGCTCTCAACTCCCTCAACAGCTCTCAACCTCGCCTCCAGACTTTCCAACCTACCCGTAGCTCCAACTAGGCTACCGAATCCCCCAACCGTCGTGGCGTACTGTGCAGCTTCGGCTGAAGAATCCTCCCTAGCAACCACACGCGGTACTGGGGTCACCCGAATTCCATCAGTCGTGTTGGTCTCATTCATTCCCGTGTCCACCATGGGAGCCGACACTAAGACAGGTCCCTGAGTGCCGGTGGTTGGTGGTATATTGACAGTCGCGGGGAACGAGAATGAAGCGTGCTCAGCTTCTGGGTACTCTCCTACAGGAGGAGCGTAACCCGGAGGTAAACCATACAGTGGGAAAGGAACAGATTGGCTCGCAGCGTTGAACATTGGGGGATAAGGGTGAACATTCCCCCCAACATGCGTAGATGAAGACTCTCCAGCAGTCTTCATGGATTCAAGCGTCGCCAAGATCTGGCCGATCTGGTCCTTCAACTGGCCAACATCCGTTTTGAGAGACTCCTGTGACTCCTCCCAGCTTGCCATGGCTTTTGAGTTTGCCCGAGTCCGGTAGGGATGTCGTGGAAATTTGATCGTCGTTTTTTCTCTCGCGTACTGTTTTATTATTTTAATTAATTAGATGGAAATGAAACATGCTGAACAAAAGAAAAGATGATGCATGCTAGTAATAGGGGGGAAATCACAAGATTGTAATGACATCACTGATGGAAATTAACACAAGCAGATGCTAAACAACATCCCACACCTTTCATTTAAAGGGAAACAAGTTCATTACATTTCTTACAGGAAACAAATCATAAAGATCTCAAAATACATCAATTCCTATCCCGAGTGATGAGGGATTTCATCTCGTCTGTCAACTGTTTACAGTGATTAATAAAAAGCTCTATCTCTACTGGTGGGCTATAAAAGTGGGTACTCGCTTCAGCTTCCGACACCATTCTGGGGATGTCTTCAATTGCCCCATTTGCCAAAGCAGCCAACTGAGAGAAGCTTTCCTTCCAATGCTTTACGGCCGTTTCTTGCTCTGCGATGTGCTCTTTCATTCGCTTTATCAAGGCCTGATGCCTTTCTTCAAATTCCATCGACCTCCATCGCTCCTCCTGCTCCTCGATGTAATCCTCCATCTGCTTTAACATGGCTCGATATTCCCCTTCAGCCTCTGCCAGCTTCCAGCGCTCCTGATTCAACTCCGCTTCAAATGATGTAGTCATTTCCTTCATTTGATGCCCCGATTCTTGTACTTGGACTTGCGCTTCCCTTAGTCTTTTTAGGGCTTCCCTCTTATCCTTCTTGGCTTCTTCATAGAGTTGTTTCCACTGTCTGCCCTCTTCTAGAGCCACATTCTTCTCATTCACCCTCATGGATAACTCCTTACTTGCAGCCGCAAGATCCTGTTTTACTCGGAATGTATAATCTCTCTCTGCCTTCTGGCTTTTGACAATGTTTTCATAAGCCCGTGACTTTTCTTCGTTATCATTCCTCATATCCACAAAATCATTGCGAGCTTTCTGTAATTCATTTTCCAACCTAGCATTCCTCACCCTCAATTTCTCCACCTCAACCTTCAGCTGTTTCACCTCTTCACTTTCTGGGGCTTGGGATGTTTCTTCACTTGCCGATTGATCATTGATGGGCTTAAAAGGCAACTTGACTTCTCTTACCCTCTCCAGAATCCAGGTATGGTAACTAACCCTGCTATCCATCACTCCACTCCTCAGGTCCTTCTCTGCTCGCACCACATTTTCCCAGGCACTTCTGACTCTCCTCAACATTTCAGTACAATGTCCGTCCTCATAGTAGATGAAGAAGGCTGTGAGATAATCTGGTGAAGGCGCTCCCTTCATAGGATATCCGAACTGTCTTTGGACCAAAATAGGGTTGTAGTTAATACAATACCTAGCGCCTATGAGAGGTATGTTAGGGAAGTTGCCACAATGATGGATAGATGGTTTAGTCTCAAGCCAAGGAAGGCGCCATTTTACGTTTCCCTCTCTCAAACCGGCAAAGAAAAGAGCCCACCCATTACCTCCTTGATGCGACAGATTCTCAGGTGAACTTCTAACATCGACTACCCCCTTAAATACTCGTGCCGTCATCCACGCATATAACGCCGGCAAACAACAAAGAATCCTCTTCCCTTTTCTCTCATGGCAAAAACTCATAGTCCCATACACATCTGCGAGGACTGCTGTTACGGGGTTTTCTGATCTCGTCTTTTTTGCCACGAAGACATCAATAGCAGTGTAATCTACAAAGTCTTCCAGCTTGGGAAACAGGAGAATGCCAAACACAGTAAGGGCTAGTACATCCATGAAGGTCTCCCATTCTTCCCTATCGCCCAGGTCGTGCAAATATTGTTCAAGGTAACCTTGTGTCAGCCCTCGAATTTGATGTCTCGTTATCAACCGGTTCTCCAATTCATTGGGCTGTAATTTCATTATAACAGCAAGGGTAGAAACAGAGGCATGATGCTCCAAGTGCTGATATGGCTTGGTACCCTCTAATGGCAAGCCCAGAATATGCTCAAATTCTTCTACAGTTGGCGCCAGCTGGAAGTCCTGGAAGGTAAAACATCTCAGGGGAGGATCATAATACTGAGCTAGAGCTGTAATAGCGGGCAACTGTACTTTCACCTCCATTAAACTCAACAAATTCCCATATTTCCTCCCGAAGGCTTCTCTCTGTATGGTCTTGAGTCTTCGGCCTAAATTTATCAACCCGGTCAAATTTCCAACATGTGTCCTTAGGCTAGACTTCTTTCTTAAAATGGCGGAGTTGGTATGCAGTGTAGCATCAGATCTGGCGTCAACATCCATCTCGTGTGAAGTCAAGTGTATACTTGTGATTTCCCCTAAAACCAACATGTTACTAAATGATGCATGAATATGATGCATGATTATAAAACAACACGATGAATCAAATGCATGCATGGCATGAAAATGCAATAACATAATTTTCGAAAGAGAACGAACAGCGTGAGGATTACAAGAATACACGTTTCTCCCTTTGTGCCCTAATAAAGGTTCAATGGCTTGGATTCGAGGTCAAGTATATGCAATTTCACAAGGATGGTCTCCTGAACCTAGAGGTCAATGGTCACTAGAGCTATGGCCCCCTTCATAGCATTTCCACAACAGTCGAGTAATCAACTAGATGAGGAGACACAAGTGAAGAGAACAAACTCTAGCTGGAGTTCTCACGATAGCCAGACAGGAAGTACATCCCAGAATGACACCGCTACACAACTCCTCTAATTCTAAGTTGCGCTCAGACCCGGGTATAGGGCCCCACTCATGATATGCACAAAGTGTGTGTGTGAAGGGAGAATGCAATGCATACCCAAACCCTCACCTGCAAAACAACCAGAAAAAATTCCCAGGCAGATATAGACATGTTTTCTACCCTAGGGTTCCATATTCAACAATTCACATGCAGTTATTCCCACTATCAAACACAAAAAAAGAAAAAAAACAGGGGAAGAAAAACACAAAGAAAAATCATGTCAAATTCGCGCATCTAATTAAATGGCCTGACTCTCGACTTCCCCAGTGGAGTCGCCATCTGTCGCAACCGGAATCGCGACGGGACGACGATCCAAAAAAGGAAACGGGTTTTGAAAAGAGATTTTGGAGTCGCCACCATAGTTTATTATGGGAAACTACGGGAAAACCATAAAACGATAAAGCACGGTCCACGAAAACCAAAGATTGGGTTCGGGAGTCGGTTACGCGTGGGGAAGGTGTTAGCACCCCACAACGTCTGCCCTAAGGCAGTACCTTTAACTAAATGCACGAATATGATGTGGTTTTCAAAATGTTTAACTATCCCCTAAAATAAAATTCTAAATAAACAAAACATATTTTTTAGTTTTTTGGGCCCGACAAGGATTGACCTTGCTCCTACGTATTCTCATTCAAAAATGAGAAATCAGGGTTACGTAGTTCTTTTGGAAACTGTGTTGAAAATTTTGATTAAGAAATTGTTTGAAAATTTGGTTTGGAAATGATTTTGTATTTTTGGGAAATGAACCTGACAAGGACTAGCCTTGCTCCTACGTATCTCCACTCTTGATGGAGAATCAAAGATCACGTAGTTCTGGAAGGAAGATTGTTTGTTGTTTAAAATTGTTGATGTTTTTGGGTTTTTTGAAGATTTTATACCTTTTTTGTATTTTGTTTTTTTTTTTTGGAAAAAGAAAAGGTTTTTAGCACAAGGACGATGCGTGCGATCACACATGTGCTTAACCTTTTAAAACATATTTTTGTAATTTTACTTAAAAAAGGGAAAAGGTTCTTAGCACAAGGACGATGCGTGCGATCACACATGTGCTTAAACCTTTAAAATATATTTCTTGTAATTTTAGAAAAGAAGAAGAGGTTTTAGCACAAGGACGATGCGTGCGATCACACATGTGCCTAAACCTTTTAAAATATTTTTGTTAATTTTATTTTTTTATAAGTAAAATTATTATATATATATATTTTGAAATAAGTGGATATTTAAAAGAAATAAATAAAATAAAATGAAATGAAATAAGATGAATAACAAGGCAAATAAATAAATAAATAATAAATAAAAACAACAAAATGGGGTGCCAAAATAAATAAAATTCTGATGACAGATTGGGCCAAAGCCCAAGTGGAAAAAGGGGCTCGACTTAGAAGAAAGGGGGGTGGCAGAGGAGAAACGGTCAGAAGAAAAGGGGGAGGCAGAGGAGAAACGGTTAGGACGAGCGCCAGAATATGTAGTGACCTGCACGAGCGCTATTTGCTTCCTGAACGAAAGCTTAAAACCGAACGCTTGGAGACAAACGTCATTGAGACCGAGCGTTCAAACGAAGACCGAACGTTTATTAAACAATATAACCGAACGCTTACTAACACATTACACGACCGAACGTTCACTAACACAAAACAAAACCGAACGTTCACATAACATGACCGAACGTTCACATATAACATGACAGAACGTTCACATAACATGACCGGACGTTCACATGAAGACCGAACGTTCACATGAAGATCGAACGTTCATTAAAACATTATGACCGAACAGTTGACTCTTTGTATGACCGAACGTCCTAAAGATCTGAATGGCCGAACGGTCGAATAGAGGACTCTTGAGAACGACCGAACGGTTGAAGCTGAAAATTGCCGAACGTCCTGAAGGTCAGTATGGACGAACGTTCGAATAAGGCAAAGTACGAATGGTGGAGGACGAACGTTCGTGAAAGTTAAAGGACGAACGGTTGCATGCACAGTTGATGGCGAACGGTCGCGTAGGAAACGGGCTGTATGACGAGCGTTCGTTGGGGAAATGGCGAACGGACACTGGGAAACGGGCTGAATGACGAACGCTCGTTGGGGGACGAGCGTTCGTTGGGAATTGGCGAACGGACGCTGGGAAACGGGCTGAATGACGAACGCTCGTTGGGGGACGAACGTTCGTTGTGGAATTGACGAATGGACGCTGGGAAACGGGCCGAATGACGAACGCTCGTTGGGGACGAGCGTTCGTTGGGGAATTGGCGAACGGACGCTAGGAAACGGGTTGAATGACGAACGTTCGTTGGGTCGAGCGTTCGTTGGGAAGATGAAGCGGGATGACGAACGTTCGTTAGGACGAGCGTTCGTTGGGGATATGACGAACGTACGTTGAGTACAGGAGGGTAGATGACGAGCGTTCATTGGATGATGTGACGAACGGACGCTGAGAAGAGGAGGCTGGTCGACGAGCGCTCGTTGGGGACGAGCGTTCATTTGGAAGATGAGGCGGGATGACGAACGCTCGTTGGGGACGAGCGTTCGTTGGGAAGATGTGGGAAATGGAGGCCGAATGACGAGCGTTCGAAAAAGGCCAAATAACGTGCGTTCGTTTATGGGCCCGGCCCACCGGGGTAGTTTCTAACCTAGAATTCCCTTAGGGGTTCTGCCTTCCCATTCTCATTCACAATCAGCACATGAGAAACCCAGGGTCCCTTTCTCTGATCGGACTAGCCTAGGGCTGGGATTGCCTCCCTTGAACACCTACGCCACTACTTCTTCCAACCAGCCACCGCGCCACCACCTTCCACCCGTCTCGGCGTCGGCGGCGACCCCAAGCACCACCGGAACCACGGCCGGCCACGGCGTTCTCTCCCCCTCTCTCTCTCGCACTAGCCTAGGGTTGAGGCTTTTTCACCTTGGGCACCTCCTGCCGCCGCCTCTGCCAGAGCCGGCCACCGTCGCCTCTAGCTGGAGCGCGCTTATTCACCGGCGCCACCAGTGTCACTTTCCTCCCTCTCCGTTCGAGGGCTTTCTTGACTGCTAATCATCCCCGCAAAACCACATTTCCCTCTCTTCTTCCCCTAATTTTTATCGTTTTTTATTGATTTACTGATTAATTTGAAAATTACGAGTGTGTGTTGTGTACATCTGAATGTGAGGGGTGAATGCTGGATTTGTTCTGCCTTGTGTGTTGATTGGGTTATGCTTGTTGGAGGTGGCGCCGGAGATGTTGGGGAGATGAGAGTGATGATACTGGAAGTGGTGCTGGAGATGAAAGTGGCGAGAGGCAAAGGCTCTGGTCAGAGGTAAATGATGAATGGTCCTGGGGTGAGGAGGGGGGGGATCGAGGTTGGATTATAGTTGGAGGTAGATGGTTGAAGATGCAGAGGATAGGTGACGGCTCAGTGTTGGAGATGATATTGGCCGAACGGTAAGAATGAATACGGTGGGCTGGAGTTATGAGTTTATGTATGATAGATGATGAAGGCGTTGGGTTGAGGTGGTTACGGATGGGGTACATACGAGAAGGCGAATGGCTGCCCCGGCCGAGAGAGGCAAGACGAAGGCTATGGCGATGGCGCCTTGAGCAAAAAGGGAAACCATGCTTCTCTGGATTTGACCATCATGATGTTTTATGGATAAGTGTTGAGAAGAAGAAAAGGGATGTTGAGTGTTATGAAAGACCAGAACTCAGGAGAAAGGGAATTTCAGTGAAGCCTTGTGGTGTAAGGCGCGTTCATGTGCTCATGGAAAGGGAATGGAGATACGTCGGTAAAAGAAACGTTAAGCAGTCAACGTAGCAAGGAGAAAAAATGCAAGCATATTGAGTATGTGAACGTTAACATAGAGTCATCGCAGCAAGCCAAGGATTATCATTAGGATCAAACTAGGATGGAGAACTGAGGTGGACGACTTACCTGAGTGCTGAAGTTTTTTCTCGGTGATAATCTCTTTCTCTTCTCTCGGTGCAGGTCTAAACCTTCCAGGAAGCTGGCTCCTCCTGGTCGTCGATCCCTGATACAGTGAGGGGAGTTTTTTTTCTTTTCAGAGAGGGTCCCTCTTTGTTATCCTCGCCTCTCTTTCTTGTGCCTCCCTTTCACTTTCTCTTCTCCATTGCTTTTTGCCAATTGCCAATCCCTCTGCTGTGCTGTCCTCTGCTGTGCCTCCTGCCAAACCAAATCAAGCCTCTGCTCTCGCCCCAAAACTTGCCTTGTCCTTGACTGCCCCAAGACCAGTTTGTCTCCTCGCAGCAGGAAACCGTTTTCTTCCATCGTGTCCCCTCCTTTTTGCCAATTTGTCCTTTTCTCATTTTTTGATTCATTTCATTTTTTTATATATTTTTTAAAATTTAATTTAATTTTAAAACCTTTTAACTAATAATAATTATGAAAAGATAAAAATTTAAGAAAAATAAGAATTAAAATTAAAACGAAGAATTAAAAGAAAATAAAAATAAAAATAAATAATAAATAAATAAATAAATAAAAGGGAAAAAAAGTAAAATAAATAAAAGAGATAGAATAAAAACAAAATAAGCTATAAAGAAAAAGGGTAATAAAAACAATAAGATAAAATAAATAGAACTAAAAAGAAATAGGTAAATGAATAATAAAAAGGTTAAATATGTGACAACCAAAATGCAATAAAACTATAAAAATAATCCGGACGAAATTGGGTATTGACAACCATCAAACACACTCACAAGCAAGTTAGCATCACAAGGGCTTTTCAAGGATTGTAACATGGTCGGGCTAAGAAGAAAATTGGTTAAAAGACAACAAAATTCCTTGAATTAAGGGAGTGCATAATTCATTTATTTACATTAACAATAATCTCTCTTTCTCCTTTTATGTGAGAAACCAATCTTCAATTCATTCCCAACTTTCCTTTCATTGAGCTTAACCTTTTCTTTTCTTTCTTTTCTTCTATTTTCTTATTCTTTTGCTTTTTATTTTACTCAATGCTCTTTAAAGATTTTCACAAAGTTCTCTCCGGTTTCTCACAACCCCAAACTTGAACCATTCTCCATTATCATATAAACATACTCTACTCAACTCAAAGCAAGGATTTCAAAAAGGTTTTTTTTTTCGAATTTCAAATTTAGGCTCAAGGTTCAAAGGATAGAAAAAACATTGTTCTTTGTTGGGTTCACATATTGGCATTTGCTTCTATGGGAGAAGAACAAATGGCCTTGATCATGTGTAACAAGCAAGCAAGAGGTTTAATCATAGAAACTTAGGCAAAATCAATCGTGCTTCCAAAACAATAACATTCAATCAATCAAAAACTCTGGAGTCCAACCTCTCACTGGTTAATTCAAGTTCCACAATTTGATAACATCCTGCCCAGCAAATTAATCACAATTGAAATCATGCATCGGTTTTTAAAATAACTATGAGCAACCACCATCTATGCTTAAAAGTCTCACCAATCATTAACTCAACATGCATCATAGAACAATAGAGCAAACACAAGAATATTACTCATCACAAACAGTTTATCACATCATATCAAACCATTGCAGCACAATTCACTAAACCAAGTACATAAGCAAGCTAAAATAAAAACAAAATAAACAAAATTCAAATAAGCATAAAATAAAGCAAAAATATAAAAATCTTGATCCACCAGCATCCATCAGTAGATGCTTTCATCTGAATCTTTCAGCATCCATCAGTAGATGCGAATCCTTCTCATCAGCATCCATCAGTAGATGTTGATCTTTTTCATATCCATCGACATCCATCAGTAGATGCTTAATCTAGTAGCATCCATCAGTAGACGTTTAATCACATAGCATCCATTAGTAGATGCTATCATTCATCACCCTCATCATAACAGCATCCATCAATAGATGCTCTCATCTGAATCTTCATCATCATAGCATCCATCAGTAGAGGCTTCAATCTAGTTGCATCCATCAGTAGATGCTTCAATCTAGTTGCATCCATCAGTAGATGCTCCTCTTCATAGCAGCATCCATCAATAGATGATCTCATCTAAATCATCCTAGCATCTATCAGTAGATGCTATCATCTGAGTCCTCTTAGCATCCCTCAATAGATGTTGTCCAGCATCCATCAGTAGATGTTGTCATTACTGCAAAGCAAAATAGTGTCCAAACCACACAAATAATCAATTAAAAAGAAAAAGTCAAAAACTAGGTTGCCTCCCAATAAGCGCTTGTTTAACGTCATGAGCCTGACACAATTAAGCACAATCCGAATTTTTTATGTTGGTGCTTTTCTCTCTTTCATCACACCAACATAACTTCAACAACTTCCTAGTCATCATCTTTACTCTCCTTGAATAAGGAGCCTCAACCTCAATAGCTTTAATTAGCCTTAACCTGTTCATGTATCTCACTGGTGAACTATCTTCTTTTCATTATCTGCCTTCTTCATCTACTATTGGCAGTCTTCTCTACTTCCAGACCTAAAAAGAAAGATTATGATGGAACTTGAAGGTTGGCGCTCAACGCCCTCAATGGGGTGCCCAAGCGGTGATGCGTGACATCCTGTGCTGAGGGCCCTTAAAGGGGCAACCAGGCGCCCTACGACCTTCTTCAGCCTTTTTCTCTTTTTGATGATCTTGTGCTCTTAGTACAGATTTTTTGATTTAATCCTGCAGACACTAAAGAACATTGCACTAGAGCACCCAATTAGCCCCAATACATAAAAAAAATAAAATTAAAGATAAAACAAAAATTAAAAACAAAAAGATAAAATTAAAGATAAAAAGATAAAATTAAAGATAAAGTCTAATTGGTTAAGAATCATACAAAAGTATATTTTAAACCACGAGTCCTCGGCAACGACGCCAAAAACTTGTTAAGACCTCAACAAGTGTACTGAATCGTATCAAGTAATAATAAATGGTAAGACCAAGTATCGTTTCCCAAGAGACTCACGACACTAAACAATTGTGTAATTACTTAACTAATTAAGACTAAAAATATATTTTGTTGGTTTTAAAATGCAAATGCAACAAAAATAAACATGAATGCAATTTGATCAATTGAGGCTTTAACACAAATGTGAATGGATAATGTTGATAATATGAGATGAATATTTTCTGGGTTTAGATTTCACCTAATCACTCTCATTCATATAAGAATTCTTCATGTTTATTAATTGTTAATGTCACTTTCTAAAGTACTTAGAACCCAATGTCTCGGCGAAAAAATGGTTGTCCTTAATTACTAGTTTACAATGTCTTGTCTCCCTAATAATTAATTTTGCATTACGAACGGAAGCTTAGGACAACCAAGCATTTTATCCCTATGTCTAGGCAATAGTTCCCATGGGAGAAATTCCCTAGTTCTAGGTTTCTCCATATGTGTCCATATCAAAGAAAACCAATAATCATGCCATGAATGAGTTAAACATAACAAGCATAGAGGAAAGGAGAATAACCCTAACAATTAATGAAAGAAGCATAAATAAATTGGAATCAATTCAAATACATGAGAGTTTAAAGGTTACATCTTCCCCAACAACAAATAAGGTTTAGTTCTCCATTATCATGGAGAAACTAGATGAACAATCGAATGGAAGAGATAGAAAAACTCTAGAAACTGAAGAGGAGAGCTCCCACATCCCCAAATCTGCCTCCAAGGGACGAAAAGTGTGTTTCTGTACTTAAGCCATCAAGAGATACCAACCCTAGGTCGTGCAAGTCCTTAAATAGATCAAAATTGGATCATGGGCCAACGTTACTGGCGCTCAGCGCCTTAAGTGGGGCGCCCAGACGAGCTTGCGAGAAAACTGGCTCTCAGCCCCCCTTTCTGGCGCTCCATCCTGACTGGCTGGCGCTCAACTTCAGCTTGACTTTTCTACACTACGTCTTTTTCTCTTTTTCTGCATTCCAACTCCTTGGTACTTTAACTCCTCTTTTAAATCATTCCAATAACCTACAAAATCAAGGGAATTTAGTGATAAAATCATCAAGTATACCCTATAATCACTTATTCACAAAATTATACTAAAAACATGAGTTCAAGCAAGCTTCTAAGTCAAAAAGAGTTTATTTAATATCAAAATTGAGTCACAGATAACGGTATTTTCAACCCTTATCAAAAATAAGAATTAGCAAA
The DNA here is from genome assembly GCF_029865625.1 of Vigna umbellata. Lineage (NCBI taxonomy): Eukaryota > Viridiplantae > Streptophyta > Magnoliopsida > Fabales > Fabaceae > Vigna > Vigna umbellata. The sequence goes on from NC_142169.1 coordinate 37,123,668, forward strand.
GGACAAAAACCAAGAATCAATCCTAAACTATGAGACATCATAAAACTCATAAAAACAAATGAAAATGGAAAGAATAAGTGCAAGAAACCCAAAAGAAAGATGCAAGAATCAAAAAAGTAAAACGAGAATCCAACATCAAATTGCATAATCAATAAATACAAGTGTTGAGAAAGTAAATTCATGAGCAAGAAAACAATTAACAAGAAAAAACGTAAATTGGACAAGAAAACTAAAATGGAAACTCAAAATTTCATTAAGATTTGAGAAAAGAAGTACAATTGATACCCGAATCACCAAAGAAATGCTCATGAGTTGTCACCCTCGAGAAACCCTCCGCGAAATCCGGTATAAGAAAAGGATTCTTATCTACTATAAAGAACGAGAAACTCCTAGAGAATAACTACTAACTTCTCTACCAGAAAAACACTCTAATCATCAAAATTGAAAAACTAAAAGCAACCTCTCTAGAACTTACGTAACAACACACTACAAAAACTATTTACAAATCTCTTTTATAAAGAAAAACTAAAGGGAAATGGGAAAGGGGAAAAACCAAAACCTTCAACTCTCTACGCTCTCCTTTTCGGATTCCTTCTCTCATCACGAATCACTTCGAACCTGAAGTACCTGAAAAAACACTAGAAAGGGAAGGCTGAATAATATTAATGGAAAACGTTTTCGCAACCCTTCTGATATAGCACATCTATCAAGCTCTTGAAATATTCTTTTGAAATCTTAGACGCTCGACTTGAGATTTATCTATAAGCGTTGATAAATTTTACATGCTAATAAGAATATATCTACTACAATGTTTTGTAAGAACTTCCTTAGGAAAATAATCGTTTAACTTGAAAGTTCCTGTATTTAAAATATAAAGCTCAAATGCAGGTTTTTCAAGAGGATCGTTTAGTTAAGAGAAGAGAAAATAACACAAGAGATTTTATACGGGTTCACTCCAACTGAGTTATGAACACCAAAATATGATGTCACAAACTTGTTTTACAATCGGCAAGTATGACCGAATCGTTTCAAGTAATAAACTTGGTAAGACCAAGTATCGTTCTCCCAAAGGACTCACGGCCTAGTTTAGTTATGTGATTTGTTGATTAGCTAGGACTTAAGAACGAAATAATTGGATTTTAATATGCAAAAGACGAAATTAAACATGTATGCATGAGGTTGATCAATGGCAAAAGCAAAAGACACGCACTTTCAATGAAAGATATATATGAATATGTTGTTGGGGTTCAATTTCATCTTATCCACTCTCATATATTTTAGGAATTCAACATTCAAATCATCATTGTTAATGCCACTCTCTAAAGTACCTTTCAAGAAGGCTTCTCCCTAATTACGAGTTCATACAGTTCCTAGCATTCCTAATAACTAGTTCATCAAGTGCAGGAGCTTAAGGCAACCAATATACTTATTGGGAGAAATTCCCCGGATCTAGACTTCCCCGTACGTTCCCGTATCGACAAAATCAATAATCATGCATTGAATGAGTTAAACAAAGCAAGCATTAAGTAAAGAGGAAAAACCCTAACTAATGATGAAAGAAAGCATAAATCTTAGATTAAGATGCAAGCACAAATTCCATATATGAGAGCTTCAAAAGATTACATTGATTCCCCAACAAACATACAAGGTTTAGTTCACCATATTCATGGTGAACCTAGATGAACAATAATGAAAGAATGAAGGATAAAACCCTAGAAAGGTGAAGAGGTAGCCTGAGCATCCAAGATCCTCCTTCAAAGGGGTGGAAGAGAGAGTGTTTGCTTCGTCTTTGCCAAAGATACAAACCCTAGGACGTCCTAAAGCTTATATACTATTCTAAAATTACAAAAAATCTAGGTCCAAGCCCATAAATGTGCCGCTCAGCGGTAAGTGCGTGAGTCGTTTCTTCCCCTCAGCGGCCATTTTGCCCCTCAGCGGTCCTCCCGTGAGCTCCTGAGTGCCGCTCAGCGGTAAACTGCCGCTGAGCGGTACTTGCGGCTTCTCCTTTTGCACTTTTTGATGTCTTTTCTGATTCCATCTCTCTCCTTCTTCACTTCTTTCACTAAATTCACCTTAAAACCTGCACAAAAACACTGAAATCAAGCATAAACCTGTCCAGCTCTCTTATTTCTGAAAATATGAATAAAAGCATGATTTCAAGCTAGTTTCTAAGTGTTAAAGGTTGCTTTTAGTATCAATTTAAGCATGAAAATAACAGTTTTTTAATTGTTATCAACGTCTAGTCTCTTCCGCAAATGGTTCCACTATAATCTTCACACGATTACAAATGAGTATTAGCACTACTCTTGGTAGTCAGCTACCTCGTCGAGATTTCCTCTAAGTATTCGCACGACTCTGGTACTCAACAATCCGCCAAGATTTCCTTGAGTATTGGCATTACTCCTGGTATTCAGTAACCCGCCGAGATTTCCTTGAGTATTCACACCACTCCTTGTAGTAGACTACTACGCCTATATTCCTTAACTCAAACAGAGTTCAGTTGTGAGTGTTTTAATTCTCTTTAAAATTGCAATCAACGATTACTTACAAGTAGTTCAAGCTATATCTCTCAACGAGAGGATTTGAAAACAATACAATGTAGTCTAAACACTCGTAGGTGTTTCTCTCTTCTCTCTTAGAATAGTAAGCAATTTTACAATGAAGCTCGAGAGTATCTCTTTCTCCTTTTCTCTTCTCTTCTTTTTTCTTCAGCTTATATGTATTCTTTTTCTTGAGCTTTTTTCTCTTTTTCTCTTCAGGATGGATATATAATTGTAAGCTCTTCTTTCTTAAGATTTTCTCTTTAAGTTATCCTCTTGATTTTCTTCTTGCGAGATCTTTCAGTTATGGGCTTCATGAATATTTATCTGTTAGACTAAGTTTATGGTTTATAGCTTTGATACTTATGTTTTCTCTTTCTTCTTTTCACAACAATCGTTGTGTAAGTCAACTTTGTCAGAGTAGACATGTTTTTCCAATCCTTTGCTTGAAGTAGGTTGTACTATCTTTTTGGACTTTGTTTCGAGTGAGGAACATTTTGTGAATATCTCTTTTGTCTCTAACGTCTACATTTTGATATTTAAACGGTAGCACTATGGATGCTTGTAGTATAGCTTATATGCAAAATTAGAGTAAATTGTGCATGCAGCAGATATGACTTTTCTTATCACTTTTGTTGTTTTTGAACGTTGAGCATTTAATGTCATTTAATGTTTGCTTAGAACAACAAAGTGCTTTTGATTTCCTACCGTTAGGTAGCATTTTACAATTAAGTTCTTTTCCTTGAAGATACCAAGTGTAGATAAACACTTCATCAAAAGATGAGGTAGTTGGTGATCTCATGGTATCGTTTAGTCAAGTAAATGCTTCTTTATCTTTTGTCTCTTTTTAGACAGATGACATTTAGCTTGTTTAAGCTTCCTTATATTTTTTAAGTCATTTAATGTAATTCGTCAAAGAGATTGTCTCGACCTATTTTGCTTTCGAGAGAAGGCAAATACCTATTCCAAGTATTATAAGCATTGAGCTTTTATCATAATCTCTCTTGGACGCTTTAGGAAAAACATCGTTTAGTCATACATCTAGTTATTTTAACCTAAATGTTTCTATAATTCCTAGGACCTAAGTGTGCTCCTATGTTTTTCTACGTTTGGGGATTCTAGTTCTAGGTTGTGTTTTGTTTGGGATTTAGGCTTTAAGTCTTGTGTTATTATCCTAAGTTATTTTCTTATTATTACTCTATTTTAATGTTATTTGATTAAACTTCAAAACATGAGAGCGTTTGGTTGTATAGACGATTTTGTTTTTAAGAAAACCACGCGTCAGCATATTCTCTAGCTGAAAATTAACTGCACAAACAAAATCATCAACTCTAAATCCAAGTTTCAAAAATCCTAGCAAGGAAAAAGGAGTAGTTTAATTCAACCAAAACAAGCAAGAAAAACATCAAGAGAAGTAGCACCCAATTTCAATTCTCTCAAAGCACTCAAAGTGTTTAGGCTATCCTGATTTTCACTCAACATAACATCTCTGACAACAATTGATATTGCCAAGTATAGTTTTTACAAAAAAGCCAACATGAAAGACGACAACCTATATTGTTTACAAAAAATAAAGTTCCGCACAGGCCAAAACTATTAAAGCATGGTATTTTAAGGATCTGTAGCGTTTCGAGCAACATTTGTGGCAACGACATCTACTTCCTCATTCCTCTCAATTACCATTGCATGAAAGAACATCAGCTGCCCTTCATAAAAGTTTTTCATAATGTCAAAGTTGCCTTCATTCAGGGGATATTGTAAAAGTGGGCCACTTGAGCAAGGGCCTTCTTGAACCCAACCTCATGTTGGTCGATAATTATTGGACCAATGTCCTTGAGCTCGACTACCAGGGTGGTCTTCTACTTGGTCAAGTCCTCTACCATTTTCTTTTCTTTTTGAAGATAAAGTAATTGATCGTCTACTTGACGTTGCAAGTGACAATTTGCCTCGGCCAACCACTTCTCAATTGCCGTAGAATTTGTTGGGCGAGCCTCCAGGTCCTCTTGAGTCTACTGCAATTGGCATGGCCAGTAAAGGCAACTTTCAACTTAGAATTCAACTCAGAGTTAGCCTTTAGAGCTTGCTCCAAGTTTAGATGAGCCTCGAACAACTCTTTCTACATTCGTTCGACCTCAACTCCAATACCCATGGAAACCTTAGTATTCAATAAGGCCGCCCGAACACTAAGTTCAACAAGGGTATCCACCGCTTCCTACTCGATGATACCTTTCAACATATATCTTTTAGCCCTAGTCAGATTAAAAGATACATTGGCACCTAATTGCAGTTTGGTGTCAAAGATGCCACCAGCTACAGGCTTAGACGTCCCGCCTTCCATCCGGCGGCTCTTCTTGTGAAAGGACGAGGACTTCTACCCTTATTAGTGAGACTTCCTCTCCCCCTTGTCTTTTTTCTTCCTCCTTCTATCAGTCGGAGGGGAAGATTGTGGTTAATGGAGCGGGTTGGAGAATAGGTTGTCTTGCTACTTCAACATCAATAACTGGAGGGTCAGTTGAGTAAGAGTTGGAAGTTCGATGATCCAACACCAATCGTGCTTGACCACAGTGTGGCAAACTTTCTAAATCAGTCGACCTGCTTAGTATTGTTCAAAGTTATAAGCTCTAAAAAATAACAAAAAAATTAGCAAGTTAATATTGAACAGTTCTTAAGGCTAAATAAAGAAGTCAACTCACAAAAAACATCATCACAAAAGTTCGAAGACTCATTACAGTAAAAAAGTCCTTGAGGCGGAAGACGATGGGGGAGTTGATTGATGATTGCCAATGCCGACGACTCTTCAGTGTTATCAACGATGTGAGTCATGAAGTTATTCTTTTGAGATCTTGAGTCTAATATAAAAGAAACTTAGACTAATCATTAGCATAAAAAAAGTATTTTTGGTCGGTCTCCCTTATCCCTACTTTGAAGTATCCAATTTTGAACCATTTGTATGAGGCAACATACAAAGAGAATAATCATTTCTCCTTTTTGGCTATTAGAGACACATACCCTTTCTTGGTGTTCGAGTAGGTGCAAGAAAAGGTGAAGGAACAATGGAGATATGGGGTAAGATTGAAGGTTGAGCACAATATTCAAAAGTTCTCCATACACGCCCAATTGTTGAGATGTAATTGGGTCAGAACAACATTCAGTTCTCACAACACACCTATTTGAAATTTATCAAACGAAACCCTAACGAGTAAACCATTGAACAAGCATAAGTACATGTTGAAGAAGTCCATAGGACAATCTTCCTTCCCATGGTATACCCGTTCATTTCCTTTACAAACTTGCAGGTTGATTAGATTGTCGCCCATGTTTTCACCAAGCACATACAATCGCTTGACCTATTCACATAAATTTCAACCCTAACAAAAGCAAGTTACCTACTCACAAACTTCATAAGATGTCTAGTCATAGCATGAAACGATTGAGAGATTCAACTCATCCCCTTCATTTGAAACATTTACCTCAATCTTTATTGTTGAATCCTCCTCAACAACTTTAAGAGGGTTGTTCTTATTTTCCTTGTTATTTACACCAGTTGTCGCACTATCAACCAAGTTTAAGCTTTGCTTCGTTGATCCCTCGACATCGTGTGAAGACGTCAAATATGACACCGATGACAACAACGCATCATCAACATATCTCCTGCCATACCTACAAGAAGACTCATCAGACGAAGAAAGACGAATGATGGACATTATTACCTTGAATAAGAAAATGACCAGTTGAGCAAGAAGTAGAAGAAGAAAAAGGTGAAAATGACAAGCTAGACCTACACTTATTTATAAGAGTATGCATCTCAACTGTCTCCAATCCTCAACTGTCAAATTTGATCGCTTCCAACTATCCAAAAAGAAGCAACCTTTCAAATTCTAACAAGCGTCATAGTTGTCTCAATCAACAGTCATAAGCTAATACGAGCGGCCAGTAAGGATAGGTGGCACAACATCAAGCGGTTAAAGTATAAGCCCCTTTGCAATTATATAGTTCTCAAATTTGAGGAGCCTGTGTACAATATACTCGTCCGATCAACTATTAATCAAACAATTAACTCTTTGTTTAGTGAATCAGACTAAACGATCAAAACACTACAAAGACCGAACGGTCAAGCTGAAGAAGATTAACTCCAAAACCATCCTACTTAGACTAAATCACAATTAACCATGGTTGAACTACAATTAGATCAACCTTAATTAAAAGTTCATCACAAAGTCTATAAATAATAATTCTAGATAAGAAAATATGTTATACATTATTTATGAATTTATTATCCTTGTAATCTCAACTAAATTCTAAATTGACTTTAACACAAGAGAACTTTTCATAAGTACCTCGACCAATGTTAAGGAGGAACTTATTTTATATTTTAACGAGGAAAACGGGAAAATTGATATACACTACTGATACTGCATAATCACACTAATCCCATTTTATCTTCCCATGGCACTAAACTATGGTTAAGATTAATATAAAGTACAGCTTTACCATATCTACTGCTTGCATGGTCATATTTTCTTCTACGGTATTGATGATGCCTTGGGAATTAAGTTGCATTTTATGCACATTAATTCACAAAAGCATAGGAGGAAGTGCAAGCTATGCATCAAAAAATGAATATAAATAATTATACAAGGCACGATATAACACCTTCAAATTGAGTCTGCCTAAAAAATTTTGCTTCTCTACAATATTGTAAGGTATGTACCCTATACAGCAACACTACAATCACCATTCTGTGGAATATCCTCATGAGTTTCAATAGAAGAATGTTGAGACACTTCCATTGCTGCTTTGGCAGATGAAAGTTCACTTTCAGGGTTAATATGCGAAAGCTTAGAATTAACAAGATTGTCAGTTGGATTGCTTTGTAGTTGATTGACCAAACTTGAGTCACCAAGTTGGGAGTGATCGAATTGGGCAGCAGCATCATGAAGCGTATCATCAATATCATCATGACTAACATCACAAAGTTGTGAATTATCAATCACCATATTATGAGAAGGTTGCACAATGTGAATTTCATTGGCTGCATTCAGCTCCTCAATGTTTTCCTCACCAGTCACGTGATTAAGCTCTTGCTTTATTTCTTCACCAGCTCTGTGCTTTAGTTCTTCATGGCTAAATTCGGCAGCTACATCATCTGGCTCTTCATTATTTTCTTCACCTGCAGTATACCCTAGCTCTGATTCATCAACATCAATGTGTGTATCACAGAGCTGCATGTTTTCGCCATCAGCATCTGCATGAATCAACTGGACAACGCTGACTGTATTGTCTACAGAACATAATTGTGCATGATCCAGCTCTCTTTCAATGTGACTTAGATGTAACTGGCTAACCTCAATAGCAGTGCCATAATACTGAGGTTGTTCATCCTCACTAACGGTGGTATAATGAACCACACCATCCTTTCGCATTCGTTTCCCAGCTCCTCCTTTTCTTCTAACCCTCTCCTTTCCTCTGACCCTTTTACCTAGTTCAACTTGTGGGCTCCCTGAAGCCATTACTGGACCACCAATTTGGTCTCTCAAACATTCATGTGCAATATATCTTATCCTTGATATTGATTCAATTTGCTGTGGATCTAACCCTTTTGTTGAAAAGGTATCTGCTATGTGAGCAATATCCCTCAGACCAGCATTCTGCATACATTCGTTTATTTTCTTTAAAAAGCATTTCAAACTTAATCCATTATTGCTATAAGATATAAAAACAAATTCATGAAACATATCCTTACCGTTCTCTGGAACTCAGTTGACAGAGAAATAGGCCTGCCGATGAACTTGCGAGTAATTCTCAGATACCACTCCATGTACTCACTTTCATCTACACCCTCATCCCCATCAACAATATGCACTTGACGGTCCATCCACTCGTTAAGCTCGGATTCCATTTTCCCTGACAAATCAACACCACCATCAACTCCTCTACTCTTCCTCTCCCACCGCTCCACATCATCCGGAATTGATTGAAGCATGCCATATTGCCTTAAGCATCGGTTTGGAAGATGTCTTTCTGCCTTGTCAAAGCATATCAGCATTGTCTTTGACCTCCCAAGAATTAAAGTGCTTTTGATATGTTCTGGAATTACCATGCTGTCCATGTTTCGATATGGGAGCCACTCCACCTGTACATTTACATTGGTTCAACTAGATTCTACTTTTAACATAGTCAAAAAGTATTAAACATGCAAAATGAAAATAAGACTTACGTCACATGGCTTTAGGGAATCCAGAGCCTTCCGGTAGAAAACTACATCACGATTTGCAGTTGGGCCACTTTGTTTTCCTTTCCATCTAAGCACAAAGGGAAATCGATCATGCATCAGCTCAAGATTGAGCTTTGGTCGTCCAATGTTTAGGTGAAAGTAACTCCAACACTACAAATACACAATAAACTATTAACACTTGAGAAAAAGTAAAATTGAGGTTTGAAGGGAAATGAAGATAAGGGTGAAAGAGAGAAGTTAAAAAGAAGTGAAACTCACATATATAAATTACCTGAAGTAGTGTTAAACAGCCACTAATGGTACTTTGAGTTTTTAGTGAGGCATTGCCCAGTGCTCTGTACAAGAAAGCCAACGCTGCAGCACCCCAGGCATATTGCCCACATCTAGCAAAATTCTCAAATAATGGCAAATACATTACAGGGACTTTGTTCCCTGTAGTTGTGGAGAATATGGTGCTACCAACGAGATAGAGAAGATATGCACGAGTATGTTGCTCAATCACTTCAATTGGAGCATCTTCAGGACAACGAGAGAAGAACTCTTTCAACCAACTTAGCTTCACCATTCCACCACTTGTGTAACCAGATTCTGGTGATCTACCAAGATACTTTTCACAAACAGAACTGCATGCTGTATAGGTAATACCAATTACAGGTTCACCATCAATAGCCAGCCCAAGCAAGAGTGCAACATCTTTAAGGGTTACTGTCATTTCACCAACATTCAAGTGAAATGTGTTTGTTTCTCTTCTCCACCTTTCAACTAGAGCAGAGATAAGTGGATTGTCTAGACTAATAGCTGGGATTGATCTTAGGTATCCAAATCCAGCCTTCTCTACCATTTCAACCTGTTTATGAGTAAGGGTCCACTGGTCAAGCTTAGAGGTATGCTCATGACATCTGAGGGCACCACGCTCCTGTTAATACATAAATGAGAGAAAAACTATATAAATAATCAAGATATAGACAAGATTTTTTAGAAAACCAAAATCAAAAAAAGATGAGGCAGAGAGGCTTCTCAACTAGCAAACAGCACCTGTCCATCCCAAACTGCTGTAGAGACATGCTTATCTTGGTCATACAGAACCGAACCATCAATTGGACCTGGATTAGTTGTATAAGGGTCCCCTGCTCCAACTTCCATTACAATGACTAACTACAAACATCCAAGAAAGAAGTGAAATAAGAGCATGGTCTTCAAAATTTCTTAATTTATTTAATAAAAGAAATTTTACACAAGAGAAATGCAAGGGCTGGAAAAGTGCAAATTCTTCAACACAAAAATGGACAAAAGAAGATAAAATTCATCAGTACATCAAAGGAAAAAAGCCTACTACAAATCCTAAGGATTATTATCTTGAAACACATCCAAAATTCCAAATTATTAGGGGAAAACCCCAAAGCAAAATATTTTCATAACTCAATACACTGGAATAATCAAAAGGATGTCCAAGAATGAAACCTGACAGAAGTCAGCACCTATCAACTCAATTAAGTAATGACCTCACAAATGATATGTGTGTGTGTGTGTGTGTGTGTGTGTGTGTGTGTGTATATATATATATATATATATATATATATATATATATATGAGAACTTTCCTTACCAGGAATTGAAGGATTTATATTGCAGATTTTAGGGATTGATCATTCCTGTTATCTAAAGCAAGTAATAGATACACCTCAACTTTGTCTGCCATCTATTCTTGCTTCATTGAGTTACAAAGTTCCATTTCCTTGTATGAACAGCATTTTGAGGAAAAGTTGCCAAAGAAAAAATCTGACAAAACACAACATTCATGCAGTTAGTGAAATACCACAAAACAAAATATCAACACAGCATGCGATATTTGACAAAACACCACATTGATGCTGTTGGTGATATTTGACAATATTAACTTGTTAGTGATATACAACACGTGATATATTACAACAAACAGGAAGTCCGGGGATGATCTAACAGATTCAAAACATAAGGGAAACGTACAGTCATCTAACAGATTCGAAACTTGCTCTGTTTATTTTAAGCCCAATAGAGTGACACCTAAAATAGCAAGAATTCAATATAACGATCACTTAAAGAAAAATAGCCGTCAAGTCCACAAAAAAACATAAAAATTAAAATCCCACACCAAGAGTTACACAAGTTAAGATCATTTTACTTTCATTGGAACCACAGAGGAGGCAACGTCCTTGTTCAAGAAGAAAACAATAAGCAAGTTCTTAAAAAAACTTCAACCTCTCTGGGTCCCACTCAAAAAGTAAAGACAGAAATCTAATTTATTTTCTCCTCAGTTCATCCAAACCCAGTATCCTCAACCACATTAAGAATATTTATTGAACTTAATACCAGCTTTCAATTCAAAAACAATCCCCATCCCCACATTACCTCTCAACTGCTACTCCAGAATTTCAAAAATTTCATTTTTCTATCGTCTCATTCCAACCTCCTGAACCAAACAAACACCACAATTCCTCCTTGAACCTTAACTTCCAGAAAACACAAGACACAACCTATTCCACTCAAAACAAAACACAGCACATTCGTCCACAAGGCTCAACCTCAAGAAAACTCAACAAAAAACCCTTCCCATTCCACAACACTCAACATAATCACTCCATAAACACTTCAAGAATCAGCTCCACGAATCAATCGCATTACAGGCACCATCCTTTTTTTTTCCTCAAAAACAAAAAACCCCACAATCCCGAATTGCTACTCAACACCAGAAACACAGAGCAAACAGTGAATCACGCAAAAGCAACCACACCCCACGAAAAAGATGAAAACTTTGGGCGAATTGAAAACAGGGGTCCAACTGGGACATCACAAAAAAAACACCTACAGAGAAGAAGTGCTGGGACCCCACACGAATTTGGGAGCCCAGAGAGAGAAAGACGAGAGGGGAGAGGCAGAGGAAGAAGGAGAGAAGAGATCTGCATGGCTTAAGTTTTCCTTGGGATTGCATTGAGTTTGGAATATTAATAAAAGGAAAAAAATAAAAACAATGAAAAGTGAAGAGAGAGAGGCTCACAGTGAATGGAGGAGAACACGATACGACTTCCACCGTCGTCGTCGCTTGATTTAGCACTTAGCACAGGTTTGTGTAATTGTTTGAGGGCAACAACACACAAAAAGGGTGTGTGTTGAATTTCAAAAGGGGCTTCCTATGGGTTCCCGTGGTCCAATTCAACCATGAGTTTCTTAAATTCCTAGAAAATTTTGGGCTTTAAAATCATGATATTGCAATTGCTAAACCTACCACTAAATTGCTACATGTAACCTTTTCTTGTTGAGAAAATAAATCATGCATTGACAATCTACAACCGTGTTACATCATCTAAAAACAAACTATTTTGCATGATAAGTTTGTTGAATTTAATAATATTTAGAATCCTATTGAGTGATTTTGAATTAAACAAAAGACTGTACAAAACTAATGAGTCAACTTTTTTTCCTTTTTTTTATTTTTTATTATCCAACAATACCCAAAAGACAACACAGTTACCATTTAATAATCTACGTTTCGATACAATCATAGTACACACACAACTTAATCATCATCAACACCCACTTCATTCACAGATAGAGCTTACCTCCACGTTACATCCTCTTTGGACGAAGACAACCTCCTAAGACCATGTTAGGAGAAAAAGGGAACAATGTCCACACCTTTGCTCTCAATTGTGCTTCACTCGACCTTTGACGCACCACTATTATGGCCTACAAAATGCATTGGACAAACATGGCATCAGGACAATGCCCTTTTGCGAAGTGGCAGAACGAGACACTTACCAATTCTATGAAGGATCCTCTAGAAATGGCTTTGCCTTTGCATGTGAGGGAAGGAGATGAACGCTCTGCTAATAGCCCTGATCAAACCCTGGAACAAGAACCTTGTGAATGCCTTTGGTCGAATGAGGTCACGATGGTCAGCCTCTGCAACAACAACATGAAGCACCACCAATAAAGGGTTTGTGAATGCCTGCACGAACAATGGAGAGGGCGTCTGTGAATGAAAGCTAATATTCTACGGTTCGAAGCAACCAATTTGGGGGAATGAAAATGCGAAAGTTGAGGGAGGATTTTGTGGCTCGAAGAATGAAAGTGGAGGAAGGGTTCTCTAGCTCGAAGAATGAAAGTGGAGGAAGGGTTCTCTAGCTCGAAGAATGAAAGTGTGAGGAGGGAAACCTAAGTTTTGGGGTTTATTAATCGAGCAACTTACCGATGACCATATATCCGCCGGTAAGTAAATTCACTATGTCATTACCGATGACTTTATTCGTCGGTAAAGACAATCATAGTGCTCGTCAGAAATTTCGTCGATAATTCATTTTACCGACAGCCTAAGATCCGTCGGTATTATTTCGCCGATAATTTAACCTTTTATTATAGTGGTTCTGGTGATTATTTTATGTCAAGGAAAATAAACTCATAAGGGGTGATGCAAGGTGATCCTTCACGTAAGAAGGACATTATGGTTTCACTAATTTGATTTGTTATTGGTCCATTGAAAACATCTTAGACGAAGATCTTTACAGGAACAAGGTTAGTGGTGTCACTCTTTTTGCATTATGTTCTATCTCATGTTCAAAATCATTGAACTTTATTTTCTTGGTGTAATGTTACCTTACGTAAACTATTTTAATGTTTATTTTAACACACACTCACCAAAGGTCTGACATGTTGTTCTTTTTGTTGGTGTGACTTTTTCACTTGTCAAATAAGTGTCTTTGCATGGCTCTTCAAGTTATGCATAGGTTGATTTTAGTTGTCCTTAGAGAAGATTCCACAAACGTTTCAGTCCACATATCATTACCTTGAATCTTATATGTACCCTTTGTTGGAAGAAACTCGAGCACAACTATGCTCAAGTATGGAGATGACACACCAAGCTTATGCAGAGCTTATTGGTCTAAAGAAAGCAAAATCATCTCAAAATAAATTTTTTAAGTTGAAAATTAATTGTTGGAAAAATAGGTTTACTCATTCTGGAGAATCATACAACACATACTTGGTGATGTTTTAATATTGTCTAATTACAAATCAGAAGCTATAAAATACCTCCACTAAATTGGAAGGATGTGGATTTTCGAGTCTCTAAGGACAACAAAAGACAGAGATGATGACAATTTCATGTTAAAACTTAAGGCATCAAAAGAATTTGACCCTACAAAATGGAGGAACAAACCTTTATTTCTCATTTTCCTGATAAATATAATTTCTAATAAAAGAATTTAAGCTGCCGTTCATATGCCTTGTAATTTTAAGATACTCATGCAGATCTTATGCACCAAGGTCGTAAGAATTTTAATTTTTTGTTTTCAATATGTTTTTATTCTTAAAAATATGAAGTCTATTTATGTTAGTATTCATTTATTAAGAATAATATATATTTTTATTCCTCATGAAAAGGAAGTATAACTTTTATGGACAAAATGTGAATAAAATTTCAATAAGAAAAATTATAATCTTAATTGTTGAAAAATGTTTAGATTTAAATTTTACATAGTGTTAAGATATGAATTTAAGGCTAACAATATTTTTTAATCAAACGTGGGACTTCCAACAATATTCTTAAAACATTTTCTTAAAATGTTATTATGTGTAAAATGGTAGGTTGGAACATAGAACTGATGAATGGATGATTCAAAACAGGACGAGGAATGTGGTAATTGTAGCTCACAAGCCAATGCTTTAAGTGATGACATATAATATCAACTATTATTATCAGAGCTTAATATTGTTGGGTCTATCGAGGAGGAGATTCACTAGGAAGATACAAACACCAATGACATATGAGTCCAACCATATAGGGGATTGTCACCATTTTCTACCCAAAACCGTAAGCTAATGAGTTAATGAATCTTTCACCTTTATATAGTACTCTACTTTCTCATTTCTATCTAATATGAGACTTGGACTCACACTTGGATTCCCAACAAATCTCCCCCTCAAGGGTGAGTCCCTTCTACATTGGTACACTCCTCCTCCAACGGAAACATTACCAACCAACAACAACCACGATATAGGGACCATTATACTCATCTGAGTCGATCACCATGACGAACCATCAGCTCTAATACCATTATTGGGTCTATTGAGGAGGAAGTTTGTAAGACCCTAGGAAAATGTGGTAATTAGGGAGTAATGTGGTTATGAGACTTGGACATTATTATTGGTAATTGTTGTTGGATTATTCGATGTTTTTTTACAATTATAATTATTATGTTATTATTTAATGTTATTATTGATTAAGTAGAACACATGGTTGGTATGTTGTTATCATAATGATTTGTGTGGTGTGTTGTTACCAATATGATGTGTTAGATTGATGGTAGAAGGGTGATTTGAGATTTAATAGGTGTGAGCCAAATTTTAGAAAGAGAGTTAAAGTAAACTTTTGGGTTTAATCTGTATTTTTGGCACACAAGGGCAAAAGAGTCTTATACCCTCATTAAGTGGTGTGGACATTAAGTTAAGGGGTGTATAAAGAAAAGGAATAAAAAATAAAATCTGAAACGAAATAGAAAGATTATGTGAATCTTTGAGTTATTTGGTGGTTGTTGATGTTTTAAATATTAGATAAAATAAAATAAGAAAGGAAATCGTGGTGGTTTTTATAGATTAAGTGAAAGATATTATTCTTAATTAAAAAGATATAGATAGAATAGAAAAAGATAAAAAGGAGAAGAGTAAAAGTGGGATGCATATTGCTACCCTAAAATCCAAAATACAAAAATTAGAGAGTTAAGGGAGAGAAGAGACGTTTCTAGGACAGAAGAGGAAGAGCTACCGAAAACCCTAGTGCAAGGGAAGACTTGTTGTATTTTGAAGTTAGATAAAGCCTTAGGATTGACCAAGGTATGAGAAGCTTACCTTTGTTTGTTAATTATTGTATGATATATGTGTTCTTTTTTATTTGATTAATAATCCTTGTTAATATATGTTTATATGATTATGATTATGGTGTTATGTTGCTCTTGTTGGGCAAGAGTTTATGTATGCATGGGCATAGGGTTTATGTAATATTTGTGTAAGGTTTTCCCTATGAATGTATGTATGGTTGTTGGATTATTTCAACAAAGGATTTGATGTTAAGGGAGAATAAATTTATGATTCATGGGGGTTTCCATGCAAATATATGTTGTAAGTATTGGGTTAAAGGAAAGAAAAGAAGTCATTCTCGCATATCACAAAACATGCACTAGTGTTTTCATTGTTGCGTAGCAGTTCATCGTTAGATCAGGCTGATTTTTGGACAGCGGGTTCCAGACATATGGTTCTTCATTTTGAACATTTGGATCATCAATTGGAGGACTAAGTTGAGAGAAACAATCTAAACGAAAAGAGGAAAGTATTTTCGCCTATCACAAAACCTGCACTAGTGTTTTCGTCGTTGCGAAGTCATTAACCGTTGGATCGGGCTGAGCTTTAGATAGTAGGTTCCAGACATATGGTTGTTCAATCTGATCGTTCAGATCACCAATCAAAGGTCTAGTTTGGGAGAAAACAATCTCGCATCAGCAACTCAATTTTGGAGAAGTTGTAGAACGTGATGAGAATCAGAGATTGAGTTTAGGGGTTCTGTTTAAGGTCATGTTTGACTTGTGGATGAGATTGGAGCATGTGTGAGTGTTGGGATGTACCTTAGTATGTGATTTATGAGCATGAAAGTGGAAGATGAGATCTACTTGTTGTACCTAGTAAATCCTAGTGCTATCTGCGGATAAGTGCTTCCTTTTGCCTTGTGTGCATTGGAGGTTATTCGGGTATTGAGCCTTCCTTGTGTGGAGGTGAAGGTGTCTTCCTTGTCCTTGTGTGGTAGGATTATATGTTCCTCTCTGGATTGTGGGACTACTCAAATGTATCTGTATGAGGAATCTGTAGATGAGCTGTATGGGAAATCTACAGTCGGTGAGATAGGGTACAAGAGTGTGACTGATTCTTTTCATGGTGGTATTTATGGTATGGTGATGATCATGATGTTTTTCACGACTGGGATAGTCATGAAGGTGGTGTAACTATGATGGTGATATGGTATTTGAGATGCTCCAAGTGATACTACGTGATAGTAGTGCTACTATAAGAGTATAGTAAGTAGTTAGCATATGTACTAAGGAGTGGATAGACCAAGAGTCTATGGGTGAGATGTTAATGATTACAATAAGGGTTGGAGATCGAGGATCGAAGATTGAGTAATTCGTTTGATTGATTTGTTATGTTAGAGGGTTAAGAATCCTATTGTTATTACTATTATGTATGAAATTTTTTATTATTGTTGATTAAATCAGTATGTTTATATCATGTTATTATGATTGTTTTACCGGTAGCTTACCCATACATGTTTGTGTGTATGCATGTGAATGCGATGATCATATAATGTGTGATGTTATACGTGAGCAAATGATGTTGCAGATGGTGTTGAGGCACGATAGATTCGAGAGATGACGAGAACAAACTTGAGATTTTTTTTATAGTTATTACTTTTGAACTTGAGACAATGTAATTAAAGTCATTTTTATTTCCTTCGTTATTCTCATTGGAAAAATGCTTTGGAACTATTATGTTTTATGCACGTTTAAATTTTAAGTTGTGAAAAATATGTTTTCGCATTATGTTAAAG
Organism: Vigna umbellata; assembly: GCF_029865625.1. Lineage (NCBI taxonomy): Eukaryota > Viridiplantae > Streptophyta > Magnoliopsida > Fabales > Fabaceae > Vigna > Vigna umbellata. The sequence goes on from NC_142169.1 coordinate 37,141,068, forward strand.
TTTGAAATTTTTACCAGGTTTTGAATAACCCGTGACACCCTGGAATTTGGAGCGTTACAAGGTTCACCTGGGAGACACAATACCAAATGAGATATGAGCCCAACCATATAAGGGATTTGTTAAGAAAATCCCATGTTCTACACACTCAAATATTTTCCTAGAATTGAGTCTAGTATTCATTGATAATTGAAGGACTTAAAATAGTTGTGACACTTACAATATTTCAGAAATAAAAATAAAAAGTGAAAATAAAATATCAATCATCCTAAAAATAAAATCTGCTTAATCTATCATAAAATAATATTGTACCTAGATAAACCGAAAATCATAGCTACCTATCCCTATTTTATCTCTATCAAAATCAAATTAAATAGTACTAGACCCAAAATTAATAAAATAATATTTTAAAAAAATTATTAATAAAACCCTAAAATTTAAGTTTATCTCAACAAACTCTCACATAAAATTAAATTCTTCCTTCCTTCATTGGACTTTCCATGTGCATCATCCCACACTGAGTTTGCTTCTTTCAATCATATTTGACTTCTTCTTTTTCCTTATGACCCTCTTGTCTTTTACCTTGGTTGACCTCTTTAATGCTTTGACTGACTTTGTTATGCTTGACTTTTCAATAACCTTGACCAACTCATTTATGACCTTAGACGATTTCTCAATAATCTTGGCCAACATCTTCATTGGGTTCTTCTCAACATCTTCATCCTCCTCTTCGTTTGGTTCAAGAATACTAGATGTTTTCTCTTCCTTTTCAAGAACCGCCTTCTTCAGCTCCTCAAGCTCAACCTTCTGTTTATTCATAATTTCATTAGCTTCATCTAGAAGCCTATCTATCCCCTGAATCTCTTCATCTTTTTGTTTGAGTTCTTTCTCGATGTTTTCCGTCTCCACAATTGTTGCATCTTTTATCGAGATCACTTCATCCATTGTTAGGATCAAATTTTCCATGTCCACTGCTTCCGAGCTCTTTGCCAGTAATAAGGTCCCACATTCTTCTTTCGCATCTTCAATAAGGAGATTAGTCTCCCCATTTGTCTCAGCCTTGCAATACTTTGCAATATGGCCCGCCTTACCACAACTGTAGCATCTTTTTTTTTTATCTACACTCGTTTGCATAGTGGTCATACTTGCCACACTTAAAACAATAAACTCCTATCGATCTCCTCGGCCTTTCCCTTGTCCTCGGTCACACCAATTATGCTGACCAGTTTGATCTTCACTATCATTCTCAAAATTACCTCGGCCACGTCCACCTCGTCCTCGGCCTCCTCACCCTCTGCCACAAGGACTTCGGCTTTGAGTAATCTGAGTTTTATTCAAGTCAAACTATACCTGTAGTGCTTGATCGTTGATGGACAAATTTGTAAGCACCAAAATATGATGTCACAAACTTGTTTCACAATCGGCAAGTATGACCGAATCGTTTCAAGTAATAAACTTGGTAAGACCAAGTATCGTTCTCCCAAAGGACTCACGGCCTAGTTTAGTTATGTGATTTGTTGATTAGCTAAGACTTAAGAACACAATAATTGAAGTTTAATATGCAAAGACGAAAATTAAATATGTATGCATGAATTGATCAATGACAAAGACAAAAGATAAACACTTTCAAGGAAATATATGAATGAATATGTTGTTGGGGGTCAATTTCATCTCATCCACTCTCATATATTTTAGGAATTCAACATTCAAATCATCATTGTTAATGCCACTCTCTAATGTACCATTCTAGATGGCTTCTCCCTAATCAAATAGTTCATACAATTCCTAGCATTCCTAATGATTAGTTCATGAGTGCAGGAGCTTAAAGGCAACCAATATAATATTGTCAGTATAATATTGGGAGAAATTCCCCGGATCTAGATTTCCCCGTACGTGTCCGTATCAACAAAACCAATAATCATGCATTAGAATGAGTTAAACAATGCAAGCATTGAGCAAAGAGGAAAAACCCTAACTAATGATGAAAGAAAGCATATGTCTTAATTCAAAGATGTACTCAACAAATCCATATATGAGAGCTTCAAGAGATTACTTTGACTCCCCAACAAACATACAAGGTTTAGTTCACCATATTCATGGTGAACCTAGATGAATTACAATGAAAGTATGAAAGAATAAACCCAATAAAGGTGAAGAGGTAGCCTGAGCATCCAAGATCCTCCTTAAAAGGGGTGAAAGAGAGAGTGTTTGCCTCGTTTCTGCCAAAGATGCCTAACTATAGGACGTGCAAGCCCTTATATACTAATCTAGAGTTACAAAAGATTACAAAAGTCCAAGCCCAAAAAGTGCCGCTCAGCGGTGATTGCGCGTCTTCTTTCTTCCCCTCAGCGGCCATTTTGCCCCTCAGCGGTTCCAACGTCACCTCTTGAGTGCCGCTCAGCGGTAGTTTGTCGCTGAGCGGTGCCTTCGACTTCTCCTTTTTGCACTCTTTCTTGTCTTTTCTAATGTCCTCTCTCTTATTCTTCACTTCTTTCACCAATTTCACCTCAAAACCTGCACAAGAACACTTAAATCAAGCATAAACCTGTCCAGCTCTCTTATTTCTGAAAATATAAACAAAAGGCATGATTTCAAGCTAGTTTCTAAGTCTAAAGGTTGCTTTTAGTATCAACTTTAAGCATGAAAATAACAGTTTTTCAACTGTTATCACAACCCCAAACTTAGAACTTTGCTTGTCCTCAAGCAAATAAAATGTAACTCCATCTCCAACCAATTCATATGATGGTTCACTCATTCAAAATCCTCTTTTCAAGATAAGTAATAACTTCACTCAAACTTAAGACCAAGAGTTCAATCAAGATGTGCACATGCTTTAGTGTTCACAAAGTCATTTAAATTCCAACAAATGCTATTTTTCATGAATGATCAATCAATTAAGCATGGATGTTCATGTGCTTATGGAATATTTCCTCACTAGGTAAAGTGTTTCACTCAACACACAAGTGTATAAGAGGTAAAGTGTTTCACTCATTCACTCCACTATCACAATGTCACATGAATCAACTTTGCCTTTCATTTAACCACAATCAAATACATTCACAAGCATGCATCATCACAAGGACTTTTCAATGGCTTATAATGTGGCTGGGCTAACAAGAAAATTGGTTTTTCTGGATCACAAAATCCTTGAGTTAAGAGAATCATAACAACACAATCTTCTTATTCATTCCCAACTTTCTTTTGCCTTTGCTTTTACATTTGCATTGAGCTTTGCTTCTTTTTCTTTTCTTTTCTTTGCATATTCTTACTTTTTAGCTCTTAGCTCAATGCTTTTTCCTTTTTCATGTTTCCCCAATAACCCCAAACTTGAACATTTAACAATACCACACAAGATCTTCTACTTAACTCAAGGTAAAGATTTTCAATCAAGGGTTTTCAGTGTATATTTAAGGCTAAGGGTTCAAAGGATAGAACACAACGTGTTCTCTTTTAGAAGGCTAACTTTATGAATTTGGCCAATAAAAAGGGTTTCAAAAACACGGCCTTTGATCATATGATGCAAAACAAGCAATTGATTCAATCATAGAAAACCTGGGCAAAGTCATTCATGCTTTCAAAGTAACAGCATTCAACAATAACAACTCTGGAGCTCAAAACCTCACATATAAGCTCATTCACATTTGACATGCACATCCTGCTTAATTTCACAATCACAATCATGATATTATGCATTTGTTCACAAAGCTTGTGAATCACCTGTATAAGCATTTTAATGTGCACATCATCTCAACATCAATCAATCAATAAGCATCATCAAGCATTACTTATCACACAATCACAGTTAATAGCAAACCATCATAACAAACCAGGTGTTCAATAGAGTACATCAAACCCTAATCTAAAAACAAAAACAAATAAGTTCAGAAAACTTAAACCACAAAAGCATAATCATATGATAGCATTCATCAGTAAATGCTATCTCAGCTCCTCATAAGTCCGAGCTCTCTGTATCTTCCTCTTCCTCTTCATCATCATCTTCATCAAATGCATCCTCCTCCTCAGCTTCATCTTCATCCATGTCTCGGGCTGAAGCTTCAGCTGCTTCAGCTCCTCCATGCCATGGTTCTTCTGGCCAAGCTACCACATTATGGAATTCATCCATAGTCCACCTGTGTGCTGGAGGGGTATCATACATCCCCACTATCATCTCAGCCGTGGCCACCTGCCCTCTGTGGATGGACTGCAACTGAGCACCTATAAGAGACATATACATGTCCCTCATCTGGAATGGTTCTGCCTCATGAGTATCAGCAGAAGTCCTGCTCTGTGCTGGCCTTCTCTCTCTACGAGCCTGGCGTGGTGGCACTGGCTGGGCTGCCTCCTCACCTCCACAGTACTGTCTGTAATAGGCCTCATCTATAGCTTTTCTTGGCCTCTCAAATGGTGGAACAGAAGTGTCCACCCCAGCTAGCTTGCAAAGGTGAGTGATCAAAGAAGGATGTCCCAGTGGTGCTTTGTTGTTTGAGGTGTTAGCACACACACTAATCTCATCAGCTATCACCTGCCCAATATTAACATTCAAGTTTCTGATAGCACAGTAGATGAAGAGTGCCCTGCTGAGAGTAATATCTGACACATGTGAACATGGCTGAATGTTGGCATGAGAAAATGCCATCCAATACTTTGCAAGAGGAGTCAAATCTGTCCTCCTAATATTAACCACTGAGCCAGATCTATTCCTTTGGAAGTGTCCTCCAGGTATGCACAATACTCTCTCAACATCCTCAAAGTCAGCACCTTCCTCCATGCTAAGAGCAAACTGGCATTGCTCACCAGCCCACACAGTATCCAGAAAGTTATTGATGGAGTCAGGATCATACCTGATAGCATGGCCTCTAACATAGCCCAAATAATTCTCAGCTGGATAATCACCAATCTTCTTTGCATTGGTGTAGAATTCTTTCACCACAGCTATGTTGGCAGGTGATGGATAAGTGGCTAGCTTCCCCCAATCATTCCCTAACACTTGCTCTCCAAATTGAGGAGCAAAGTTAGGTATCATTCCAACCTTTCTCTCCATTAGAAGTCTCCTGTCCTGAACCACCCTAAAGTGCTTCTCATGTTTCCTAGAGAGGAACCTGCCATTATGGGGCTGCTCTGGTTCCTTTTCCTTTCTCTTGGTTGCCATGGTTTTCAATCTCTTTCCTGAAGAGGATGCCATTCCTGCATTCAAACATAAATCCAAAACCACAGAACATGATGTTAATCATTAGTAAACACAAAACAAAACTCCTTTTGAAGCTAAACCACCGCTGAGGGCCAGAATTTCCCCTCAGCGCCACCAGTGCCACATTCAAACACGCAACAAACCAGAAAAAGCAAATCTGGCAGAGTGCCGCTCAGCGGTAAATGCCGCTCAGCGGTGATCTGCAGATTTTTGCAAATCTCGTTTTTAAACTGTCCTAACTCCACCCAAATGCAATTTTCAGTTTTCCAGTTCATAATCAAGCAGTTTAATCGGTTCAAACATCAAATATATCATCAAATCATGCATAGAAATCAAAACCCCTAAATATTCATGCTTTGACAATCACAGTCAATTTCAAGAACCCTAGAATGAACAAAATGCATTTTACTTACTTGGGTGGAGATGCTAGATGATATGAGAATGCTTCCAAACTAGAATGCTCTCTTCCAACCCCAAACTTTGATAGCACACTAGTGTAAAAGTGAGTGGAAGAGAAATTTTCTAAAGAGGGAAGAGTAAAAAGATGTGGGAAACCTAAGAGGAGATATGTGGGAGTCTTAGTGCAGAGAAGAGCTTGAAAGAATATAAAAACGCGCAGCTTAGGGTTTAAAAATACCCCAATGGGCTCGGGTTCCGCTAAGGGGAACTTAAGCCCATCTGCGATAGTACCGCTCAGCGGTAATTGCCGCTCAGCGGCACTTTCGTGATGTGCCCTTCTCCTTCTTTTCTTGACCTACGTGCCTTCCTAGCATACCCCTCATAGGTTCCCTGCAATTCAATGTTAAAAATGCTTATGCAAATCCTAAAAATAAACAAACAGAAAACAATCAATCAACTGGGTTGCCTCCCAGGTAGCGCTTGTTTAACGTCACGAGCCTGACCCAAAATCCACCAACACCCATCAATAGGTGTTTCAAACTTACCAGCACCCATCAGTAAGTGCAAAATCTTCTCACCAACACCCATCAGTAGGTGTTACAAACTTAGTATCCTTCAGTAGATACTTAACCACCTAGCATCCTTCAGTAGATGCTAAATCCAACAAAATAATGTCCAGAATAATGTTCACAAATTACAAATTATAAAACCAAATCAAAAGTTTGTAAATCTACTGGGTTGCCTCCCAGCAAGCGCTTCTTTAACGTCACTAGCTTGACCCTGTTAAAGCTCACGTTCCATCTTCTTTATAATTGATGTAGTCCTTCCACCAACCTTTCAACTGCTTCCTTTGGACTGTTTTGGACTCTCTAGAATATGGAGACTCTATCTCTATCATCTCCTTCTCTTTAAAGCCTTTTATAACCCACAACTTGTTCTTGAGTCTTACAGGTATGCCAAGTTGGAGTTTTAATTTTTTCCAGTCTCTAGGAACTTCTTCTCCTTTTCCAATCTCTTCTACCTTGGGTGCCTGAAAATACAAACAATGGTTATCAGAAACCTCAAGATTTTTATTTTTACCTCTAGTTATGGGTGCATCTCGAAATGCAGCTTTATAACTGGCTTCTTCCTCCTTTGCTTGTGTTTCATCTTTGAAGACATCCACCACCACTCTCTCCTCTCCGTCTTGGAGAACCACTATACCTTCATTCACATCTATGATAGCCCTGGCCGTTTTCATAAACGGTCTTCCAAGTATAAAAGGTATCTTCTCGGTTTCCATCTTCATCACCACAAAGTCTGCCAAGAACTGAAGTTTGCCAACACAAACTACAATGTCTTCTGCAATCCCACATGGCTCCTTTGAAGATCCATCAGCCATTACAAGATTAACCTTTACAGGTTTTATTTCAACATGGCCAATTTGCTCCAATAGAGAATAAGGCATCAAGTTAACACTTGAGCCTAAATCAAGGTGAGCTTTCTTTACCTTTTTCTTCCCTATAATGCAAGGGATAGAAAAACTGCCTGGATCTGCTGCTTTTGGTGGGAATGATTCTTTCTTAACAGTTATACACTTTTCTTCCTCATCCTCTCTACGTCTTCTTTTTGTAGAGGTTCCTTCATCTGATTTGGTGTAAACTGCTATTTTCTGTAGAATTTGTTCCCAAGGAGCTTCATTATCAACCATTTTGAATAAATCTGTGAAATCCATTGGTTTCTCCTGATTTGTTAGAAAAGGAAAAGTGTCCTTTCTTTCTTCTTCTCTTCTCTCTTCTGTTTCATCTTCTTCCAACTCAATGATCTCTTCATTTACACTCTTGACCACTTTGCACTCTTCTCTGGGATTAACCTCAGTATTAGCCCCAAAGTTTCTGTTGGGTCTTTCTTCCAATTGCTTGGTGATCTGACCCATCTGAATCTCCAAATTCTTTATAGCAGCTTCAGTGCTCTTTTGAGAAGATTCAGTTTTCTGGATGAATTGCTGAAGAGTTTCTTCCAACCTTGTTGATCTGTCATTAAGCATAGATAATTGTTGCCACAAGGTTGGTTGCTGCTGCTGCTTATTATACTGATTAGCCTGCCCAATTTGTCCTTGGCCAATGCTTGGATGTGGTTTCCAACCCTGATTATAATTCCCTTGACGGTATGGAAACTGATTAGCCATGAAGTTAACATCCTCCACGGCCTCCACTGGAAAAGCACACTGGCCATTTATGTGATCACCTCCACATAGTTCGCACAACTGGGTTTGTATCTGGGCAGCAGACTTCAACTCTTTAGGTAATTGAGCCAAAGTTTTTGTCAGAGTCTCTAGCTGTTGAGTTAGAATTTTATTCTGTGCTAGCAGAGCATCATGCGTTTGTAATTGTAGAACCCCTTTCTGTGGCATAGGAGCTCCTCTTTCATTGTGCAGCTCATTATCACTTGTAGCCATATTTTCAATGATTTCAGTTGCTTCCTCTGGAGTCTTCCATTTGATATTGCCTCCAGCTGAGGCATCTAGCATCATCTTGGTTTGTGAACCAAGCCCTCCAAGGAAAGTTAGGACTACTTCTTGATCTTCAAAGCCATGCGTGGGAGTTTTACGTAACAAGCTTTTATACCTATCCCATGCATGTCCAAGTGATTCTTCCATGCCCTGCTTGAATGAAGATATCTCTTGCTTTCCCTTAGTCACTTTAGATTGTGGGAAGTATTTATTCAAAAACTTTGCAACCACTGCTTCCCACTCCGTGAAACTTTCTTCTGGAAAAGAGTTCAACCAAAGCTTAGCATTGCCTCCCAATGAGAAAGGAAACAAGCTAAGTTTGATAGCTTCGTCTGGCACCCCATTAATCTTGACCGTGTTACAGATCTCATTAAATGTTGTAAGGTGCTCATATGGGCTTTCATGTGATAACCCATTAAATTGATTACTCTTTACCAGTTGAATTAATGCTGGTTTGACCTCCATGTTGGCTGCATTGACTCTAGGTCGAGCTATGCTGTTGAAGTGCTGAGGTCCAGCAAGATTAGTGTAATCTGCAAGAGTTCTTCTAGCATTATTATTGTTCTCCATACTCCCTGTGCTATGAACAGAACCTTGTGGTGATGATTGTAGGAGAGTTTCAGGAGAAGGGAAAAGTTCTCTGGACGTTCTGATTCTTCTCCTCATTCTACTCTCGTCTAGCCCTTCAAGTAGTGGTTCTGTTGTTTTCTTACTTCTAGTTCGAATTGCCTCCTGCATGCACAAGAAAACAAAACCCTAGAAAAGATTTGTTAGCACAAAAAGATATAGAAGAAAATAAAGATTGAAAAGATATAAGAAGATAAAAGATTTAGAAGATAGAATAAAATAAAATAGAATAAAACCTAATCTAAAAAATAAAATCTAATCTAAAAGATAAAATAAAATCTAACCTAACCTAAAAGATAGAATAAGAATAAAATAAAATCTAACCTAAAAAGATAAAAAGATAAAATCTAATAAAATAAAATAAAATCTAATCTAAAAAGATAAAAATAAAATCTAACCTAAAAAAATCTAATATAATCTAACCTAAAGGATAAAAATAAAATCTAAAAAGATAAAATAATAAAAACAGAAAAAATAAAAACAGAAATTCAAAATTAAAGTCAAAGATAATCAATAATCACACAAATTAACCAGTTAAACCACGAATCCCCGGCAACGGCGCCAAAAACTTGATGGACAAATTTGTAAGCACCAAAATATGATGTCACAAACTTGTTTCACAATCGGCAAGTATGACCGAATCGTTTCAAGTAATAAACTTGGTAAGACCAAGTATCGTTCTCCCAAAGGACTCACGGCCTAGTTTAGTTATGTGATTTGTTGATTAGCTAAGACTTAAGAACACAATAATTGAAGTTTAATATGCAAAGACGAAAATTAAATATGTATGCATGAATTGATCAATGACAAAGACAAAAGATAAACACTTTCAAGGAAATATATGAATGAATATGTTGTTGGGGGTCAATTTCATCTCATCCACTCTCATATATTTTAGGAATTCAACATTCAAATCATCATTGTTAATGCCACTCTCTAATGTACCATTCTAGATGGCTTCTCCCTAATCAAATAGTTCATACAATTCCTAGCATTCCTAATGATTAGTTCATGAGTGCAGGAGCTTAAAGGCAACCAATATAATATTGTCAGTATAATATTGGGAGAAATTCCCCGGATCTAGATTTCCCCGTACGTGTCCGTATCAACAAAACCAATAATCATGCATTAGAATGAGTTAAACAATGCAAGCATTGAGCAAAGAGGAAAAACCCTAACTAATGATGAAAGAAAGCATATGTCTTAATTCAAAGATGTACTCAACAAATCCATATATGAGAGCTTCAAGAGATTACTTTGACTCCCCAACAAACATACAAGGTTTAGTTCACCATATTCATGGTGAACCTAGATGAATTACAATGAAAGTATGAAAGAATAAACCCAATAAAGGTGAAGAGGTAGCCTGAGCATCCAAGATCCTCCTTAAAAGGGGTGAAAGAGAGAGTGTTTGCCTCGTTTCTGCCAAAGATGCCTAACTATAGGACGTGCAAGCCCTTATATACTAATCTAGAGTTACAAAAGATTACAAAAGTCCAAGCCCAAAAAGTGCCGCTCAGCGGTATTTACCGCTCAGCGGTGATTGCGCGTCTTCTTTCTTCCCCTCAGCGGCCATTTTGCCCCTCAACGGTTCCAACGTCACCTCTTGAGTGCCGCTCAGCGGTAGTTTGTCGCTGAGCGGTGCCTTCGACTTCTCCTTTTTGCACTCTTTCTTGTCTTTTCTAATGTCCTCTCTCTTATTCTTCACTTCTTTCACCAATTTCACCTCAAAACCTGCACAAGAACACTTAAATCAAGCATAAACCTGTCCAGCTCTCTTATTTATGAAAATATAAACAAAAGGCATGATTTCAAGCTAGTTTCTAAGTCTAAAGGTTGCTTTTAGTATCAACTTTAAGCATGAAAATAACAGTTTTTCAACTGTTATCAATCGTCGGGTTCAACTTGATCATCCCAACTCCTTCTCCTTTGTTCGTGGGTTTCTAATGACCCAACAAGTTCATCCACTATGAGAACTGACAAATCCTCCGATTCTTCGATGGCGAACACGATACTTTTGAAATATTTTGTAAGGGATCTCAAAAATTTTCTCACAACCTTGCAAGATGACATTTGTTCTCCATTCTTGCCGAGTTGGTTAACCACCTTCTCCACCCGAGTTATGTACTCGATTATATGCTCTTTGGGCTCTATCTTCAACTGTTCAAACTCTCCTCTAAGAGCTTGTATTCAAACTTTTCTAACGCAATTGTCACCTTTATACGCAACCTCTAATATCTCCCAGGTTTCCTTTGCTGATTTAACCTTCACTATTTTTTTGAATTTTGACTCACATACTGTAATATAGAGAAAATACAATGCTGACCCATCACTTGCACGTCATTTCTTCAACAGGGTTGTATGCGCCACCGTCAGATGTTTGTCTTCATTAGGTTCAACGTACCCATCTTCCACCATATCCAAATGTCTTGGGATCTCAACAACGCCTTCATCTGTAGGCACCAATTATCATAATTGGTTCTGCTGACTAGTTTGCTCTTCATTATCATTCTCAAAATTACCTCGACCACATCCACCTAGTCTTCGGCCTCTTCGGCCTCTACCGCCAGGACGTCGGCTTTGAGTAATCCGGGTTTTATTTGAGTCAAACTGTACTTGTAGTGCTTGATCGTCGGATTCAACCTGATCATCCCAACTCCTTCTCCTTTGCTCACAGACTTCTAATGACTCAACAAGTTCATCCACTGTGAGAACCGACAAGTCTTTCGATTCTTCGATGACACACACGATACTTTCGAAATCTTTTGAAAGGGATCTCAAAATTTTTCCCACAACCTGGCTAGATAGCATTTGTTCTCCATTCTTGTCGAGTTGGTTGGTCACCTTCTCCACCCGAGTTATGTATTTGGTTATATGCTCTTTGGGCTTCATCTTCAACTTTTCAAACTCTCCTCTAAGAGCTTGTATTCGGACTTGTCTAATGTGGTTGTGACCTTTATACGCAACCTCCAATACCTCACAGGTTTCCTTTCCTGATTTAACATTCACTATTTTTTCGAATCCCGACTCATCTACTGTGTTGTAGAGAAAATATAATGTTGACCCATCTCTTGCACGTGATTTCTTCAACAGGGTTGTCTGTGCCACCGTCTAATGTTCGTCTTCATCAGGTTCAACGTACCTATCTTCCACCATATCCCAAATGTCTTGGGATCTCAACAACACCTTCATCTATAGGCACCAATGATCATAATTAGTTTCTCTCGTCAATTGTGGTACACTCATACCATTGACAACCTTTGCCATCTCTCTAATAAAAAAAAGTCAAGCGCTCAGTTCTTTTTCTCTCACAATATTTGACTCTATCCTCTCTCTCTTTTTCTCTTTCTCGGTACTCAGAGCATAAGGTTTTGATACCATTGTTAAGAAAATCCCACGTTACAAACATTAAATATTTTCCTAAAATTGAGTGTACTATTCATTGATAATTGAAGAACTTTAAACCGTCGTGGTACTTACAATATTTTGAAAATAAAAGTAAAAACTGAAAATAAATATCAACTATCTTAAAAATAAAATCTGCTTAATCTATCATAAAATAATATGGTACCTAGATAAACCGAAAATCATAATTACCTATCCCTATTTTATCTCTATCAAAATCAAAATAATTAAATAAGATTTAAATAAAATTAATAATAAAATCCTAAAATTTAAGTTTATCCCAATAGGATTGACACCACTCTCTGCCAAAAACTTTAAGTCAATAGGTTAATGAATATTTCACTTTTATATAGTACTTTACTTTTTCATTTCTATCCACTGTTAGACTTGGACTCTAACTTGTATTTCCAAGAAATATATCACAAAAGAGGCAAATTTTTCGTGTCTTTCTGGCCTCCGGTGCAATCACAAAATAGCCGCGAAACTTATATGGGGTCCCCCTGGTACAGGAAAAACAAGAACTTTGGCCACATTGCTTTTTGCTCTGTTGGAAATGAAGTATAGACATAACTTTCAGAAATTAGTATGCTAAAGTGAGGCACTTGAATCATTTCAGGGCTACTTGTTTCAAAGTGATTTGCCTTCTAATGAATTGGAAATTGATGGTGCAGTATACAAGCTGTCCATGAAGCGAATTGAATGTCTCAATGCTTTAAAGACTGTGGTAGATTCAATTGATGAGTTCTAACTGATAAAATCTTATAATTATGAATCAATCAGACAGTTTTGTTTCCAAACATCGTCGTTGATATTTTCCACAGCTTCTGGTTCTCATAAGTTGCGCTCTTTAACCATGAAGCCATTTGACATTTTGGTGATGGATGAGGCTGCACAGCTAAAAGAGTGTGAATCAATAATACCTCGTTTACTTCCAGGCCTAAAACATGCCATTCTGGGCCGCGATGAGCTTCAACTCCCATCAATGGTTAGAAGTAATGTATGTAAGCACTATCAAACATGTATTATTTTATCTATCACAAAATTCTTCCTCCCAAATGTTCATTTATTTCTAATTTCATTTGTGCTTAATTTTTGTGTACAAGGTTTCTAAGGAAGCTGATTTTGGGAGGAGCTTATTTGAAAGATTGAGATCATTAGGTTACCCGAGTCTCTCCTTAAGGTGCAGCATAGGATGCACCCACAAATAAGTTCTTTCCCAATTTCTTATTTCTATTCCAACAAAATCCAGGATGCACCAAATGTGGAAAGATATGACTTTGGGAAGAAATACCTCGCAAGGCCAATGTTTGGTCCTTATTCTTTTATAAATGTAGTTGGAGGCAAAGAACAATTTGATGATGAAGGAAGGAGCTACAAAAATTTAGCAGAGGTCGCAGTTGTGATGACAATACTGAAAAATCTGCATAAAGGTTTGTTCTTCTATTAATATCTTCAGCAGTAATTTCTAAGTTTTTTCTTGCTTTCATATTATTCTTTCTGTCTTTGGTGGTACAGCTTAGATGGCAATGTAGCAACATGCCCTTTCAGAAGAACATCTGATATATTTAGTCTGCATTTCTTTACTTGAAAGAAGTTCAGTTCTAAATAAAAGGATTTATATGGTTTATTGAATCGTTATATTTGATTAAAAGTCTCTATCTACAAAATTCTACTTGTCCTGGTAGTATTACCTGAAGTTAATTATTTGATTCACCTCAGTGTGAAAAGATTAACTTTATTATTTTCACTTGTATATTCACTAATTCAAGTAGACAGAAACATATAACAGAAAGTCAGTGCTTTTACAATCCATGATGTCTGAATTTGAATAAAGGGCTACCTTTTCTTTGATGCAGCATGGTTGACCTCAGCATGAATTAAGCATTGGTATTATGACTCCCTATATGCTGGCCAAGTTGCTGAAATTCAGGAGAAACTCGGAAAGATTTATGAAAGTGATGATGTATTTAATGTCGTGGTGATGTCTGTTGATGGTTTTCAAGGAGAGGAGAAGGATATTATTATGTTATCAACTGTAAGAACAAGCAGTAGATCATCTCTTGAGTTCATAGAGCTAGGTACATCTTTTGCTCTTAACTCTTCTATTTATCGCAGCCTTATTTGTTTTTCAGGGTACCATATTAACTAAAAAACTGCATTTGGTTTCATATCTTGCAGGCACTGCTTATGGATTTTGGGGAATGAATGGGCCATTACAAACAATGAAAATGTTTGGAATGATTTAGTGCTTGATGCCAAGAAACGTAAGTGTTTCTTTAATGCAGAACAAGACGAGGAAATGGAGAAAGCTATATTGGATTCCAAGAAAGAGGCAGATCGGTTTGATGATTTGCTTGATACAAATAGTGTCCTCTTCAAAAGTAAATTGTGGAAGGTATACAGTCTTGGACTTAATTTTTATACTCTTTTTTTTTTTGTATAACCTCCTTGAGTTGGCCTAACCTCTCTTGGAGCCACCAAACACTACACCACCACCACCATATCTCCTAGAAGCTTTGAACTTCTACACCATTCATACATTAGCTCATCATCCTTGGACCATTTACCACCACATTTTCGCACCATTCATCCAAGGAACACCCCTCCATGCACATCTCCTAGCTTTGACCCAACCTAGCCAAGGAGGTTTCCATCATTTGGTATCAGAGCTTTGGTTCTTCAAGAGCTAAGTCTTTTGGTCCTTATCTATCCTTTATTCTTCCATGTTGTTGATGTTATTTTCCTACTTGTCTTGTGTGTTTTTTTTTCATCTATCATCATTTGTTCTGGCAACAAACTGTGATGATTTTCAAACTTAAACTGCATCTATCTCAATTGTCCAAAAAATACGTAAAAATATTCAAATGAAAGCCCTTTGATTCTAGTTTCCAACAAAAAAAGAATCACTTCATTTGGAGTTCTGTGGAGAAAGTTAAAAGTAAAACAATCAGCAATGGTCAAAGCTGCCAGGATTATGTCATTAGCGGTTTTCAAGTTCGTTTTTGGTAGTTTTGGTTACATTTTTGTGCCTTTTTTTTTGAGTCATTCCTTTCTGTTTTGTTTGGTCTTATATGCTTATTTTGTGTCATTTTTATTTTTGAATCCATCCATGTTGTCTAGAGTCATGTTTAGTCTTTTACATGTCTTTACTTCCATGTTTAACCTTTGAAAAATCACCAAAAATACATGTTTGAGTAAATTTCAAAACTGTTTCATTTGAGTACCTTTGAGTGCTTTTTCTTTGCATATTTGAGTTCATACTTGTTGTTAGATGATGAAAAAGTTCATAGAGTTAGGTTTCCATCATGTCACTTTTTGTGTTTCATGCTATATTTGATTCTAGGTTTTCTTCATTTTGGTGCTATAAGCTTGTATGAACTTGAAACTCCTTGTAAAATTCCAGATTTGAGATCTAATTTGGTGTGTGTTTGTGCTAAAATTTTCAAAAAACAAGAAGAGACAAAAGGTACAAAAGAAAAAGTAGACAAAAAGTACAAAAACAAAAGCAAAAAAGTAAAAGTAAAAGCACATGCATGTACCATCTTTAACCGATTTTGTGTGAGCACTTTGATGTTGATTTGGAGCTTATTTTTATGTCCTCAAGCTTCTGTTCCAGAAGCCATGATGATCTAAAAAGGTTGCCTTAGTGTACCATTTGATCTAGCTTGCCAAAGGACAAAAGCACCTTGTGTTTTTCTAGTAGTGTTGGTTTTTTGTGATCCATTCTAGTGCCTTTCTTTAGGTAACTCCTTTTGTTGTGCTAACCTTTCTTTCTTACCATTTAATTGCTTGATGTTTTTCTAAACATTAATGGTTTTGTCAAAGTAAAAATCCTTTTGAAGAGCCTTTGTTCATTTTAGACCTTTTCTTGCTTTTTCCTTGGACTCCTTTTGGTTTTAGTGGTGTTAACTTGTGGTGTAGGTCTTTGGATGGTAAAAAAACGTGAGGATCATGAGGAGGACAGCCCAAAACAGTGAGTAACATCCAAAGGTGAGGAGGCCTTGAAGGGAAGCTTAAAGTCTTGGTCTAAAACACAAAATAAGAGAGTATATGCTTGGTGAGAAAGAGATTTGTGTGTATTTTCTTTGAATTGTAAAATTGTAGTTGTTTTCCTTTTTGGACTTGTATTTTTGGCTTGTTAGGGGTTTGTCCTAACAAGAACATTGGAAATTTATTATTTAAGCGAAATTTGTAGTTGGTGGGTAAGAGGGAACCAAAGTTCCTTCTAACTTCACCATTAGGCCGCATAGATTAGCTTTAATTGCTTTCTTTAATTGTGATAGTCTAGTGTGTGTCAACTTTTATTTCAAGGTTAAATCCCTTTGAGAAGTTTGGTACAAGAGAACTTGAGGTAAGATTTGGCTAGGAAAGACTTGGTTTATAAGCAATCCATAATGATTCACCTCTCTTTCCTAGAAGTGAACTTAAGCTTCTCTTGTCTCCTTAAGTCTTTTAAGGAATTTTATTTGAAATACTAAGTTGTTTTGCATAAGCCATTTTGAAAATATTAAAAATGTCTAAGATTATTTGTGAAAATTGTTTTTCAAAATTCTTTTAAAACAAATGAGTTTTTATAGTAGCTTGCATTTAAGTCATGGTGAGGTTGAGCTACATTCTAAAGTTAAGAGTGACCTTCCATTCTTTGGTGAGAATACTAGTGCATTATCATACCTAGCATGGGAGAAAAGAATAAAAGAACTTCATCCATTCGTAGTTAGGCATGGTAAATATCATATACTTAGTTTATGCATCTCTAGGCTTATAGGACATGCAAGTGAATGGTGGAATCAAAGACAATCTAAGGTTGAGAAAGGTAGAAAATCTCACATTAAAGATTTGTGTGACTTGAGATCATGCATGAGAAGAAAATTTGTTGCTTCTTCCCTTATAATAAACCAAGAGCAAATATGTGAGATGAGAGAGATAGAGAAGAAAGAAAGAGTTGAAAGAAAATAATATCTTGCTACCTTAGAAGAAGAACTTATAATCCTTAATGAAAAACAAGAAAAAGTCCAAAAGGATTTAAGGAAGATAAAGAGAAGTAGAGATGAAGACAAAAGAAGGAAGAAAGAACAAAGAGAGAAATATGAGCATGAGAAAAGAGAGAAAGAACAAAGAGAGAAAGAGGAGCAAGTAAGAAGAGAGAAAAAGAAGGATGAAACAAGAAGAGAGTATGAAGAGAAAAAGATAAAAGAAAGGAATGAGAAAGAAAAGAGAGAAAAAGAAGATATTGAGATAAAAGAAGAAAAGGAAGAGTTACCAAAGCCCCCTACCACTCCCACAATTAAGATTAAGACTAAGATGATGAAGTGAAATTTCCAATCTTTGAACTTTTCTCAATACACCCAACCATCTTTCATAACTCCAACTTTTACTTTTGAAAATCTTCAACTTCTTTTTTACCTCCCACTATTTTTAACTCCTCAAAATTTTCCAAATCAAACTTTGAGTTGATGTTACCTTCTAGGATTCAATTAACTCAAAGTAAACACAAACAATTTTGTGGAATAGACCTTCAAAGTTTTCAAGTAAATTCTTTTAAAATCAGTATAAGCTCTTCTTTAAATCTTTCATCTAGATACATGTTGTTTGTGGCTCAAAAGATTATTGGTTTTGTGTTTGATGACACTTGCATATGAATCGATTCTGGTGGAAAGATACACAAATTAACGAATAATAAGAAAAAGGTTTTTGTCATAAAAGAACAAGAAGATTTGAGGACAAATCCTTTTCAAAAGGGAGGGTATGATGGCATATCCCTAAAAAATTAAGTCTTGTGTTGGAATGGATAGTCTTTCAAACATATACATCCAACAAAAGACAAATAAAAGCTTCAAAGATGCTCTTACTCTTCAAGACCTTGATCATTCATTTGATTTAAGGTGTATCATTGTTAGGAGCTATATTCTTCATTTACTCACTATTATAACATTTGTTTTAACTTGTGTTATAAAATGGGTATTTGACCTTGGTGGAGAAGCACACAAAACTCCAAAGAAGATAAGGAAGTTTGCCTTGTTCCATGTTGAAGATTTGAGGGCAAATCCTTTTCAAGAGGGAGGGAATGATGGCAAATCCCCTAGCCATGGTCAAGCACTTTAACCGAATACTCTGTATATAAGAGTTGTTTCATTCATTCAATAAGAATGATGTTATTCAGTTTGCTTATTTTCTCCCCTTCGTGTCAAGCTTTCTCTACCTTTTATAGTTTTTTGTTTCAATAGTGGTATCCAGGGACACTACGGTGGCTGGAGGGCGTGCGTTTTCAATCTTTTCCTCACGGTGATACTATGGTGGCTGAAGGGTATGGTTGAAACGTTTGAAGGTGGTCAAGAAGACAGTTCTTGGGCAAGAAAGAAAAGGTGTCATGGCTGATATTCATGCTGCAAGCTTTCCTGTTCTCACAGACAAAAACTAGAGCAGGTGGAGTGCACAGATGAAGGTTTTGTTTTGTTATCAAGTCGTCAGTGCAATTGTGGAAGAAAGAGGATATGAGCCTGGTCTTGGTGGCGACACAAAGGAGCAGAAGAAGGAGTTTAAAATGAAAGATGATAAAGCTTTGTTCATCATCCATCAATGCGTGGATGATATGCATTTTTAGAAAATACAAAATTCTACTATGATGAGTGAAGCTTGGGGCATACATGTGAGATGCCATGCCGGAGGAGAAAAAATTAAGAAGGTGAAGCTTCAAACGTTAAGGAGACAATACGAGCACTTGTAGATGGATGACAGTGATAAGGTGAGTGATTACTTCAACAAAGTATTGTCAATAGCTAACCAGATGAAAGGTTGTGGTGAAACTATTACTGATCTCATGGTAATTGAGAAGATTATGAGATCACTGCCTCAGAAGTTTGATCATATTGTGGTAGCAATTGAGGAGTCCAGGGATCTTGAAAAACTAAAGGTAGAAGAACTTTAAAGTTCCTTGGAGGCACATGAAATGAGAATGCAGGAAAGAAATCCTATCAAGCCTGATGAGCAGGCACTGAAGGCACATCATAAAATGGGCGAAGGGAAAACGAAGTTCAAGAAGTGGAAGGGAAAGTCAAGTAAAGGAAAATGGAAGAATGATAATGGTACAAATGAGCAAGATGAAAGGTATGAGTCTGTTGAAGGCAAAGGGAAATTTGAAAAACAACAGAAGAAGAAGGACAAGAAAAACATAGAATGTATTAATTGTCATAAGATGGTACATTATTCATATGAATGTTTCTCGGGCAAAGGAAAGCAGGAGAAGAAGAAGAAGTATCAAAGTAAAGAAGCTTATCTTGCACAAGAAGATTCTTACTCTAAGCCTTTAACACTGATGATAATGACCTCCACTGAATGCTCCTCTACAATGAATAAGATCTAGTACTTAGACTCTGGTTGCTTAAACCATATGACGTGTAATAGAAAGTGGTTGGTGAATTTTGACGAAACCAAGAAGAGCAAAGTCAAGTTCGCAGAAAATAATACATTGATGGTTGAAGGAATGGGTGATGTGATCATCAACAGGAAGAATGGTTCACAAGCTATAATTTCCAGCGTGTTATTCGTTCCTACAATGAAGTGTAATCTTCTCAATGTTGGGCAATTGGTAGAAAGAGGATATATTGTAATAACGGGAAACAGTGATATAGTTGAGTTGCTTGATAGCCACAAGAAGCTAATGTTGACGAGTAAGATCTCTAAGAACAGGACCTTTCAAGTCAGTCTGGAGGAAATTGAAAGTCAGCAGTGTTTGGCTACTGTGAAAGAAGAAGAAAGTTGGTTGTGTCATTTGTGTTTTGGGCATTTGAATTTCAGAGATTTGTAGAGGCTTGGTGAGAAGGGTATGGTATCAGGTATGCCAAATATTTCTTTGCCAGTTAATGCATGTGAGTCGTCTTGGACAAGCAAGCAAACTAGAAAGCCATTCTAGTCTCAGTCGAGGAGAGATCAAAGGAGTGTCTTGAAGTTGTACATTCTGATGTCTGTGATTTGATTAAGGTTCCCTCTTTGGTAGGCAACAAATATTTTCTGGCTTTTGTTGATGAGCACAACAAAATGATGTGGCTACATTTGATCAAGGCAAAGAGTGAAGTCTTGGAGATGTTCAAGATATTTAAAGCTGTTGCAGAAAAGGAGAGTGGGAAGGTGTTGAAAATTCTCAAAACTGATGGAGGTGGAGAATACACCTCACATACCTTTGAGAGTTATTGTCAAAGCAATGGAATCACGCATGAAGTCACTGCACTGTATACGCCACAACACAATGGCTAGGTGGAAAGAAAAAATCGCATCATCATGAATATGGCAAGATGTCTCATCAAGGAGAAGGAGTTGCCATGAAGTTTTTGGGCAGAAGCTGTGTCGACAGTTGTGTATATACTAAATAGGTGTCCTACAAAGAAGGTGGAGGGCAAGGTTCCGCTTGAGATCTGGACCGGGAAGAAGCCATTTATGACACACTTTAAGGTGTTTGGCTCTTTATCATTCACACACGTAGCAGATCAAAAAGCGGACCAAATTAGAAGATAAGGGAGAACCAATGGTGTTTATGGGGTACCATGCGATTGGAGCGTATAAGCTATATGATCCAGTAAACAAGAGAATGGTGTTGAGCAGAGACGTGATCGTGTTAGAGAATTAACGCTGGGATTGGAAACACATGCACTCGAGTTTGAAGAAAACAATGTTGCATGGACTTACAGATGAGTCTACACTAGAAAGAATCGAAACAACTACTGAAGGCAATCTTTATTCGAGTGAAACGGTGCAGAGGCCTAGAAGACAAACGGTGAGGCCATCGAGATTTTCTGACTATGAGATATACTCAGATGTAGAGATTAATGAAGAAGGAGATTTACTTCATCTTGCACTTATGACTGGTGCAGAACCGGTGGAGGTGGATGAAGCATTGAAGCAATCAGTTTGGAAGGAAGCTATGATTGATGAACTTAGATCAATCGAGAAGAACAAGACGTGGAAGCTAGTTGATTTTCCACCTAGAAAGCAGTGCATCAGTGTAAAGTGGGTTTTCAAGAGGAAACTAAATCCAGACGACACTGTGTCAAAGTATAAAGCAAGGCTTGTGGTCAGAGGTTTTCTGCAAATGCAAAGAGTGGATTTTACTGGAGTCTTTGCTCCTGTTGCCAGGCTGGAAACCATACGTTTGGTAGTTGCACTTGCATGTGAACGAAATTGGCAGCTGTTTCAGTTAGATGTTAAGTCAGCATTTTTGCATGGATCATTGGAGGAAGAAGTGTATGTTCAGCAACCTCCTGGATTCAGTGAAAGGGATAAAGAGCACATGGTGTATAGGCTGCATAAAGCTCTTTATGGTTTGAGACAGGCACCTAGAGCCTGGAATAAGAAAATCGACTCTTATTTGCTTGATCTCGGCTTTGAGAGGTGTGTTGTAGAACACATATTATATGTTAAAGCCTCGGGTGGAGAATTGGTAATCATATGCTTGTATGTAGATGATCTCTTAGTGACAGGTTCGAACCTAGAGGACATTGAAGAGTTCAAAAGAATGATGCAGACTGAGTTTGAGATGACAAATCTTGGCAAACTCAGCTATTTTCTAGGCATGGAATTCGTGCACACCGCTATTCGTATGATCATGCATCAACATAAGAATGTGAAAGACCTGCTTGAGAGGTTCAAAATGAATCAGTGCAACGCTGTAAAAAGTCCGTTGGAGGTGAATGTCAAATTAAGAGATGATGATGCAGAGGAGGTAGTAAATGAAACTATGTATAAACAGATAATCGGGTCATTAATGTTCTTGTGCAGGAACAGACCTGAGTTGGTTTTCTGTGTGTGTTTAATAAGCATATTCATGAATCAGCCCAAGAAGAGTGATATGCTTGCTGCTAAATGCATAATGAGATACATAAAGGGCACATCATGTCAACAGAATGAATGACAAAAGATTTGCAATTGTATATTTATTTGTAACGGTTATTTTGTTAATTAGGATAATTAGTTGTAGTTAATGTATATATTGCAGTTTAGCTTATTTAGTGGGCTGAAAATCAACTTGACTGATTGTAATCATGTGTATTTATATGAAAATTCTCCAGCAAGAGGAAACACAACTTTTTGGCTCAATCTTCTCTGAGTTTAACATGGTATCAGTCTAGGTTACAATCCTAAAACCTAGTTTGGGTTTTCCAGCCTCATCCTAGATTCGCGATTCTTCTTGGGTTTTTTTTCTCGTTTCCTATTTTCCTAGCTCGGGCTTTCGAAAAATATGATGTCTTATTTGTTCGCCGTAATAAGAAAAACTACTCAGCTTGGGCATTCCAATTCCAAATCTTTGTCACCAGAAAAGATTTGTGGGGTCATGTTGATGGCAACACTCCTGCCCCTAACAAAGATCAAAAGATACGATTGCTCATGCCAAATGGGTAGTCAAAGATTCTCAAGTCATGGCCTGGATCCTTGGTTCCGTTGATTCGAACATTGTCCTGAATCTTCACCCTTACAAGACTGTAGCCACAATGAGGTCTTACCTGAAGAAAATTTATAGTGAAAATAATGCAGCTCGCCGTCCATCTTGAGCATAACATCACTATATTTAAATAGGATAGTCTCTCCATCTCTAATTTTTATTCTCAATTCATGAATCTTTGGGCTGAATACACTGATATAGTTTATGCAAACTTGCCTTCTGAAGGTCTAATTCCGTCCAAACAATTCATGATATTACTAAACGTGACCAATTTCTTATGAAATTGCGATCTGACTTTGAAGGTATCCGATCCATTCTCATGCATAGAGATCTTGTCCCATCGTTGGATGCATGTCTTAATGATTTGTTACGTGAAGAACAACGTCTTCTTACAAGTCCATCATTGAAGAACAAAAATTGTCTACTGTTACAGTAGCATACGCGACACAAGGGAAGTCACGCCGCCATAACATGAGCACTATTCAATGTTTTAGTTGCAAGCGTTTTGGCCACTATGCTTCAGCTTGTCCGAAAAAATTCTGCAACTATTGCAAAAAGGATGGTCATATTATTAAGGAATGCCCAATAAGGCCACCACGACGACTTGCAAGAGCTTTTACCACCACAACCTGTTCTTCTAATCCCAACAGTTCTGCCAATCCAACACCTGTCCATCAAAATGCTACTACTGATGTTCCAACTTTGACCCTTGAAATTGTTCAACAAATTATCATTTCAGCTTTTTCTGCTTTGGGATTCTCAGGTAACTCCTCTTCACCATGGTACTTTGATTATGGGGCTTCCAACCACATGACCAATAATACTCGATTCCTTACTAATATAGAAAAATATTTAGGGAATCTCAAGATACATAATGATGGTGGAAATCAATTGCCTATAACAGAAACTGGTGATATTTCTTCATTTTTAAAAAATGTCTTTGTTACTCTTGGTCTCACCAATAATCTCATTTCTGTTGGTTAATTAGTCGACAATGATTGTCGAGTTTCATTCTCATAGTCTGGTTGTCTTGTGCAGGATCAACACTCGGGGAAGATAATCACGAAGGGGCCTAAAGTTGGACGTCTTTTTCCCATCCATTTCTCGCTGTCTCCAAGTCTTTTTTTGCCTTTCGTCTTTTGTAATTCTGCTATTATTGATCACCAAGTGTGGCATAAGTGCCTTAGGCATCTCAACTCAAATGTACTCCATGACATGCTCAAATATGGTTTTCGTGGAAATAAACACACTCCATCTCTTATTATTATTCATTTCGATTGCATTCCTTGTAAGCTTGGCAAAAGTAAAATTCTACCTTTTCCAACACACCATTCGCATGAAACACAACCATTTGATATCATCCATAGTGATGTTTGGGGGTGGCACAAGTTATGTCTCATGCTCATTACAAAATATTTTGTTACTTTTGTTGATGATTATAGTCGTTTCACTTGGGTCTATTTTCTACACTCAAAAGATAAAGCCTTTTCCACTTTCAAATTTTTTTATGCTTAAGTTTAGGCCCAATTCTCCTCCAAAATCAAGATTCTTCGTTCTGATAATGGGGGAATACACATCACACTTATTTTAGGAATTGTTGCAATCTAATGGCATTTTATCTCAAAGATCATGCCCATCAACCCCCCAACAAAACGGGGTAGCTGAACGAAAAAATCACCATTTATTAGATGTTGTCCGCACCCTTTTGCTGGAGTCACATGTGCCATCACGATTTTGGTGTGAAGCCCTTTCCACTGTTGTTCATCTTATAAACAAATTGCCATCTCCTTCTATAAGTAATACATCTCTTTTCACTCGATTATTTGGTCACCCATCCGATTACTCCACTGTTCGTATCTTCGGTTGTGCATGTTATGTCCATTTTCCTCCACATGAACGTACCAAGCTCACTGCACAATCTGTTGAATGTGATTTTCTTGGCTATTCTCCTCATCAAAAGGGATTTCTATGTTATGATCCTAACCTTCATCGGATTCGGGTCTCTCGAAATGTCATTTTTCTAGAAATTGTATATTTTTTTGCAAACCATCATGACTCAGTCCCTTCTCCAATTTCTGTTTTGCCAATTTTTTCTAATTCTTCTGCAGGTCACTCATCATCTAGACCTCTATTGACCTATCAAAGGCGAAATACTGCCACTCACCATCACCTAGCACAATCACATGAGCCCCTTCAAGATAATTCCTTGGATGTTGATCCAGTATAAGCTCCAAAACCAGAACCAGCTCCTTTACGACGCAGTTCACGCATTGGTAAGCCCCCATAAAGGTATATCTATTCCATGACAACAACATTATCATCTATTCCTATTCCTTCTTCTTATAACATGCAATGCATAATGAATGTTGGCAAAAATCTATTGAAAGCGAACTTCTCACCTTGGAAGAAAATCAGACATGGGATATAGTGCCATGTCCTCCATCTGTTAAACCCTTAGGCATCAAGTTTGTGCTCTCTATAAAGCTGCTTTCGGATGACTCCATAGACCGTTACAAGGTGCGACTGGTTGTACATGGAAATAAGCAAGAGTATGGCCTAGACTATGATCAGACTTTTGCTCCAGTTGCCAAGATGACCACTGTGCGCACTATCCTTGCTCTTGCTGCATCCAAATCTTGGCCATTACATCAAATGGATGTCAAAAATGCATTCCTTCATGGTGACCTTAAGGAGGAAGTTTACATCACATTTCCTGGTGGTATGTCGACCCTCTCCCCGAATATTGTTTGCAAATTGAAACCCTCTTTATATGGATTGAAGCAGGCCCCAAAAGTATGGTTTGAAAAGTTTCTCTCCACTCTTCTTGGTTTTTCTTTCAATCAAATTCATCACTTTTCCTTCAACGGACTCCTAAAGGCATCGTCGTACTTCTTGTTTATGTGGATGACATTGTGGTCACTGGTTTTGATCAAGATGTTATTTCTAGAATCAAACAAATGCTGCATTCAAATTTTAACATGAAAGAATTAGGCTATCTCAATTATTTCTTGGGTTTAGAGGTGCATTACCTTCTTGAAGGCATTTTCGTAAACCAGCATAAATATATTCAAGATTTGGTCCAGCTAGCGGGACTCACCAATGCTACCCCTGTTGACACTCCAATGGAAGTTAATGTTAAATATAGGCGACATGAAGGAGAGCTTCTTGACGATCCCATTCAATATCGAAAACTAGTTGGTAGTCTCATCTATGTGACCATCACTCACCCTGATATTTCTTTTGCTGTACACACGGTTAGTAAGTTCATGCAATCTCCATGACACTTTCATTTTTCAGCCGTGCAACGTATCATTAAATATCTCCTTGGCACTTCAAGTCGTGGTTTATTCTTTCTTGGTAATTCATCTCTTCAACTCCAAGCTTATAGTGACGCTGATTGGGATGGTAGTCCAGAAACTAGGAGATGAACTACTGGCTGGTGTATGTTCCTAGGGAATGCTCCTATTTCATGGAAATGTAAGAAACAAGATTCAGTCTCAAAGTCATCCACTAAAGCAGAATATCGCGCAATGTTTGTTGCTTGTTCTGAGATAATATGGCTACGTGGTCTTCTTACAGAGCTTGGATTGTCTCAAGCACAACCAACTTCAATGCATGCTGATAACACCAATGCCATACAGATTGCAGCAAATCCAGTTTACCATGAACGAACGAAATACATCGAGGTCGATTGTCACTCTATCCGAGAAGTGTATGATCGTAGAGTCATCAATCTACCACATGTCTCAACATCCGTTTAAATAGCTAACATTTTCACTAAATTGTTGCCACGCCAGCGTCACAATTTTTTACTTGGCAAATTGATGCTTGTAGATTCACCAGCATCAATTTGAGGGGGATGTCAACAAAATGAATGGCAAAAGATTTGCAATTGTATATTTACTTGTAACGGTTATTCTGTTAATAAGGATAATTAGCTGTTGTTAATGTATATATTGCAGTTTAGCTTATTTAGTGGGATGAAAATCAGCTTGACTGATTGTAATTAGGGATGACAACGGGTCGGGTCGGGCACGGATAGTATGATACTCGTACCCAACCCACATGTAAAAAATATACCCATTACCCGCCCCGTTACCCGTTGGATACCCGCATAAAAAAAACCCACGGATTTTTGTCAACTCGCGAATACCCGACGGATACCTGTTATTATCTCTGCTCCTCCACAATTATTTGATTCATCAAACCATTCTCCTAAAGAAACTCTTCATTTTTTGGAACCTTCACGTGCTCTTCTCTACATCAAGCAAAATAAACAGAAATTGAATCACAAATTTCATGCCAAGTTTGTTCTCTGGAACAACCACCATCATTCAGCTTCTTAGAGTAACCATCAACCCCTACCCTCCTCTAACAATACAGCCAGCGCACGACAATCACCAACGCTAACAGATCTCATTTGTCCAATCTCAGATATGCACTAAAGCATCTCATATCTCCACCAAAGCATTTTAGATCTGCCTCTTCTTCCAAAGTCATTCCTTCCTTTTCCCTTTCTTCCTCTCTCAACATCTGCATCCCGCGTCGCGCAGATCGCTTTGTTCCTCTTCGTTGCACAATAGGAGCCTTTATCGACGAATCCTTCGATGGACACGGTGGCGGTCGTGGTGGTGACGGACATGGCGGTGACAGCGGCAATAAATGAGGAAAAGATTCCAGCGGCGGTGGTGATGCAGTTTTTGAAGTTTGAGAAGTCTGCGTTCTTCTGGTGGCTGCTTCAGTTTCCTGGTTACAGAGAGTTAAATCACCTAATGGATAAAGATTAAAAAGTTATAACCTAATGGCTAAATTGTAATTTAATTGTTTAAATGGGTAGTAGATACCCGCGGACACGGATAGTGTGATACTCGAACCCGACCCGTTAACGAGCGGGTATTAAATTACCTGCTACCCGCGGGTACCTCTTACCCGCGGATACTAAATACCCGTAACGGATAAAACCCGCGGATACCCACGGCTGCAGGTTTTTTTGCCATCCCTAATTGTAATCATGTGTATTTATATGAAAATTCTCTAGCAAGAGGAGACAGTTTTTTGGCTCAATCTTCTCTGAGTTTAACACATCAGACACACTGAAATATTGTTTCCTTATGGAAGAAAGAAAAATGAGTTGTAGTTGATAGGATATTGTGATTTGGATTATGGAGGGGATGTTGTAGAGAGGAAGAGTACTTCGGGATACATCTTCTTCCTGAATGAGCCACCTATTTCGTGGTGTTCAAAGAAGCAGTCCATTGTTGCACTTTCTAGTTGCGAGGCTGAATACAGAGCAGAATGTTATGCGGCTTGCCAAGGTATTTGGCTCAGGGAACTGTTGTCAGAATTGAAGGTTATGAGGATGAATGTCGTGAAACTGAGGATGGACAATACTTCTACTATTAACTTGGCAAGGAATCTCGTGAGTCATGGAAGAAGTAAACACATAGAAGTGAAATATCACTTATTAAGAGATATGGTTAATAAAGGGAGAATTGAACTTTCTTATTGCACAACTGCATAGCAATGGGCAGACTTGTTTACAAAGGCGTTGACAGGTGATAGATTTGATAGGTTGAAGAAAGGAGTTGGTGTTGTCCCCACTGAGTTAGTTTGAATTAAGGGAGAGTATTGATGTATGTAGTTCAAATTAATAGTTAGTCTGTTTTCTGTTATATAACAGTTACTCTTTTATCAGTACTATTAATCGAATACTCTGTATATAAGAGTTGTTTCATTCATTCAATAAGAACGATGTTGTTCAGTTTGCTTATTCTCTCTGCGTCGTGTCAAGCTTTCTCTACCTTCTATAGTTTTTGTTTCAATATGTTCATAATAATGCAAATGATGGAGACGCAAATGGCAATGATACAACTGAAGCTGACAAGACAAGGGCTGAGCATGAAGAGTGTTGTTAATGAAGTATTGTTCCATCTCGAGAGATTATATGCTTCATGGCCAAGATAGTTTACAAGCGGATCTTCCATACGAGGTAACTGATGAGCAGCGAAACATCATTCGCTTCTCAAAGACTATATTTGTACTCGGTCGTAGTGGTACAGGAAAAACCATTGTTCTGATTATTATGCTTATTCAAAATGAGATATTGCACCGTAAGGGAGTTCAACAGTGGTACGGATATGGAATTAATGCAAATCAGGAACAGTCCAAGGATATTGCTACTGAGACTGAGAGACCAGTCTTAATACAGCTATTTGTAACGTTGAGTGCTGGACTATGCCAGAAGGTCCAACATCATGTTTCCCTTTTGAAAAGGTATGTAGATTCTTTCATAATACTATATCCTTTGACAACCAATTGGTTTTTACTTTATTTATATTGGTATAAAATTACAATAAAGGCTTCTAGGTATAGAGTCTTTTTATCAGATTATAGATTACATATAAAGTTATGATTTTTTAAACTTTCAACTAAAATAGAAAAGGAAAATGTTATGTTGACAACCAATATTTGCCAACAATTTGACAACGCCAGGTGGCGTCTTTGCATTGGCCATGTTTAATAAAAAGAAAATAGAGAGAGGTTATCAGACTAAGGGCAAAATTGGAAGAAAAGTTTACAAGTTTAACATTTTTGGTTTTGCGGTTTTCGTACTCGTTTTTTCGCTCTCACCTCTACACTTCTTTCATCCCTTCTATCTTCTCTCTCGATCTAACCTCTATCTTCTTTGTCGTTCTAACCCTAGTTGCGTTTTACCTTGTTCTCAGATTTGACCTTCACTTCTTTCATCTATGTCGTTGTGTCATCTATTCTTGTATCTTTTTTCTGATTCGAAGTCTGGTGGCGGTTCGGGTGTCATGAATTTAATTCTTTTTACGTTGTGTGTGTTATAATGAATAAAGGTGTTATATTGAAAAAAGAACGCAGAATATTAATAAGTATTTAAAATGTAGGCAATGGTTTCAGAAATGAATATAAGTTGTGGAATTTGTTGACCAAAAAACCATACAAGTGAATTTAAGGGTCATTACTGGTTGGGAGGTTATGTTTGGTGACCCCAAGAAATGGGGAAGAATCCATTCTTACTGAGGGGACCAAGTTGAACAAGTGTAGAACTAATCTGAAGAAAAAACATTGTGGTAATCGTTTACAGTGGCCTCGTAAACAATTACACAAGAGAAATCACTGTTTTGTACAGAAAGTTGAACTGAAGTAGTCAGTTGTGGTGTCCTAGGTGATCATTGGCAAAAACTGTTAATTTAAAGCACAACTTCACTTGTATTTACTTGGTGTTGGTGTTTGACTGGTGGTAGAGGGTGGTAGGTGATGGGAGGTGACCCCAAGAAGTGGGAAAGAAGCCATTCTTACTGAAGGGACCAAATTGGAAAAGTGCATGGCTAATCTACAGAAAAAACACTGTGGTAATCGTTTATAGTGGCGTGGTAAATGATTACACGAGAGAAATCACTGTGTTGTATAGAAAGTTGAACTGAAGTAGTCAACTGTGGTGTCATGGGTGATCATTGGCAAAAATTATTACTTTCAGGCACAAGTCCACTTGTATTTACTTGGTGTTGGTGTTTCAGTGGTGGTAGAGAGTGGTAAGTGATGGGAGGTAACACCAAGAAGTGGAGAAGAAGCCATTCTTACTGAGGGGACCAAGTTGGACAAGTGTAGAGCTAATCTGCAAAAAAAACACTGTGGTAATCGTTTACAGGGTCCTTGTAATCGATTACAATGGCAAAAAAGGCCTAAACTTGATTACCATAACATAATTTGAAAGGTCTTTGAGTATAGATTCCAACAAAACAAGAATCAACTCATTTGGAGTTCGGTGGAGAAAGTTATGAGCAAAACAACCAGAAAAGGTCAGAGTTGGTTGGAATATATAAAACGCTAACTTTAAGAAATAAACTGTACGGACTCAGATGTCCAAAAATTACAAATTAGTAGTCATTGGAAAGCTTTTTGAGTCTATTTGCTAATAAAAAAAGAATCACATCATTTGGAGGTCGGTGGGAAAAGTTATCATTAAAATAGCCAGCAAAGGTCAAAGTTGACAGCATGTGATCTCACTCAAATTTGCCTTTGGCTTCTTATGTGCGCACAGGTGGCTCCTGCAACACAAGTTTTTGTACAAAACTAGACTTTTGTTCGTGTAATCGTTTAAAGGCTCTTGTAATCGATTACAAGGCACAAAATGGCCTGCACTTGTTTCAGCACTTGAACCAACTTGGTCTTGACACCAACATTGGGTCTTTCCTTCACCATGGACTGCCCAAACCCTAGTTTCCTTCACTTATGTGGGCAGAGTGTGCCTCGTGCAGAACCCTTCATGAACAATGGATTTGTTTCCCCAGGAGGCATTTCCACTAATCCACCTCCTATGAAGACGTATGTAGGGTCGGATCACGAAGGCGTTATAAGAGTAGAGCGCTTATTACTCCTGGAGATCGATTGTTTAGAATAAAAAATGAGTAATATATTGATTGGTTAAAAGAATGTAATACAACGTTGTAAATAGATGAACAAATTGTGTAATGTAACCTATTTTGTTCAATGATATAAAATATGCATCTTTGCTTGTGTTACTTATTATTAATGTTAATTGAATTCCTTTTTTATTGTCATTGTGAAATGAGCTTTTATTTGGAATGTGAATGAATAAAGTGGCCATTTTGATTGAGTATTCATGTATGTGATGGATGAATGAAACAATACTTGTGAGTACAGGGTGGGAAGTCATGTTTTGGCAACCCATGATGGAGGAAAGGAACAATGTTTATGAGATGAGCAACTTGGGCGAAGTCCACAAACTTTTGAACCAAAAAATTGAGTTGTAATCGTTTACAAGTTCCTAGTAAACGATTACACGACAAAATCTGGATTTTGTATAGAAACTTGAACTATAGGAACCAACTGTGGTAACCTAGGTGACCATAGTCAAACTTTTTCATATTTTGGCATAAATCCCATGGTTTTCACTTGATTGTGTTGTTTAAGTGTGAGTATAGGGTGAGAAGTGATGTTTTGGCACCCCATGATGGAGGAAAGAAACAATGTTTATGAAATGAGCAACTTGGGTGAGATAACATGCTGTCAACTTTGACCTTTGCTAGCTATTTTACTGATAACTTTTTCCACCGACCTCCAAATGATGTGATTCTTTTTTTATGAGAAACTAGACTCAAAAATATTTCCAATGACTACTAATTTGTAATTTTTGGATATCTCAGTTGGTACAGTTTATTCTTTCAAGTTAGCGTTTCATATATTCTTGCCAACTCTGACCTTTGCTTGTTCTTTTGCTCATAACTTTCTTCACCGAACTCCAAATGAGTCGATTCTTGTTTTGTTGGAATCTAGACTCAAAGACCTTTCAAATTATGCCTTGGAAATTAAGTTTACACCTTCTTTGACACTGTAATCGATTACAAGGACACTCTAAACGATTACACAAAAAAATCTAGTTTTGTACAAAAACTTGTGCTGTAGGAGCTAATTGTGGGCACACAAGTAGCCAATGACATTTTATGTTATTTTTCCATATTTCTTCAGTTGATGAGAGTTGTTTTTAGTGTTTAAGTGTGAGTAGAGGAAGGAAACTAGGGTTTGGGCAGTCCATGGTGAAGGAAAGACCCAATGTTGGTGTCAAGACCAAGTTGGTTCAAGTGCTGAAACAAGTGCAGGCCATTTTGTGCCTTGTAATCGATTACAAGAGCCTTGTAAACGATTACACGAACAAAAGTCTAGTTTTGTACAAAAACTTGTGCTGCAGGAGCCACCTGTGCGCACATAAGTAGTCAAAGGCAAATTTAAGTAAGATCACATGTTGTCAACTTTGACCTTTGCTGGCTATTTTAATGATAACTTTTCCCACCGACCTCCAAATGATGTGATTCTTTTTTTATTAGAAACTAGACTCAAAAATCTTTCCAATGACTACTAATTTGTAATTTTTGGACATCTGAGTCCGTACAGTTTAATCCTTAAAGTTAGCGTTTTATATATTCCTACCAACTCTGACCTTTGCTGGTTGTTTTGCTCATAACTTTCTCCACCGAACTCCAAATGAGTTGATTCTTGTTTTGTTGGAATCTATACTCAAAGACCTTTCAAATTTTGTTATGGTAATCAAGTTTAGGCCTTTTTTGCCATTGTAATCGATTACAGGGACCCTGTAAACGATTACCATAGTGTTTTTTCTACATATTAGCTCTACACTTGTCCAACTTGGTCCCCTTACTAAGAATGGCTTCTTCTCCACTTCTTGGTGTCACCTCCCATCACTTACCACTCTCTACCACCACTGAAACACCAACACCAAGTAAATACAAGTGGACTTGTGCCTGAAAGTAATAATTTTTGCCAATGATCACCCATGACACCACAGTTGACTACTTCAGTTCAACTTTCTGTACAAAACATTGATTTCTCTCGTGTAATCGTTTACCAGGCCACTGTAAACGATTACCATAGTGTTTTTTCTGTAGATTAGCCATGCACTTCTCCAACTTGGTACCTTCAGTAAGAATGGCTTCTTCCCCACTTCTTGGGGTCACCTCCCATCACCTACCACCCTCTACCACCAGTCAAACACCAACACCAAGTAAATACTAGTGGACTTGTGCTTTAAATTAACAGTTTTTGCCAATGATCACCTAGGACACCACAACTGACTACTTCAGTTCAACTTTCTGTACAAAACAGTGATTTCTCTCGTGTAATCGTTTACGAGGCCATTGTAAACGATTACCACAATGTTTTTTCTGCAGATTAGCTCTGCACTTGTCCAACTTGGTCCCCTCAGTAAGAATGGATTCTTCCCCATTTCTTGGGGTCACCAAACATAACCTCCCAACCAGTAATGACCCTTAAATTCACTTGTATGGTTTTTTGGTCAACAAATTCCACAACTTATATTCATTTCTGAAACCATTGTCTACATTTTAAATACTTATTAATATTCTGCGTTCTTTTTTCAATATAACACCTTTATTCATTATAACATACACAACGTAAAAAAAATTAAATTCATGACACCCAAACCGTCACCAGACTTCGAATCAGAAAAAAGATACAAGAATAGATGACACAACGACATAGATGAAAGAAGTGAAGGTCAAATCTTAGAACAAGGTAAAACGCAACTAGGGTTAGAACGACAGAGAAGATAGAGGTTAGATCGAGAGAGAAGATAGAAGGGATGAAAGAAGTGTAGAGGTGAGAGCGAAAAAATGAAAACGAAAATCGCGAACCCAAAAATGTTAAACTTGTAAACTTTTCTTCCAATTTTACCCTTAGTCTAATAACCTCTCTCTATTTTCTTTTTATTAAATTTGGCCAATGCAAAGACGCCAAGTGGCGTTGTCAAATTGTTGGCAAATATTGGTTGTCAACATAACATTTTCCTATGTTTTTAGTAATGTTTTTTGTGTAGTAAACATCGTAATAATATTAAATGTTGGGTCAATCCATGTAATCTATTTGATTTTATATCTAGGAAAGATGAGTTCTAGAAGGTCTTTTATTGGTCCTCACATACTTTCATTGAACTGAATTA